>NC_047528.1:13619400-14221900 GCF_012275295.1 Melopsittacus undulatus | reverse complement strand
ATCAGTTAACCACAATCTGAAATTGAAAAATCATGCAGTATTGATAATGATGGTTAGCACAACTTCCTTCTATTAAGTAATATCACCCACTGGATTCATTGCAATGTATTAATTACATAGCACAGTCAGCTCGATCACCTAGGCTAACACCATAACAATCAATTGCAACAGTATCTCCACTATTCTGTTTACAACTACATTTTCTTAGCTGAGTCTGAACTTCTTAGAGAAAATTTAATTTCACCTATCTACTATAAGCTCTCTTTATCTGCACAACTCACATTTTGGAGGGAACACAACTGCTGGGGAAATAAATGTAGGCACGATACGACCATTATGTTAATGCACTTTGTAACTTCGTTTGGAAACCATATGCATTCAGTGGTTTTAAACAAACAAATTAAAAAGTGTGCAAAAATGATAGCAAAGGTGAGAACAGTAGGAAGGAATGGAAACAATAACCAAGCTCTTTGAGAAACAAGGTATTTTTTCAGGAACAGATACAGACACGAGTATTAAATTGATAATGACAACTTATTAAAAACCCACTATACAATGGCACTAGAGGAATTACTTCGAAATTATAGGACTATTCCAATAGACTAACATTATTCTTACTTCCAGGTATCCCCTCAAGTAGCTGAAAACTGATCTCTCTTTTAACAGTGTCAGTTCCTGGTTGAACCACTGCACTAGAAATCAGGAAAGAACAATTTAAGCAAGGCCAATGGCCCAAATGCAGGTAAACCTCCAAATTAGTAATTTCTAAACTGAAGCATAGCAATTAGCAAAAAAATGAAGGTAATTATTTCTGAATTAACTACTACTGAAATTAAATTAATGCTACTGAGTACCTGCAAGACAGAAATATTCTTAAGTACATCTTGCTAGCATAGTGATAATACAAACCTATTCCTATTTCAGAGGTACCTAGAGCTCAGCCCTGCAGGCCAGCTGTTTTTTCCCAGTTGCCTCAAAACATCAAAGGAGGTGCTGAATATATGAAAACCTCCTCCAAATTACCAGAGCAAACATTAGTAGGCAGGTTCTGGAGTCAAACAATGACAGAATTAATAAAAGAGATAGACAAATGCATTAGGCAAGTAATCAGGTTACTCAGCCAGCTCTCAGCAGACAGCAATGCAAACAAACTGTTTTACACCAACTCTGGATGGATAGTTAGTGATTAGCTCATCAGTGGTTACAGGCAATGTTGTCTTAAAAGCAGCTACATGATACTTCTGCCAAACGGACTTCTGAATCAGATATACTCAGGAATGACCTGGTTGCAGAAGAAACAGACAGAGCAAATAGTTCAAATTCAAACCCATCTCCAACACCTCATTTTTAAGACTCAACCTTGCTGGTTTTGGTACTTCCACAGTTTTTCCTTTGGAGTTGCAGTGTGAGCTGGAGACATCAGTAAACACATGGCTGGTTCAAACGTTCAAAGAAACTAAATGATGGACAGTAGTTTTCTCTTCTCACAACTGTATACCAAACCACTAAAACATTTGGGATTAGACTCTTGGCAGCTGTAAATCGAAGGAGCTCTACATAATCCCATAGAAGTGCATCCACTTAACATCTGTAAAACAATCTGATCACCTTCATTGATGAGTTTGCCTGCATTATCACTCAGGTCAGAAACCCTTGGCTGTGTTTTGCTGGTTTCTGCCTTTCAATGGCTGCACTTTGCCTTTTTATCCAGAGAGAGTTAACAACTAGACTTAGAGGAATACATTATTTTTGAATATGAATCATGTTTATGTCCCATCAGTCTAGCAACACTTCATTTTACACTAATAAGATATTAAAATCAGTGCTAGAGGATCGCTAATCTTTCAAGAGGTTAACACGGAGTTCAGTCAATTCTAACACTTCCATGACAGAAGTGGGAATTTGGAAACAGAGCACATTTCATTAAAAAGAAAAGGAAACACATATGCAAAGAGAAAACCTTTCTCAAGACTTGGCAGTGCCTCTGTTATTTCAGATATTTATACTGGAATAAAAGCTTTCACCCTGACCCCACTCTTTCCACTGTTTTGTCCTGAAGCAACATCAGTCTTTTGACATGATTACAGTCTTAAAAATTCACACTATCATAAGGTCAAAGATGTGCCAGAGAAGCATGTTAACAGCAATGACCCATCACAAGAGCACCTAGTAAGAGGCATCTGCTGTGTATCTGCCAGACAATAGGCATGGACGGAGGGAAGCCCTGCTTGGCAGAATCAGAAAAGCCCATGTCATCAAGTGACACATCATAGACTTAAGTGGTCAACCTGGTGCTCAAACTCGGTAACCAGAGTGTTAACCACTGTCCTGGGTTCAGCAGTAGCAGTCATTTTTCTCTTTAGTAGCTGGTACAGTGCTGTGTTTTTGACTTGCAGCCTGGGAACAGCACTAATAACACCAATGGTTTTAGTTGTTGCTCAGTAATGTATACTCTGAGCAAGCACTTTCTGAGTCTCATGCTCTGCCAGGGAAGAGGGGAGGCTAGGAGCAAGCAGAGACAGGACACCTGACCCAAACTAGCCAAAGAGGTATTCCATATCACAGCACGTCATGCCCAGTATAGAAACTGGGGGCAGTTACCCGGAAGGGTTAGATCACTGCTCGGGTCAGGCTGGTGGTGAGTAGTTGTATTCTCTCCCTTGTTATTTCCCTTATCGTTACTATGATTGGTGGCAGCAGTAGTGGTTTGTGTTTTACCTTAATTACTGGACTGTTCTTATTTCAACCTGTGGGAGTCACATTCTTTCAATTCTCCTCCCCATCCCTCTGGGAGAGGGGGGAGGAAGAAAGGGGGGAATGAGTGAGCAGTTGCAAGGTTCTGAGTTTCCAGATGGGCTTAAACCATGACAGCCACCAGGAAGAAAAATGTCTCTAGTACAGGCAAAACTCAGAGATGTTACACAGTGCAAGAGTGCAGCAAGGGAATGCTGTGCCCCCAGCAATTGCAGCAATGTACAGTGAGGAAATGGAATCCTCTGCAGAGGTAATATTGGAATGCACCCTTGCTTTCAGCAGAGGTGAGTTCTGGTCTCCTGCCCTCTCTTTCTGTTAATACTCATTTGTGCCCTCAGTGACCTCAGCAGGCATATTTACCAACAGCCAGTAAAACCCAGCCTCCAGGTCACAACATCCCAATCAAGTCATATACATTGAAACCTCCTTTTTCAATTGCAATCATTCCCACTTCAACTACATCCTGTCCTTTGAGATGGACCTTTACATTCTAGCCCATATGGGAGACTGGCTGGAATTATTCACAGTGTACAAAAGGGCTCAGAACACTCAGCCATGTTGCACATAGTATAAGAAAATCAGACAGGCTTACCAACAACTCTCTGCTCTCTGTAGTAGCCTGTCAGCACTGCTACACTGCTTCAAGTTGACAGCAACAGGAAATAATAGGATTCTGTCTGTTCTGTGCACTGCTGGGATCCAGTAACACAGTAACTTCCTTTGTGGTACCAGTGGAGCTATATAGACCACATAGATGAATTCTCCAAAAGGCTGCTAATGTTTTACTGGTCCTTTTCTGAGACATTTGGAAAAACACTGGAAAAATAATCTAGTGATCTCCTGCTGCAATAGAATTTGGTGAGCTCTTCAGACCTAAACAGAAGCATCTGAACATTTCCAGCTACTGCTGTTCTAACTTTGCTGTATCACTGTAGCAAGGTATCAAAACATACTGAACAGGACAACTGACTGCAGCTGTTAAAGATTAATATATTCTATGTGTTATTCCCCCATAGACTTTCAGCTCAGACCTTATTCCTTAGCAGATCATGGGTTTAACAGTGGTCCCATCATTATTCTCTGTAAAGTGCTTGGTAAAATCATGTCCAATAATCTAGTCTGAATGGCAAGTTAAATGCACTCAAAAAAAGAGTGAGTTTTGACTGGATGGTGAGCACATAATATCAGTTCCCAAACTACCTTAGTGCAACTCATTGCAAGCACTCATCAGAAGTAACTGGATGCTTAACTTATCAAAACTCTGTAATTTTATGGCACAGCAGAAACCAAATAAGCCTCTTCATGTTGTAGAATAAAGGCAAAAGAACATCAGTTCAAAAGCACCTGCCTGCTGTTTACAAAGCATCTACATCATATTGTAGACTTCAGTGAAAAAAAGTATAAAAGAAATCAGTTATATGTGAATGACTAAGACATGAAGCTAAGGAGAGACCTATGAAGGAAAACAACAGGCTGTGATTTAATACTTCAGCTAATTTTGTGAAACCAGTTGGCCACTTTGACATACATTCTACTAGATATTGAGGTACAGCCTCCCCAGTATTTAGAAGCCGAGCATAGTTCTGGTAAATATCAAAGGATTATTTAAGTGTATTTCACTCTCATTGGCATTACTGTTGGAAGAATTTACCTTCAGTGTGACTGCAACAGTGATAAATCATATGACTATCGGCTCCTCATTAAGCAATGATTCAAACACTACACTTGCTCCTAGACTTTGAATGCTACCAGCAATTTTAGGAAGAGAAATGCCAAAGAAACTTGAAAATGGGATGCAAGTGGTTGAAGGGGGGAAGCAACCTAAGTATAATCTGTCTAGAATAAAGACAAATGTGGTAAGCAAGTAACAGTTCGTAGTGCAGCTCCATAAACTGATGGCATAAAGAAGCATACCATCAATTGTTTGTCAAGTGTAAATCTATACACACTATGTTCACACTGCAGTTAAGAAAATTTAAGATTAACTGTTTGGAAAACACTTGTAACTGCAGGGGTAGCTTTTACTGAAATGTAAGCATTCAGACACATTCCCCCAAGAAAGAAATTCTGACCCTTATATTATATTTGAGATAGTTTAGAATTCCCAAAGCAGTTTTTAATGTGATTCCAGCAAAAGGAGCTCTACAGGTGAGGTACAGCTGCTTCAATTCCAGATACTTCAATTTACTCACCCACCTCATCTGCTGGGAATTTTTCAAAAGGAACTGGGTCTGTATTTGATGTATTGGTAAAATGTAGAAAATATTCCAATTTACAAAAAGCTATTGGATATTTATCAGAAGCATTGACAAGCAGACTTCTGAGGCATTCAGTAAATAAGCATGCATTACATGAATAGAGTTAAAACCAAAGCAAACCATAACTACCTAATCTAACCTCCTCTATAATGCTTCCCATAATTCTTCCAATTACTTATCCAAAAGAAACACATCCAGCAAGAAGAATATTAACTGGGAAAAAAAAAACACATCATCTCTCATGGAAGTTAATCCCAGACTCACTACTTTTGTGGCCAAAAACGTAAATCTGTCACTCATAGCCTCTAATTTTTGCTTCTTTTCTGCATCACTGATACACATTGAAAGTATTGTCATACCAACGTTTGCTTTGAAATCATGAGTAACATCCTGTCATCACCTCCTTGAAATTGGAATTTAACAGTAAGCACAGGTGTCCAGCTTCACTCAAGAGCAAGCATCAGGAAGGCAGGCAATCAGAGCTCTGGGGGCACCTACAATCAGGGCTCCCTGAGGGAAGGAGCTGTTAAACCCTCAAGCTATGACCACTAGTGTTAAAGGCTGAGCCCTCAGGAACTAATAGGCAGTTTTCACCCTGGGGTTTACCCCCTGCAGACAACCTTGGATTTTGCTGAAAAACAACCTGCCAAGTTTCAAAGCACACTCTGCTTGCTCACTTTCACAGCCAGGATGTGTGAGATAAATGTGACTTTGGGCAAGAATGCTAATTGAAAATTTATAATTTTGCCAAATTTTCCTGTTTTTCTCAGAAAAGTTACCAACAAAGAACCTAAAATTGGACTGCAGAGTATTGAAAGTGCTAAATACAATGTGAAAACGTCTACCTTCAAATTCATGTTTATACATTCTCCAACAATAATTATTCTCATAGTTCCCCAATATTCCTGCGAAAGCACTGTTGAGTTACACTGATACTCTGTCTGGACGCTGGTATTCTGTCTGGACATTGGTATTCTGTCCTAATGTAATTCTTACTTCCTATGGGTTTTTTTTGATAATGCAAATAGAGCAGATGTTCCTACTTTATCAAGTTCAGCAGTTCAGCAAATAGCTGCATTTGCAGAAGGGGGTGAGGGGAGAAATGCAGAAAGGCACACACAGCTGAGAGGTATGGAGAAGAGAGGGGGAAAAAATGTTCATTTGTGTAGCAATCTCAAAAAAAAAACCACACAAAGTTTTTGAAAAGCACTTATATGTTTGTAAACTCCTGATCTTAGGCTCTCAGTGTAACAGATGTTAATAGGTTCAACAGCAGTCAAGTTTGTAAAATTCTTTTTGTGCTTTTTAAGAGACTTGTCTATGTCAGACAGAGGTAAGTGTACTCTGAAATATGTCTTGGAAAAATATCACCATCACTTCAGTCTGATATGCATTTAAGCAAAATAAAGGTTTTCAGTGTTTTTTTTGTGTTGTTAACAGTGTTTTGATAACACGGCTTGTCTTTGCATAAGCTGTATGATGATCTGTTAACAGGCATAAATAATCAAAGTCTCTTGCAGTCAGTAAGACAGACAGATCTGACTCAACAGATATATCACAGATTTTCTAAGCACAGCCCATGCGCTGAACATGGTGTCAGATGCAAGCAACTGATTGTGGAATTGGAAAACACTTCCTCTGACCAAGGTAAAAGTAGTATTTGTCATGCTGTGTGTATATTCCCAGTAAACAAGTAGGAGTCACTCTTTGAAGAGCACACAAAAAGCCTGGCATAAAGCCTATTAAAAATAGAAAAAATTCTACTGTCATCAACAAGTTTCAGATCACATGTAAAGTGCTTTTGAAGTGCTTGATGATCCTCATCACTGAAATCCTTACAGACAGTGAGAGAATGAGTACAGCTTTTATAAACATATACAAAAGAGCATAAGCTCTTCAGACTTCTTTGGCCAAAATGTTCTGATAAATCTCTTTTGCAAATTGTAGCACTTCCTTTCCAAAGTGTTTATGAAATACCAGAAATTCTGTCAGACACTTCACTAGAGATCTTCTAAAGTAAAGGCACCATTAATACAAATTGCAACTACACTGACAAAGACTATCACTAGGAACAATCATTCTCTATACTCACACAATGTCTGGCCCTCAATAGGCATATGATGACATAACTCCCAAAAGGAGGTAATGTAGTCCAGCCACATAGGCCATGACCACTTCTGCCTGTGTCACTCCTGACCAATGTTTATTTATTTTGTTTAAAAATCTATATCAGTGCTCATCTTCCCTCACCATTACAAACATTTTCTGTTTCCTAAACTAAATCTCTTATTGTTGTTTCTGCCCATTCATTTTCTTCTGCCCAAATCCATTGTGATCAACGTATTTACAGCCTCTTTGCTGCAATACTTTCCATAATTAAGACTATCATATTTACCCTCTATTTTAACTTCCCTAGACTAAAAGAATACAACTGATGGATATTTCTTGGGATTTTTACTTTTTTAAAAAAAATTTAATTGTCCATATGTAGATAATATACTAGTTTTAGCTGCTGTATAGTAATTACCATAGTTGGTTGTATTGGATTGATTAGTATGTTATTTGTATCATGTGTTTCTTACCAATAAATTTTGGAGACATCCAGCATCCAAAAATATTTGGAGAGATTAATTTGTATTTTTGCACTGATAAATAATAATTTATAAAACCCAGCTGCCAGCAATAAAGAAACACAAACATACTTTGTTGTTGTTAATACTCTCAAACAGCTGTTTTTAAATTCTTTACAAGTTTTTTCCGGATGAAGAACTATGAGTCACTGTTTTAGAGCAGGAGGGAGAGAAGGATGCCATGTCACCACAGTATATAATCAATCTCCCACTACATCAGCTCTGCATCAAATTAAATCATAACAAACTAGGCAACAGCATCCCAAAAACCACACATATTTGAGGTGCTAAAGCATAAAATAGATTACAGAGAAAGTCTGACCCCAAAATGAAATTCAGTTGTACTATAAAGCTCAAGCAATAAGATACAAAAAAAAATATTCTATGATTCTAATGTAGAATATTATTCTATTCTAATGTAGAATCATAGAATAGTTAGGGTTGGAAATGACTTTAAGATCATCTAGTTACAATCACCCCTGCCATGGCCAGGGACACTTCACACTAAACCAGGTCACCCAAGGCTCTGTCCAACCTGGACTTCAACACCGCCAGGGATGGAGCATTCACAGCTTTCCTGGAAAACCCATTCCAGTGCCTCACCACCCTTACAGTAAAGAATTTCTTCCTTATATACAATCTAAACTTCCCCTGTTTAAGTTTTAACCTGTTACCCCTTGTCCTATCACTACAGTCCCTAATGAAATGTCCATCTCCAGGGTCCTTATAACTCCCCTTCAGATACTGGATGGCTGCTATAAGGTCTCTATGCAGCCTTCTCTTCTCCAGGCTGAACAGCCCCAACTTTCTCAGCCTATCTTCATATGGGAATGTTGTGGTTTAAACCAAGTCCCCCAACTCCCTGAGAGTTAGGTAGGAAAATCCAAAGAATGTAGCCCTCACGGATTGAGATAAGAACGGTTTAATAGCTAAGGCATAACACAATGATAATGATACAGCCAACAACAAGCGAAAAGAATACAACACCCCACCAGCCACCGACACATAACTCACTCCACCCTGCCTGGCCGAGCACAGCGTGCTCCCTCCTCCATTTTCCTCCAGAGCCCTACCCCTCCAGCCCTCTCTTTCCCAGTATGCGTCCTGGGCATCACGTGCTATGGTATGGAATACCTCATTGCCTAGCCTGGGTCAGGTGTCCTGTCTCTCCTTCCTTCCGGCCTCCCCTCCTCCACCTGGCTGGAAAAAAAAACCTTGAACAAAAACAACCTCAAAACATGCTCAAACCATGACAGGGAGGTAGGGTAGGATTTTGTTCACTTAGTCTTCTAAGAGATATATCTACTATAGAAATGTTAGTGGCAAGACCTGGGGGTCTCTAACCCAAGCTTCCACCAACGTGGGCCTAACTCATCACTAAGCCAGGTCAGCCAAGGCTCTGTCTAACCAAGTCTTGGATACCTCAAGAATAGAATTTTTCTTATTCAAAGCTTATTCTGTGATGAAGTTACATATACTAGTCAATCTTCTCAGTTGCTTGTGAAGAATACATCAAAAGTGTATGATACTCTACAGTTCCAAAAAAAAAAAAAATACACACTGCCCTTAAGCACCATGAAATGTCATCTGGAGAAATAAGAAAAACAAATGTGAACCTATCTTCTCCACAAAATGAGAGTCTCATTTTAAAATTAATGTGTGATGGGTTTCAATCATGTCAACTGAAACACAGCTACACTCTCTGTTTTGACCTCACCAGCTAGCTTTCCTACTGATTCTCTACATGCTGGGTCACTGTTAAGACTAAAGTCATCTTGACTTCATAGGTGCTCACCCAGATGGAGCATGTAGGTGCACATTGACCATGGTGAGGGATGTTAATAACAGTATGTATTCATAACAAGAACACAAAGCGTTGTGGTTCTCTAGCCTAAACTAACAAAGGTGCCAGAGCATAAAATCTTCTTGTAGATCTCCTAAGAACTGCCATCCTTCTCCATCTTTCTTCTACCTTGAATGACAGGAATAAAATAATTGTAAGACAGTAAAAATTCTGAAGAAACAAAAAGCTGCATAAGCGAGCTTTCCAAAAGAAGCCAGGGTGCCTAAATTTTACATAATTTCAATTGAAAATATCTTCTTAGAATCATAGGATAGTTAGGGTTACAAAGGACCTTAAGATCATCTAGTGCCAAACCCCCTGCCATGGGCATGGACACCTCAGACTGAATCATGTCACCCAAGGCCCTGTCCAACCTGGACTTCAACACCACCAGGGATGGAGCATTCATACCTTCTCTGGGCAACCCATTCCAGTACCTCACCATCCTTACAGTAAAGAACTTCTTCCATATATCCAATCTAAACTTCCCCTGTTTAAGTTTCAACCCGTTACCCCTTGTTCTGTCACTACAGTCCCTAATGAAGAGTCCATCCCCAGCGTCCTTATAGGCCCCCTTATTGTATATTGAAAGATCTTACCCATTATCAGTCTATCCAAAGCTGTACAGCATGGAAATCTGTGAACTGTTCATAGAATCATAGAATCGTATAATAGTTAAGGTTGGAAAGGACCTTAAGATCATCTAGTTCCAACCCCCCTGCCATGGGCAGGGACACCTCACACTAAACCATGTCACCCAAGGCTTCATCCAACCTGGTCTTGAACACTTCCAGGGATGGAGCATTCACAACCTCCCTGGGCAACCCATTCCAGTACCTCACCACCCTAATAGTAAAGAATTTCTTCCATATATCCAATCTAAACCTCTGCTGTTTAAGTTTCAACCCATTACCCCTTGTCCTATCACTACAGTCCCTAATGAACAGACCCTCACTAGCAGTCCTGTAGGCTCCCTTCAAATAATGGAAGGCTGCTAAGAGGTCTCCATGCAGCCTTCTCTTCTCCAGGCTGAACAGCCCCAACTTTCTCAGCCTGTCTTCATATCAGAGGTGCTCCAGTCCCCTGATCATCCTTGTGGCCCTCCTCTGGACTTGTTCTAACAGTTCCATGTCCTTTTTATGTTGAGGACACCAGAACTGAACACAATACTCCAAGTGGGGTCGCACAAGAGCAGAGTATAGGGGCAGGATCACCTCCTTCAACCTGATCATGCTCCTTTTGATGCAGCCCAGGATACAGTTGGCTTTCTGGGCTGTGAGTGCACACTGCTGGCTCATGTTCATTTTCTCATTGACCAACACCTCCAAGTCCTTCTCTGCAGGGCTGCACTGAATTTCCTTTTTGCCCAACCTGTAGCTGTGCCTGGGATTGCTCCCACCCAGGTGTAGGACCTTGCACTTGGCATGGTTAAATTTCATAAGGTTGGCATCAGCCTACCTCACTAGTGTGTCAAGATCCCTCTGGATGGCATTCCTTCCCTCCAGCGTATCAACGGAACCACATAGGTTGGTGTCATCGGCAAACTTGCTGAGGGCACACTCAATCCCACTGTCCATGTCAGCGACAAAGATGTTAAACAAGACCGGTCCCAACACTGATCCCTGAAGGACACCACTCGTTACTGGTCTCCAGCGGGACATTGAACCGTTGACCACAAGTCTTTGAGTGCGGCCATCCAGGCAGTTCTTTATCCACCGAGTGGTCCACCTATCAAATTGATCTCTCTCCAATTTAGAGACAAGGATGTCATGTTGGACAGTGTCGAACACTTTACAGAAGTCCAGGTAGATGACATCAACTGCTCCACCCCTGTCCATCACTTCTGTAGCCCCGTCATAGAAGGCAGGATTTCCCCCTACTGAAGCCGTGCTGACTGTCACCAAGCACCTTGTTGTTTTTCATGTGCCCTAGCATGCCTTCCAAGAGAATCTGCTCCAAGATTTTGCCAGGAAGCATAGAATCACAGAATGGTTTGGGTTGGAAGGGACCTTAAAGATCATCTGGTTCCAATTCCCCTGCCATGGACAGAAATACCTTCCACTACACCAGGTTGCTCCCAAGCCCAGTCCAACCTCACCTTGAACACTGCCAGGAATGGGGCAACTACAGTTTCTCTGGGCACCCTGTGCCACTGTCTCATCACCCTCATTGTAAAGAATTTCTTCCTAATGTCTAACCTAAATCTGCCTTTTCCAGTTTAAAACCATTCCCTCTTGTCCTGTCACTACATGTCCTTGCAAAGAAGTCCCTCTACATATTTCTTGTATTACCCTTTAGTTATTGGAAGACTGTTATGAGGTCTTCCCAGATCCTTCTCCAGACTGAACAATCCAGATCTCTCAGTCTGTCTCCATAGGAGAGGTGCTCCAGCTCTCTGAGCATCTTTCTGGCCCTCCTATGGGCTCACTCAAGCAAGTACATGTCAATTTTGTGTTGTGTGCCCCAGAGCTGACCACAGGACTGCAGCTGGAGTCTCACCAGAGTGTAGTAAAGGGAATAGCTTCCCTCGACCTGCAGGACACACTCCTTTTGAGGCATTTTCACTTTTTAAAGAAAAATGCATCAGCCAGGAGCAATACATGAGGGCATCTCACATCACACTAGATGCTTATTTTAATTCTGGCTGTAACACGTAGAAATCTGCTGTCTCCATGCATTGGCAGTTTGCTCACACCTGGCTGCACAGGGGTCTGAAAACAAGCTCTGCTGTGTCACTTCAGGAACTGTGAGGAGCCTCATGTGCACTGTAGCCACTACACCAGGACAGGGCATGGCTAGTGGGAATGTGGCACTGCCCTTGTCTGCTCTGCCTTGGGGTCTCAGGCACTGTGAAAACCTCCCAAATAGCACTCAGGATTTATCTGTTAGGAACTGAACACTCTCTGTACATATTAATTCATGAGCATGAAGTGAGGCCTGCAGTGCACATCAGATATCCTAAGGTATCTGTCATGATCTGCAGAGGCCACTTCAGAGACCCCCCATAGATCCTTTGTCATACAGAGCAGCTCTATGTCACTGCCTCAGGAAGTCCAAGATATGATTCTACGTGGATGTTTAGACTTCTGAAATGCTTTCCTACATTTAGACTTCTAAATTCAGTTGTAAATTGCTGACAGTTACCATGAGAGTCTAGATTCTATGCTCCGGTGGCTGCGATCATCTGAACTGTTTTGGAACTGTGTCAGAATGGGATGAACTCACCCCTAGACATGCTGATTTTCTTTTGTACTTTAGCACTAACGATGACCCAGTATTGTGCTAAGCAAAAAATTCCATCTCAAAAATTATAATTATATTGAACATTATATATATATATTTTTAATTATATTAATTTTCTTTCAGTAAATCCTGAAAACAGAATGGCTGCACAAAGTGGATTTTATTACATTAAAGAACAATAACATAGTGTTGCTCAGTGCACAGCCCTACTAATAGGTTTTTTTTCATGGTACTCTTCTAATCCAAAGCTAGGGCACATATATTCCTCCCTGGTCATGCTGTAGTGATTGCCGAAATTATACAACTTCATAGACTTTATAGTCACTTCACAGAATTTGTAGCCATTTTTCAAAGTAAGCCTGTATCACAGGTATAGATGGGATCTCTAGGCACAGAAAGTTAAAAGTGTCTGTAAATTCATGGTGCCCAGTCTTAGAATCTCAAGGCCTGGTTTTGCAGGTCTCCTAATATGATATTCATCACTCATACTGACTTTGTAACATTTGTATACCAAAAAAAACCATCAGGGACTGGTATTTGTCTCCTTTCACCACAATACAGATACCTTTATAGGCAAGTCATAGGCAGACAATTGAATCAGTGGAGAGTGATCAGTACTTCAATGGCAGATGACCCCTTTGATTAAGATGAATAAGAACATTAAATATTCCTGTTCCTCTCCACTCCTGTAGCAGGAGTAATGTAACCAGTTCTAAGGAGAAACAATGACTCTTTAGCATCACAGCCTCATGATTGAGGGGTTCTCATGTTGCTTGAGGTTTTCAGCTTTCCAAAAACTTGAACCTGAACACTAATGTTTCATATGCTCACATAAGAGGAGGAAATTCTGGGTGTCACCAGGTTATTTGTGGAGTCTGTGAGAGATATTTATTGGATAATACATATAAACAGTAGCCTTCAAAGCATTTCTGTCTTTTTTTCTGTATTCTGCCCTAACATGACTCTGAGTCCCAAAGAGCAAAAATACATCAGTTCCATCTTTATAGCTCCCCTGGGTTGTCGTGCCAAGATGCAACACCTTTTGTTAGGATAAAAATCTGAGCAGGAAGGGAACATGTTAGGACTTTAATATGAACAGATTTCCTCTCTGATTTATTCTGAAAAAAAATGTGCTTTCACACAGCAGTGAGGTGAATGAAAAGGTCAACAAAAATAAGCAGTAGAATGCTTGTCAGACTTGCTGAATTTACTGTTCTCCCCTTATCATGCCCTTGCCTTAAGAGAACTTTCCAGGAATCTGTTCCAGGTTTTTGAAGCCAGATTCCACACACAGAGATCTACAGAAAATGTAAGAAAGAAGTGTCAGTGGTTTTCAGCTGTACCTTCAGTCCCAGAAAATGTGCCTTTTTTCTATCATCTCTTTTCAAACATCCCCATTTAGATTACCCAGATCAAAGTTTCTTGGATTGTCTTGTGTATGTCAAACATTTCTCTCAGCTTGTATATGTTACTCCTAAGGTACCAAGCAAGTCCAGAATCATTCTTCCCTTTACACAGGACAAAGTATGCTACTGTGCATGGTGTGGGTCTTATCTGTTCCCACCTTTCCCATGTATCTTGGCAGAGAGGACCCTGCACAGCCTGCTGCCTAGCATCTGTTCCCTTGCACAGGAGCATCAGGCTAGTAGTCATGGTCTGTAGCTTCTAACAAAAGAAAGTCTTATCCCAAACAGCTTTTGAGATAAATACAAAAAACGTGAAGATGTGGTGCATTGGAAATAATATCATTCTCACTTTACAGAAGTCCACCCTTTTACTACACCTTTCCTGGGTGCAACTTGAGTCACAAAAATATCTTATCCTCTCCCCATAGTTTTTTCTACCCTACTGTGGTAGGAAGTAGAAAAGGTACGTGAAACCCACAAGGTGATAAAGCCATCTATCCCTGGATAAGCCATTTCCCAACATTTCCAATTAAGATCTCACAATTCAATTAATATACAACATCAGTAGCACAAAATAATCCTCTTCATTATTTCAGTTTGTGACCCATTGCTTGCAACTCATTACATACAGGCTTATGAGAGAACGTTGGCAGATATATTTGGTAGTAGACCTTGATATGGAGGCTGAATAGGAACCAAAAATGATGGGAAGGAACAGAGGAAAGGAGATAAGATTGATAAGCAGCAAATGAAAAAGAAAGATGTGAAGACAGGTAACATGTAAACCAAGGAAGAAATTAGATTGCCTTTCTCATACCCTTGCACTCAGATGCATTTCCTTCTTTGTAGGACAATGTAAGACAGTCCATTAGAAGCTTCTGGCAATAGAAATAATCTAGTTTCCAGTTTCCTAATATCTTTTTACTGATTATTAATTATTTTCCCCTTTTCCTAGTGAGCTGGTACATCACCACAGGCCATATGTATATAAGCAATCAGAAAGACTGTTCTTTCTCTATTCATTAAACTCTTTGGGGGTATTTAAATTATCTTTCATTCAGTTGCTCACTCTGTCCTGCCAGAAATTTCTGACTTACTAAGGCAATAAACAAGACAGCACAATGCCATTTCATTGCATTAGTGTCATTCTATTATCTTTTCTTCTTCTCTAGCAATTAATCTGTGCCAATCTTCTGGAAGTTTTTCATGTTTTTAATATAAATAGTGTCCTAAAAAGACACCACTCTCTACCAAAAGAAATATCTGATTAACACCCAGTCATGTATTCCAGAGTTCCAGTTCCAGTAAGGAATTAATCCTGTTGCTACTGCTTCTTTGTTATCTGGCAGCATGATTAACTATGCTTCTGTAAATGTTCTGACTAATAAGAATTCTCCAGTCAACAGTTTTGGTTAGGTAACTAAATTTATAGATATTGTGACTTCTTCTTTATATGTTCACTGTTTTAACGGTATTTGCAGATGCATGTGTTGTGCAGAAATCAGCTTCCTGGTTATAAATACTAGAAGAGGAAGGCAGATTTCCCTGTGATGTTCATTTCCATTCTTCAAGAGCAAACCATTTACTACAAAGGTGTAGTAAGTTTTGTTTTCTGTTTTGTTCTCAAATAATTTCACAGTGAGTCCCAGGATCTTATCTATTGGGTCTTTTTGTTTGTCTAGTTGTTGGTTTTGCCATCTGGCAGGTACTGAACACATTGTCTCATAACATCAAGTATCACTTATGCAGCATCAATGATCACCTCAGAGCCTGTCATTTTATACAGGAAGCTAAGTATCTTTCTTTTCATATGCATCACTTCACATTTATCTACACTGAATTTCATTTTTCATTTTATTGCACAGCCACTCAGTCTCATAAGTTCCTTATGTATCTCTTCATAGTGTCTTTTATTTTGAATAACTTCATACTATCAGCAGACTTCATCACCTACCTCAGAGATTACTCTCTTTTCCAGCTCATTTATGAATAGGCTGTCTGGAGAACAAATGTGTGTTGTATAATGAAGAACTTTTAATGGAAGGCACGGTGAACCCTTCAACATTTTTACTTTAGTACAAAAGCATCCACCAGAGAATTTTGTAGTAGAAGGGCCTGTCAAATGCTAATAGATGGAGGACTTTGCAAGCCTTCATTCATATGTTCCCTACAGAGACAGGTGCAATGGGCTGCAATGATCCAGGCAAGAGAAATGTTTCCCACCAAGACACATCAGAGGAGATACAGAAATAGTAATTCTCAGATAATGTGGGAAAGATTGCTCAATACTATGGCTGCATACAGCTTTCTTTGGCTGCTTTGCCTGTAATTTGTTAGGGTAAAGAAAATGGTCTGGCCACTGCTCCAAGTTCATATGCATAGCTATCTCATTCCAGATGTTTGTTTGAAAGTAGATTTCTTTATCTTTAAACTGTTTTCATTGAGCATTTATTTGGATTTGGTGTTATTATCCTGCTGTGGCGTTTCTTTAAATCAAATAGTTCAAATCTGAAAGCAAAGAGCATATATCATACTGAAACAGAGATGTTATTGCAAGGAATTATTATAATTATTATTATATTATTATCTTCTTTATCATCAGGGAGATGAAATAACTGTAAAAAATATAATTCATCAACTAAATGTGTATTCCCAAAACAGAGCTGCAGCAAACTGGGCAAACCTAAACTTTGTCTCTTTAAGCAAGATAGAAGCAAAAAAGGAGACCCTTTTCCCTCTCTATCTGGAGGTGACAGGACTGTTTATGAAAGGCCACTAATGTCTTCATTTAAAAACATATGCCAGAAAATTGAAAGGCATCAGACATCACAAGAATGTTATGAAAACCTGCAATACAGGTAGAGTCTATTTATGTAAAAAAAAAATTATATATATATGTATATATATATATATATATATATATATATAAAAAGAGTAAGTACTTTGAAAATTACAATATGTAGGATCTGGAAAAAAATTGTAAAGAATCCCAGTGACTGGAAGCTCAAGCAAGACAAAGTTAAATCAAAACTAGAACTGATGCTTGAAGTGAAGCAATTGACTGTTGGGTCAATTGGATGTGAGGATATGATTACTTCGTATCAGTTGTGCTCAATGCTTCAGGACATCCAAGGCCTTTCACTGTTACACATATTACAGTATTACATTTCAATGATTCCATTTAGTAACAGGATTAGATGTTGCCAAATCACAGCCTTTTATCCTATATGCAGTACTGGCTTCCTAGAGTTATAACAGTTGAGGTAAACTAGCATAGCTCCACTTATTTCAGTACAAAACTTATTTTTTACATGTAACTGATTTTTATTACCTGATCCACTCTTTCTTACTGTTAAGACAGTAAAAAATAAATCAATTTTCCAGTACAGTTATCAAAAACTAGGGAAAAAAATCCCAGCCATATAGAAGAACACTGGTAGAGTCCAGCTGCTCAGAAAAACATTTGTTATTTGATTATGTGTCATTTCCAGGCTTCATTTAAGAGCCTAATGTTCCTCTTTAATGTCTGTAAGAGTAAAAAAAAAAAAAACAAACAAGTGCACTCTACCAAATTCCATACTGCATTTAAGATGATGTTGCTTTCCTGGGAAAATTGTGCCATTCCATGATTTTCCTCATAGCTTAAGAAGATTTTTGTGATGTCTGACTTTTCATTTTCTAACTCTAAACTGATATCTGTGAACTTTGTGCCTTTTTTCTACCCTGCACATCTTTTATTTACCTCTTTTGTGCACTGGATCACAAAGCCAATGGTACAAAAACAACAACTGCATCTTTAATTGTGCTTTGGGACTGGTTGATAGCTCTCAGAAGCAGCGATCAAATGATTACTTTTCAAATATCATTTTTCCATCCACTCTATGGAATCCAGTCTAGCCAGGGTATGATTCAGTATTGGGTGGTGTTACAGTCAGGGAAAGTTTTTTTCTCCCCTTCTTCTTTGGATTCGAATTTAAATCTCCTGTAATATGGCTGTTTTCTAGTTTTTCCAACAGTTTAAACAGACTTCCTTAAGGGCAGCTAAAACCATGCCTTTCTCCTTTAAAGACAATGTAGTTTTGTGTTAAAAGAGAAGAACGAGAATGTTTGCTAAGAAACATGTACCACACTAATCAAAAGAAGCAATGAGTTCAGTGGATATAAGAGGATTTATTTATTTATACATTTTTTCAGGATTTTGTACCCAAAATACCCTAAGTGAGTGCCTTTTAAATACTGAGATCCTCTGTCAGTTGTTCCAAACAAGCTATGCAGCTAGTAATAGCAAAAATAAGATACAAAATACATATAGTAATATGATTGCATGGGAAAATATTGGTGTTTATAAAGCTCTCTCAAGCTCAGTGTGCATCAATAAAAAGAGTGAAGTTCCCATGTGATTTGCTAGGAAATAATTTAAGTGGATATTGTAGCAATTAAGAAATATCAGGGATTTTTATTTTTATTATGAGGTTAAACCAGATATGAAAGAATAAGTTGATGTTTTAAAACTACTGAAAAATGACTGATTGGATGATTCTCTGCTGTGGAGTGCTGTCTTAGTGAAGCACTAGGCATGGATACTCTTTTCTAGAGGTAGGTATCTGATTCCATTTGAAATGCGTTTGGTATCCTGCTGGCCTTCAGATGCCGTTGCAGAAGGGCGCTATTACAAGTCCTAAGCACAATTCAGCACCAATGAATTCTCTAGAATATCTCCAATCTTACACACATTTCTGTTTCTGAATCATACCACATAAACTCCAACTAAAAAAAAAAAAAAGTAAATGGTATGACATCCAGAGCAGCTTCTGCACCACTGCCATTTCTGTGCTGCTGAGCTGTTAAGAGTGTGTGATCAGCAGAGTATTAAGACCTCGCACATCTTCAGCAAACTCCTCTAGACTCCATAGCCTTGTCTACCCCCAAGCATACAGAAGAGATGCTCCAACAATTACTCCATCAGTGGGGTAAGTTGTAGAATTGGGAACTAAAGAATAACACAGAATAATCCATCCTATAGAGTCATAGAATGGGTTAGAAAGGACATTCATAGATCATCTAGTCCAAACCTGCTGCCATAGGCAGGGACAGTTTTCACTAGATCATGTTGCTCAAAGTCTGACTTTCAACATTTCTACTTATGGGGCATCTGCAATTTCTCTTACCTTTTTTGTAGTAGATATTGGTTAAGTATAAGGATTTTGTATCTGTAAATGCCATGCATCATCTGATTACCTGTTCATGAACCTGGAAAAGGTTTTGTTGTTTTTTTTTTTCCTCCACACAGGAAGTTTTTTGGATTTGAAGAAATTATAGTTAAAACTCTGTACATGCTCTGTCTTCTCTTTCTGCAGAAGTGACAATGAAGAAATTGTTCTGTAAAACACATTCCACTATCTAAAAACCTTATCTTTTGAACTTTAGTTGATAACTTTTCCTTTCCTATGAAATCCTTAGTTTTTTGCTTGTCATTGTGATTTAAACTCAGGCGGGAACTAAGTACCACACAGCCACTTGCTCATTTTCCCTCTCATTCCCCCTGAGAGGAATGTGGAAGACAATTAGAAGAATGTAAACCCCACAGGTTGAGATAAGAACAGTTTAATAATTGAACTTAAGAAAAATATAGTAATAATAGAAATGATGCTAACAATAGCAATACTGATAATAATAATAAGGAACAACAAAAAGGGAGAAATGAAAACTTATAAAACACAAAGTGATGCATAATACAGTTGCTCACCACCTGCTGACCAATGCCCCAGCTCATCCCCAAACAGTGACTGGTCCATTCCAGCCAACTCCCCCAATATATATACTGGGCATGGTGTGCTGTGGTGTGGAATATCCCTTTGGCTAGTTCAGATGAGTTGTCCTGGCTGTGCTCTCTCCCAGCTTCCTGTGACCCTCCTCCCTGACAGAGCATGAGAGATTGTAAAGTCCTTGATCAGGGTAAGTGCTTCTGAGCAACAACTAAAACATAAGTGTGTTATCAGCATTATTCTCAAATTGAAGCCAAAACAGAACTACTAGGAAGAAAATAACTCTATCCCAGATGAAAACAGGACACTTGTAAAATATGATAATGCAGAATTATTCAAGTAATTAAAAAAAAATTATTTCTTACATTGTCTCTTATTTGTGTATTTTATGCATGGGAATGCCTACTCTCTGGAAAAGGTTTCTTAATGAGTCAGAAGCCAAACTTTTCAGCCCACATAAAAGACTGACATGTACCTGGTCTTGCCCAGGATGAGAACACGAAGCATGTGCCAAACCATACTGTTAAGAGACATGGGATTAGGGTCTGCATTTCTGCACTTGAAATCTAAATTCCACCCAGCCCTGGGGAAGTGTCTGAATTTTTCATAGATTTGAGTATTAATATTCTCATATATCAGTTCTACCTGAAATATAATCAGGTTCTTCCCTCAGAACTCTCGTATTCCCTTGAAAATAGTGGTTAAAAATTGTGCATGAGGTACAATACTGACCTGATATAATTCATAAAAAAATGACAGCAGGGATGGATTTCTAATGGTGAGGCAACCCAAAAGCTTGGATCTTGACAGTGGCATCAATCAAGCGTGAAAAAAAACCTTGAAGTTAATGCTTTATAACATATAGCAAATTTTGTAAAAAATCTATAGAAAGAGTAAATGGAAAAAGAGCAGAGATGTGCTTGGCACATCTAAAAGAGCACCTGGTAGATTTTCAGAGGAATCTGGAGCTGGCTTAGCTCTTTGCAAGTAATCCATTTTTAGTTACTGCTACTTTTTTCTTTTTTTTTTTTTTTATCTAGCACTTTAAAAGCATTTTTATCAATAAAGATCGCTCAAAGTGATTTTTTTTTCTACATTTATTTTTGCCCTCAACTGTTTTCTGGGATTTTGGTTTTTTTTGGTTTTTCTTTTTTTTTTTTTATGTTGGTTTACACTATTGGTGTTGCAGTATCTTGAGAAGTTGTGACACAGAGAAAGCACTATTAAAACCTTTCAGCAAAGTTTCCTTCTCTAATGTGGCTGTGGTTCATCAGCATTCCCATACAGCAAAATAATTAAGTGAATGCCTAAACTTAGGCTTGTAAGGGGGTTCAATTTGAAGGTAGATGCTGCAGGGTTTAAAAATATGGCTCAATATATTATTCAGATTTAGGACCTAATTATTTCTCCCGATTTGCAGTGTGCTGTATCAATGTGTCACAGAAAAGCATGCAAGAGTAATGTAATCACAGCCTGAGAACATGGGCATGCAAAAGTCTGTAAATAATTACAATGCTTTAAGTAAAAAACTAACAAACTAATAAATACATAGACTAATAAAGTCCAAACAGTAGAGCTGGAAAAGTAGAAAAGATGAGGGACCTTTAAATACAATCTACAATTGTGTGGCTTGCCGGGGTTACAGAATTTCTTTCTCCCTTGAGTGGATATGTAGTGTGAAAATTAAGGTTGCGTCTTATCAAGTGAAGCAAGCTACTATAGACCTGGAGCTAATCACAGAATCATCGAATCATAGAATCATAGAACAGTTAGGGTTGGAAAGGACCTTAAGATTATCTAGTTACAAACCCCCTGCCATGGGCACGGACACCTCACACTAAACCATGTCACCCAAGGCTCTGTCCAGCCCAGCCTTGAACGCCGTCAGGGATGGAGCATTCACAACTTCCTTGGGCAACCCATTCCAGTGCCTCACCACCCTCACAGTAAAGTACTTCCTCCTTATAGCCAATCTAAACTTCCCCTGTTTAAGTTTTAATCCATTACCCCTTATCACTACAGTCCCTAATGTTAGCTGAGAAATCTGTATGAATTCCTTTTAAAAACTACATTTGGCTTTTCTTTGCACATGCAGAAAGTTTCAAAATTTGTACAATAAAATTGTCTTACTCCTCCTGTAGAATTGTACTACTGTGAATGCCATTTGCAACTGAAGTAATTTTTACAAGGCAACAAGTACAAATAAATTTTAATATTCAGTAAGTTTCAACCTCTACGTTTGCCATCCTGTTTCAGGGTAGGAGTTTAGTCTAGCTAATCCTTTTGCCCTATCTTCAAAGAATTTTTACTTCAGCTTTGTATACTTATATCAGATTAATAGATTCATTAATTAAATCAGCTGGTTTGACTCAAAAGACAGCCAAATTCATCACTGTTTAAAATCTTGAGTAGAAAACCAAATGCACAGCAAATTTCTTGATGGAAAAGACTTTAGAACCTATGTTGTGAGAAAGAAATAACATGTATGCTCAGTGGGTCTCACAGAGCTAGCAGTGACAGGCTTGCTCTGTGCTAGTAGGAAAAGCTTGAGATCATACCATACATTAAACTTTAAAGGCTTCCTGGTGGATCATGCTACAGCTTTGTGACTTATCACTCAAGAATCATAGAATCACAGAAACATTTAGGTTAAAAAACATCTGAGATCATCATATTCAACCATTAACCTAATACTGTCAAGTCTACCACTAAACCATGTCCCTAAGCACCACATGTGTAACTGCTTTAAATTTCTTCAGGGATGGTGACTCCACCACTTCCCTGGGAAGCCTGTTCCAAGGTTTGACAGCACTTTTGGGGCAGAAATTTTCCCTAATATCCAATCTAAGCCTCCCCTAGCACAACTTGAGGCCACACCCACTCATGCTATCACTTGCCACTTGGGAGAAGGGACCGACCCCCCCATCACTACAACCTCCTCTCAGTCAGTTGTAGGCAGCAATAAGGCTCCCCCGCAAGCCTCCTTTACTCCAGGCCAAACAACCCCAGTTCCCTCAGCCATTCCTCATCACACTTGTTCTCCAGACCCTTCACCAGCCCTGTCGCCCTTCTTTGGACTCGCTCCAGCACCATAATGTCTTTCTTGTAGTGAAAGGATCCAGGATTGATCACAGCCTTGCCAATGCTGAGTACAAGGGGACAATCACTGCCCTGCTGGCCTGCTGGCCATACTATAGGTCATATTTTTAAAGAAATTGTCACGATGGGAGAAGCTCACACTTTTTTATATTTATTATTGCCTTCTGACTGTGAAAACATGCCAATACATTTAATATTCTTTGCTCCGATTCAAACTGTTTCACTATTTGCCCAATTCAGACGCAAATAAGGGCAGAAGTAAGTATAATCCCAAAGCCCCAAAACCTGGTATTAGTTCACTGTAATTAAAAATAGAACATACTGCAGATCTCATAACTTCCAGTCTGATTACTAGACTGTTAGGCACTATGTCCCATTGTGTAATTAATTTAAGCTTGCTTCATATTTCTCAATTAGTAAAAAGACAAGAACAATTTTTTTTTAAAAAGAGTATTTCACACATATACATACTAGAATTTACCACAGGAAGGAATTACACTATTAACATTAAGTTTTGTTTAAAGGTCCAGGCAGAGGAGATAAAAGGCTGTAGTTCTAACACTCGCTGCTATGCAAGTATAAGAAATTTATTTCACGCCACAGTAGTCCTTATCTCTCACTTACACAATGAGCATCATCTCCTGATCGTACTGTCTCACCCTTCTGCTATGGCCATCAAATAATGTAGCAAGAGACATTCACATGTTCCCATCATTCAGTGGGAATATACCCTGAGTAATTCCAATTATTATTTTGGTTTGGGTCTGGTTTTAATTACTTTTTAAACATTACTCATGAATCATCAAGTGCTTTCCATTTGCTTCTGAATTCTTAGTTTCAGTACACTTGGTGGCAATCAGTTATACTGGTAGTTCACTTTACTATCTACTTTCCTTAATATCAGCTTTATTGTTCACATGTCTGCAGTTACATTTGCTCTGGCATCTCTGAAAGTCCTGTGAATTTGGAGTCAGTCTCTGAAAACTCTCTTTAGAGCATCCTAATCCCTCCTAGAGATTAGGAAACTACAGGTTGAGGGCAGGATAAATTATACACAAGAACATTATATTTTTATTCTGTACATGATAAGGCTACAAGCATGAGAGAGAAAGTAGCTTATTAAAGTCATCTGAACTCTAAGAGTTCTAAGAGGTAGTCCAACCTGGTATCATATTTTATTCCTCTTTTATGCTGAACAGACTGTCTTCTCTGGTGTAATGCTGCCAATCTGCCCTTTTTAATTTTCTCTTACAGCCAGACTAATTTTTATGTATCTCATGCCCTTTGGGTCTAAATATGCTTAGTAGTACTTAGAAGTCAAGTTTCTAGGTGCCTTTGAAATGCTACAGAAGAGAAAGCCAGGCAGATTGTCCAGGGTTCCATTTACCTTGTATCTATTTTAAAAGAACATTAAATTAAGGATTTAAAGCACCCTTGTTAATTACTACTTGCTATAGTTAATTATGGGACAAGATGGCAAAATAGCCTACTGGGTCATTTGGATAAGCCTTGCAAAGATTTGATCTTCTGCAGTGCTATGTCTTAAATTTCAAGTTGAACAGAAAATTCACATTTATGGTCTGCATTAAACACTGCAGCCTTTGGGTTCAGGACTAATACCTGTGTACATAAGAAACACACTTGCCTTCTAAGAATTTTGTGAACACCAGCTAGGTGTTCTATAGAATAGAAGGCCCAATAGCTGTAGAATTACTGTGGGATATGGAAATAGATAATTTAATTCCCTACTTTATCACATACTCCCTGTGTGATACAAGGCAATGTATCAGTTCAATGACAGAGTCTTTATTGAACTGGAGCTGCCTGGTCACAGCAATGCCACATGCTCATATACTCTGAAGACCTGGGTTCAGGTATCTAACTTGTCCTGTAAGCAATCAGAATGAGGACTGACTAAAAATCCCACTTCTGTTGTAAATGGTAAATCAGCCCCTTCTAAGAAGAATTTTGGTGTCTCTTGCTTGCATTATATTAGTCCTGCGATGTCACCACCAAGGCAGGCAAGAAATATGAAAATGTCCAGGCACATGCTGCAGGGGTGGATCTGCTGTCACTGCAGATAACAGTACCTTTGGATGCACTTTACCATGCAGAAGGCACTAGAG
Organism: Melopsittacus undulatus; assembly: GCF_012275295.1. Classification (NCBI taxonomy): domain Eukaryota; kingdom Metazoa; phylum Chordata; class Aves; order Psittaciformes; family Psittaculidae; genus Melopsittacus; species Melopsittacus undulatus. Next base: position 14,196,776 of record NC_047528.1, on the reverse strand, counting down.
ATTTTCCTACTGTGTGCAGCAGCTGGCTCTCTCTAAACCTGGCCCTTGTATCGCTACTTGTGAATAAAGTGGTCAGTTGGTGAATCTGCTCTCAAAAAGTGTACACAGAGCCAGCTTTGCAAAAGCTGTTTGTTCTTCTATAAAACAGTGGCAGGCTATAATTAATAATGCTTAACAGAAGTATTATGGAGATGAACATATTTTGAAAATGGCACAGATACTATTTTAGATGGGGAGTATAAGTAGACATTACTGATTGTAAGTGCATCAGTTCCACATAGTATATTACACAAAATATACGAAAGGCATAACTCATTATTATTTTTAGTATTAATAAAAGAACAGCTATGACAGTTACAATGTCTAATATGTAAACATAAATATTTTCATAATGATCCAGGAAGAAATCTAATACTTCTGAAGTGTATACAGATGGTGCAATCTCTAAAACATCCAGATAACAATCCTAACAGTTGGTATAATCAGATCTCCAACTTCCATATGAATGTGCTCCAGTGTTTACAACCCTAAGAACATAGACATAAAAATCATAATCTTGATCAAACATAAACACAACAAAGGAATTTTCAGTTGTCTAGCAATAGCTTTTTCTCTTTAATCTAAAACGAAGTTATGTATTTATATATATATGTATTATGAACCTTATAATGAAGATGAAAGCATAGCAATCCCCAGTATAAACCCACGATTTAAATTACATTCAAAATCATAAATTTACAACATTTTTTACAGAAATCATCAAATCAGAAAATCATTTAGGTTGGAAAAGACCTTTAGGATCAAGAAATCCAACTATTAACCCAGCACTGTCAAGTCCACGAATCAATCATGTCCCTGAGGGCCACATCTACACGTCTTATAAATATCTCCAGGGATGGTGACTCCACCACTTCCCTGGGCAGCCTGTTCCAATGTTTCACAACCCTTCTGGTAAAGTTTTCCTAATATCTAATCCAGACCTCCCCTGGAGCAACTTTAGGGTATTTTGTCTTGTCCTGTTGTTTTTTTCTTGGGATAAGAGGCTGACACACACCTTGCTAGAATCTCCTTTCAGGTATTTTTAGAGAGCACTAAGGTCTCCTCCTTTCTCCAGACTAAACTACCCCAGTTCCCTCAACCATTCTTCATCAGACTTCTTCTCCAGATGCTTCACCAGCTTTGTTGCCCTTCCTTGGATATGGTCAAGCACCAATTTCTTGTAGTGAGGGGTCCTAAAGACATTTATCCTTGTTGACCAGCATGCAATTGGACTCAGCCCATCGATCTAGCCTGTCCAGATCCCTCTTTAGAGCTTTCCTACCCTCAAGCAGATCAATCCTCCCACCCAACTTGGTATCAAAGGGGAACTTAGTGAAGATTTACTCAATCCCTCCATCAAGATCATTGATAAAGATATTAAACAGACCTGACACTATACTGAGTCCTGGGAAACGGCACTTGTGACCAGCTGCCAAATGGGCTTAACTCCATTTAACAACACTCTTTGGGCTCAGTCAATTGATATGTGCCATGATCAGAAAACCCCAAATTCTGCCAGTGACACCAAACAGAGCAGGTGATGATCTGCTGGATCGTTCTGTTTCTTCCTTTTTCCATTCCTTGCAACTGGGATGATAGAGGAGGACACTACTTGTGCTCCTGATCCCTTAACCAGTTTTTCCAAGGCCCTGAAGTCTCTCTCTTTATTGCCCTTGGACTTCTTCTTGCAGTTTCAATGCTGTCTACCTGCAAAATCAATAACGGGTAATAATCTGAGGATGTATGAGGGTAGGAAGCGTTATATTCACATCTTTAACCCAGGCCCCAGTGAGGCAGCATACCTCCCTGCAAGTGAGTCTGGTCTACATACTGGGCCTTCTGTTCCCTGCAGAAGGAAATATCCTACAAAAATTACTTGTCTCTTTTAGTTTATGAAAGAGTTTTTGCCACAGGGCACAGTGACATCTCCAAGCCTCACCTATTACGTGAGGGCACCTGGGAAGGTGAGGTAGTCACCAAAGAGAAACTTCATGAGAAAGCTTTAAAGGACCATGATGGTGGCACAGTGTTCTGATTCTGACTCCTTTTCTTTAATGAATTAGCATTAGAATGGAAGATACAAAGTAAAATACTGAGAAAAAAATAGGCATGAAAAATAAATTCATCAAAGTATTAAATAGTATTAAATTTAATCAAAATCTTTAAACGTCTTATTCATTTGTGGGTGAATGCCATGCAACAACTGCCTTAACAATAAAAGTAGAAAAAATATCAGAAATGCCAAGCATGGAGATTTCAATATTTGGAATGTTTGCCCTTTGTACCTTTTACACTAAAATGTGAAGGACGAAGGGACAACACTCAAGTGCTAAGAATACAGCCTCTCAGCACAAAAAGAGCAAAGAGATAAAGACAATGCAAAAGATGACAGCATTTGGTTAAAAGCCAGTCATATAAAGATATCAGCACAGAATAAAAGAAGAAAGTGGCAGACATCCCAAATCAATTAAGGAAGATTACCACAGCACAGGCCAATATACTTGCCTTCAGAAAGCCTAAGAAGTGGATAGCAAAGTTTGAGAATAGCTACAAAAAAAAAAAAAGGATGAAAGTGGGAATCTGGGAAGGTAGAAGGAAAATTAAGCTAATGTTAATTATAAATCAAAGGAAAGCACAAATTTATTGCTATTTCACTAATTCTGTTTGACACCTTTGTGTTATCTACACAGTCTCACATAAGTGATTGTAGACTGTACTTAAGACAGTGAATCAGCAGGTATAGAACATAGAGACACCTCATCCTGCAGCCAGGTAGACTGTCACTTTCAGTACTTCTGAAAAGATACAAATTGGTGTAAGCTCCCAAGAGCTTGATCTACTCAAACTGTGAGATATTCTTACCAAACCAGGCATGTCTAACATGATGGATTTCCATTTTTTAAATTAATAATGTTCAGTGGAGTCTAACAATAAAGTACAAATAAACTCCTGCTCACAAATCAATTCTGGTTGTAAATAAACCCAAGGCCATTTCCCTCTGAAATGATCACCTTGAGTACCTTAAAACTCAAGATGTAAGTAAAAAAAAACTATAAATGCTGGGTGAGGTAGTTCAACATACGTTAATAATTGGTTACTTGGGCTACAGCTAATCATTACTTATGTGGACTACAGCTAATGGCTGGTAATCAGATTAAGACTCTAGCTGGAAACACACATCAGCTGACAGGAAGTAAAGCCATTAAAATAATCTACTGTTCAAATTTTACAAATAACAACCTTACATTGCCAATTCATTTTTTTAAACCATAACTCCTTCCACTGCAATTATGGAGTTAATTTCAAGCTAAGAAAGCACATCTTCCTTGAGTTCCATTTTTTGTTTTTGCTCCTCAATTATCTAAGAGCAGTGTTTCCCATTTTTCACCTAAATCTCTGTTTACACAATTTAAAGTGTAACAGAGTTAGAAGTGAATTGCCAGGCAAACAGAAATTGTCCTTTACATTTCATCTGCTATTTCCTCTGTGTCTTCTGCAACAGAATTTACAGTAATTTACTCCTTCTTTAGAGAGTTATTATCCTTATTTTTTTTATGAAAACACTAAGAAAATATGCTACAAAAGTAGTCAAACTTTAACTCATAGACTGGCTACCTGCCTCACAGTCATGGAGCAAGGTTACTGGAACTGAGTTCCTTTCTATCACTGACTGGAGCTGATGATGAATATAAAATAGGGTCTCTCTCTTCTGCAAATATATTAGAAGACAGTGTGTCTGTCTATGTGTGTGTGTGCAGGTATGCACAGCAAATTACTCAACAATCAGTAAATAACCTGTACTGTGTAGGTAGGTGAAAGTGTCAGCTGTAAGAATACAGTCAAGATAAGTGCATAACTACAAATACAGAATCCTACACAAACACCACTGTTTCCCATTACTTAAATAAATTCCTTCTCTGTTAAAACTGTGAGATTTGATCAGAAAACATTATTCAAATGCTTTTATAAAACCTGTAGTAAACCTCTTTTTTCATCCAAGAAAGTGCCTGACCATTTTGCCCTCCACAAATTGTTCTTTTCAGATCTCAATGACTCAACTGATTTTGTTCCAGATTAGTTTACTTTGACAACTGACTGAAGACCAGAGCAGCAGATTCTGTAGTTCTAAAGTTTTAAGCAAGGTTATTTCTCTCATATTTAAAGATTTGTAGGTTTCTTTATTAGAGTTTTTGCTTGGTATCAGATTTGTATCAGCACCTTAATGTGTTCAATTCAGATGTTGAGTTGCTAAATAGAATTCATTCCCACCTCCACTGACTTTTGAGATAAGGCAGCTGCAAATGTAGCCATATGAATAGCAGATCTCTCTAAAACATCTTCCTAATAGTAAGTCCCACGGTCTTTATTTAAACTGAGAGTGGGGAATGATGGTAATGAAGATATACATAATCATGTGCTGAATTGGTCGGTGTTAATGGAATGACTAAAAAGTTCATGGTCCATTTCTCTTCTCCCTTCCCAAGTAAATTTGCAACTGCAATAGGCATACAATTGTAATGCCTGGATATCTACTGTGGCTGTAGATGATGCACTCTTCTGAAAATCAGGTTTCCAAATTTAGTAGGCAATTTTGGAAATATGGGTCTAAATCAGTTTTCCAGTGTCCTGCAGTAAACTAAATCAAGTCAGGCTTAGAACTCATGCCTCCAAAGCCCATTTCCAACATGTTAGATGTTAATGCTTTGCCTAGGAAGGTCACAAAATTCTCATACACTGTTCAGTGGGTTTATAATTACTAATAAGACATTCACATGATCTATCCCTGCATTGTGATACACCCAGAGCGAGCCTACAGCAGAGCCTTTAATACCTGATCCTGCTGACTTCCACCATCTGGGGCAGCCTCAGAGCAAGCAAAGTGCAAATGAAAAGAATCTAGGAAGGAAAGGCAATGGTAATTAATGTTGTTTGGTGAGACTGAAAGAATTCTTGTTGCTCACACAATATCTGTAGGACTTACACCAAGAGGGCACATGAAAGATTCTGTGTAAGTTTAATGTAAACTGTGTCTCAGGAATTGCAAATCAAGCAGTATAATCACCTCCTGCCAGATATTGCAGTCCCTGAGATGTTTTAAGTGGCAATATCACATGGGTCTAAGTACTTAGTCAAGGTCCTTTTCCTTTTACACAAGTCTATAACATCAGCATGCCAAAGTCATTGCACTGCACCATACATACAATGGTGTAGCACAGCTCTGCCAGGAAGAATCATAGAGAATTTTTTCTTAGACATTTTAGCTTAATAAGCTAAACACTGACTTGAACTGCCCTTCGTTACCTGGTAATTTTGTGTGATGTGACATTACCGAATAATTTTAATCAATGTTTTCCTTGTTTCTACAGTGTGAATGTTGACAAACGCCTAACTAGATTCCAGAGAAAGACTCTGATGACTGGGCCATTTCTATAAAAACTTCTGAAAATGTAAACTTCTTCCTAACTCTGAAGGAATGCTGAACAAAGGAGTAAAGCTGAGAGGTGCACGGGCTTCAGAGCTGCCACAGACATGAGAAAAGCTGGGTTTCTCAGGGAGAGCTGGTAAAACCACCTATTATTAATTTGCCCTCCTTTCCTTTATTTCAAACAAGTGTTTGAACTGAAATGCAACATTCCAAGTGTCTGCCTCAGGCTGATGTCTTTTGATTCCTAGAGAATAACTATTACACTGCTATTAAGATTGCCATGCCAAGCTTTCAAAAGGCATTCCTTGCAACCTTGATTTGGTTCCTCGTCCATATCTGTTACAAAACCAGCTAACAAATAACATGATTGGAGAATGTTTTTAGACTCTCTGCCTCATTCAGTGCCCTTAAATGGAGGTCACCAAAGAAGGCAGGATTCACCTGCCCTGCCTTCAGATATCTGCAGCTCTGATGTCTACATCTGAATTAGTTCTTTTGGGATTCCCTTAGTGCTACTGAAAAAAGAAAGAGATGCTTCAGGGTGTAACTCAGTTTGTCCTTAGATAGACTTCTGAAATGCATGAACGCAGTTCAAGAACTGTCAATTTTTGTCTATGTTACACACATATATATGTTTAGATGAAGGATTTTATTTGGCAATGTACCAGGCATTTAATTTGGGTGCTACAGCGCATACTGAAGTGCAACATCATCCCCTTTCTCAAATGGAACTGAGGTGCAGAAAAAAATTAGGCAAATAATTTCCACTAGTTTTAGATAATAAGATTTATAATGCTTGGCATTATATAGCACTACATATATTAAAAAAACAAGTTCTGCTAACTTCAAATACAGTTATGCATTCTCTGCACTTCTTCAAGTCAGAATCTACTGTCTCCAGCTGGGCATTCAGAAATTGAGAAGCATAGCACTAGAGACCAGCTGTGAGAAATCTGATTTACATCATCTGTGTACACAACACAAACAAGCGGGTGTAGAAAACCTTGCATGACACTCAACTGCCTTAGGGATTCAGTTTTCTTTTCAATCAACCTCCCCTCCACACTCCGTAACTTTCAACTCTGCAACAAATGAAGTAAAGGTTCAACAGACTATCCATCTCCCTTTGTACTGTAAAATCATAATTAATCTCCTCCATTATGTGTACTGAATCTTCTGAAAAAATAGTTTTCACACCTAATAATTCATGCATATGTCCTACCTACGTAAAAGGAGGTTGAATTCACAAAGCATTTTATTTCTGAAATATTCTAACTCTTGATTGCTCTGATTGTTTGGGCTGAAATTCATCTGCCCTAACTTATGTTTCTGTAAGTTAGACATCTAACTCTGTGCTAATCACCCATAGCTGTCTTACTGTCACTTGGGTAAAAGAAAGCGGGGTGTGTGGGTGGGGGTGCGGGTGTGTATGTGTGCATGCAAGGGGAATGCAACACCTCCAAAGATAATTATCAAAATGGCATGATAGATCAAGCATCCTCTGGTGATAGCTGTTTCTCTCACAGATTCTAAAGGGACCCAATGGTGTCTACATCAGATTTAGCCTTCTAAGTTTTGATTACCCTTCTAAGTTTTGCTTTCTAAGTTTATGTTTAGAGCAGATTATTCCTCCACTTGTTAATACAGTACACCAGTACTTTAAAATGTCCACAATGACTGTAGACATGTATAAATCTTTGTTTCTTTTGTCTTGTTTCATTCTGCCGTTCCAGAGGCCTCTGAAGAGGTCTTGGTATTTAATTTAGAAAGTATTTCTGAATTAAAATAGAGCTGAATAAATGACAAAATATATTTTACTGTATAAGCTACCTCCCAGGAATGCATTGAATTAGTATGCTTTGTTGGGTTCTCCCCCAGGAGACTGATTTAGTCTAATCATAGTGCAAGGTCATTAGCACAGTATCAGCATAAATTTTGCTTAACCAATGCCAGGTGGTTAACTAGTTTATGTTAATGTGTTGTGTGCATAAAACTGTGAACTTGACTCCTGTATGGCAACGTGATCTGAAGAAAGAGTTGGGCAACCTGAATGTATTCCCACTAATTTGGAACCACAGATAAATGATTCTCACTGCTGCCCCTAAGACAAGCTGATTTACAAACTGCATATACTTAAAAGAAACAAATTTACATATATTTCAGGTGCTTTCTCCAATTTGACTTATAAGTCAACTCCATTTGAGAATCTGGTTGCTTATATATTGTACTCTGTTGTATATGGATTTTATTTTCAGTACGATGCAAAATTACCTTCCCTAAAAAAATGAACTATAAGCACAGAGTGCATTTTAAGACATACAAGGCTGAGTGCAAGGTCCTGAACCTGGGTCAGGGCAATTGGTAGTATCAATACAGGATGGAGGGATGAATGGACTGAGAGCAGCCCTGCAGACAGGATTTGGGGGTGTCAGTGCATGAAAAATTGGACATCAAACAGCAGCGTGTGCTTGCAGCCCAGAAGGCCAGCCATATCCTTGCTTGCATCAAAAGAAACATGACCTTTAGGTTGAAGGAGGTGATTCTCTTCCTCTAGTCCACTCTCATGAGACCTCACATGCAGTACTGCACCCAGCTGTGGCCCCCAGCATAAGAAGGACATGGACATGTTGAAGCAAGTCCAGAGGAGGCCACAAAGATGATCGGAGAGCTGGAGCACCTCTCCTGTGAAGACAGGCTGAGAGAACTAGGCTTGTTCAGCCTGGAGAAGAGAAAGCACTGCAGAGATCTTATTGTAGTCCTTCAACATATAACGGGGGGGTTATAAGAAAGTTGCAGAGAGACATTTCACCAGGGCCTGTAGTTACGGGACAAGGTTTTAAACTGAAAGAAGATAGGTTTAGATTGAACATAAGGAAGACATTTTCTATGATAAGGGTGATAAGACACTGGAACTGATTTCCCAGAAAAGATGCGAATGCCCCATCATTGGAAATGTTCAGGGCCAGGTTTGATGGTGCTTTGAGCAACCTGGTCTAGTGAAAGATGTTCTTCCCAGGGGTGATTGGACCAGGTGATCCTCAAAAGTCCCTTCCAATCCAAACCCTTGTATGATTCTATAATAGAAGTTCCAGGAGCAGAGTTCTGAGCCTCAAAGTTTTGCATTTCTGACCCTTATGTTCTGGATTAGTCCATTTAATCGTGTACACTTATTGATTTTGAAATTACTGAAACTGAAAAGGCTTCATTTTGCTGTACCTGTCAAATACAGGCATATCAAGAGGAAGTATAACAAGTTTGCATTCCAGTCACAAAACCAAACAGATGGTCAGCAATGGAAAAAGGATTTTCTGTTGTGTGTTGTACATTTCTTACTGCAAGCCAGGAATATCCCTATTCGTAAACGAGTTTTTAAAAAATTTTGGGGGGCAAGAAGAACAGAAAAAAACTCAAAGCTGAGGTTTTGGGACAATCTGATTTAGTAAATATCTCCATTGCACATGTGCACCCAGATGTCAAAGAGGAATGAAATTACCCATGAAGAAAATAAGAAAAAACAGCCCAGAGTCACGGTTTATCACTTTGGAAACAGCGGTGACAAGATGAGTTCTGTAAAACGGAATACAAAGGATAAAAGGCAAGCTGTAACTCAGGAGAACATAACTCAGGAGGACAAGGAAAGGATTCACATAACTAGAAGGTTCATTTCTCATAAAATGTTGAAAATATTACAATAAACTTCTGATGATTTAGATGGCTGAATAGAGAACTTTGTATAGGACACACATGTATGATGGCTGCTCAGAACTTCAGCTCTTGAGAAACTGAGGGGGAACCTTTAATTGACAAAGGAAGACATTTGATCACTTACACGTTTTCTCAACTGAGCACAAACTGTAAAACAATAGATGACAAGGAGTTCATGTGCCATCTTTGTGGTGCCAAGAGACAAGTTACTGATCTGAGCGTTCAGCATCAATGTTAACTTCAATCTTTACAACAGTGCTCAGATGGCATGTTCTAAGTTGTTTACAAGATAATAATTTACAGAATTGAGAGCAATCCCATGTTGAATATGTGCTGGGAAGGAAAACGCTGGAGTCAAGAGAAGGAAAATGCTTCCTGTCCCAGAGGAGAGAACACAAAGTAGTCCAGAGAGAATGTCTGGGCAGGATTGCACACAGAGAAACCTACACCATGTTGCTTTGTTTCACTAAAACTGGATGCTTTATTTCTGAAGTAATTTCTACAATGTGCAGACATAAAGCATAAATTAAGATGAGAAATTTCAGTCTCAGACCTCTGATCCTAGAGATCTCAGGCTACCAGTAATAAAACATTCCTTGAATTTCTCTAAAATACTAGGTGACATTTTTCTAACTCAAATATATTAAATCCAAGATGAACAAAATCTGACCTCATTTTGACAGGTGCCAAGGGATTGATCACTGAAATAACAAGAGTGGTTGGGTAGAAGTTACTGTGGTTTGAGGACAGCTGTTTTGCAAAGTCCAGAGTAGGTTCAAATTACATGCATCCAAATATTTTGAAAGACCAAGCAGAGATCCTGATAAACCATTACTGTTCACATACAACATGAGATCCAGACAGAGAAAAAAAAAAAAACAAACTAAACCTTTAAAAATAGTCATTAATTACCTGAATAACTCAATACTGATAAGGAGGCATTCTCTATCTCAAGTGACTGTGAAACTGAGTTTCTTCCTATTTTAAAATCAAGTTTTGATCTTTTTTTCTAAAACATACTATGCTAACTCTTCGGAAATCAAAATAGGAGCTCAGATGGTAAAACACTTTGGCTTATTTATGAAAGAAGTCAAAATATATCATGACAGAAAGGTCTCTTCTCTCTTTTGAATCTATGAACCTGGGAACTGGGATGCAGAAGAAATGCAGCCTTTTTGAAGGTATTATTTTCTGATTAAGAAAAAACTTCTGAGAAAGCATAGTCCATTATATTTAAACCCAACCTTTATATTTAAATGTTGATTCTACTGATATCCATGGGGAGAGAAGGGAGAGGAATCCTACTTAACCTCAGGAAGACAATCTCTTTTTTTTCATTATTTTCTATGCTAATTTTTAAAAACATGACTCTGAATGCTGCATGAACACTGTATGTCAATTTGCCCTGTTATTTGGCACCAGCAGGACAGTCTGAATGATAAAGCAATTTATCAAAATACAGTAAATGAACATGTTGAGCTTGGAACACCCTTTTTCTCTCCCTTTCTGTGTGCATGTCAGTAGTACAATATTTGTCTCTAACACCTGCAGTAGAGAATTAGCAAAAAGTTACATACAGGCAGCAAAAGTAGTTTAAGAATTGAGAAGGGAAGCACACTGCAAGGGAGAATTGCACAGCATCCTGTAGCAGTGCAGACACAAGAGGCAAAACAGAGGGCTGGAGAAATCAAAACAGCTGTTCTCAAAAATGGGCAGGTAAATGAACATGCACTGCTGGCTGCTGGAAGAAGACAAACAGCAGCACCAGTCGCAAGTCAGTGGCTCAGATCTCATGTTCAGACTGTTTTGAAGTGAGTTCCCATGACTCAGTGCCAAGTTCGTCATGATACCATACAGCAGTCTTTGGGCTTGTGTTTGATCATCTCAACACCTGAAGTTACACTGGGGATTTTCTTTCATGTCGTTGAACTGTTGCCTGGAGCTCAGATAGTTAATCTGGGCCAGGGAATACTTCTCAGTGTTTTGATGTCACTGGGGTATTTTGATTTTCTTAGCAACAAGTAATTCTGCCCATATTTTCTAATTTCAGACATATAAGGGCTTTGGTCTACTTTCTGCTTGCATTCTTTTGGTCTGCCATCATGGTTACACTTATTTAGTTAAGACACACATTTTAGCAGTTGTGAGATTTTTCTCCATCTTACTCTAAGCATTCTTGTCCTGGGTTAAGCAGTAACAGTCATTTTTCTCTTTCTTAGTAGCTGGTGCAGTGCTGTGTTTTTTATTTTCAGCTTGGGAACAGCGCTGATAACATCAATGTTTTTAGTTGTTGCTCAGTAATGTATACTCTGAGCAAGCACTTTCTGAGTCTCATGCTCTGCCAGGGAAGAGGGGAAGCCGGGAGGAAGCAGAGACAGGACTCCTAACCCAAACTAGCCAAAGAGATATTCCATATCACAGCACATCATGGCCAGGATGTAAAACTGGGGGCAGCTACCCGGAAGGGTTAGATCACTTCTCGGGTCGGGCTGGGTATCTGTTGGCAGGTGGTGAGTGGTTGTATTCTCTTCCTTCGTTATTACTCATTATTATTGGTGGTAGCAGTAGTGATTTGTGTTATACCTTAGTTACTGGACTGTTCTTATCTCAACCTGTGGGAGCTACATTCTTTCGATTCTCCTCCCCATCCCTCCGGGAGCTGGGGGAGGAAGGGGGGAGTGACCAAACGGCTGCTTGGTACTGAATTACTGGCTGGGCTTAAACCACAACAGTGGGTTATGTCAATGAAAACGCAAAGTGATTTCCTCTGTAATTTCCTCCCTCCTCTTTTTGGTACTGAGTCTCCCTCCTGGAGAGGGGGGAGGAAGAAGTGGGGAAATGAGGGAGCAGCTGCCTGGTTCTGAGTTACCGACTGGGCTTAAACCATGACAATTCTCAAATCTTTCACAGATTCTAAACTGGGGGATAGGTTTGTTTCCATCACTTGCTGCTCTCCTAGATAACAGAAGTCATAGTGCTGCCCTGAATTAATACCTGGAGATACATTTTTTTTTAGTTGTAATTCCCCAGTAAACCCCAGAACCACTTACAAATTTCATCTGTTTGCTGTAGTACAGTACATATGAACATGCTCTTCTCTGTCACCTTTATAGACCTTTTAGAAGGTAGATCAGTAGAATCCACAAGTTCCTAAGTACAGATTGAAAATACTTGACTCATTTTAGGAAAAGATCAAATCTTACCTTTCAATTTTTCAGTGATGAAAAATATACAACTTTGACACTTCCATAGCTTTCCACACTGAAAAATATGTCTTTTATTTCTAATTTTAAGTTGTTTAATTCTGACTTTCACCTTGATACATTACTGCTCACTAGACAAAATAGCCTTCTAGAATCAATATCCTACCTCTGCAAAATAGTTGTGACCCTTCTGATTTTCTCCTTGACAAGCTAAATGGTTCATGATTTTTAAGCTTTTCCCTTAATGGCATGTTTCTCAACCTCTAACCAATCCTGTGGTTTTTCTCTCAGTGTTTTTCACTTTATTACAGTCCCTTTTTAGACTATATTCAGAGGAAGATGAAGCAGCATTCTAATAATAACAGAAGAAAGGATAATGCCCCTACTCTAATAGATATTTGCCTCTTCAAATAAATATCCAAGGATCACAGTCATAAAGCACAAAACCTTGGGTTTTGCTAGTTAACCATATTTTCAGTGTTCTAAGGGGTGGGAACACAGCACGTTTGTGCTCCATGGCCCAACTGTGTGACACTGGAGTATTTCCCAACCAGCAAATGATATCAGAGAGGTATCCCATTGAGTTGATAATTTTTTCTGTATCAGTGCTTTTTGGGATTAGCTGCTTAGCTGGTAACTATGAATGTATTTGCTCCCTATGCTCTCTCTATAGACAGCGGAGAGAAACTGGACCTTCCAGAAAACAATTTATCCCAGCCCAGCCCAACTGCCTAAAACCGCTGGGCTAGAGTGCCCTCTGATGGGTATCCAATTTTCTCCACGAGCAGTGAGAACCTCTGTTTCTGGCTTGCACCAGACACTTTCAGAAGACTAAAATGAGGTGAGATGGATGCTACAGGCACTGGAGAGTGCTGCCATTGGCTGTTTTAAAGCATAAACTATGCCAGGGCTCAGCTTCACAGTTCTGTTCAGTACCCACACTATTCATAGTACTGGTGTTATATCTCTATATAACACCAGTACTATAAATCATCATATTACTCCCCCAAGGTTTTTGTCATCTGCAAAAGTCATGAGTGATGACTGCATTTTTCCCAAGTCATTGTTGGAAGTGCAAATCAATGCAGAAGCAAAAATCTGCCTACGTGGCACTATCTTGCAAAGAACCCATTTAATAATGTTTCCTTTTTTTAGTAAACACTTTTAAACCTGTCATTTAATGAGTTTTGAAAGCATTTAGTATGCATGACTTTCACTTCATATGATTTAAATTGTGTGGTACCAAGTCAAATGCCTTATGAAAGCTGTAATTTGATGCTATTCTGTTTGTCAACCAGATTTCCAAGTTAGCGTGATAAGATTTTCCAGGTTGATTAGCATCAATTATATTTTTCTTTTAATTTGTATTAATTGAGTCTCATATCAACTGTTACAATATGCTATCAGGATTTCAGTCAGGCTGACAGATTTGTAATTACCTAGGTCATCACACTTATACATCAGTATGTCATTTTGTGTAGTAATAGTGATTTGCTGTAGGTCTTCATATAGAAATTACTTGATGCTTTAAATTATCCCAAACCCTTAGAATGCAGATTAGCCAATGTCCTAGAATGTTCTCCAGAAAATTAAAATCCAGTGATTTGTTCACAAAACTGCCTAAGCATAATCCAAACCCCACACCCTTTGATATGGGGTTGTATGACACCTTATTATGAAGATACTATTTTGTGTTGTAGTGGGCTTAGTGCTTTTCAAAGTGAATTGAGAAGCTGTAGCAACAGACATTGAAACACAGGCCTTTTCTACAAAGGTACACCAATGTGTGTCAGTCTTGCTGCTCTATCCCAGAATCTTCTGTACCGCTGGACACCAAATGGAAAAATATGGGATTTTTTTTTATACCAGGGCTAACATAAATACCTGAGAATTGATAAAGCCTCTGTTTGGAACCCCACAGTAATATTCCCTGGTGTTATCTGGCCTGATAAAAATACTTCTCTCTTTTACAACAAAAATATTACTGCTTTAGAACAAAGGTGCTTTGCACAGGCAGGAACATAAATGTACCATGAAAGTATGATAGGAGTTATACACAGCTTCTTTTGATATGTATCAGACATTGGTGGTGAAATCTACTTGCCTGTTTTCATCATTGTCTAATTTATGAGGTCCCATGCTGTTTTACTTGAGTTCTCCAACAAGCACCTGTGCTTCAGAAACAGGAACTTCTCTTATTCATCACAGCGTAAAAAGAGTATATACAATTTTTGAAAGAAAAAAAAAAGGTAAGAAAATCTCAGTTCTGTGCCCTGGTCATCTTGAGCAAGTTTAAACTTAAAGTCTATAGTAAACCACAGAGCACATTAGCCAAAGAGCTGGGGAGTGTTTTAGGAGAAACCTGTTCCAGTCCTGTGGCAAAGCTGGACCTGTGTAGCCAGGGATGTATACGACCAGAAAGATGACAAGAGTCTAGCTCCAGATCCAGCTCCTGGGAAGATGTATATGGATTTTATATAAGAAAATTGATATGCATGAAGCTGGATATGGAAAGAGAAACAGTCTTGGAAACAGAGCCCTTTCTTGACTGAATGATGCAACTGCTCAGAGACTGACAAAACGCCTTTTGTCTGCTTTCTGGGTGGAAGATAATCTGTCCTTCCTTCTCTTCCACCTCCATTGCCTCAAAGCAGCTGCTGCATGCCCTCAAGGGAAAACAATTACATGCTCTAGCTCTCTGAGAGACAGAGGGCTTGAGTGAATGAAGAATGACTTCACCAAGGGGTTGTGGTAAAGGTCATGGTATTGACCACCTCCTTTTGTCCTAAAAGGTACCTGCACTAAGAAGAGAGAGAGGTAGCTGGCATCCTACTGACGTTCTCTGCCAGTTCCTTGTAATGTAATTGGAAAGGGACAGATACATTGACTTGAAGGAAAAGGAGACATTTCTGGAGCTTCCCTTGTATTCATTGCCTGTATGTCCTCTGTTTGACTTTGCTACTATTAGGATGATGGAATTGGCCACCTTCCCTCTGTTTGCCCTGTTGAAATGGGCACTTAAAAAAATATAGGCACATCTGCTCACAAAGGAAGCACTGTTGGAGCCTTTCCATCATCTACCACATGGGAGCAGGATTATGGTTTGCTGTCATTTTTGGGGAACATGAAAGGGATAAAGAACTATGAATTATACATAACAGAGATGCACCCTACTGGTTCCTTAAAACATACAAGATGTTTCAGTCCCATTGTCATCCTAACATTCATACAGCCAGAGGCGGTCCTCCCAGTGTAACAGGACTCACCCAATATTCCTGATACAGCACTGTAATTGACATTCTTCTCTTCTACTAGTGAGGTGGTTTCATGGTGTTAAAGGTCCAGCAGCACGTTTGCAATTCCTTAAATTGGCTAAGACTGTATGAAACGTCTTAAGAAATAAACTGAATTGGTAAGGATTTATTACAGAACTGTTAAAACCTGATTGTCTTTTCTGTCTTCACTTAATTTTTATTGCAGCTAATGGAAGGAAAAAGTGTATTAAATCAGCAGTCCTCACATACCTTTGGTTTTGACTTAAACACTTCCAGGCAGTAATACTACCTAATATAATCTTTAACATCAGACTCAGTTTAATAAGAGTCTAAGTTACTAGGAATGAGCTTTGTATGAAAAGCTTTGGGCAGTGCTTGGCATGGCAGAAAAGCTCATGTATCTGTCCCAGGAACAACTGTGAGTTTTCTTCATCCCACGTGTTTCTTCAGCAGTTCCCCCACGGAGCCTCCTCACCCGCCCCAGTGTACCTCGGTGACTGACTCACACCAGCCTAACGGATAACCTTTACGTGGCTGCTGCGGGCCCGAGGGCGACGGGGCACTTGGGTGCGGGCCCCTCTGCTGGGAGGGAGCTCCGTCGTCCCGGCGGGGCAGGTTCACTCCCACTGGGGCCACTCCACCCCCCACCCCCCTGCACTACCTGCCCCTCCCGCTGCTTTCTGCCCGGGCTGCAGACGGCGAGACCTGTGGGTGCCGCCCCCCCCCTACTGCCCGCGGGCCGCCCCCTTCCCCACGGGCCGCCTCTCCCCGCCGGCCCCGCCGCGCACCGCGGGGCGCTCCCGCCGCTCCAGACCGCGGTGGCGGCTCTTGCCGAGCGGAGCGGCGCGGTGCGGGCGGCAGCGGGGCGCAGGAAGAGCGGCTGCGGCAGCCCCTGCCGGGTCCCGACACGGGCAGGGCTCACCTTGGCCGAGCCTGGCCGCCCCCTGCATCGGGGCGGAAAGTTCAGCGCGCAGGAAGTTTGGGGCAGCTCGGAGAGTAACTCGGCAGCTGTGACTGCTGCTTCGGGTTGGGAAGCAACCCACAACACAACAACCAAAAAGCCTGTGAAAGGGGAAAGAACACGGGCGAGAGAAGCACCCGTGGGGGGGGAGAGCCGGGTTTCTTTGCAGAGCCACGGTCCTGTTCACAGCGGATCCCAATGCAACTGCTCATCCTCCTCCTCTTTTACGCTGTAGTCTGTGCGAACTTTTGCAGCCGTCAGGGCACTACTGCCCCTGCCCAGAGCGGATCTATAAAAGCCCTGCGGTCCTCCAATATCAGGCGGGATGGTAAGTGTCCCTTTGACTTTTTTATTCCCAAGGGCTGGATTTGCAGAGGAACACCGGAGCGCGACCCGGGGGCTCCCCCACCCCTTTACCAGCGAGCAGGGGCTCTCGGTGCTCTGTCCGGGCGGGGATCGGCAGGGGAGTGTGTGACCAGGTGGCGGGCAGGAGGTGTGGGTTGGGCCGAGGGGACCGCTCTGTCTAAGGCTGCACCTCCGGGGCGTCCCAAACTTTTCAAGGCACCTTCGAGGAGGTTTCCCGACAGCCGAGGTGCCGGCGGAGCCCTCAGCGTCCGATCCCCCCCTCCCACCCGCCCCCCACACTATGGGCAGCACCTCGCCCCTGGCAGCGCGGGGTGCCCGGTCCCAGCTGCCTTGGAGAGCCCTCTCCGGCACCCGCTGGTACCGTTTCCTCTGCGTCCCGCTCATGTGCCGACGCCAGGGGCAGTGCGGGGAGGGCTGCGGGACTGCGGTAGCTGCAGCCCGAGCGGGGCCCTGCGCTGTGCCCCGCGGTGTCCCGTCGGGGCGCCGTGTGGGGAGCTAAGGAGCTCGCAGGAACTGCGGCCGTGCGGCCTCGCGGGCCTCGCCGCCGTCGCCTCAGGGCGCTTTGCGGGAGCGCGGGTCCTCGCCCGGCCCCGGGGCTGTTCGGGGCTGCTGAGCAGTGCTCTGCCAGGACTCGCCTCTTCCCTTGTGCCCACTGCGCCGTGTGCGGGAGCGGGATGCCCGGTGATGGCGAGCACCAAGGGCAGCTGCGGGCTATCGGACACTGCCCGCCTGGGAGTAAGGGAGGTTTCAGTCTTCGCGTTTGAACTGTGGCGCATTTCCCGCGGCGAGCGCCCGGCAGAGGATTTCCTGGACAGCTGAGGTGCTGTCGACGGTCTGCAAGTGAGCGGTCAGCATGGCCATGTGCGTGGGCCCGTGGTGCATGAATATGTAGGCCGTGTAAGGACAGCACCACTGAAATTTGCCTTTGTAATACGCTTGTTCGTGATTAAAGATAAAGAATACCAAGTCCTTTGGTTTAGGAAAAGCAATGAGCCTCTGGCTGGGGAGCAGCCTCCACCTTCACATAGGGAAGACCTGCTTTTGCACGTTGCAGCAGACCTTCTTGCAGAGCAAAATGCAGGATGTGCTCCCTGAAAATGAGCAGTTAGGTTCAGTCTTCACATTAACATCTTCCAGTTGCCAGAATTTATATATTTTATAAGCCCTTAAAATAAAAACCAACCAAAAACCCAAAACAGTCACTTGAGCCATTTCCAAGATTGTACTCTGTATTTGCCAGTGTTCAGCAAACTTTTCAGTTATTTTTCATCAAGTATACAGTGTGTGTAATGGGTATACAGTTTATTTAGGAAGGTGTTTTTGTTTCAGCTTTGGAGCCATATTGAACATAATAATCTTTTGAATGCCTTTCCTAGTCACTGAAAAAAGGCATAGTGAAGTTGAAGAGGCTTTTTCTTAGAACTGAGATAGTGACCCTGGAAACAAGACAGAATTGCAGTTCCTTCTGTTTCAGAAGTCAAATTTAATCTAATGGAAAAGTTATGTGTTATAAAATCATATATCTCTTATTTCTGTTTTATCCTTTCAAATTATTATGTATTTTGTCAAGCTCCATGTCTTGTTGCCTACCATCTTAAACTTCATAGAAGACCTGAGACCATCTCTGAACTAAGCTTCCAAGTCAAACTCCAAACAATCGTTTTTGTAGAAAACTGCAGTGATTTATCTAAAACTTCAAAATGTGTTTTACTCCAATCTTCTGTGCAGTCAGTGAAGAAACCAGTAACCCTTATTATAAATAAATATTTCAGCTTACTGGCAGTGTGATGGATGTTTTACTCCACTGAAGGTGACTTCTTGTGGTGAAATTGCGTCATGGCGTGATTAAGAGAAGAAGCCTCTGTAAAATGATTAGTTAATTGCCCTTTTCCTACCTGTGATCCTTGAATGTTGTGATTAAGCTTTGTACCTTTAAAATGATCTTCTGCAACTTGTAGTGGCTGAACTGTCTGGATATGCAGATGGACTGGTACTGGGGCTGTTGGAAAGTGACAGATCCATATGAAATTACATACTACATTTGCCTTGCCCAGGGCCATATGCAGGTGAGGCCTACAGTCTACAGACATAGGGAAACACATCCACACCAAAGTCAGGCACCTCTGCAGTCCTATAGCGGGTGTCATCCATGTGCTAAGGAGGTAACACACTTTCAGAAGGACCACATGCCCCATAGGAGGCTGCAGCCTTGCTGTCTCATTGTGCCTGGGAAACCTCCCGCATTTTTCCCTTCAAAGGATGGTGTGTTTTGGTGTGGCCAGTGAAGCTGGGCACTGGGTCACAGCATCTAAAGCAGATCAGCTGCTACTCACCCTGATGTTACTCAAATGAACTGAACTGTTGCTTGAGTTTGTTGACTAAAGCTCTATATTTGTGCAGCCAAAGGTTATGAGCCGTATTCCAAATGTTGCATGCATGTGATGAGCTCACAGCAAAGTGTTTAGACCACAGCTGGCTGTGGGCCACTAAAAGTATTTCTTTTATAATTTTCTGTGGTGTTTGTGTCTTGTTTTGGTCTGAAGCGCTGATATGGAATAGCATTAAAGACATGTGGGTTGCATTGCTGAGTGAGACAGTATTTTTGTTCTGTAAATATTTGCAGACATGACAATATGGACTTGGATCTAAGAGCACACAATACACTGAGGGTAATATGTTCCAACATTTTCTCTCTAAATGCACAGCAGGGATGAAAACTAATTTAATATTTTGTCCTGGGTTGATGATCATGAATGTTATGTTGTGGAATTAAGAGAGATACTGAGGAGGAAGCAATGTCTGTTTAGCTCTTTAAAAACATGTCATATCTTGGCAAGTCCAAGACCACCTGCACATTTTATTATAAAAGAAAACAATCATTTGAATTCCAGCTCTTTGTTACCTCCAAGCAAGATAAGCTAGTGGTACTGCATACACAGAGCTTTAATATGGAGAGTTGGTCTTGCTTTCGGCCAAAACAAACCTTTGCATTGTGCATGATTCAAGATTGTCTTTCTTCTTTCAGCCTAAAAGAGGTTGGTGATTGTTCTTACTTAAGACTGAGGTTGCTCTTGGAAGCAATCTATAGATGAAGGGCAGCACGTACAAAAAATTGCCATTTCATGGATACCAAACTTAAACAGACTGTACTTCCTGCTGAAGGTAGTAAGAATATAAATAATCTGCTTACAAGACATCCTCTTGTCCTAGTGGAAGGACAGGCGTTGATGATTCAGCTGTCCAGTGTAACACAAATCAATTATTTAAAGTGTCCTGGAGATGCCAGCCTCCTTGATAGCACATGTAGTGGTATTTACTTAAAGTGTTTGTTTATGTGATTACCTGTTAGGTCCTTTGAAGTTTATCAGAATAGCACACAGAGAGGGCTTCCAGATGCTTGTGTTGTTCTCTGTGCTTCAGTTTCCAGATTTGCATTATGCAGGTAATACTGCTGAATTATAACAAGTCGGCTATTTTGTTTCTGCTGTTTTGCTACGATGTGTAGTTGGAGATGAAAAGTGGAAATGAAAGCCGCTAAGTAGTATTATTTACTGTATGGTGTCTAACTGAAACATCAGTTGCTCATTCTTATTGAACAAACATCTGTATGAATGCTCAATCTAGGAAAGCGTCTCATCTGTATACTCTGTATTCAGACTAAGCATCACTATACATATTTTAAACATTAAAAAACAAAGTTTAAATAAAAGGCAGAAGAGACAACATAGTGTCAAATAGTTTCAGTGTGTAAACAAATGAAATCCATGGAATCAGTATCTTCTGATGTGGATTTGAAACCATAACATAACAGGCAAAGAGATAAGATTATGGGCTCTTATGGTTTTCATTAGGTTTAAAAAAAAAATAAAAAAGAGTTTTCAAACTTTGGTTTGTTTGTGCACCACCAAAATACAAAAAAAAGTTCTGTACTATTCTGGGGAAATGGGAACAGCTTTTTGCTCTTTGGTGGACTGTCTAAAGGGATGTGTGCCATTAACTCTACCCTCCTCTTCCCTGTTTTGGCCTGTGCCTAAACATAGGGAAAAACATTCGATGATTTGTGCAGTATTGTCTCACCAAATAGGTGTTAACTGCCTGCTAATGGTTAAAGATATAATTGAGATTGTTTTTTTTTTCTCTTGTTACTTTGAAACGACTCTTGCATGACTAGTGTAGGAGCACCAGTTTTGGAATGCACTTTTTGAATTCTTTAATAATAGACTTATTTGCCTGATTTTTAAAAGTTTTCTGGTAACATAAAATTGTGTCAGCTGGAAAACAGCTATAAAAAATTTGTCACTTTAAGCTTTATTTTCATGATTATTTTTGTAGGTTTTATATCCGAAAAAAAAAAGTATCTTTCAGGCTTCATCAGATAAAAAAAAACCCACCTTGAAAATTTACCTGCAGTAGTGCACTTTGGTCCACAATTTTTTGACTTTGATGATGTCTCTTATCTGTATAATTACTGTTTGGGCTGAAGTATCAAAGCTTATTGCATGAGAACTCCAACCCTGACTCAGCAGCAAGCAGTATGAAGGAATTCTGCAAAGGAGCTTTGAAACATGTTTTATCCTGCAGATGTGTATCTTATAATGGAAGCCACTACAAACTCTCCAGCCAGTCTCTTGACACTTACTGTTTCTTCTTTTTTTGTTTAAAATGTAATTGCATGAAATGAATTTAGGCCAGGTAATTCTCAAAACACTTGCAGAGAAAACTTGATGATTTTATTACTTTGATTCTTAGAAACTGAACACTGCTGAAAATTCTGAAATAATGGATTTTTCACACTGTGATCCCACAGAGAAGTTGTTTTATAAAACACTTAGGAATAGGCATAAATAGGAAAAACTTGGGGAATCATACTGCAACAACATTTTTCATATTCTTAACTTTGAGAATCTTTATAATTGCATTAAAGTCAAAGGGCTCAGTCCTACATGATTCTTGCGATAACAAAGCTCGAATAGCTCGTATGCGCGTAAGATGATGTATAATTGTATCTTTCAGTGAAGCAAGAGTACAAGTATTTGCAAAATTTAGAATAATAGAATAATTTAGTTAGGAAAAGACCTTTAAGATCATCAAGTTCAACCACGACATCTGTCACTAAATCATGTCCCAAGGGCCACATATACATGTCCTTTAAATCTCTCCAGGAGTGGTGACTGTACCATGTCCATGGCGATCCTCTTTATAAGATGTTGTTAGTTGTGCAATTTACCGAATTTAGGTTGAAAGAAACAGTTATGGTTAAAATATTTTCAGTTTTCCAGGTTGCAGGTGGTAGTTTTGAAACTAATTTACATGTTAGTTCTTTAGTGAAAAGGAACTTACAGGGAAAAGGATTCTGGAAGGCAGAAATTCTTTTAACAAAATAATATCCCAGTTCAGAACATTAAATTTCTGGCACTCCTTTAGACTGGATGTAAATATTAGATAAAGGAACAGATCTGCAAAATCAGTATCATTTATACAGCAAGAAATTCATTTGGGGGGCGTTAAATTAAAAGGACAGGAAATGGCTTTCATTTCATAGCTGTAATAATACTATATGTAAGAAGATGTAGAAGTTTATGTTTTATGCTCCAGTCTTTTCATATGGATGATCTTGCTTATATTAAAATATATCTACAGCAAATTACAGATTGGTCTCTTTAACAGCAAATAAAGTATCTTACACAACTGGTTCTGAACACCAGAAAAATAGGCAGCTGCCTGTGGTATCAGAGACCAAAAGGCTTCAAAATGTCCAGCTCTTTGTTGCCTCCGGAGCAATAATAAGGACCTCCAGAGGTCCTTTCCAACCTCAACTGTACTGTAATGGAACCTAGTCCAGTGACAAAAGGGTGACAATTGATGGAACCCATACTCTGTCAGAAGCAGTGGTCATCTTCTCTGTCTCTTCAATCCTGCTCTACCTCTTTCCCACTCTCACCCCTTTTCCCATGTACACCAGCAGCAGGAACATGAAATCTGGTTCTCCCATGTATCTGGACCTAGCTGTGTCCCTCCTTGGCTCTTTTCCATTCCTTGTGTAGCAACATTCAATTTTACCTACACAACTGAGAAACCTTGAGTTAGCTCTCAACATTCGTAGCATATTCCTAACCCTAGAGAAGAGATGTCTGCCCCTGCTTACTCTGGCTTTTGTGGAACTGCAGGAATTTGACACTAGGATATTAAATGAGTCCTAAGAAATACCATGAACGTTCCATATTGGCATTCTTTATAGTAAAAATTTGCCCCCTAATGCAAATTTGATGATTTGGAAAATTTGTTAGTACTCCTTTTAGTTCGTTGATTCAAGCTGTATTCAAGAATTGCCTCCAAAAATCCTATTATATTCATGAGGTTGATTACATCATGCCATGTTTTGGATAAAAGAGACCTCTTATATCCCTGCTTCTGTTGAGGATATCTTGGCTAAAATACTGGATTGTGTTAGGTTACTTGGCAGTTTGTTTCAAATCAGTCTCCTATTTACAAAGCTAAGGAAGTGTCCTGTTTACAGTGTCAAACTGGCTAGATTTTCTTTAGGGAATTTGCATTTGGCTCCAGTATTTTTGGTAGTGAATAAATCCTACATGATCTCAAGCTTCCTATTGTGCTTGAGTAATCTTCAGTTTCATGCTTCCTTTTTGATCTGTGTCCCATGCTGTGAAAGCCAACATCCCATATTTCTGCTTTGGCAGTCAGAGCTCTGCATGTTTGGAGATGGTGCAGGAGAACACACTTTTACTTCCCCACAGATTTCCTGCCAATGTATTTTAGCCCTGCTGTGCATGGGTCTTGATGATGTGAGACTCTGTAAAAATATTTAATAAACACTTGGTCCATGAAAAATTTGAAAAATAGCAGTCTTGACCTTCTTTGCACTGAAATCAATGACAAAGCTTCCATCAGCTCTTACTGCAGCAGGGTCTGGCTCACACTTTACACAAATTAATACAGGATAAAATAAAAATGGTTAGGAATTCAGTGATGACTTTGTCACAGGGTCATAAAATCGTAGAATCATTTAGGTTGGAAAAGATTGAATCCAATCATAAACTTAACACTGCCAACTCCACCACTAAACCATGTCCCAGACTTCCACATCTACACGTACTTCAAATCCTGCCAGGGATGGTGACTTCTCGGGGCAGCCTGTTCCAATGCCTGGCAACACTTTTAGTGAAGAAATTCTTCCTAATATCCAATCTAAACCTCCCCTTGTGCAACTTGAGGCCATTTCTTCTTGTCCTATTGCTTGTTACTTGGGAGAAGGAACCAACATTCACCTTGCTGCAAGCTCCTTTCAGGTCGCTATGGAGTGCAATAAGGTCTCCCCTGACTCTCCTTTTCTCCAGGCTAAACAACCCTAGTTCCCTCAGCCACTCCTCATGAGACTTGTGCACTAGACCCTTCACCAGCTTCATTGCTCTTTGGATGTGCTCTGGCACCTCAATGTCTTCCTTGTAGTGAGTGGCTTATGTAGGTAAGCTTTACAATACTCGCAACTAAGATATTCAGTTAGCGTCCATGCACTGAAAAAATCTTTTGCATTGATAGACATGAAGTGGCAACTAATGTAGTTACACTTCATGTATCAGAAGTACAGAACAAAGCCTCATGGGTTCAGTGTGTCTGGCTGCTTTTTCTCCTATACTGACATTCCTACGTGTCACTCACAGGATATCCTACAAAAGACTTTAGCAGCAGTACGTTTCTAAACAATACTTTAAGGAAACCTGTCAGTATTTTTCAGTGTCTTGCATTGTTTGTTTATTTTTTAAAGAGGGCTCCAACAGTAATATATGTGGGGTTTTGTTATTGTTTCATCTTGGATCAGTTGCAGAAAATTTTTGTCATACTTGAATGTATTTCTAATCTGATGTCACCCACAATAAAAGTGTAGTGAAGATAAAGCAGAGGTCCAGACAGTTTAGAGAGAAGGAATAAAAATAGTTACAATGAATGTTGATTACCAGAAGTACTGTGGAACTTGGAAACCCTTTATGCACTGTTGTGCCCTTAATTTGTCAACGAGGAATTTGCTTGAAAGATAAATCCTTTGCTTTAGCAAACCAGTGACTGTAGTGCTGCATGAAAATAGCAAGTAGATGGTAATAATGCCTTGGGATTCTTTGTGGAAATGGACTGAACACAGTTTTTTTTAATCACAATGTCTCAGCAGGGATAAACACTGATAGGAATGATTTCACTAACACATCCAGATGTCAGTAAAAGGGTTGAAGACCTAATCACAGAAGCCTACAGAGAATTTGCTGCTTTGAAATTGATAGAAAGCTCTAAAGTTACACTACTGTTTCTTTTCCTGGATCAGGTTGTAGGCCTGTTCCCTTGCTGCTGGATGTCACCTTCACATTGCTGTGGTAGGCTGCTGAATGTTTGGAAGTCAGCACGGGGAATGCTAGTTTGCTTCACTGTTGTCCTTATGGTGTGACCTTAGGCTTCCAAACTCCCATCACTGTTGTACGGGTGGGATGGCTATGTAGTTCTCAAAAGGATAAAAGATATTCTTTGCTCCTTCCATCTCCATAATTGCAGAGAACAATTCTTTGCCTGAGTAGACTTGGTTTTATTTTTGTTTGTAATTAAGATTTTTCACCCAGGTATGCGTTTCTTACCAGTTCACATTGTTCATTAGATCCTGGAAAGTGGAAGCCAAAGTTAACCTCTTCTTCCAAGAAAGAGATAAAATACTTGCATCACACTGTAGTGAGATGGCTGCTGCTAATACATGTGATCTGCTTTTACAAAATCAGCATGTGCAAATGTGAACCTCCAAAGTCAGTTCTGTCAGTGCACACCATGTTTACCGTCTAGTACAGGCAGGGTGTTTTGAGTGGTGCTTCTGAGACAAGCCCACCTTTGCAGTACCTGTGAGGAATGCTGAGATGCCTTGAGTATGTCTGTGGACATGCATGGCAGAGCCGAGTTTTGCTGATACATCCCCTTTTCTATACATACAGCCTGCCTCCCAACAGACTTCCAGAAACAAATAATTTCTTTGGCAAAATGACAATATGGAAACAAGCATCACTTCAGAAAATAAACTTTGCAGCACAGAGGAACCTCATGCCATACTCTAGTGCATATCTGAGGACCAATCCTGAACCTGCATTGTTGCCACAATGGCAAGCAGAGAAGGATGAGAAGTAGATCGTGTGGCTGCTCAACTTGCTCTTTGTTCAGTCCCCTGTTCACAGCAATCATTACATGTGGACAAAGACTGGAGATCCTTACCTGGGTGCAGCCATCATTAAAATGCTGTGGCCCTGCTGCTTGTGCTATTCCATCTCCTGTTGGTTTTCATGCTCACTGTTGCCGGTATTTTGAAGGCTCAGAGCTGTGTGACATACTGAAGTAAAATAACAGGGCACATGGATAGCCATTTGCGGGGAACAGGGAATCATACAAAACAACAGTATGCATAAAAATCAAATATCTTGGCTCTCACATCCTTGCCTGGAAATGATTCATGTGATGTGGAAGTTAAGTAACAGTCTCCCCTCTGAAGAAACCTCAGAACAAAACAGGGAAAGCTATTATCCTAGTTTTGATTCATCTAAGGAAATAGACAAAGGCCACGAAGAAGTAATAATGACTTGATATGTCAGTTCAGTTATTTTAATAAACATTACTTTAAAAGCTTTTTTTTTGTCAATAAGTGCAGGATATTTTTTAAAGGCTTGTATGTGCTGCCTTTTATTTTTGTACAAGGATCTTGTCTCAGGATTTCTCTTTGCATTGTTACAACAACAGTGCTTTTTCCTGATGCTACTGTTATTTTTTGTGTCATCATCAACTCATGCAGGAGCTGAAGTCAAATCTTGTCAGGCAGATTGCTTTCCAGCTTACTTTAGGCAAGCCATTAGATAAAATAGTGGCTGAGGAAAAAAGTGTCACCTGTTTTTCTTATTTAAAGAGAGACAGAATAATTTCTGTATATGCTTTAGCAATGAAATGATTGCAAATTTAAGTACACATTGTTGTAGTTTTGGCAGAGATTTTCTAGCACCTCATTTCCAAAAAGGCCTTCAAAGATGCTTGGCCAAATGAGAACAGACATACCCAGCTGCCTTGTTTCTTTCTAGAGAGGATAGTTATCCTGGTCACCCAAAGCAGCTGCTGCTTCTCTTCTGTTTCCACAGTCAGGAGACAAGCATTTATTTGCCTATTTATTAAGAATCAGTGTTGTAATTTTTTAATTTTTATTTTACATTTATTGTGGCTAAAACAAAGCCTGTAGTTAAACAAACCAGCATGACCTTCACAGTATTATCATTATTTTGTTGGCTTGATGTTTTTACCGGTTTAAAATTTCTTATAATTAGCAGATAAAATAAAGGATCCAATGCCAGCATGTGAATCTGGGCACTTCTGTGAATTGGTTTTGATGTAGGTTCCTACCCATACAGCAGCAGCTGGCGCGGCTTTTCCAAGGGCATGAGTGGGCCTGCTGGAAAAGCTGACTGAAGAAACACAGGGAGCTCCCACTTGGGACTTAGCTGAACTGTTCTAAGACAGCTACATGCCACACCCAAGATACACTGCTTGCTTACCATGGATACTAATAAAGAGCTCATACTCATAATGGTTGCTGAATTATTTCACATGGAATAATGGAATGTTTTCTGTTTTTTTTTTGTTGGTTTTTTTTTTCCATGTACATATGCACCAGATATGCACCATTTCTGTTAAAAAGCTGGTAAATTTTGACTTTCTGATGCTGGCATCTGAGACCCAGGAAAACAAAGTTGGGAATAGACTGACAATACTGGAAACTGAAAATTTCTATTATCTGTCAAATCCCCACATGCACTATGCTGAAAACAAAGCACTGCCCTCACAAACCTTTTGTCAAATATTTGCCCTTATAATAAGGCAAAAGAAAGCAACCAGAAAGAAAGGAAGAAAAAAAATTTAACCACAGACATTTTAATTTCAGTTCTGGTCAGGATGAAAAAAAAAATATTGGCAAATAACTGACCACATGGGATTAACCTGAAACATTTTTAAAATTAAATTCATAATCCCGTTAGGTAGAATTGACTACACAGCCTTGTTGAATGTACAAAGTAAAGAAAGCAGAACTAAAAATGTTATCTTTCTTTTTGTCAGATTCACTGTGGGGCCAGACATAGCAGGACTAAAGGGTAAAACCGTGCAAGCTGAGTATTATCAGCCGTGTGTTACCAGCTGTGTGTGGAGTGCCTTAGTCATTATTTACAACAACACCATTTCTATTGCACTGTATTTGGACACCCAAGGGGAAGATTAACTGGGAAACTGAGGCAGGGCTGCAGCTCCTTCCCCATCTTACCTCTGATACCCCATACATGGAAGAAGTTGAGTAGTGTGTTAAGACTTGTGGTTACTCCTGTCTCCATTCATGTCTTGCTGATAAAGATGGAAGAGCATGCCCTTGTTTTGATGTGCACTGGACAGGAATCCCTCCTGTTCTTTCTGCCCAAAGAGCTGAAGCCTCAGTGTAGCCCTGTGCCAGCAAACAATCTGATATATTGCCAGATTTGACTTTTTGCAACTTCTCCACTTGGTACTGCAACATTTGCTAAGAAAAACAGCTGATGTGTTCAGTCTCTGTATTCTTCACTGAGCTCTGTGGGAAAGGCAATCCACATGTGCCTCACCTGAGATGTGTATATTTTGTGTCAATGGATGCCATTTTCACTTCCCACAAAAGATGGATACTGGGTGTAGACATTGTCTTCATCTTGCTCCCAAGACTGGGAAAAATAGGGCTTTAAATATTGTGTGACTGTGCCCAATTTGTACAAAATTAATTTATTGTAATTATGACCTTATTAAAGAAGTTTGGTTTCAGCTGCTGTTTACCTCTTACTAATGACTGGTAAATAAAATGCTAACTTATTATACAGCTTTTGTGTGCAAAAGTTCAGGTATTCAGATAATTAGCAACTAATTTTCACACTACACTGAACAGTTGCTCTAATCTGAGAATTTTTAAACATCTTTGCTGAAAGAAATCAAACTGTAATGAAACTGTTTGTGCCGCTACAGTTTGAGTGAGGTCTATGTTTTCAGTAGTAACTAGTATTCTTACATTCATGCTCTACGGATCTGTATTTGGCCTTTAGTAGAGAAGAGAAGGAATAGAACTGATTAAACTGTGCATGAAGTAATAGTGTTTTTTCTTCCTTGTGGTTCATAGGGGAGAAAGGAATATTACAGAAAACATGAGAGGAAGTGTCTTCATGTGTGGTTCCCTCTAGATCTGGTGGTCAGAGCCATCCTGTATGCAAAGAACCATATGCTTGGGGAATCTTGAGAGAAAATAGTTTCTAGCATTGTGTCTGATAAATCCATCAGGATCACTAAGTCAGCACTGGGACAGCAGCTGATACCATCTGATTTTGAACACATAAATTATTATTTTATAAAGCTGTGTTGTCCTCTAGTGGTTACTGTCTCTCCCTGTAATTATTCTGGCAACTTCTAAACTAAAATGTAATCAATACAGCTCAGCTAGCTTTGGTTGCCCTTCCCATGGAGAAGTCCTCTGCCACAGAGATGATTTAGGCTTGCATTCATGCTGCCACTGATGGGGGTGGTAGGTGGAGGTCCTAGGGCTTCTTTGGAGAGATTTCTGTTTTCCACTACTCTCAAGGATCTAGTTTTGAGGCCTTAACCATATTCTGTAACCTTTTCCTGCATCCTGTTTTCCAAGAGAAAAACAGTGGTTCTTGGTTTGTGTGATTCTGTATGTGCATATACCTGCGTGTGTAGCTGCTGGTCTAGCCATGGAATGATAATCAAATGCCATGCAATATTACTTAATTCTAGTGTAAATATCTGTTTCCATAGAGCATTTTAAAGATAATATGCAGCCTCTATGCTGTAAGGTTTGCATTTCATTCCTTTGGCTCTTCCTGACAGAATATGTATAGATTAATCCTTTTCTATATGCCTCTTTTGGAAAGAATCCTTTGACACTTACAGTTAGGGTTTTTCTCCAATGAGTGTAAAGTGTTAGAAATTTATTGCGTTCCGCTATCTCTGGTAGTATGTATGGGATCTAAGCTGATGCACACCCCTGAGTAGATGGGACCTAACTCCAAATTCAGGTGTTCAAATGGTACAATATTGTTAACAGGCCCTACAACCTTCTATATAAACTCTTTACAGGACCTTTTAGTCTTCTAATAGACATGGAAAAGCAGGTAATGTTTTTTTGATTCTACGGTTTTGGACCTACAGCTGGACGTAAAACTCTTATACTACAGTAATAAATGTGTTGTTCTCAGCTATAATCATGTTTTATATTTCAGTGAAAATCCTTCTAAGCCTATGCTGTTTTGAAGAAATGATGTGGTATGATCTTGATGAAATTAATAACATTGCAAAGGTCTATTTACTTTTTGCATTGTTTACATCTGTTGCACTGCAAAATGAATGCTGATGGGGCTGCTATGATCTGGAGAATATTCTGCACAAATCTTGATAAAATCTGCATTTTTTTTCCTTTATGTTTAAATATAAATTTATTTTTTATTAAATACAGGGATTGATTGCATAATAAAAACATTGTTAATCAAAAAAGCATGCTTTCTACTTCGAAAAAGAAAACATTTGAAATCACAACAGCTTATTTGAAGATGTGAACAAAATGTAGTACTTTGCAAGATGTAGCACATGGTATTGGATAACTGCAAAATGCTGTTTCATTGAGTTCTGTCAGATTCTACTACTAGAAATATTGCCGTTTTCTTAATCATGTATGCAACTGAAGAGCTATTTATATCTCTTGACATCAGCTTAAGTTTTGCAACCATATCACGTTGGGATCTATTTCATTAAACACCTGTATTTTCTATATTTACACTAGATTGAATGCTGGTGTTGGCATTTTTTTCAAAATCTGAGACTTCGTTTGCTGCTGTACAGAACTTTGCATTCATTATTCCTGGTTTCAATTTGCCTGGCAAATGCGGAATCAATATCCTTTTTTTCATTTTGTTTAGCTTACTCTAAATTGAGAAATCAGTGTGGGTTTACAAAACCCCCCAAAACAACACAATGATTTGTTTTTCTTGTTCAGTCCATAAGCAAAAAATAACTACAAGTGTATGAAGTCAGCATTGTAGAGAAAAACATCCGAAATACAAATAGGTCATACCTGCACAGGTGCTTTCAAAAAGATTTAAATTTTCATTTTATTTTAGCTCGGGGTCCACAAATCATTTCAGAAACATGTTGCCATGGTGCGAACAAGAGCAATAGGAGTTCATCGATAAGTAGTATTTCCTTGATTTACTAAGTCAAACTTGAATGCAAACCATGTCATGGTAGTTCTTCTGATGTTTTCAACACTATCAAGGTAACTTAATTTAACTGAGAGCTTTTAAAATGCCAGGGTGTGCCAATTTTAATTAAATTCTGATTTCTATCCAAATGCAGCTCGATGCAAATTGCAGTCAAAACAATAATTTTCATTATTCTGAATATGTTCTCTGGTATCTTCAAAAAATTATAAAATTCAGGATGTGCAAAAAATGTATGGTGAGACAAAGTAGCTTTAAATATTACTATACATAGCACATATTCCTAGTGAGCAGAAAGAATACTTGATCTTGTGCTGCTATATTTAATTGCAGACAAATATGTTCTTAATGGTTATGTCTTTAAATATTCTTTTAAAGCAAACAAGTCTGAAAAGTAAAAATGAAAAATCAGCTTAAAATTAAAGATAAGAAGCTAAGTTACCTGTGAGTAGCTTTAAATTTAAGTTGAAATCTCAGATGTGAATCAATACATTTTCCACATTAGATCAGAAAATATGTAGTGAAGTCAGTAATTTTATCTCAGGTCTTGGCTGCAGGTCTTTAAAAGGTGTGAATTTGTGTACACCTGTGTACATGCATCTGTATGTACACGTGTACATGTTTAAGTGCTTAAGGAGTTGTTATACATTTATATTTAAATTCAGTCTGCCTTACCATGTGTCTAAATGAGGCAGAAATATAACTGGTAGAGAAAAAAGGTTAATTTTACTAAACTTTTTTGTGGTTTGAAAAATGGTGCATCTTGCTAAAGTTTTCGTATGTATAATTATACACTGTTCATCCCATTTGCTTTAGATGTCTGTCTTCAGGTGGGATGAATTAGTTCTGCATGTGCCTTCTTATGCACTTGATACAGAGCAAGTCTAGGGCAGATAGGTCACTAGCACAGCAAGCTCAGACAAGTACCTAAAAATATTCCAGTTTTTAATCACTCTGAGAAATGTGAATTTGGCCTTCTTGATCTCTTCAAAATGCTGCATATTTAGGATAAGATCAGAGATTCCTTTAGAGTGATGAACAGTGGCATTATACTAATTATTTCTGACTAGCAAGTGATACCAGTGTGTCACTGAGACTGTGAGCTTCAAGAGTAACATTTGCTACTGCTTTTAGCATAAAATGTAGAGGGTTGACACTACTGTTGGAACAAGAGCAGGTTTTGGATTAGATTTGGCTTCCTTTTTTTTTTTTTTTTTCAGTATCACAGGCAGTTATTAAATAGACTTAGACCAGCATATATTTGAGCAAAATCTTGTGTTAGCTGTTTTTTATATGTACAGAGGTCAACTGAGATTAATACATACCACCCCTGCCAGCTGTTTCAGACCTCATAATGGCACTAGGCTCTGACTCATGGAGAATGAATTTGTCAGAGGTTTCTAGCAGGCTCTGAAATCACTGCTTGTAAGGAAGCAGCTCTCAGCAGCGCCCGGTTGAAGGTACACAGTCACGAAAGTTGAGCCAGAGGTTGCTGCAGAGTTGCAAGTGCTGGAGAGAAAAAGGTTGGTTGAATGCTGACTCCCAAAAGCCAAAGATGATTAATCTTGTTGTGGTAGCGTTCCTAGGAAGCTAACTTTGGGTGTGAGCTGGCTGTATGAACATGTAAGTGCAAACATGAACCTACACTTTTTGAGCCTATTACCTCTCTACCCTCTAAATCTTTACAGTTTGTCTTGCTGCTCAACTGAAGCTTCTTTCCCCTTTCCCTTTCTTCCATCATCCTGACCGAACCCATTCAGACATGATGCTAACAGAGTGACCTGTGCTTGAAGATCACCTCGTTAGACCTGTAGCTGTATTGCATGTAGTCATCGACTTCAGCATCTGTTCTGGCACCTCAGACAGTTTAATGGGAGATATTTGGTGTCTATCACTCACATGTTTTCTCTTGTTTATCAACAGCTATAAAAGCAAAGATAATAATAAACAATATCCCACATGTATTTAGAATTTGTTTTAGAATGTATTTTCTTGCTTAATGTAAACCTATCTAAATAAAGATATAAAATGTCTGCATCTTACTGTGTTACGGTCTTAAGCTTTAGCTAATATATTCAATGCAAATAAAATGTAATTCTTTGGACAGCAAAAGTAATGCAGTCTTAAAGCTTTGTACCTCTTTGGCAGGCTGTGCTGTGAAATGTGAGCTGCATCTGAAATTTTTCCCAGTGTTAAGATACACAGTAATGTTCTCCCTCTGGATTGTCTGCTGGTCACTGAGGAGGAGGCTTGTGCTGCCTCCCTGCTTCCAGGGATGCATTAATACGGTCTCTCTTCTCTCTGTTTTCCTGCCTGTCTTCAGAAAGCTAATAGAACTGCAATACCTTTGAGGCTTTTATCCTCAATTTAGCCAACAGATTCAGTAGTTACTAGGGAAGCTCACAGATGGGAATATAGGCATAGAGCAAATAAACCCTGGTGATGTTATTGAGTGCTTAAGTATTAAAAAATAGATTTTGTGTATACCTACAAGTCTGTTTATGGAAGCAGTACTACATGAAATCAGGCCTCAGCATTGCCTGAGCCCTCATCCCACTGGAGCATAGGATAAAGCTAGCGATGATTTAAATGGGAATAGAGTATTGAGAGCTTTTAGAAATCCCCATCCAGTCATATTTTTATTTCTCAAAGAATTATAAGTATTTTGGATAGTAGAATTTAAGCACATAAAGGAAGAAAGAGTCATAGGAGGCATGCTATTTATCCTCTTGAAAAAAAGAAAAAGTGTGTCTTCTTCAAAATTAGAATAGTCAAAAAAAGGTAGTGAAAGTAAAGTCTGGAGAGATTCTGTGCCATTAAGAATTGAACATAAAGTATGTGTATCTCAGCTTACCAGTAAATGTAGTTAATGTGTAATTCCCATCTGAAAGTGGAATATATGTGTTACACATATCATAGATGACAGACTTCATGGGTGAAGTAGAGAGGTAAATCACATTTTGGATATAGGCTAAGTAGGAATACTGTCTCAGTTTCTAGTTGCAATTGTTTTGGATTCAGAGCCATTGCACAATGCTAAACAAACCTCACAGTGTTCCCACTGAGTATTTTCTGGACATCAAAAAACTGTTTCTAGTTCACAAGTACTGCATTTACAACACAAATCAAACATCATAGCTGAGCATGCCCCATTTCATCCTTTACAAGAAAAGATCCCAGCCTATTCTTATTCAGACCTTCACGTTATATCATTCCAACTACTGGTGTTTAAGAAAGTATTTGCAAACTTAGACTTTTGTCCCCACAAATAACCTGTAGTTTAAATGGTATAATTAATAATCAGTTAGCTTTTCATAGTTAAGCTTTGAGAGCTTTAGGTTGTCATGCACCAAAAATCCGAATCTGAGGAAATTCAGACATGTCCAGTGGGGTCTTTTAGTCTTGCTTCTTTGTCTTACAGCTGTGAGGAATCTTTTATTTGGGTAAATAGACTGCACTAAAAAAAAAATAAATACATATAGAAGTGTGAACAGAAATGCAAAAGTGAGAGGATGTGTAAATTATACAGTACAGAATAGCAGAGGTGGGATTCTTTCATCCTCTTTGGGAATACATGATAGAACCAAGTTTAACTGACAGTGTTTCTGTAGATTCTGTCGTGTTTCTGGATTTATTTACACAATAAATTTACTTGCAAAAGTTCAAGTGGTAGAAGTCCTGATTCAGAATATTTCTAAAGGTTATTTGATTGCATCTAATGTGACACAAACGGTTTAATAAATTTTGAGCAATGCTAAGACACTTTTCGATTTCATCGTATGCCCTGGAAGATAATGACGTTGCTACCATTGTTTCCAGTGTGCAGAATTTGGCCCTAAATGAAACCAAATAGAAGCTATTAATACATTCACTGCACGTTTATAGGGCCATGAGTCTAAGTAGAATTAAAAAAAACTATAATAAGAAAGATGCTTTCTTTTTTTTTTATGTAGTATTACTTAATTGCCAATGCCTATTGTGGTTTTTAAGATGCCCTCTGAGAAACTTGGCACAAATACTATCAGAAGACAGGTACCAGACTGAATGACTGATTTGGCCTATTTCAGCATTTCCTACTAAGGTATACAAACCAACAACCACAAAGAATTGCTTCTTAGCTCTTATTATTGAGCTTAGGTTAAACAGAAAAGCAAAGGCAGATGGATAGAATATGTTGGAGGTAATAATTTAGACAAAATGTATTTGTTTGTCCTCTCCTCTGATTATTATCTGTTGACACACTGATAAAAATTCACTTGGATGTGATCTGAACCAAAGGGTCTTTGCATCAGTTCTCTCTTGGTTTTAGTAGCAGTCTACTGGGGTAAAGTCTGGTTCAGAATGAAGGAACTGAAGATAATAATAGCATTTCATATGTTAATTTTAGTCTCCATCTAGAAGGCTTTGATAGGCATTAAAAATAAAGCTAAGGTCCTCATTTGTCTTCCTGCATCTCTCCATCTTTTCACTTGTCTTCAGGAGGTTCACAACTGTTAGATGGCTTTCTTCTTCCTCCTGGCATATCTTAAAAAGTTCTGAGGATTGTGGCTTAGATATAGCAAGAAATGTAAATGTGTCCTGGGAATAGATTACTCAGTGTCCTTTAAATTTTGCAAGTCTGTGGTCTGTCTAAGCTATAGTCTATTTTCAGGGGCTTTTTTTGACGTATGACTGGAGTCTTCTCAGATTGTCTTCTCCCATTCTTTGACTAAACTATTTTTCTCCTTTATCTCTCTGTGCAGCTCATTCCCCTTTCTAGCTTTCACTAGAGGTAAGTAGCACTTCATACTACCCGTGGTTTTTCACTTGTCATGCCATTTTTTATGCTATACTCTGCTAAATCAGCATTTTTTCTTAAGGCCTGAATCTTTGCTCATTAACAGAGTTATATTTGCCTGCCTGCTAGACAATATTCCTAACATATTTTACGGTTCTTCACATTTCCTATGAAATCCTTTGCTAAAATTCACATACTTTATTCAATGTAAAGTATGTGCTGGTGCTTCACTTCTATCCTTTTTTAGCTTACACTGCAGTTGGAAGGGCTGCCTCAGTTCAAGCCCCTGTATACAGGTCAAGTGAGCTCCATCTTAAAAATAGCATATTCTGTGCTACTGCTGATACTACTTAGGGGCTGTACCAATGCTATAATTCTGGACATGATTTGGGTGTTCCAAGTTTATATCTGTTTGCTCCCAGATGAACTCTGTCCTCTAGCCTGGGAGTTTCATTTTCTTTGGAATTAATTCCTTGGTGTATTTATAGAAAATGATCACGTTACGTATTGATAAACTGACCCTTGCTAATAGGAAGATGTTGCAAGTTGTTTTGTTTCCCGTTCCCTTCTGGAATGCAGAACTAGCATGCTGGTCTCCTGTTTTAGCACATGAACACTATAGTGTCGTACAAGGAGTGGCAGCATATTAAGAGTGTTTGAAAACTAATAGAGAGGACAGCTAAATTGGGGTTTGGGTGCTAAGTTATTAAATGCTTTTCTGAGTGACAATAAATTCTTTTGTGAGCAGTGAACCAACAAAGAGTGGCTTCTTAAGGGTTTCTTATTCTTTATGGTGAGAGCCAGTATGGATTCCCTGATATCTGATAAAGGCACTCCCATTTTGCAGCCTTTTTCTTAGTGGTGTCATATAATAGAGTCCCTTTTTCTAGATGGCCTCCTATATTCTCTTAACATGCAGAAATGCTGCAGCCTCATGTACAGGCAGACATATAGACTTAGTGGGTTCTTATGGGAAACCAGCTGTAAAACTCTATTAGCCTGTAGATGCAGTGACTAAATATAAGATTCCTTTGTGTATTGAATGTTATTGTTCATGCTTCAAGCATAGTATAATTCTTAATTTACAGCTCACCAGGTGCAATTTGCACATGCTTAAAAAATACTGGGATAGTTTGGAAAAAAAACTAAAGACTTTTGTCGAAAGCGTTTATGTGGAAACAGTTCAAAGGACAATCTTATGCCTGTATGAAGGACTAGCTCTGTCTGTTTACCATGGTCCTTTGCAGAAAGTGGAAATAATCTTGATATTCTTGAAATAGCATATATGATCCATTGAGGTGGTCAAATGACAGAGCTCTAAGGCTTTGCACCTCTTGGATTTTATGTTGGTTTAAGTGGGAGAAAGGGGGCAAGAGTATTTGCTTTCATGATTTACTGAGTGTTAAATATCAGAATTCTCCATCAGAGTGTATCCCACCTTCCAACACCCATTTTTGAAGTCTTGTTTCCAAGAGCTTTACATTTTGGCCCTGAATCAAGACAACAGTCAAGCACATACTTCCATCCCAAAGAAACTTTAAGCTTCTTTGTGTCCATGCATGTACATTGTAAATGAAGGTCTAACTGCAGAAGTTATGTGAACTAGTTGCCTAAAGGTGAAAATCTGTTTCCCAGATGCACTGTCAAATCTTCACACTAAGGAGATTGCAGGGTCTACTGTTGTGTGCCAGCAGCTATAGCTAATGGGGATCTCACCACAAGTTTCATGTCACTTGAGGATGAAACATGACTGATATTTGCATTTGTTCTGAATAACCTAGTAAATTTGGTATTGTTAATCTTTGGGGAGCTGGGTTTTTGTTTTGTTTTTGGTTTGGTTTTGTTATTTTTTTGTATTAAGAGGGTCATTTAAGAATGAATAAGTCTGACATAAACAATACAATAAAAGAAGCACAAATATTTTTTTAGGGTGGAAAGACTGAGTAATCTATCTCTTACACTGAAGCTTATTTACACTTCATCTGCGTATTGTCATTATTCCCATTGTGGTTGCTGCTCATGATGTGGATGTTGAGTTGAAAGACTGATCTCACCATCTCAGCTCTGAAAAAAGACTCAATTTTTTGAGTCTTCAAGAGCTCTCTCTTGTTTCATGACTACTGTAGCTTGTATGATTGCAGCGGAAGTCAGATGCTACAGAGGAATGGCCTGATGTGCAAGAGCTGTAATGCCGACAGTGGCTTTTCAAGTAATTCTATTGTGTGGACTTACAATATTGTTATAAATGCAGATTTATTTATCCCAGGGTAGTTATTCCACAAGAGTAGTTACTACAGAACTTGCAAGCAAGTTTTAGACCATAAGAAACCACTATATTTATTCTGGCATACTTCTTTAAATAGACTATAATATTTCACCAAATGATTACTTCATTGCAGTGACACATTTCTGATTAAGTTTAGAGCAAATTTTTGTTTCATTACTTAAAAGTCCTATTTTAAAACACTTAACCTTGCTAGAATCCATTGTTAAATTATTCCACTGGTTCAGAGTTTAATTTGATCTCATTTTCAGCCTGAAATTGTCTAGGCTTGTCTGAACTGTAGCAGCTTGCTGTGCCTCAAATATAAATACTTACAATAATGGCAATGGGAACAGAAGAAGTTTACTGGCTAAGAAAATTCTCAATATGTGGATTTGCTTTAGTGTGAAGACTACTCACAGCTTTTTAAGGCAAAAAGACAAACTCGTTCTTTATGTCAGTTTTATACATTTTTGTCACCTATGAGGCTGACTAGAATTTGGATTTTTCAAGATGACTTTGCACTGTCATAGTAAACTTTAAAATAAGATGTGACATGAAGTCAAATAGTCCTGCTGTCCCTATGTGAGGTATATCCCAGGATGATTTCCAGATTCAGAACAGCTTATGATCTACTGGTAAGAAGCATGGTCATAATACAACGTCTTTGCCAAAAGTACATACTTTCCTTTGTATCTTGGACTCTCCAGTGCATGTTATTATTACAAACGATATATTTCTCCTGCTGCTTTGCTGTGTCTGTTCCTTTCCATTTGGGAGAACTGTGGAATTAGCTATTTTCCAGCTGGTATGAGGGGACATGTATCTCCTGTCTTCCACCTGCTAAGGTGTGTTGTGTTCCCTTTGACATCTGGTCCCCTCCGTCCTCCTTGCAGCTGAAGAAAGTCTGATGTAGAACTTTGGAAGTGTGGACTGTTATGATTCATGCTTACCAGTCCCCAGAAGCCTGGACTATGATGAGATATCAGCAGATACAGAGTTTAAGCCATGAACTCTGGATGACATGATTTTATGTGTTAAGTTTCTTTTTCCTTCTATCATGATCAGAGCTCTTTAAGTTTAGTTTACAAAGTATCTGCATAGGATCTCTCTCTCCAGTATGGTCATCCTTCAGATTTAGTGTGGCTTCATGAGTCATGGTTAGCCCCATGTGTAACCACTCTGTGAGAAGCTTGGGGTTTTTGGGAGAGTACAGGATGTCATTTCAGAAAAAGGACATTCTGAAGTAAACTGGAAATTGTATTAATTTATTAATTGCTTTAATGAAGCTTTCAAGGATCAAGATAATACTCTAGAAAACTTGAGACTTCTGCAAATTCTGGAAGGAGTGAATATCAAATTGTTTATAAAAAAGAAAACAAAACCCCAAATCAAACCCAAGAGTAGATTGTGGAGGTGTCAAGCTTTCTGATGGGAGGTTATTTCTGGCATTGCCTAACATGCCAGTGACACAGTAAAACTTTGGCAGTGGTCTGTGTGCAGTGTTAAATATTATGCTGGAAAATACTAGCATGGGTTTCCAGTTAGTGATTACAGGAGAAATATGGATGAACTAGTGTGCCAGAAAGGATGAAAAATAGAAACTGATATCATCTTGTTTACAGGGAAATTCAGTACAACACAGATTTTCAGGGTTCAAAGGCACACACAGGCACAGATGTTCCCTGAAGCTGCTTTACAGGCATTTATTTTTTTTTTTTATTTTTTTTGTCCTTGTTGAAGAATGTCCCACTGAAAATGAGCAGAGTTGGTGACAGCTGTGGGTTCATCTCACTCAATGATTTAAGCAGTATGTATGTGAAGCTGGTCATCTGCGTTCTGTCTGTAGGTAATGAACAAAGACAGGCTCATCCTGAGAAGGCTTTACACCACCTCAGACTGATGTTAAGGCAAGGTGATATTAATCCCCTCTGCTTTCCTGTTTTTTTTCAGTTAACCTTCTGACTGTCCTGTGGGACTGGTTTTGCATCCCTCTAACTATTAGCATGTCAGAGCATGCTTAGCTGTTCCTTAATTTTCATTCAATGAAAAACTTTGGTTAGGGCATTTTCTTGGTCTATGACCCATCCTCCTCCATTTCCTTTTTTTTTTTTTTTTACTTCATTTCTTTCTTTTTGTAAATTAATATTCTAGGTCATGTGTTGCTCCAAAGAGCTTGTAGTACATGCTAAATGTTGCACGACTGGGACCAAAAATGGCTGAGGTGGAAAACAGCATGGAAAAGCTGAACAGCTGAAAGCCTCCATAAGCTGCCAATTTCTGTGTTTGTGTCCTGTTGCTAGAGAGAAGTTAATATATTTAATATATGATATGCAGGGACTGTGTTTGTATATACCCAATGTCATTTTGTATTACCTTGATTACACATTGCCACCAGCGTTAAGTATAGACCTTAGGATAGGTGGATAAGCTTACCTAAGGAGCTGGACAGATTCAGTAGTTCATCCTGAGCTTTGTGCTGCTGCACCTGTACTTTTACAACTGTCCAGATTTAGGTATTTTAAAGATAATGCAGTGTTTTCCACAAGCTGCTGTTGCTGCAGACCGTGGTATAATCATGTTCACATTTTTCAGTCTCTAAGATAAGATCCATCTGGGAGATACTGCACATGTAATATCTCTGGTAGTCTGTGACACCTGGTTTATATCCATGTAAATTTAATATCATGACTTTGAAGCTAGCACTGTGTAAAAGCTGATTAGAATTCGCTGTGTCATCAGTTATTCCATTATGCCCATAAGGCTGTTTTAATATGGTATTTTAGTACAGAGATTTATATTTTTTTTTCAGATGTCAGGTTGCTGTGCTAGAAGCTGTAACAGTTTCCTCTTTGTAAAAGTTCCTAAAGAAATAGAGGGGATTCATAAATATTTTTTTCTTTGGGGTTTGTTAAATGAGACTAATAGATTCTATGTAACATATGCCATGCAGGGTCTTTGCACAGAAGTTAGCAGGGCTCATTGAAAGATCTTTAAACTAGATTTGAGGAGTTGAAGGGGAAAAGGGATAAAACCAGGCTTGCTAGAGATAAGCCTGGGGGCAGGACACCAGTGTTTGAGGGAGACTGTGCTAGTGAGGTCGTTTTGTCTGCCATCTCAGTGGAGATAGGGGATGGAGATCCATGTGGCAGCAGAAATGCAAGGGTTGTTGCGATATTAGAAGCCACAGAAGAACCTGATAATGGTCACATAGGAATTTCTCACCCCCAAAAGGTAGTGGGATCAGTAGCCCAACTGAGGTGCATCTGCACCAATGCAAGCAGCGTTGCCTGTTTCATTTTTAAGACATACGTTTTCAGCTAATTAGTTACCCTCAAACTTCTTATAAGTTAGTGACTGCAGAAAGAAGTCAGAAGCCAAATGCTTTGGCCAGAGCCTTAAAAGGAGTCAATGTGTAATACAGAGTAGTTCCTGGCTTGCTTGCTGTAGCCTCTTACATGCAGAGAAGCTATTTTCAGTTGTGCAAAGACTGCAGTAACACAAGGGGTGGAGCAAAGAATGTAAAATCAGGAGATACAGTGACATTTTCTCTGCCACACTCTTCGCACTTTCAGTAATCAATAGTACTACAGAGACTTGTAGAGCCCTAGTTTGCATCCAAGCCATCATATTTTACAGCCTTTCATAAATCCATCCTCTAAAAATGTCTAATCCTTTCTTGAACTCATTTAAACCATTTGCCTCTTCCATACCCATGTAACAGTGAGGTCTCTGAGGTAGTTTTATGCTATATAAAAACTGTTTGATCTTTTGTCTGTAGACCTGTTGCCTGTGTTCTGCAATATCTGTTTCTTTCAACATAGTGTGGCTTCCATGCTGTCCCTGTGCAGAAGGGTATGAGATGTCAAAGGGTGGGGCTTGGGGTGCCTGGCTGTGCATGTACATGTAGTGACTGTTCTGCCTCTCATGAGCCAAATAGCACAGAGCTGGAGTGACTAGCCTCTCTACTTGAGATTCCCTGGCTATAGAAAAGTAAAGGAATATTCTTTTCATTTTAACTTTAATTCAACCATTTCTTGGCCTGCTTTCTTTTGTCAGAAAAAGCTGTCAGTGGCACTTTTGCTGACTTTCTGGAAAGAGATGATATTCAGTGAAGTGTCTGACCTTCCCCACAACCTCTGTGTTACAAGCACTCTGTACCCTTTTTAGACTGGGAATTGAAAAGCATTTAATTATTAAAACAATCAGACTGCTATTTCAGTTAGTTTGAATTAAACCCCCTAAACCTACTCATTTGTGCTAATTAGAAAAGAGAAAATTAAAGTCACATATAAACTATCTTTAAGACACAACTAAGTGTACTTATTATGGTGGATAGCAATAATACACAAGGTGAGGATTAATATCCATAGAGATCTGAATGGTTTCTTTTGTTTCTTTTTATTACCAGATTGGTGTGTGTGTGTCTGGTATTGTGTTTTAAAGCTGGTCCC
This sequence comes from Melopsittacus undulatus, assembly GCF_012275295.1. Lineage (NCBI taxonomy): Eukaryota > Metazoa > Chordata > Aves > Psittaciformes > Psittaculidae > Melopsittacus > Melopsittacus undulatus. The sequence goes on along the minus strand of NC_047528.1, from coordinate 14,153,993 downwards.
TTGAGCAGGAGAGGGACCCTGCAAGTGCAACTGTATTGTCTCTCTGCAAGAGACAGGTCTGCCAGTATTGCTCCAAATTGCTAAAGACCACTAAAAGCAAATTTTCAAGGTCTTTCCTTGTTCATTTTTCAGGCAGAGTTCCCTTTTGTCTGAAGATGACATTTTTCCTGATTCCTGTTGATTGTTCATTAGCGACCTTCCCATATTTCTTCCCACAGCATGTATACAAAATGCTTTGTCTAAGCAGCTCAGCACATGCTTTTCAGTATAGCTTTTCCTTTTCTCCTCACAGAAATAGGAGGGCATGTGGCAGGTGCTTCATCTCTTTACTATGCTGGGCAGCTAGCCAGCCATTCATGGAGAACATTTCACCTTTTGAAAGAATCTTAACAGTGGAGGGAAAAATGTCACTGTGAGACCTTTCAAGTGTTTTTGGAACACCGCTGGGCTAACAGACGAGGATCTCAAATAAATTCTATAGGCATAAATGCCTGCTGAAAACTCATGTAACTTTTAATAGAAAATAAGCTATGTTGTATTTGGAACATGCTTTACACTGAAAAGATGTATACCTGTTGTATTTTATATGTGATAGGTCAAAAGACTAATAGAATGTTTAGCACTGTCTAATAAATCTTATGGCTTTTTAGAGTAATCCTTCTTGAACTCCTAACATTTCTATAAATCCTAGATGTGAAATACCTGTTCTGTAGGACTGCTCTGCTACAGTCTACATTGCTTTGTAGTGTTTTTTTTTTTTAATGATGCACTGATTACCCATGGTGCTGTCTCATGGTATTTCCCACAGTGATTTTTTCCCTACCCCAAAGATTAAATTCTGCCTTAAGATTATGATTGTGAATGACATAATCAGTGATCTTGTCATGGGATATAGTTTGGCCTTGGGAGACACTGCTTTGTCAAGCTCCCAGCCAGGAGGAGCATCTCAGGCATTGGCTAGGGATAGCTCCACACCCACCAGAAACAGCAGCAAAGGCCCAGGAATGCTGTTTGTGTCTGTAAAGCTCTTTGTGCTTAGGGTATACAGGACCACCCTGGAAGAAGCAAGCAAGATAAACAAAGGCTAACTCCTGCTTCGTCTTGGGAAGCCAAGATGCTTCAGCAGCTTCTGTTTGCTCATAAAGGATCTGAGAATGAATTGAGGTTCCTTGTGTTCAGACCTCCTGTGACACGACTAGTGCTGCAGCCGTCGTGATGCTCAAACTCAGAGCAGTGAGCAGGTCTGTACTGGGCATCCAGCGCTGTGGGCAATGTTAGGCAGCAGGGAGGTGTCAGGACTGTCCAAGGTGCCCGGTCTTGGGGTTGTGATCATCTCTTTGCACTGGGAGGTGGAGGGGGGTGCAATGAACCATTTGTCCTCCTCCTGACCACCAAGACTAAGGTGGTATCTGAGTGCACAAGGAGTGACGGGGTGTGTGGCCACCACTCCAGCATTTCAGGAATAGAAAAGGCTCACTGTAGTCATACGCAAGAAAGTAAACCCTCTTGGTTTTACTTTCTTGGCAAGGATCATTGAAGTACAGGATGTTTTTTATACAGGTAAAGCCCTGAGTAATTTCCATTTTATGCTAGTGAAAGTAATGCATGCCAGCATTGTGTGAGCATTTTGTCCCACCACTGACAACAGTAACTCTTACTGCTGTTTCTGTCCCTGCAGTACAGGAAAGGGTTGAGATTTTCCAGTATCAAACCATAGAATTCAGGCAGACTTTCTGTCTGTCACAACAGTAGTCTTTTTCTTGTGCCTGAACAATGTTTGATGTGACCAAATCTTCATATATATACCTAAGGTTTTATGAAGTAACATCTTTGAAGGAAACTGTTTAGAGTATCTCCAGACATTGAATTGCTGCAGAGAGCAGACAGGCACCCCAGTGAGGGAGTCTGCCACCCTTTCATTTGCAGCACAGCTTTCAGAGAAAGCTGGTGCAGTGAGTGAAATGGGTCTCTGTTCAAGGACATGCACTGTTAGCTACCTCGCAGCACTGAAAGCTCCCCCTGTGATGGTGCTTTTTCTCTTGTGTGCAGTAATAAAACAGAGCTAAAAAAAAGACTGCATAACAGTGTCAGGTGAATCTTCTTTCTTCTGCATAAAGTTTTTGTCTCAGAGTAATGAAGGACCTGTGATATTTTAAATTTACAGCTAGAAAAATTTAAACAGAGATCAAATATTGCAGTAACTTTACCTCTAAAAGAGGAATTCACACTGACTTTCCTAATTTCTTTTTTACTTAGGTGGAGTTATTTTATCTTTGTTGTACTGATTATTAACAAATTCAAACCTGCTTCTAAGAAAGCAACGAGGCGGTCTTGAATGCCTCCTCTTGCCTTCTTTTCCTGTTTAGTACAAAATTTTCAGTCGATTTGATTTAAATATGCAGCATTTCCTTTAGTCTGATGTACCACCCAAACCTCTGCCCAATCACTTTTCTTGCATAGCTGCAAGGAAGGTCAGGAAACATTGTGTCCATCTCTTCAGAAAGAAGAATCAAAGCAAAAAGTCTCCTGGCCAATATGCATGTCAAAGAAAGCCCACGTCTTTGTTAGAGTTCAGGTTGGTGGCAGAGCAGGGCTTTGATGTTGGAAGTACTAAACCCATGTGTTGATTCTTGGCTTATACTTTGCATTAGTTAAACCTGCTCCTCAAGTATCTGCAGTGAAAAGCTGTGGCCTCTGTCCTACACCAGGACTCTGTCAGTCAAATGCAGCTTCATCTGTGGTCTCTGCACCTAGTTCTCCTTGCTCAAGGCTAAAGAGAGAGGCTATAGGGTTGTGCTACAGTTAGTTACCCTCTATTCATATAGGGCACCTTCCCCAGCGGCATTTTTGCTCCATAAGCAAAGCCCTCCTCTTCTACAAGCTGTCGAGTTGCAACTTGCAGTTAGCATCCGTTTTGCAACCCAGAAACTCCAGGTTCACTTAAATCCTTGACCTGTACTTTTAATACAACAAACAAATAAGAAAGAATAACGCAAGTTTCCCTGGATAATAATAATTTTCTCCTACTTGTTCAAGTCCCAACTTGCATAACTATAAAACATCAGATTTATAGAAAAAAGTTCAAAACCAGCATTCCTAAAATATTTTCAAAAGTAAGAACTACATTACATATATGTATTTTGTCTTTCAATATTTTTTTCTGCAAGTTTTGTCATTTAAAATGAAGTGATTAATTAAACAAAAGAACTTTGTAATTAATGACTTGATCTGTTTATGTCTGATAACTGCCTTCCAGGTTTTAGAGCTGCAGTGCTCATCATCTCAACCTGTGCTTTTATTCACATGATGAAATTAGAAAGCAAGCTGTCTCTGAAGCTTTTTAGTTTAGCTTTTTGTTTTTTTTTTTTTCCTCAACTCTTAGTTGGTTTCAACTTGGAATTAATTATTCAGTGAACTAAAATATTTAAATAAACTGTCAAGAAAGATACATTATCTGTATTTGCAGAAGAAACTAGTGCTGTCACTATCTGTTTCAGCACTTCTTATTCTAGGTGCTTAACCACTGTCTTCCATTTAATTTGTTACTAATAAACCACTTTAGCTATTTGACTTTAACAAGAAACATGTACCTTTTCAATTATTCAGAGTAAGTAAAACAGCATTAATATTTTATGTTTTAATAGATATTGTTTTCAATTTAACTTTAAATATGTTTATTAAAGACAGATGTATTCAAATGCAGTAGCATAATTTGTAATATAAACAAATAGCGGTTGGGTTCTACTTCGTCTTTCCTAATTGGTCCTTACTCACCTGTAGTCAGACAAGAAGATTCCTGGAAGTCCAAGGTCCATCAGTTTCTAGTTGTTAGGCCACAGACAGCTGAAACTTGTGCAGAGAGACATGAGACCCCCTAAGCACTTGTACATAGAATCCAAGAATTGTTTAGGTTGAATAATACCTTTTGAGATCCTTAAATCCAGCCATTAACCCAGCACTGCCAAGTCCACACCAAACTATATCCAAAGGCCTGTTATCTACATGTCTTTTAAATATCTCCACGGATGGTGATTCCACCACTCCCATGGCAGCATGTTCCAATGATTGACAACCTTTTCAGTGAAGAAATTTTTCCTAATATCTAATCTAAACCTCCCCTGGTGCAATTAAAGGCCGTTTCCTCTTGTCCTGTTTCCTGTTACCTTGGAGAAGAGACTGATCCTCACCTCACTTCAACCTCCTTTCAGGTAGTTGTACAGCATGATAAGGCCCCCCCTAAGCCTCCTTTTCCCCAGGCTAAACAACCCCAGTTCCCTCAGTTGCTCCTCATAGACTTGTGCTCCAGACCCTTCACCAGCTTCATTGCCCTTCCCTGTACCAGCTCCAGCACCTCAATGTCTGTCTTGTACTGAGGGGCCAAGAACTGAACATAGGATTCAAGGTGCAGCTTCACTAGTCCTGAGTACAGGAGTACAATCCCTTTTCTAGCCCTACGGGCCACACTCTGATATAAGCAAGGATACTGTTGGCCTTCTTGGCCATCTGGACACACTGCTGGCTCATATTCAGATGGCAATCAACCAACATCCTTTCTTGTGAGGCATCTTTCTGGCCATTCTTCCCTGTTCAGTTGCCAGTGACTTTTAGTTTTTTTGTTGTTTCTTTTTTTTTGTGTGTGTGTGTGTCTTATGTGGTTTTTTATTTGTTTGTGGTTTTTAGTTTTTAATCTCTTATCATTTTTTATTTAGATCTGGTTTTCATTGGAGACTTCTAGGATGAGATTTGGAGTGCAATAGATAGAAATCATGTTTGTGGCTGTTTGCCCCATGCATGTCCACATTACAACCTCCTGCATTATTTGTAATACCCAAAAAAAACTTCAGACAACCTTTATGACACTTTAAAATTGTTCTTCAAATCTAGCTTACCTTTTCTTATAGCACTGAAACTATGTATTCTACAAAGTAGTCTGCAGGATAGTGCTCATTCAGGGTAGGTTTTAGTCTTTCTACTTTGTTTATGGACATGGAAAAGAGAGTTTCACTGTCTTGTGGTCTACAGTCTGGATGTTCCCATGTCTTCTGCTATTTCTTATGCTTTTGTTTTGTACTCTGTGGCATTCTTTCTTCTGCAATCCCAGATGTTTGTCAGGAATGGTTGTGTTGTCAGAGTCCCTGCAAAACAGCTGAGCTGGGAAAACAATAGCTGAATAAATTTGGTGGATTGAGCAAACACTTAATGAGAATCAAGGGAGCAGAGGAGTGAGGCTATAAGGAACTCCTAAAGTACTGCATTTTCCCTCTGGCTCTCATCTCCATCACTTTGCTGCGTTCAAAAGTGCTGAAGCCAGCTGTCTTCTGGTATTTGAATGCAGCAAGTTGTAGCAGCTGATTCTTATCCCTGACACAGCCTATGTATGCTGTCCTGTCAGCATTGAAGTGCCACGAACATGCTGCAGTGGGGCAAGAAGAGCAATCCCTGATACAGGAATGATACAAGCCAATTATTCAGTGGCTTTGTCACATCCTCACCACAGACCCCACTGTGAAATTCAGAGTGCAGGCTCCCATTCAGTGTTACAGGAATTCCTGACCACAGTTGAAGCCAGGGATTGGCCTGAACTGATGCAGACCATTTCATTTTAGCTTTATTTTGGCAGCTATTTTGCTCCTTGCAATTGTCTTGAATATGTGTAGGAAAGAAAGTACATGGAAGATGCCACACTCTGGTGGGAATTTCTGTCATCCAACTTTTGTTCATTTAAAAGAAAATGCATCTCATTCTAAGATGCGTGGAGAGTGCACTCCTTTCTAGGGTAGCCTGTCTTTGCTAGCTACAGGAAAAACCTTGATGTGGTAGAGAAACCTTTGCTTTAAATTGCTATAGTTGGATGCATGTTTTCATTATAGAATTCTTTGGAGAATAGGACAGGATATTTCCTGTGTGGGTTCAAACTGGTACCTATCTAGGACTCAGAGTGGGAAGAGAGGGCAGGAGTAGTCCATTCACCTCTGGGAGAGTTTGGGGTCAGGAGCAGTTAGCTGCATGACACAAACACAGCAGTTCAGTCTTCCTGGTCAGAAAGCATCAGGAAAGTGTCAGCTTTGCCTTCTTTTTATGGAATTTGCTGCAAAGAACTCCTGGCTCTGTGCAAGAACCTGCATTCCTTTCTATCACTATGTTGATTTCATTGTGTTTTTTCTTGTTGAGAAACCTTGTTGATGATCTGTTTCCAAACCTATGAGCAAACAGTGGCCAAAATATCTGTGTCAAGTCTGGCTTAGCTGCAGAACTGCCAGCTTTGTCATCCTAGTTGCTCTGAAAGCTCCACCTCTGTCATACATCCTACCATCATGCCTGCAGCTGAGGTCTCTGCTGGGGTCTGTTCCAGACCTGAGCCTTGCTGTGGGCTGGCAGCTTCTCCTCTGACACATGGAGCCAGTCTCTGCCTCCATACTCAAGCCCAGTGAGACTGAGAATGAGGTGAACTCAGCTCAAGGGTGAATTTCCTTTGGCATAAAGGTTTTGGGGGGTTTGTTTTACAAGCAGCATACCACTTGCATGTTTCAAACCCTGGATGATACTAGATAGTTGAAGTGAGGGAAACTATGGAAGTGGCCAGAATTACGAGAAGCCTTTCTAAAGCAAAGCAGTATCGAGTTGTGGTACTTTGCCAAAATGTGTTAGGCACAGATTTTTAAGGCTGTCTACTAAGCCAATATAAAAGATGAAAGTGGAGGTGACCACAAGGTCAGATACCAAGCTATAGGCTCACTTCAGCTGAGAGGCAGCAATTACAGCCTGTCTGTAGGCAGAAAGTGCTGCCAGACAATTCAAAAGCTTTAAGAACATTCATGGCTTGTTCTCCAAATAATATATGTTACAACTCCTGTTTATTTTTCATTGCATTCATGAAGTGAGAGAGTCTTCACATCTTGGTGACTTGTTGGAGCAAATAGAGTGTCTTTGATTTTTCTTCTTGTACAAGTACATAGACCTAAATATGTATATATTCAGATATAAGAAGTTTGGTGCTGATGCAAGGCGCTTTCCAGTCTTCTAATAACCTGTTCATAGGACTCTCACAGTCTGAGTCAACTGGAATAGCTGTGCTAGTCTTATAGGCCTCTTCTTTCACATTGGGGTCAGGTAAGTAACCTTTTTCCATATGAACTCCAGCTGTCAGGGAGTGATCCCACTGACATCATATGAATTCAGGTTATTTGCAGGAAACAATAGAGGAAGCTGCAGGACTGTATTGGTGCCACTGATGTCCATTATCTACTGTGCAAAAATACTGGTGTTGGTATCAGTGAATCAGGTGGATTAGAGTCCATTGCTCAGCGATCTTTCACATTAGCAATTGAGAGAGGAAAGAGATTACAGAGAGGAGATACAGTAAAATGATTTTGGATAAGCAGAGAAGGAAGAAACTCACTTGAGGTGGAGGGTCACTTTTGAGGACCACACACACCTTTTATTGACTGTCTATTGTATTCCATGGCTTCCTTTTAAGTAGCTATGGGATGGTTGTGGAACTACCTGTGTTCCTAAGAAGTCAGAGCTGTAAAGGCTGGCCCATTCTTCTTGGAAAGGTGGCCCAGTGACTGCTTCTGGACTCCCACCAACCAGCCCTAGGTGGCTGTTGGGCTTGGCGGTTCCTTTGTCATGGGTGACAGAACTCTCCTGCTCAGACTGGAATCCATCTGGCTCTGGGTATTTTAAAATTAAGCATATAAGCTAGGGAAAGATTCTGTAGTCTTTCATCCACAGCTGATGGAAAGAGTTACCCATTTCTGTAAGGTGGATCATCAAGGTCTAGAGGCAGTACTCTGGTAGGTGGTGTGAACCACCCGTGGGGTATTTCTGATGCTCTGGTGATAGCAAGGAAAGCTTCAGTTTGATTTCATAGAACTAAGGTGGAGCCTCGATTCACTGTGAAATGGCAAGAATAAAGCTGGGTTCTGGCAAGGGCATGAGAGTGTGGCTGTGTGGGTGCTGTAGAGCAGTGATTCAGACACCTCCATGCATAGAGAGAAAACAGCACAGTCACATATAAAAGCTGCTGATTCCAGAAGTAGATAAACAGGTTTCCTTTCCATTTAATCAAATACTAAGTGAACTAATGTCAAATATATTCTGTTTTCATTCCTTCTTTGAACCCTGGTAAGATTTTAATTGTTTAAGGAATTAAATGCTTAAATGTTTTTATTTGTAATTTAGTCTGTTAATAGGGATAGGGAGAGATTTTACCATTAAGTTTCATTTCAAGATTTTATTCCAATTTTTACATAGGATATGTTCATAAGCCACTTGCTATTTTTGTAAAAGTTAATGTTACTTTAATGGTTAGCTGTGCTGAAGAAGGAATTGTATCAACAATGCAAAATTGCTATTCTGAAACAAAAGCCAGGGTACTTAGTACCTAATTTACGGAATTTGCACATTTTGTGGAAGTTTATGTACATATTTTATGAAAAAAATAATTCCACTTGTTAGAAATCCCAAACCAAAACAAAAGAAAATAAAACAAAAACTAGCTTGTTTTTATCATGAGGAAAAGAGAACTTAAAGGTTACAAATACACATTGATCTTCTTCTTAAGACAAAGCTGTATTAGACATAGGGTAATAAAAATTAACTCTTATTTGAGTCTATAGCTGCATGTAGAAATGTGTGCTAGAACTGTGTCACTGCCCCAAGTAGAGGCATTCCTCTGCCCATGATGGATTAATCTCTTCTCTGCCTTTCCCATCCTGTCCTTCAGCCACATAAATGCAGTACACTAATGCAGTGGAATTTCAAAAGCCTTGTGATTGTACAGAAATTCTAAATGTTTTTAATGCTTAAAATATTTACATTGTGTTGCAGTGGAAATAGCTTGTGTGTTATAACTGAGGCTCTGCCAATGTCTCCTCTGCAAGTCTGTTTTACATTTCCAAACACATGCCAGACTTCAACCACAATACTTTTTTTGTCATCCGTAACATATAACCATGCTATTCCAGTATGTACTTTAAAGAAAAAAAAGTGGTGAACTTTTACCATAGCTTTTGAGACATCAGACAAAGTACCTATCTCAGTCAGCATTTAGGCAGTACACTGTAGCTGAGATCTTTTTGTTCTCTTACAAGTGTGGATTCAGTCATTATAAGACAAAAGATTCCAGACGTATACTGGAAATCAAAATATGGTTCCATATTAATTTCCTGTGAGTTCTTTCTTTTTCCTTATCAAAAACTTCAGGAGACTTGAATTGCTGATGTGAGTTTCCCTTTCTTCTCTTGAGTTAGTCACAGAGGGACAGAGACTTCATCGAGAGTGTTGCAGAGGAACATTGACTTCTCAGGCCAGCCCTAGTTCTGTAATAATAGTTTGCTTTTAAGTCCTATGCAGATGTCAAATAAAGCCACAGGATGTTTGAAGGTGGTAAATATTAGGCCTCTTAACAGGCCTAATGACAAGGGGGAATGGCTTTAAATTGAAAGACAGTAGATTGAGAGTAGATATTAGGAATAAGTTCTTTACTATGAAGGCAGTGAGACACTGAAACAGGTTGCTCTGAGTAACTGTGGCTGCCCTGTCCCTGGAAGTGTTCGTGGCCAGGTTGGTTGGGGCTTGGAGCAACCTGGTCTAGTGGAAGGTGCCCTTGTCTGTGGTAGTGAGGTTGGAACTAGATAATCTTTCAGGTCCTTTCCAACTCAAACCATTCTGCCATTCTGGGATTCTAAAAAAACATTTTAAACCCCTGTGTCTGCTACAACTTCCATTGCAATGCCTGTTGACCAATTTTCTGTGCAGTGCTAATGAGAATTATTTTGGGAACTGTTGGATGACTTTCTTCTCTCATTAGTATAAAACAATGCCATCTGATGTGCTAACATCGCTTTTGCAGCACAGACCTGACTTGTCTGTTGCAGTAATACTCCCTCACAGGAGTTTTGCAAGGATACATGTGTTAAAGATTTTACAATCATAGAATCACAGAATGGTTTGGGTTGGAAAGGTCCTTAAGATCATCAAGTTCCAACCCCCCTGCCATGGGCAGGGACTCCTCACACGAGACCATGTTGCCCAAGACTCCATCCGAACTGGTCTTGAACACTGCCAGGGATGGAGCATTTACAACTTCTTTGGGCAATCTGTTCCAGTGCCTCACCACCCTAACAGTAAATAACTTCTTCCTTATATCTAACCTGAACTTCCCCTGTTTAAGCTCTTGTGCTGGCTATAGGAGTGCCATGGATACGTCCTTTTCAGGTGAGGATGTTCATGTTCAGTTTTTCTTATATGGAATATATTCCTGCAAAGGCAGCATTATAATACATAATTTGATATTTAGGTTTTTGGTAGATTTGGAGATGATGGGATTTTGTCCTTTGAAGAACCTGAGTCCATCTGGATTTTAAAGCAAGTATCTTGGAGACAGTCATATCTCTGGGTTAGGATTCTCTTCTTTTTCCCCAGCCTTAATTTATTAAAGGGATTTCATACAGATCATCTTACACTGAAAGTCGTGGGTTTTTTTTTCTGAATATCCATAACTAGTTTTTAAAAGGGTACTTCTGTGCACCCACTAACGTGTTTGCTTTCTTCTGGAGCAGGATGGGTTTTGTCTTCTCCACTGAGAATATGGAGCACTGCTGGTATAAAGGCAGAGTGAGCCAAAATTCTCAGACCATGCTCCTATCCCTTACCCAATCATTTAGTAAACATCAGGGCTAAATTTCTTAAAATTTAATTAATAGCAAGTATCATCCAGTTTGGCTTGTAGGAAGTCTTAGATGAAGCAAATATTTTCCGGCATGTTCCTACTTTTTTGTGCCAAATTATCTGCTGAAGCCACCAAAAGTAGGTTCTTTGCCAGGCCTCCATGCTTTGTTTGATGTCAGATCTTCTAAAAAGAAAGTTAAGATTTATTCCCCTGTAGTTTTTTATAATAACCTATCTACAAAAAAAATCCTTTACAAACAAATAGTGTGTTTGGTATCAAGAATAAATTTGTATTTTAGGTTGAAATAATCTCAATGCATGAGCTGTAGTGTATTGTTGCTGTGTAAAAGAATGTATTGCAACAGGTACAGACTGGTTTTATGCCATCACGGTAAGTTGTCTCAAACATTTATCTCATTTAGTGTGAACTAAGCAAATTATAGTAGAAGGTCATGAAATGCAGAATTTCTGAGTTAGGTATCTGTTTGAAGCTCGAGAGCAGATGCAGCAGTTCAAGTAAGCAAAAACATTCCTGTATTGTAGTTTGTCATGTCATTGATCTTAGTTGGTAAATGCTTTTAATACACTGAAGATTCCTTAATTTTCTTCAGTCTCATATAATGTTCAATATTATAGTGTTCATCACCCAAAATTTCACTGATGTTCTTGTGGGTGATTGTAGCTGAGCATCATATTGAACTAGTATATCATTTTTTCATTGATGATATTTTTTAGAAGGTGAAGATGTTGTGTGATAAAAGTTAATTCAGTTTTCTCCAATCACAATCACAAAACTTTCAGCAATTTTAAAAATGTCTTAAAACCAATAAAAATTATGGCTTTTATTTCAGAAGAAACTTTAGCAATGTTAAAGGGACAATGCCAGATTAAAGTCTGTGTTTCAGTATGGTAGTTCACCTTTTACTGCTTGTAGCAGTACACGTTGTAATCATGTAAGAACATGGTTTGTAAGTTGGTTACATTCTGCAAATGTACTGAGACTGAAAGGATCAAAGAGAAGGATCACTCCCCAGTCAACAGGTCCAGTCTCTGGTTCCTGCACAGGGGAATAATGTTTCTGTGCTCGTGTTCCTTAGACAATAGAGAGAAGGTTAATAGGGTTCAGAATTTCTCAATAAGAAAAAGTAAAAGCTGTTTTGCTGAAGTATGTGAAACAAACTGACATGAAAAGGTACCCAGGTTTTATTAGACCTCTTCAAATACAAACAGACCTAGTTTTGCTATGGCAAGTGAGGGCTTCTGGGCTTGATTTGTATACTACATGACATGTCTAGAGGAGTTACAAGCTCTTGAAATGTGAATGGTTTGGTCTTTGTTATGTGTGTATGTAGTGAGAGGTGGAGGTAATGAAAGCGTGAGCTGACCTTTTGATATAGCAGCCCTAGCAATTACTGCTATAATAATCATCCTCCTTTCAATTCCATGTGAAAATAAAAATTACAGTTCTACAGATTGCTTCTAATTTTATGCATGAGCTTGTTTAGAGCCGTCTATCACTGAAGAGCATGTTGTTTCCTCACTGCAGCTTTTAAACAGCTTGTATCATGCCCACTGTATTTGATGGCATATGATGCTGCGTGCAGACTGACCAGATCATGCCATTGTCACATATGCATCCTTGCATCAGCCAAGCTGAGTTGCTTTACTCCTCTACCTGTAATGACAGGTTGTGGTGAATGCTCCTGGTTTTCCCAGTGGGGGTGAGTGATGGCTCTGTCCCAGACACTGTCTAGCGAGGAGTGGGGCTGCCTTCTGAAGGATTGTACCTTACTACCCTCTTAAAAGCACTGTGGTCACCTAAACTTAATTAGCTGATGATGATACGATGTGGGTTTGCGTTGTTCAAAGGCACAATGGTAGCTTTGGAGTACCATTTAAGAACAGTTTCAGATTTGTCATGGTTTGGGTTGAGTTGGGTTGGGTTTAGTTGGGTTTGGCTGGGTTGAGTGTTTTTGTTTGAGTTTTGTGTTGGAGTAAGGAGAGAGCATGTACTTGTTGGTTAAAGTGACAACAGAAGTCAGTGTCCCTCTGTGACACTAATTCAAGCAATACCTTTTATCCGTATATCAGGTTTACTGAATTGTCTTGTTTGTGCATTGAGGTGCCTTGCTGAATCCACAAACTGGTTTCCTCCAGAGGTGTATAACCTCAGTGAGCCAAATCTGGAGCTTTTTGCAAAGTCCTTATTTGAACTGTAGTCCCATGGCCTTTCTGTGAATGTTTCACTTGAGTGAAGTTGTGTTAAACCAGCATAATGCCTTCAGGAAGGATCAAAGTGCCAGACATGGGGGTCCATGGGGCTGAAGAAGGGCTCAGGGGTGTGCTGTGACTGGAACTGCACTGTAGGGAAATGTGAAGGCAGAATTCCTAATACAATGGAGTCAGGAAACAGAAAGCTGGGAGTAGATTTTGACAGGATGCAAAGTCGAAGTCAGAGAATCAGCCATGGGAGAAGACTTCCAGCAAAAGTTATTGGTAAGATAGAAAAGTATAAGACTGGAGATAACAGGAGTGGTGCTGCATCATGCTCAAGGCATAGTGATATTGACTTCACCATGTACCTCACCTCAGATGTCTCAACCTGAATGATTATGGACATTGAATTATATTTGTGAGCCTAGAATTGGTCCCAGTGAATCCAGGATATAGTGTGTTTGAAGGATATCATAAAGTTGCATTGCTACCCATGCATGCTGACAATTTTAATACAATCAAAAGCAGTTAAACAATTTTTGCAGGTTATTGTTTTAAATTTTAGGTGTTTTTTCCTCTCTCAGCTTCTCACAGTATTCATCTTTATAGTCACCTTAGGACTCCTGAATTCAAAAGTGCACAATGGGTCTTTGTTTCCCTGGTGTGCAGTGAACTTGTTTGTAACAAAGAGATGGGCATTGCTAAGAGGAATCCTAGGGAACAGCCCTTCCCACACTGTAAAGATAAAAAATCAAACCCAAACCAAAAGAAAATTGATGCCAAACAACAGGCTGAAAGGAATGTACAGGAGTCAGAAGATCTGGGTGAAATTTAGCTTCAGTGACATTAGTGGTAAAACTTCTTGGATTACCATGGAGCCAGGGTTGCAGCTTTGGATTTCATTTCCATCACTACCATTAAATGTGCTGCCAGTTCCCCCATGTAACATGAACACCGTGACAGTTTCCCATTGTTGCAGAGTGTCGCAGAGGTCACTGTAAGGAAAGTCCACACTGCATCTGGGTACTTACTTGGTTTACAAATTACTGTTTCATTGCTGGTTTATCATGGGGTAGAAAGTGTGGGGAGGTTTCACAGCTGTTTCCAGATGCCTCCTGCATGTAGTCTTCCCTTCCTGACAGCTGAGGCCACATTACCCTGTCTGCCATACTGATTGTTCCGCCAAATGAGACCGATAGCCACAAAAAGCCCAATGTCTTCAGCATGTGGCCTTAATTCCCCATCTGTCTGGCATCTTGCAGCTTTTAGAAATAGATAATTTTCCTGCGGGGTAGAAGATACTCCCTGGAGCTGTGGGATTACGGATGCTAATGTGGGGCCACCAGTTTAAGAGGGTATTTACAACTCAGGCAGGCCTTTTGGTTTGTTATCAGACATGCTTGGTTTTGAAGTGACTTTTCTTATACAGCTTTTCTTCATTTATATTGTTCTAAGTTATTGTCTCTCAAAGTTTTTCAAACAGCTGTTTATCATTGTGGAAATATATCTCCAGTTGAGAAGAACAGATGGGCACCTCTCTTCAGACTCAGTGGGGAATTAGCTTTGTGAGTCTGTCTTATAAGCAAGCTGGATTTAGGACCTACAGTTTGCCTTCATTTTGGAAACAATATTATGCATTCAGCCAGAGTACTAGCCTATCTAGGGTAAGGCTAGCACAGCAATTTCTATACGTGTGTGCAGGTAGGGTACAGTGAGGGCATCAGATACATTTTCCTCTGATTATCAGTGTCCAACATGCTCTCTTTCAGGTCAGTCAAGTTACTAACTGCATTTTAATATAAATTCTGACGCCATGTGTCTTGTCTAATATTGCATATATCTGTGTATATAGGTATATTTTGTATGTATCTGTGAAAAATGACATCGTAATATGGCATAGATAAAGAACACAGTAAAGTAAAATCAATCTGAAAAATTGATTTGAGAGGACAGGAAACTGCCAGTAAGTTACTAAAAATCTACTGGTAGGCAAAAAGTTAATGCCTCTTCCTATTGGTGTTGGGGCCGATCTTCTTTAACATCTTTGTTGGTGACATGGACAATGGGATTGAATGCACCCACAGCGAGTTTGCCGATGACACCAAGCTGTGTGTTTCCGTTGATACACTGGAGGGAAGGAATGCCGTCCAGAGGGACCTCAACATGCTTGTGAGGTGGGCTGATGCCAGCCTCATAAAGTTTAACCACACCAAGTGCAATGTCCTACACCTGGGTGGGAGCAATCCCAGGCACAGCTACAGGTTGGGCAAAAAGGAAATTCAGTGCAGCCCTGCAGAGAAGGACGTGGGGGTGTTGGTCAATGAGAAAATGAACATAAGCCAGCTTCAGTGTGCGCTTGCAGCCCAGAAAGCCAACTGTATTCTGGGCTGCATCAAAAGAAGTGTGACCAGCACGGTCAAAGGAGGTGATCCTGCCCCTCTACTCTGCTCCTGTGAGACCTCACTTGGAGTATTGTGTGCAGTTCTGGTGTCCTCAACATAAAAAGGACATGGAACTGTTGGAACAAGTCCAGAGGAGGCCACGAGGATGATCAGGGGACTGGAGCACCTCCCGTATGAAGACAGGCTGAGAAAGTTGGGCCTGGAAAAGAGAAGGCTGCGTGGAGACCTCATAGCAGCCTTCCAGTATCTGAAGGGAGCCTACAGGGATGCTGGGGAGGGACTATTCATTAGGGACTGTAGTGATAGGACAAGGGGTAACGGGTGAAAACTTAAACAACAGAGGTTTAGATTGGATCTAAGGAAGAAATTCTTTACTGTTAGAGTGGTGAGGTACTGAAATGGGTTTCCTAGGGATGTTGTGAATGCTCCATCCCTGTCAGTGTTCAAGACCAATTTGGATGAAGCCTTGGGTGATATGGTTTAGTGTGAGGTGTCCCTGTCCATGGCAGGGGGGCTGGAAATAGATGATCTTAAGGTCCTTTCTAACCCTAACTATTCTGTGATTCTATGATTCTTCCTATTTACAGGATTAAGAGAAAGCACTGGTGGTGCTTAAACAGTGAAGTGAGCACATAAGGAAGGTACATGCATGTCTGGAAAGATGGGTAGCTCCATCGGCACAGTCTTGCTGCAGTGTGGGGTGGCTGCAGCCGTGGACACCTACTGAAGCCGGGCATTGCATCCAGGCATGGAGGAGGCATGCTCACCCACACTGGAGGGGGAAGGTGGGAATTAAATAACATGGGACTGTGATATTAGAAACAAGGCATTTCAGCACTAATACTGTTGGGAGGAATTTGTGGATATGCACTTTTGCAGAGTGATCTTGGCAGCTGGATCCATTCCTTGTTATCCCAGAGAGAGCTACCCCCCCCCCCGTCCCTCCACCCTAAACACCACCTGCTCTTCTAAAAGCATCTGCTTTTCTTTACCTCCTTACCCAAGAACCTGCCTTCCCCACCACCCCAAGGCAGCAGCAACCCACTTCCACCTTTTCCCTCCTTAAGTAGGCCTGTCATCCCATTGGCAATCAATGATTATTCCCTCCCTCTCTTCTGCAGAAATAACAACCTCTTCCCAGCTATTCCCTCAGATCCAGCCAGCAGAGCCCAGAGGCCTGTGAGCTGTCACGGAAGAAGGCATTTGGCTGCTCAGCCAGCAATTCTTTGTTCTGCCCAGGGAAAAGGCAGCAGGCTCAGTGGAGGCACTGGGTTTGACTCTGGCTGCCAACTGGGCCATGCTGCTTTAGCACATTCCAGCCATGAAAAGTGTAAAATGATATACCAGCGGTACAGATGTGGTTTACTTGCTGGCACTTTGCTTCCCAACATTCCTGATCCTTGCAGCATGCACATCACTTATATTCTTTTCCTTTGATTGAAAAATGATGAGTAAGGAATAACTGCTTTCGTGCTATACAGGGACTTGGATCAATTCTCTCTCTTGGCCGTGGAACAGAGATTGTGGTATAACTTCCAGGCAGTCAGAAATGCACTGTATTGCCTGTAAAAGCATCTGCTACTACACTTGTGTGGACTGCTTGTGTATATATGCCAGCATGTATGCATTTTTTGCTTTTATGCGCCTAAAATGTCATGTACTCCCGCACTGGAAGAAACCAAGTATCAGGATTCTAAGAAAAACAGAATCACAGAGTCACAGAATCACAGAATAGTTGAGGTCAGAAGGCACCTTTGGAGTTCATCTAGTACAAACCTCCTGCTCAAACCAGGATCAACTAGCCCAGGGCTGTGTTCAGCTGCATTTTGAGTATCTCTAAGGATAAAACTCGACAATCCTTGTGGGCAACCCTTTCCAGCATTTGACTGTCCTTAAGAATAAATAAATGTTTTTTTTCTGGTATTTAGATGAAATTCTGTGCATTTCAGTTCATGCCTATTTCCTCTTTGTGCATCGCTGAGAACACTCTGGCTCCATCTTGTTTACATCCTCATCAGGTGATTATATACATTGATAAGATCCCCCTGAGCCTTCCCTTCTCCATGCTCAACACTACCAGCTCTCTTAGCCTCTCCTTATACAACAGACACTTCAAGACCTTAATCACCTCTGTGGCCTTTTGCTAGACTGTTCTCAATAGTATGTCATGTCTCCTTTGTAATGGGGAGCCCAGCACTGGACCCAGCACACCAGGTGTGGCCTCACAAGTGCTGAGAATAATCTCCCTCAACCTGCTGGCAATGTTCTCCTTGATGCAGCCCAGGAGGCTGTTTCTGTGGCTGCCTTTGCCACAGAGACGTATTTCTGGCTAATGTTCAACTTGGTGTTCACCAGGACCCCAGGTCCTTCTTATACATGCTTTCCAGCTCTTTGGTCCCACCCTGTTGTGGTGCTTGGGTTATTCCTTCCCAGGTGCAGGACTTATCATTTCCATTTGTTGAACTTCATGATGTCCTTGTCATCCTGTTTCTTCATCCTCTTGAGGTCCCTCTGAATGGCATCACATGCATCTGGTGTATCAGCCACTCCTCCCAGTTTTGTATCATGTGCACACTTGCTGAGGATTCATTCTGTCCCATTGTTCAGGTAATTAATGAGGATGCTAAACAGTATTTAGTAGGTCCCAGTATCAACCTATGAGATGCACCACTAGTGGATTTCATGCCAGTGACTACAGCCCTTTGCCTTTCAGTCCAACTCCCTTTTTATCTTGTCTGTATTTAATCTGAAATGCTTCCACTTCCCTAGTCTTCCTTTTGCTTCAGATATACCTCTGTGTCGTGGTTTAAACCCAAATCGCACAGCTTATTCACTCACTCCCCCCCTTGCTCCCCCAACTCCTGGAGAGTTAGGAAGGAGAATCCAAAGAATGTAGCCCCATGGGTTAAGATAAGAACAGTTTAATAACTAAGGTATAACATAAATCACTACTGCTACTAATACTACAAACAGTAATGATAAAGCAAATAACAAGTGAAGAGAATACAACACCTCACCAGCCACCGACCCATAACTCACCCCACCCTGCCCGACCGAGCACCAACTGATACCTCCTCCATCCCCCCAGAGCTCCAGCCCTTCCAGGTAATTCCCAGTTACATCCCAGGTATGACGTGCTATGGTATGGAATACCTCTTTGGCTAGCCTGGGTCAGGTGTCCTGTCTCTCCTTCCTCCCGGCCTCCCCTCCTCCCTGACAGAGCATGAGGCTCAGAAAGTCCTTGGACAAACCAAACATTTGAGCAGTAACTCAAAACATAAGTGCTATCACAACGTTCCCAGCCCGAAAGTCAAAACACAGCACTGCACCAGCTACGAAGAAGGAGAAAAAAAATGAGTGCTACTGCTGAACCCAGGACACTGTGGAAGCTCTTGTTGTTGCCTACCACTTCCCATACCAGATTAAGCTCCAGATGGGCTTTGACTTTCCCAATCCCATCCCTGCATGCTCAGACTGTTTCTGCAGTTCTCCTGTCCCTGCTTCCACCTCTTGCATGCCTTCTTTATATTTGAGTTCCGTAAGCGGGTCCTTACTCATTCATGGAGGCTGCCTGTCTCCTGTGCTTGACTTCCTGCTCTTAGAGCTGGACTGATTTTGAGCTTGGAGGAGGTCATCATTGAAAAACAACCAGGTCTTGGAGCCGTTTTTGCTCCTGGATGGTATCCCATGGGGTTCTTCCAAGCAGATCCCAAAGGCCAAAGTTTGTTCTGCTGAAGTTCAAGGCTGAGATCCTACTGTTTGCATTGTTCCATCCTCTCAAGAACCTGACTTCCAACATTTCATGGCCCTGCAGCCAGGGCTGCCCCCAGCCTTCACATCCCTGATCAGTCCTTTCTTGTTGCTGAATATCAGGTCCAGAAGAGCTGAGCATAACTGAAAAACTCACAAATACAGGAATTTTAAAGCTTACCTGTGAAATGAGTTTTTATTGAGCCATTGGTAGCTTTTATTTATTACTTTTATTTTTTTTTCTTGAATGAATTAAAGTTCAAATCACTATTCCCTACAAGTCTTGGTCTAGGAGCTTTGTACTATGACCACTCTGCATTTGTAAGTGCCATTGGACATAAACAGTCCTTCTCTGATCCACAAAGTATTATCTCATAATTCTATGTACAGGCACCCACAGTCACGCTATAGTTACTCCTGGCCAAAATGTTAACATCATTTGTTGAAAATGTGAATTTGAATGTGGAGCATGCAAGCACCATTCTTTCTGAAAGGACTTTTGAAATACATGCCAAAAATAAGGACATAATGAAAATAATATTTTTGTTCCCTCACATTGCAGGCAGGTTTTGTTGGTTCTGTTGACTTGTGTGTGTTCTTGTCACTTTGATCTCATGTTGGCCTCTTACCTGTACCAGTATGGACGTGTGTCTTCCTGAAACTGGCTTTGCAAAGAGGCATCAGTACAGAAATGCCTCAAGTCTTGCATCTGATACTGCTTTTAACAGGTTTAGTTCCACTTTGTTTCCTAGAGCTGATTTCTTTCTCAAGGACAAGACAATGTTTGGCTCTTGACTTTTTCAGAAAATGCCGATGGTGATATAATCAGTTCCATACTGTCAGTGTGTCAATTCTCAGTTGGCTAGCACAGCAATAGATTAAATACTTAAGTGAGTGGAAAAACAGCTTTAATTAATTAACATGGCTCATAATTATTTCTAATGTTACTGTTCTCTGAGGACATAGACAGTCACCAATGAATATGCTGCATTAGTTTGAAAAAGATTAATTTCTCCAAAGGGAAAGACAACTTTATTTTCAAAGTTAACCAGTAACAACCTATTTAGATGTTTTTTGTATATTTCCTGTATTGCAAGTGGAAGCCATTAACGTGGCTCAAAAATGATGGGTTTCACTAAACAGCATATAACTTCCTTTTTCTGCATTTGTCCAAACTCGTGGACTGCAGTTGAGGACAATATTTGCCTCAGGATGAGTTCAGGTAAGTAATTTTTTTACTGATAAGAAGCTGTGCAGACCATCGTACAACACTAAATACTTGTTTTATTCAATATCATTCCTTTCTCCCAGAGCACTTTTATGACTATCTAACCTTTTGATCACAGTCTCTTTGCATGATCAAAATCACTTTCTCTCTCTAGAGGCTACAGAGACCAAAAATCTGATATCTTTTATAAAATTAAGCTTCAGCATTCATCTTTAGTATCTCTTTATAGATCTGTGGCACTCCCTCTGGTGAGTACTTGCCAGGAATGCTTTTTGCGGGTATTTATAGCAGTATTTCATTTGTAAACTAAATCTTTTCTGATAGACTTTGGCTTTCGGGCTCATTTTTATTCTGTATCTCTACTTGGGTTGTACAAGACCTCTGACATGCAGTAATCCACTGGAATGAGAGAAGAGGGTTTGGTTTACTGAAGGTTTGCACAAGTTTGGGGGCTTTATGCAATTTTCGGGAAATATTCAAACCATTTTTTTTAGTATCATTGTTGTTCAAGCCTTCCAGATCTTTTGCAATATATTCTGGTAATTTTTTGCTTCATAATGTATTGATCATATAAATCTGACTAAGCAAACCATCTAGGTGAAAATGAAGTATGTAAAATATTGAAAATGCATCAGTAGGAATGTTTCTTTAAGCTGTGCAGATAGAGCATAAGTCTCAAAACAGGAGCAGAAAGATCTGGCTGATGGCTCTTCTATCTATGTATTCTTCCTTGCATGAAGATCTCTGATCCAGAACATTGGGTTGCTCAAATACTGTTTTAAGTCAACAAAGGCTGACCAATAAGAGAGCTCCGATTTTGTGTTGAAGTTGCGTTGTCCTTTTGCTGATCATCTTTCTGTTGTTTACATGATGTCTGATGTGACTTCCCACATGTGGATGATTTCCCAGCACTAACTACTTGGAAATATTCCTGGCTTGAAGAAATAAATAGGAATGTTAGATATTGCTGGCATGTTATACCTGAGAACTTCCCACTATCCATCTATGCTACTGACCAGCACCATATCGCTCTCTCACTCAAAAGTAAGCATATGCTTTCTTGCTTTCCTATGAGAAAATTTAAGCAAATGTGTAAAAGTCCATTACACAACTGCAAACTTAGCTTCTTTCAGAGTCCTAAGTTTTAGTCAATGTAATGACTTTCCAAAATTCCTGGTGTTTCTCATCACATTTCATGTATTTTTAAGCCTTGGGAAGTCTCTCTAGTTGATAGCCTCCTCCCATTAATTTTATTTTATTTTTTATCCCTTGGCTTTTGAACCGATCTGGGAAAAAAAATATTGTTTTACACCATAATTTGATAAAAAATGCTACTTAATAACCTGAATAACTTAAGGGTTGAAGGAGGTGATCCTGTTTTTTTTCATTCCTCCAGCTGATTCATGTACTTCTTCATCCCTCCTTTTTCTCAGTTTCACTATCCTCACTCCTTCATTTCTGAACTTGTAATAGTTAAAATAAACATGTAGAAAAAGAGCCGCTCACTGCAAATGCTGCTGAGATTGTAGCTCTCTTAGAAATACCTGTGGTAACTTCAAATGAGCTTCAATATTCAGCATGTGGTACTGTGCTCTGTGTTATGATAGCTACCCTGCTATGAATACTAAGAGAGCTAATTTAAAGATAGCCCAAATATGTTCCCTTGAGCTCAAGTGACTGGAGTGTTGACTGTGAATAACTACTCTGATTACATAGTGAATAAGTATTCTATGTAATATATGTGGTATACCCAACATGATAATGGAAAACGGAAAAGGAAGACTGCTTTTCTTAATTTGTGAGTATTCGGATTGCCTGCAAGAAATCAAAAAGGTGAGGAAAATTATGGGAAGGAGGATCAGGTCACCATCATGATAAGGATCTCTGTGTTTGTTTCTACATGTGATAGGGCAGCATTAAAATTCTGAGCATCACAGCAGCACGTGCAGCATCAGTGCCTTCCAGGAGCAAGCAAATACAATTCAACAGTGCTTACATTTGTCAGTAGATTCTGCTGTTGTGAGGGAAGAGGGAGCCCACATGCAAGCTGTTAGCATTTCTGCACTGACTTAGGGTTCCAGAATAGTGTATTGTCTCGCAATTATTTCCTTTAGAGTCAATCCAATGAACTTTGCTCCACTTCTGCTGTCCCACATCTGTTTTGTTAGACAGCTGTAACTGGTTTAGAGTCATCATCATAAAAAAAGAAACCTTTTGTCTTTCAAAGAAATCTGTAGTTTGGCAGAGAATAAAATGGCCACTTCAGCACTGGTGACAGAAAAATCTGCCTTTAATTGACAGAAACAGCTTTCTCCAGACTTGTTTAGGCACACTAACTGAGAATATGTATGCCCTGAAATAGCCTGGGGGTTAGCATGTAGCATAAAAATGCAGTTTAATCTTTTGTATTTTGTAGTTTTCATTGCTGTGTGTTTCTGTGAATTCTCCTCCCTCTTCTGCTGTAACACTTCATTCAAGTTCATGCATTGCTATGCTGCAATGCTGTACTGTAATTTCTCTCCTTTATCTTTTGCAATAAAACACTGCCTTTTTTTTCATAAACCATTTGAGTTTCTCTACTAGTACTTTTTTGCAGGATCCTTGTCCTCTATTATGAACATAAACTCTGTGGAATAGGGTGCTTTTACAATCCAAGAAATTTAAGAGGCTCAGATCTGACTTGCAGCAACTTCAGGTTTCCTGAAATAACTTTAGAGAGCAAAATGTTATTTGATTAACTAAACACGCTCAGCATGGCCTCTGAATGCTCTCCCAAACAAAGGCGAAACACATTTCACTATTTTTACCATGCATCTTGAAATATTTTTCAAATCTCTGTGTGCCTTCTGAAGCTGCAGACCCAGCTTTTGGTAAGAGGGAGTGTGGGGTTGCTTCTGGGCAGTGGGAAAGGCAGATTTCTGCAGCAATCTTACTCTACAGCCATTCTGCCTCCCTGTGTTTTCCACAAGCTCACCATTCAGCGGGGAATTTACAAGCCATAAAACTGCATTATTCAGTTATGAAGTAACAACCTCATCACCATGACTTCAGCAAGGGCTCATAAAAGCCAGTGTCAGATTTATAAGCAGAGGAATTGCCAGCTATGTCTAACATATGGTTCACAGTGACAGACTTGCAGTTTCTGTCACCCAAGAATGTAAAATTCTCATTATGTAGTTTGTAGATAGTCTTTCTTTGTAAATGATAAAATGGGTTAAAACCAAAGTCAAGTATCTCATATGGAGCACTTTGTTTGAGAGATAGTATTGTCCCCTTGGATGGGTTTTCTACATGGCAAATGAAATTTCAAGTTCTTCATTGTTTTTTCTGAAAGCAGTTGTGATGCAGAAAGCAGCTGTTCTTCCATGTCACAGTGTGGTCATTGTCCCATAGGTAGCTTAGCAATTTGTTCCTCTTTTGATACTACTTCAATGCAAGACCCAAGTGGTATGTTTACCCTGTTGGTAAAGCAGAGGACTAGGGACTTTAGAAGAGACAGAGGCTTGTTGCTTTGCTCTTGGAGTTGTTGTTACCTCTATTTTTTGAAAGACAGAGGTCATCTTTTCTTTTTTCTGTTTGCTTGTTTGGTTTGTTGTGTTTTGTTTGTTTGGGTTTTTTTTTTGGGGGGGAAAGTCTTTCAAAACTAGTTGCCAGTGGCTCAGAAAGTAAATTATTCCCCTTCCGCTTGAGGCTGCATTTCATAGTGAGTATTAGTGACCTGCAAAATATTAATGAAGACATCAAGCCATTTTTTCCTTGCAGGGGTATGAAAAAAGGTGAAAGATGCTGAGATCCCATATATCACCCACACGTATATATAGCTGGGGAGTAATCACACTGTTTACTTTGAATATTTGAGGAACTGCTCTAAGGCAAAAAAAAATTGTTAGTGTAGTCTGGAGCCCATTATTATGAACGAGCTGTTACAGAAATGTTGAAAGGTTATTCAGAATAGCTGTTGCCCATTAACCATGCCAGGAATCTCTAATATTGCAGAAGATTCTAAAAGGCATTTAAAGATAGCTAAAAGATTAGGCCTTTGAAGATCATTTAGAAGGTGGTGAAAGCCACTGGCATGACCCTGAAGATCTTACTAGGTCCATGCATATCGCCCTGGACACTTGTGTTTTACAAATTAGCTCTGTACTATTTCAGTAAAAACATTTTGAAACATTGAGACTTCATGTTAATGTTGGCATAATTCCTATAATTTCATGTAGTTACATGAAATCCTGTAGCTCATGGAAGAGTGGGATGTCTCATTTTTCACTCAAGCAGTGATCTGGTGACATGGGTCAGCAACACTATAAAGAGTGACCATATCTGCTTTATATTTGCTGTCATTGCCCATTTGCTGCTTCTCTATTATTTTCAATTATTTGTCTCAAAATTAAGGAAATGTAAAGACAGCTGTTCTGGTTTTGTAATAATGTTGTTCAGAATCTTATTCCACACAGTCATACAATCCTGAGCATAACATTATACAACACAGACTACAAACAAGAATATTTCCAAGGAAAACACTCACTGCATGATGAACTTAGCAAAATTAATAGTTCCTGACATTCATGTTTGCCCGAAGGTCAGAGTGATATGAGCCTGGTTTGTGTGAGGGACGTTTTGTGTTTCTCAGACACCTGATGTGGCACGAGACAGTGCTGCCAGCATGTTTGTGCACTGCAGATAATTTAGTTCTGTGGTTGTGCAGAGCATTGCAGTGTGGGAGTGATGCTGAATTATGTTTCAAAATGAAACAAGATGTGGAACATAAAAGGGGGAGTGGAACCAAATCTTCAGAGGTGGGAGCCACGAGGCAAGGACCAGGCAGTGGTCTGTACTTTTCAGGAGCATGTTGAGCATTGCCCATGGTTCCTTGGAAGTGGTCTCAGTGTTTGGTTTGTTCTCCTCTTGATGGATGTCAGGAAAAAATAGCACCAATGATCTCTTCTTATAACTGCTTCTAACCTTCCTTCCAAGGATGCCTTTTGAATAGCAATCTCACGAAGGTTCTTTCACGCATAAAAAATTATGGCATTGAAAAAAAAGTACAACTCTATGTGAACATATTAAGGCACTGACATGCATAAAAACACCATGTTAAGTCAAAACATCTCTTACCAACGCAACATGAAAATGTGGTGATATTTGAAGCAACTAAAACCTTACTTTGATGCTTATGAGTACACCAGAAGTGCTGTGATAGCCCTGGCAGCAGGGGAGGATACATCTGAAGACAAATGTTGAGCTGTACACCTTTCATTGCACATCATAACTTATCAAGTTTTATTTAAGAAAGGATGTCAAAGTGTTTTGCAACCCTATGAAGTAGTATCATTTAGTGGTTCTGCATTACTCTAATAGTCTGCATGGGCTCTGTGATTGTTAAACACTGTTTAGGATTGATTTGGACTATACAATTATATAGATATCATAGCACCTTAGTAAAGGGTAGAATAAATACATTAGAAAGTTGGTGGTGCAAAGTGAGTCTGTGTCAAGTACATGGTTTGTATTTGTAAGGGTTGAAGCTAAAGCTTGTAGCCTTTTGTAAAAGCTAGTGAATGTGGTGTGGGTATGGGCCCTGCTGGGTTTGAGTACAATAAACAATAATGATGCACGCTATTAAGAACTGGAATTAGTTAAGCACAGACTTCTATGTCTGCTGCAGCAGACTGCTGTGGGCTTGGGTGTGCCCTCTCCTGTGGGATGCGTGCGATCTTCTTGAGCCACACCAGCGTTGGTGGGACTGTGAGGGAGGCTGCAAGCACTGCCAGAGACCTCTTCAGCTCCCTTTCCAAGAAAATTGTCAGGGTTTTGGGAACTGGGAGCTCAAATCCCTCTGTCTGCCCATCCAAAATTCCAGGCAGATGTTGAGCACATACCTCACTGAAATCAAGTATATGACTCTGTCACTAATTTTTTAATATATTTACTAAATTTGTTTATTTTTTTAGACTTTCAGAGCATTTTCTAAAAGGTGGTGTGAGTTTTCTATTGATTTTATTGTGGCTTTCATTTCAAATAAGACAATTCCTACTTACTTCTTCCTGCAAAAAAATTGCTCAAAGTCAGTTTTATGCTGGCACATCAGAAAATGAGACCAGTTGTACTTCAGAACAACACTTCAAAGATTTTATTGATTTTGGGGTTTTCAGAGGAATGTTTCATCAAGGGCTTTCAGTGAAGTTCTTTCTTCAACACTTCTTGTAATATATGGTGCTCTGAAAAGACAAAATGTTGTCATCTTAAATGACTGACCTTCAAGGGCAAAGGCATCAGTGACTGAAGAGTTTCAAAAGCACAGAATAAGTTGAGATTAAGTATATTAGTAATGAAGATTTCTCTGTTAATAGCATTTAGAAGTATATCATTGAAGGAAATGAAATGTGAAAGCAGTTTTCAGCTAAAGATGTCTTCTTTGAGAGTGCCTGTGTTCACCTTCTCTCTTCAGTGTGTGTGTTTCTGTGTGTGCACATTTTAATCAATTTTAATCAGAGAAATCTAAATGTCATAATGTGATGAGCACTTCATGTTAATTTTTTAAAAACAAAAGTGGGATGATGTATATTGTGAGATTATTTTTTCAGGTGTAATTAATATGATTTGTATATTTTATACAAGATTATACTCGAGTATGTGGAAATGCTCTCAAAGTCTTATGAGAGGGAGTAAGGAAGGTTGAGGGGAAAAAAACGCGTTCTGTGGGATATGAGATAAGGATTTTATTGTGAGTCTTTCAGGGTCTGGCTGTATTACTGGAGATGAGGCATGACAGAGTCATATAATTTTCCCAGAGCAGTGCTGATAAACCCTTGTGTCACACCAAAGCAGAGGAGGTCCATGATGGAGATGGATCAGGAAAGCACCTTGAGAAACATTTATAGTGCTCTTAAAAAAAAATCTGTAGGATTATTAATGATATCCATCTGTTTTTAAAGCTAGACTTGATTCACTACCATGGCCTGGACTTTATCCTTTTAGTTCTGTGTGCGGAGTGAGGGCTCACAAGCTGACCGCCATGGCCCCAGGGAGTAGTGGTGGCAGCCGCCGCTCAGCACACTCAGGGGCTGGCCTGGCACACCCCTGACCCTGTGGTGGGATGTGTTTTTGGAACAATGATCAGTTCAGCTCTGCTTGCAGTCCCATTGAGTACCCTTAGCAATAACATCGCTTATGAAACCTTCATTCATTTCCTTTCTTTTTCTTGTTTGAGATTAATGACTGTGCTACAATTTGACAGCTTGGGATGAGTTTTTCCAAGATGGATATCTGCCCTGAGCCATATTATTTTAATTACTTTCTTTGGGAAAATGGTGACCAGAAAATTTCAGGCATTTCTGGGAATAAAACAGGGGAAGAAAATGTTTGTTTTCTGATCTTGATAAATGTGGTGACTCTCCTTGAGTAGCTGTAACTCTTCTGTATGTTGATAGAGACCTGAAATTTGTTAGGGATGGTTGGTGATGGGGATGATGGGCTGAATTTCTGATAAGAAATGGCTTTTTGATGTGCTCCTGCTATGTTTATCTGTGAGAAAAGCTGTGTGTTTTTGTCTGTGCTCAGTGGATACTCCCTGGAGCACCTCTGGGTGCAGCCATGTGGAGCATCTCCCAGTCAAGGCTGAAGAAGTCTTCCCTGTGGTGACAGCAGGGGTTCCATGGGGAACACAGGGCTGCTTGTGCTTTCCATGACATCCTTGCTGACTGTGTGCTATAGGGGATAGCTGATTTGTGTGAGGGAGGCACCATGTTTACCAGTGTGCACCAGGAGGAAGGGACTACTCAGGAAAGACCCCTACACTCTGCTTCTCTGTATGAAAGCAGTGGATGATGCGCAGCATCACATCAGGTATGTTGTCTCCAGCACGTGAACTGGAGCATGCTCCCATGCATCATTGGCTGCTGCAGCATTTGAGGTCTGGTTCACTCCTCACAGCTTCCTGACTCTTAACTCATAGTACTCCAAATACCCAAACCAGTAGCATGAGGTTGGAAATCACACTCTTGCCATTAAACCCAGCCAGCAGTGATCACTAATGGTGAGGGTTCTCCTTCCGCATGTAGGTCTGGTTTTGACCCATGTAAAAGTGCTTAGTGACTTTATCTAAAGCTGGACTTTTGAGGATGAGGTAACTCTGATACACACCCCTGGAGAGATTTTAGATGAAAGAGGCACTTTGTCTCATGAAATTGAAATGTATGTAGATGGCTTTTTTCTTACCTAAAGAGTGATCCCGTGACTTGGGTGCTGGCAGTTGCATTTATCCTTATTAAAAAAAGGACAAAAAGCCAAAATTTGTTGTGGTCCCACAGCAGCACCAAATGGTGGAAGAGGAAGAAAAAAAATGATCAAGCCTACTCTTTTTAACCTCTTTGTTCCTTTTAAGCTGTGCTAGTTTGCGGAGGGTTTGGGTAAGGAATAAGGAGAAAGAAATACCTGCAAAATCCAAGCTTGTTCTAATAGGTGAGAACAAGCAGTCAAGTCTTCTGGTTTCTGAAAAGGAGGCAGAAATAACTAATTCCTACTAAAATCGGGTAAAGTTGTCAGTGTTGTCAAGCCTTGCAGCCTTAAACAGCTGATATCAAGTCTGTTGGAGGCACAAGTGCTGCATCTCTGATTTTGAGTCATCAGAGGGGAAGATAAAAAGGTGAAATGTGGTCTTGACCAAGAATAGTGAACCTTGTTTTTAACACACACAACCCAGCTGGGAAGGACCAAAGTCCTCCTGATCCAGTTTAGCTCTCTGCCTCTCTCTAAAATTTAATACAAACCATTTGTTTCAAGTCATATATGTGAAGCCCCCGTTACTTCAGTGCAGGCAGAGTATTGACAGCAGGGCAGGCAGACAAGGAGGCTGATCCATTTTTCCTTAAATCCAACTTGCTGTTATTATAGAGGTAATCTTAAAGTCCAGTAACTGATTAAAACATGTGTCAGCAGTCTCTGAGATTCTTAGCCCTCTCAGTGAGATCAAATGCTGTCATGATCTCAGTTGTTCCTGGTACCTGGTTGTGTCAAGGGGGGCTGAAGTTAGAAAGTTACTGTGGGTCATAGGACCTTGCCCAGTTGTGAGCAGGTCCTCAGTGGACCAATGTGGGTGGTTTCCAGGGTCCCCAGGAAGGAGGTGGAGAAACCGGCAGCCCCATGCCTTTGCCTGCTGCCTCCTACTCCAAGGTAGGCATCACTGTACCAAATGGTGGGCATCCTAAAGTGAGAAAATGCAGCTGTTCCTGCCAGCAGTAAACACCTTAATTTGAATCCACTGAATGCAAGTGGAGCTATGTGTCAGGTTTAGTAAGATGCCTTCCTTTAGGTCAGCTAAATATCAAAACATAGCCCTTTTCAGCTTATTCACATCCCATTACTGAATATTTTTAGGTTACAAATTAAAAACAGTCTCGCCGTCTGTCATCAATACAGTGGGACATCTCCTTTGTCCTGAGTACTGCATGAATGAAAAAGAAGAAGAGGTTACTCTGGCCAGATCAAGTCCAATACAAGCAATGACAGGGTAAATTTACAGACTATTGAGAACAGCCCTGCAGAGAACACTTCAGGGTACTGGTAGATGAAAAATTGGACACCTGGAAATGTGTGCTTGCAGCCCAGAAAGCCAACCATTATGCTGGGCTGCACCAAAAGGAGCATGGGCAGCAGATTGAAGATGATTTTCGCCTTCTATTCTGCTCTCATGAATCCACACCTGTAGTACTGTGTCCAGCTTTGGGGACAAGAACACAAAATGGATGTGGACTTGTTAGAGCAGATCCAGAGGATGGCCCAGAAAATGATCAGAGGGCTTGAACACCTCTCTTATGAAGACATGCTGAGAGGAGAAGAGAAAGCTCTGGGGAGATCATATCGTAGCCTTTCAATATATAAAGAAGGTTTATAAGAAAGTTTGAGAGAGAGTTTTTACAAGGGCTTGTAGTGACAGTCAAGAGGTAATGGTTTTAAACTGAGCTTCAGTTTAGAAGAAAGAGGGGAGGTTCAGATTGCATGTAAGGGAGAAATTTCCTGTGGTAATAGTGGTGAAGTGCTGTAACAGGTTGCTCAGAAAAGTTGTGGATATCCCATCATTGGAATTGTGCAAGGTCAGGTTGGACGGCGCTTTGAGCAGCCTGATGTAATGAGAGCTGTCCCTGCCCATGACAGGGAGGGTGAGCTAAATAAATGTCCCTTCCAACCCAAACCATTCTGTGATTCTAAAACAAGTTAGCATACTGACCAGAAGCTGGACTGACTTGGACATTGTAAAGTTTTCATATGCATAAGGGTTTTTATGCAGGAGAGTGTGAGGAAGCATAAATAAGTTCCTCAGGGGCTGATGGGAAGGTGCATCTTATAAAGTTAGATAGCAGACTAACTATACTGCATAGATTGCAGATCACAGGCCATAGTTTACCACTATGTCATCAACAGCACATACGAAATTATGGGTGAGCCATAATAAGTTATACAGGCTTTGGAAATCAGAACACCTTTCATTTAATGTGACATCTCAGAGCGGATCAGTGAGTGACATAGATGAGATGATATAGTGACAGGCATGGGAAATGAAGTCTACAGGAGGTCTCAGTTTGGATGTGAATGACGCACAAGTTCACGCAATGCAGGAAGAAATGACAGCTTAGGCTGCACTTCAGCTGTACAGATGGCTGTGAAAGTCTGTATCCTGTTATCCAGAGAGAATCGATACAGCTTATGTGTGGCATAACAAATACAGGATCTGGAGTGAGAAAATGCTGCCAATCGTAAGGGCCAAAAATATAGTACCAGTGCCCCAATAACTGAGATAGAAAGTGCTACCCATTTCTTTATCCCCATGTCAGTACAAATTTTGTCACAGATATCTGAATGGATACAGCAAAGCTCAGCATTTGTCAGCTATTAATTGAAATACATTATACCAGTGTTGGAGTATTGAGTATTCAGCAAAGCTTTGGTATCTCACTGCCTGGCAGTGACAGATTTTTAGTGGCTGCTGTTGGGTTACATGAAAAAAAAAAGCAGAGAAACATGTGGGCATTGGAACAAGGTCAGGTTTGGCAATTTACATATTTTTCTTGCTGTTCAGAATTGCAGAATGTTAGTGCTTTCAGTCCTCAGAAATTTGACGCTTGTACAAGGTTTGTGGATGTTGCATCAGTAAGGAGCTTGGAATAGTTAGCTTGGCCAGCTAAGGGTTGAACCAGAGGGTTGAACCACAGAACTTGCTCTTGAACAAGGGAAAGCAAGCAAACAAGGCATTTCAGACTCCCCCCCCCCCCCCCCCCCCCCCGAAAAGCATAAGAATAGCTTTTTAAAATAAATGGTTGTCGTATGTTTAGCTTTAAGGCATCTCTAAAGTACTTAGTCCAATAATAAAACTTGAAGTCAGTTTTATTAGTGTTCTACCTTTGGAACAAATATTTCTGAGAGGGAAGGGAGTGAATTTTGCATGTATTATTCATGCTTGTTAGAAAACAAAGACAATATAGTGAACATCCTCTTCAGGGCATTTAGGACCATATGTAACTTCAGAAATGTGAGCAGTTGTACCAAGTGCTGTTGAGGGACTTAAATCCGTTTTGCAAATGGCCTCAGTCCATCCAGCCTGAGGATAGATGAAGCCCAATGAATAACTGCCTTTCAAGATGAAAAATGCTGCTTATTGAATATGAACTTAGGAAAATAACTATTTAAAATAAAAATATTTTCCATGTTGTATACCTGACTAAGCATGATCTGAATATCTTCAGAATCTCAAGGAGTAGCTGCTGGGCCCCATAGCAGTTTTCTCTGACTTACTTTCAAAGACAAGGTGCTGCTGTGAATGAAAATTCCGGGAAGGTCCCTGAAATTCTTCTTTTGTAGTGTAATAGAAAACAGTCTCCCTAGAATTGAACTGTACATATTTGTCTTCTAAACTGACAATTCTTGCTTTATTTACCCAAACAAAACCTTCCTCCCTTTATAATGGACATCTTTATTACATGTCTGCTGCTACTGTTGATGTTTTAAGACATTTTCTAGATTGCACAAACCCTTACAATGTTGCTGCCAAAATGATTAGTTAGATTACTGGTTCTAACCCTCCATTCTATACCTAATTCTGCAATTACCTTGTTACATTAAGTTGACCCTTCCATTTTTCTTGAATGTACTCATGTAAAGGGTACATTAAAACTACGTATGACAGAAAGATTAGATAATATTTTGTTAGTAACTGTTTCTTCTATAGATGTTGACCTTTTCCATCAACTGAATGAGCACTGACAAACATGCTCCTTCCAATGCTTAGGATTCAAAGTGGAATAAATTGATATAATTCCTCATCTATTTTTCTGCTTTTTCAATATGTGTGTACTTTCAAAACAGGGTGTGGGAAATGTGGTTGGGATCCATAATGAATTGTAACAAGTAATGATCATCGTGTCTGTCAAACACATAAATATGCTGTCACCCTGGATAAAGCTGAAGGAACGATGTTGACCACTTGATATATAATAGTTTATGGGAAAAGGCAGGGTTAGAAATTAAAGCAGCTGGGAATTTCTTTCTCCACATTCCTTTTCTATTCAATATTTTGCTTATTTGAAAGATTTCTAGCTTAAATACAATATGCAGTCCCTGAGATCTGGTTACATCCTATTCAGCCAACATGTGCTACTAGTCCTTGTCAGAGTGCAGCTTTGACATGGCATTTGGAGAATTATATTCATGCCTGAATTTAGTGAAGAAAAGCTGATATTACTTTTCTGATGGCATTTTAATTTCTTTTGCTCATTACACCTAGAGGCATCTAGAAGAAATCTGAGTCATGAATGTATACTCCATATTGGTGCTGGAGTCAAGCTGGGAGGCACCTCTGTGTTTTATTACTATTTCCCTGTAAGTAGTCAAAGTGCCATACCTCTTTTCCATACATAAGTATTGGTTACTACCAACATATATGTATACATACATATATATACATATAATAGTTTTGTCAGTTGTGTCCTGATCTCTGAAATTCACAATTAAGGTTCAGAAAAGGTAATTTTGGTATCACCTAGTCACAACAGATCTGCTTGATCTGTCTTATTAAGACACTCAGTCTGAAACCAAGAATGCGGCTGGCCTCAGAAAATGCTCACCATGAGCTCTTGCCCCGGCTGAAGGTCAGGTGCTTGCTGTTCGTGTTAGGTTATTCTACCAATCCTGCCACAATCTTACGGCATGGTCTTGAACAGGTCAGTTAAATGCTGCAGCGATAATATCTTTGGGAGCTGTTTGCTGGAGTAGTCTGCAAATGTTGCCAAATACTGTGGAGTAAGGTTTGTAAGGAGAAAGTCAGAAATAACAGAATATCTCAGAATACTTCAGCTGAGAAGTTGAGCAAGCAAGAGAGAGACAGTAGGAAGCTAATCTTCATTTGTTCTGCTGTTCACAGAACCGTTGTTTCAAACCTAATACATTTTGGCTTTGGGCTATAGCCTGTATTCTGCCGCAAGTTACAACGGATGTTCACAATGCTCCCTTCTGGTTTTATCATCTGTGAACTGCTTGTCTGACAATAATGTATTTGTTGATTCTTGGATACATATCAAGATCTATCCCTTGTCCCATTTTTTTCTCTTTATTTGCCTTATTTTTTTTAAAGAAAAAGATATTTTATGACCTGTTGATCACAGATTTAGACAATGATTTGGGTTTGGTGTGATTAGGTTATTGATCATTTATTAGCTTGCTAACTGCTCTCTGTTGTCTCAAAACTGCTCTGAAAATACCTCTTGACTGAGGTTTGAGAAGAGGGGATCCCAAACTTTAATTATTTTCTTCAAGCTATTTTATTCCACCCTCAGCCATGGATGTTTAATGAGGATAGCCCTGCATTTCTCCATCTTATCCCCAAGACCTGTCCAGGTATTACTATAGGTGTATTAGCACCTTTAAGAACAACTAAGTGACATGAACAGTAAGTCTAATTTGCTATCCATCCCTTATCCAATTTCCTTTTCACAGTAGGTTTCACCACCTTTAGCATCCGTGAGATAAACAACTTAATACTGGTCTGTTTGCTACTAGATTGTTCTCTACAGAAATCCTTACTCATTGGGAAATCATTTGTCTTAGTACCCCATAAAGCTGGTTGATCATCACAAGAATAATTTTTAATCACAATTGTTAAACTTTCTTTCTGGAAATTCAGTATTATGCAAAGGCTTTGCTGAAACAAACCATATGGGAGAGAGTGCATTCAGGTTTGGATCTTAGGTCCTTGCTCAGTTCTGAGTCTCTTTTGCTGATATAATTTCATTATCCAGACATGGAAAAGATCATCAAAAAAGAGCATGATTGTAATCAGAAAAAATGCTCTGAATTATTTGAATCCAGTTGCAGAATGCAGATACACATAAGGCAGTGCTCTGCATATGATTTTGACATTTGGTCATGGGGTTAAGAAAAACTAAAGTAGTATTGCCCATGGTTTCTCCCTGGCAGGAATGAGTGAGTGTTGCTGTTGTGTGGTTTAGACCAGCCAGTAACTCAACATTATGCAGCTGTTTGATCATCCCCCCCTCCTTTCCCCTCCTCTTCAGGGTGGGATGGGGAGGAGGATCGAAAGAATGTAAACTGCATGGGTTGAGATAAGAAGAGTTTGGCTTTTTTAGTTTAATAAATAAAACAAAATATAGTGATAATAAAAAGAGTACTAGCAATAACAGCAATCATGATAATCAAAAACAACAAAGAAATAAAAGAAAACACAAGTGAATCACAATACAATTGCTCACCACCCGCTGTCTGATACCCAGCCTGAGTAGCGATCAGTCCCTCCTGGGTAATTCCCCCAGTTTATACACTGGGCATGACGTGCTGTGGTATGGAATACCCCTTTGGCCAGTTTGGATCAGGTGTCCTCTCCCTGCTGACTTCTGGCTCCTTGTGCTCCACTTCACTGGCAGAGCATGAGAGACTAAGAAGTCCTTGATCAGGGTAAGTGCTACTTAGCAAGAACTAAAAGTTGGTGTGTTGCTAGCATTGTCCTCAGACTAAAGCCAAAACACAGCACTGCACCAGCTACTAGGAAGGAAGATAATTGTTACAGCTGAAACCAAGATAATTGCATAAAACAATGCATCCTGAAGTGTAGCGACTCCTTGCTTTTAGATTGTTCATAATGCTTACGTAACATCCGTTTTTTTGATATTAGTACTGTCCACTGCTTCCCTTTTCTTTAATTTCTTTGCTTGTATTTTATGGGTTTTGTTGTGGGTTTTTTGTTGGTTTTTTTTTTAAGAAAAGTTTGGAAGTTTTTTAGAGAAATGCAGTTTCAGAGATTAATATGGAGTTTTAGCAACCACTTTCTAGTGATAAAACCTCACAAAAATGGAAAAAATGGTGAAATACAAATGATTGGTGATTTACACTGGTGTCATTTGTTCCTTTATGTGTTTGATAAAAAGGTCTATTGAAAACAGAACTTTATAAATAATAATTGAATCTTTATGTTCAAGTTCTGATGTCATTTTATAAGAAAAGCTTTAGCATTTTTTTTCTCCCTTTCTTTCCTCAACTACTTTTGCACTGATTTTGTCATAAATACCCCCAATTTTTCAGCCTTTTTCCTCAAAGGAATCAAAATAAAAAGTTGTTTGCATCCATACTTTTGCCACTGCTGGAATATAATGTTTGGGTTTTTTTTTTCCCAACATTATAAGCATGTGCTGCTACCTCTGAATGGACACAGATTATTGAAGAATAGTATGATAATGCAAAGAAATCCTAGTCTCTCAGTATGTCAAAAATACTAGCTTTGTTCTGCCTTTAAGGATTAATAGTTTTGTTGGGATGTATTTAACTCCTTTGATATTTAAATATTAGATGCTACAGCTCTTTCAGAAAACATTAAACAATGATGTTTCAGTTCAGGTCCTGATGGTAGGCAAAATTATCTCACAAATGTGTACACCAGCTGAAGGGGCCTTGTGTACTTCTGCCTGATTCTAGCACTAAAATACTGAGTCCAGAGAATATGAGGTGAATATTGCTTGCATTTTTAAATGTGATTCATGGTTAAGGTTTGGGGTTTATATTTGATTTTTTTTATTCATCGTTTCTTGATGCTATCAAAACCCCAAGGAAATCTTTGCATTGACTTCCGTAGCATTTGAACAGGGCACATAGGAGTCTGAAAAATACAGTTACTTTGACAAGGAGTTGTTTTGCTTGATCTGTTTGGCCAAACATTGATTTTGCTTCCACATGTGCTCTGAATGCAATTTGGAATTAAAGTCTGCTTTTCTTAGGCAACATTTTTTAAAGCAGAGTGTCATGTCTTTCCTAAGCATCTTTACAGAATGGCGATATCACAGATGCTAGAAGAGCTTCACAATCTATGTGTGTTAGTTGCTCCTAGAAAGTGCTTGGAATAGATAAGGTATGATTCAGTTTATGAGTTTCCAGCCCTAACATTTAGTTTACGAGCAAGAAGGAAGCCCACTGTTTAAATCAGAAATGCTTTGGCCTTTCTCCATTTTCTTCAAGGTGTTCACTTCCAGGAGGCCAGCTCTGGTCCCAGTAGTCTGAAGAATGTATTTAACCTGTCCTTCCTGCACTCCTGAGTCCTGCATAAGAAGTGAGGCCTCAAAAAATCAACATCTAAACTTCACCAACAGGGCTCAGCCACAAAGAAAAAAGAACTGATGAAAATACTTTGTGCCCAAAGGTGTTTTGTTTTTTAAAGCCAGTTGAGCTAGTCTAATTAAAAAAAAAAAACAAACCAACAAACCTTTTCTTGCAAAATTTTCTATCCTCACACCACAGTGTTTTTCTACTGGCAAACATTAGAAATATAGTTTGTAATGAATGTGAATTTGCAGTGATTTTTGCTTTTCATATATTCTCTTATCACTTACCATTGTTGCAGTGATCTCATTTTTGTGCTCCTTCTCCACTTCTTTTCCTGTCCTGCCTGTTGTCATCACAGCAGCTTTTGCAGAAGGCTTTTGCATAACCATATGGTGCCTAGCTCAGGAAATGCCTTGAATCCTGAGGACTACAACTCACTGCCATAACACATTTTAGGAGCAACAGCCATGTTATAAAGAGAGATCTCTTCACTGAAAGTGTCCCCAGGCAGTTGTGACATGATCCTTTGCCAACCCCAGGGGAAGACTTCCAAGAAGCTGTGGGCACATATGTCCTAGATCTTAAACATTGCACAGCAGAAACCAGAGACAGGTTTGTGTTTTTTCCTAAGAATTTTATCTATGATTAAGTTAGGTTCAAAAACCTTGTGTAGACCTTTATATCTTTGAAGGAGGGAACAAACTGAGAAATGTGTTGCCTATCATCATGACCAATGATACACAAACAGTCTGGTGGTTTTCTTTGTGTATTTGTGGAAGGAGGGGAGGGAAGGATGGCTCACACAGCAGATGATGTGATTGATCAACGTGTTAACTAGTGTAGCAAAATCCCATCTGTTTATATGGTTTAAATCTTTCCCAACCATGAAAAAGGATGGGCAGAAAAGAAGCACAGAAGCAAAATCCACCATGAATGAAAAACTTGAGCCCAATTCTGTTAAAGATGAAACTAACACAGCTTCAAGGAGAATAAGATCATGTCCTAAAAGACAGACTACATGAACATCCACAGATGCCATCCTCCCCTAATTCTGCTTGGCAAGAACAGTGGGGGCTTTTCTCTCCAGATTTCTATTTTTCATTCGGAATGAGCTTAAGCCCCTGGGTGTCTTCTGTAATAATAAATTCCCTTTTTAATGACAAGAAGGATCTAGAATAAAGGATATTATAACAAGGCAGCCTTTCATAATAACTAATTGCAACTTGATTATGGTTTAATATTTTTTCAGCGTCTGTCTGCTTGGTTACTTTTATACATGCTGGCAATGCCAGTGAGGGAGATAATAAAACATATTGAGATCCAAGCCTATTCTGATAATTGTGTTACTTCTTGTGTAAAAGAAAACTACGTGTGCCATGGGCAGGTTCTATGCAGTAACAGTGCCCTTTCTGCCTTGCTTCTTTCTATAGTTTCTACAAAAGAATTAGCTGAAGTAGCTTTAATTCTGAATGAAGCAATATTTATGGTTTCTTTAATAAGTATTTACTTTCAGTAAGAGAGACTTTTCAAGTAATGTGAGTAAACCAGATTCTTCTACTAATCAGTCTCACCATTAAGAAAGCTATGTAGAAAACTATTATAATTTAATCATAGATGTACTCATTTAGGGAGAAAAAATCACCAGAGGCATTCATGCAGAAATGTCTTAGCTGTGTATGCAGATACTCAAAAAATGTCTGTGAATATATAATTCTGCATGCACAGAAATTCAGACTGTCAATATTTTGACTTCTGTCACAGTACGCAGTGCTCCGTGGCATGCCTGATGAAAAGCTGTTGTAATCTGCTAGAAAATACCTACTAACTCTTACAAATGTGGGATCAGGAGTAATTTGCTCCTAGTCAATCTGTGTGTGGAACCTCCTGGATGTGGGCTGTGGCAGAACATGAAAGATACAGCCCTGCAGAAGGTATGGTGCTTCCAGTATCCAGGGTATATGAGAAGAGAGGTGGAAGTTTTAAGGAGTGTGCTTGGTGAAGTTCAGAACTGCTATTCTGCCAGAACTGTAGTACAGATACAATGTCCAAGTGGTATTTTTGGATGTAGGCACAATTTGGGCTACAACAGATATGAGTAATGACAAATGCATTGGTTCTCCTACTAAAGCAATCCAGTGTCCAGGCTCTCTGAAATGTGAACTTTGTCTGAATCCCAAGATAATTTAGATTCCCTTGGTAATACCTGTTCAATACCTATAGCCTTCTATGACTACAGTTTGTATCCCATCATATTTGTCAACACCTGCCATAACACAGCTTTGATCTTTGTCTGCTGGAAGTTACTGTATATTAATATTGCTGCTACTATGATAATGCCAATAATTTCTAGTTCTAACAATGTCTCTTGTCTTTCCCAGCAGCCAAGCAAGCTCCCTTTTCTTATCTGCCACTGTTGAAGCTGAGAGAGTAAT
This sequence comes from Melopsittacus undulatus, assembly GCF_012275295.1. NCBI lineage: Eukaryota > Metazoa > Chordata > Aves > Psittaciformes > Psittaculidae > Melopsittacus > Melopsittacus undulatus. The sequence goes on along the minus strand of NC_047528.1, from coordinate 14,114,697 downwards.
ACTGCATTTAATGTCCTTCCACTAACCTTAGATATTTATGGTAGCGTCAGATGGTTTGACAGTCTTTGCCTCTTGCTCCTTTAGTTTCTGAGAGAAAACACAGACTGCAGACTTCCTCGTAATCAGCTATGCATTATGTTCTGGTAGAAAGTCATTCTCTGCAAACATTTTTCCTCTCTAACTGTTAGCCCAGCTTGTGAGTACTTGTCTTTCTGGGGGACAAAAAAATTAATCCCTAGATCCATGCTGTACATTCTCCACTAAGAAAATAAATACCCATTTTTTAATTTCTCTTTTCATTCTTTATCTTGTTTCAAGCCTGCAATTGGCTTGACTTTTTGTCCTTCAGTATTCCTTTTAAAAAAGTGCTCTTGCCAATGGGCTTTTGTGGAACCAGCTCATCCAGACTCTTTTGGGTTTTTTTTTGTTTGTTTTTGTTTTTTTTTTTTTTTATGACTCCTGCCCTTGGATTTCCTGAGTAATTTTTGTAGTACACAAAGACTGATAATTCTGCATCTTGACATAAACAGCAACCTGTATTTGGAGAATGTGAAGAACTCAAGCGCATATCTAATTGATTCATAGGCTTTTAATGACTACTTAGCATTTCTTTCAGGACTTGCTTCCTAAATGCAGTCTTTTTATGGCCACATGGAAATATTTCAGGTGATTCAAGGAGGGGAGAAAAAAGAAAAAAAAAACCCAAAACAACACAAAATCAAACAGCATGCCCAGGAATCTGCTACCAACAAGATGTTAGGTGAATTTTAAATTAAGAACCTGAAATTATGTGTTTGTGTCAGGAACACAATGACACAATGCTAATATTATATTAGTTAAAACAAAAAATCACAAATGAGATAGCATCCAAGTAATTTTATTAATGGTAAACTACTCATTTTAATGTCATACTGTTACTTCATCATCTGCATTCTATCTCTGTGTGCAGTAGCAGCAATTTTGTTCAAAAGGTGTGACCGGGAAAGGAGAAAACATAACAGGAATTATGTTGCCTGGGTGATGGCACTGATGACTGTTTTCTGGTTAAGGGCTGAGTGTTTCCTTTGTTCTCTGGTAGTGGCAAGGAGCTCAGGGGTCTTGCTCCTGCTGGCTGAAGGGCAGCTGCCTTCACTGTGTGCTTGCTGCTCAGCCCCACCTCCAGGACCGTAAATCAGACCAGCTCAATTTTAGTCATCTGAACAATGCTGATTAACACTGGTTGATGAGCAGATGTTTTCCTGAGTCATACTAGAGTCCCCACTACAGGTGGGTGAGACTTTCAAGGGTACCTTACTGACCCCAGCAAATCATAACCACACTGAAATTGATAAAAGTAGGTGAATGAAATTCACAAATTTGGCTGAATTCAACTATTGCTTTTATGTCCAGAAGATAATTCGGAAATGACAAAAATGATCGATCTATTATCTTTTAATATTTGTTTACTAATACATGGAAATAAGATGTTTTCCTTTGGATCAAACATCTCATCCCATGTTGATATAAATAGGAATCTTCCTCTCACCAGTTAAACCTGTGAATGAAAAACATCCATTATTTCTTCAACTGTAAATAATAGGTCAGATAGACACACCCTGAATTTCCCCTGATCACAGAATCATAGAATCATCTACGTTGGAAAAGACCTTTAAGATCATCAAGTCCAGTCCCAGAACTGCCAAGTCCACACCTAAACCACTAAGGGCCTCATCTACACATTTTTTTGAATGCTTCCAGGGATGGTGATTCCACCACTTCCCTGGGAAGCCTGTTCCAATATTTGACAACCCTTTTGGTGTAGGAATTTTTCCTGATATCCAGTCTAAACCTCCTCTGATGCAGCTTGAGGATGTTTCCTCTTTCTATCACTTGTTACTTGGGAGAAGAGACCAGCCATGTCCTCATATCACTATAACCTGATTTAATTCAATTTCTGAGGAGTTCAGTATTTCACTGCACTGGATATTTACTGCTCCTGCTCCTTCTCAGATTCTGCAACTTGCTTTAGAGTTTTCTCCTTTTCATCTGCAGCTCTCGTCAGATCCTCATCTGGTGTAAATAGCTGTGAACACGAAGGATGTTGCTGATTTACACAAGCAAATGATCTGGTTCCAGGTTGTCTTACTCCTTTATGAAAATGGATTTGGTGAACAAGCTTTGTCTGTAAATGTCTCATCTGAGTTTATTAGCATCCTAACATGCCTGAGACGAGTCATTTTTAAAGGTGTTTTCATTTTATTTCTTAGGAGAATTTTATGTTTATTCTTTCTTTATTACTTAAATGCTGCATTGAAAAAACAAATTGTCCATTGAGATGGGTTTAGTGGAGCATTTGTTTCTTTCTTGACAGAATGGTTCTCTGCATCCACTAAAAAGTAGGAGAAAAGAAAAAGAAAGGCATTTTATTTAAAGCTTTATGTATGAAATAACAAAGTAAATGTGTATATGGGTAGACTTGAATTGGCAGGTGGGGATTAGCAGTCCCTTAATTAAAGTGAATGAATCAGGAAGACTCAAGGCCTTTACCTTGCAGCTCTGTATCAAACCCTCAGCAGGCTGCAGCCTGTGGGTCTCCTGGCATTTTAGGTTTCCCTGTTGCTTTTGGGGAATGTGCCTTCTGCCAGTGTGTGCCACTGCTACACTAACCCTGCTGCACCCAGGCAGGGATGGAGGGAGGAATGGAGGACCCCTTCTCCTTGCCAGATATTTGCTGCACAAATCTTGGTAGTGCCATGTCAGTGTGGATTTAAAAAGTATGTATGGGCCTGTAATTCAGAGAGTGGATGCAGGCAGACCGTGCCATAGCACGCTTCATTCTCTCCGTAGCCTGTGATGCTCCTGGGGAAAGCAGAAAGGATGATGGCTCTGAAAGCTCATGAGGCTTACAATGTAGGAAGTTTGTTTTAGTAACAAATTAAAAGTGAATGCCTGAGAAAGATGAGATGCTGAGATGAGGAGCACCAGGAGAATGCAAAAAGAGTAACTGCTTTAAATCAGGTAATTCAATACAGAGGCAAGCAACTGATAGGACAGTAGTGCTTCTTAACACTGCTCACGACTGATTTTAGTAATACACAGTGCAGCTGTTATTTACCAAAGATGTCAATTATTTAATTATAATTTATACTAGAAAATATTCAAGGTCATAGTTGTGGTATTTTCTTAGTTACAGTCTAAGCTATAAAGAAAACCAGAACATTTCACCCTAGGGAATCCAAAAATGGTCATTGCCATTCCATCTTACTGAGTACTCTTGGGTGTTTGCTGTAAGGTAGCATTTCTGAAGTCTCTAAATCAAGAAAGGTTTAAAATTTTATCCTGTGATGGACTATTATTCCATGGTTTCCATGGAAAAGACAGATAAACTCAGTAGGAATGACTGAAGCAGGTTGGAAGTACAAACAAACAACAATGAAAAAAAAGTCTCTGGCATTCTTTTCAACAAATAGAAACCAGAAAAATACAATTTTGACACCAAATTTGTCATTAATCCTATTTTCATATTTGTTCTGCCAAGCTGAATTTTTTGCTTTTCTTTCTCATGTTCAAACGCATGAGCTTTAACATTTTTCCTCTTTTGGGCAAGATTTCAACCTGGCAAGAGTGAAGTGGCGTGTAACTTATTTTCTGAGATTTAAGTGCAATAAAGAAACATTTATTATTTCTCTTCCTTCTCTTTTTTTTAATGGAAACTGATCAAAGCATAGTTTTAGGCAGTACTATGGTGAATTTATTTTTCTTTTCTTGGTGCCGTATTTGGTAATATCTGGCTCAAGGTTGCTGAAGCCAACAAAAATCCCATGCTGACATCATATATTTTATTCCTGTTATGAGTAGAGATGGACTGATGCTTATTTCTTTTTTCTTACTGGACTTTAATCCTAGATGTCATGAAATTAGAGAAAAAAAAAAACCAACTGACTGAATAAGTAATTTGTTTGGGTAGTCCAAAGAGTGCCAAGGTAGCCTCCTTCATTTCAAGCATTAGTGTCAAAAAAAGTTTCCCTAGGAAATGGCACAGTGGGTCTTCATCTCCATTCAATAGCTCTCATACAGAGTGCTCACGAATTGATGTGAGAGTACTGTGTTTATTGGACTTTCTCACCCTTTTTATCTCAGTCACATAAACTTCTTATCAGGTTCCTCTCCTGCCATGGGATCTGGGCATGACGTGAATGGTATGGAATAAGGGGTGGATAATGTCATGGTTTGAGCATGTTTTGAGGGTGTTTTTGTTCAAGGTTTTTTTCCAGCCAGGTGGAGGAGGGGAGTCCGGGAGGAAGGAGAGACAGGACACCTGACCCAGGCTAGGCAATGAGGTATTCCATACCATAGCATGTGATGCCCAGGATGCATACTGGGAAAGAGAAAGCTGGAGGGAGAGAGCTCTGGAGAAAAATGGAGGAGGGAGCACATGGTGCTCGGCCAGGCAGGGTGGAGTGAGTTATGGGTCGGTGGCTGGTGGGGTGTTGTATTCTCTTCACTTGCTGTTTGCTGTATCATTATTATTTGTAGTAGTAAATGGCAGTAGGGGTTTTGTGTTATGCCTTAGCAATTAAACCGTTCTTATCTCAATCCGTGGGGGCTACATTCTTTGGATTCTCCTTCCTAACTCTCCGGGAGTAGGGGGACTTGGTTTGAACTGCGACACTTTGTTAAATAGTCAAAATGCAGCTGTGCCTTTCTAGTGGACAGGACCTCAGCATGTGATGTTCATCTAGATGTGCAACATCAATACCAGCATAGAGCTGGGGTGAGACAGCAGTGAAATAGTCCCCTTTGACTTCCTCAGGCAACATAGATGGAGAGTAGACCTTCTCACCATGAAGCTACTCGCAGGCTACAAGCCTTGGTGATTTGGGATTGGTCTTCACATGCTCCCACACACCTACTCTGATTATGCCTGAACCAAGCATCAAAGTCACATCTGGTGTCCAGCCACATGCATACCACTGCTGTGTGCTTCAGGAGCAGTAAGGCACAGCCTGTGATTTCTCCTTAAATCCTCTGCCCTGACATCTACAGGCATTTCTCCACAGCACTAGGCTTTTAGGAAGGGGCTAACTCAGTTTGGCTAGTTCACCAACTTTGCTCTGGAAGCTTTAAGGTGAGGGGGTGCTGAAGGTGTCTGTTGGTTAATGTTACATCATCTCCTGTGTCTTCTGAAAGCTAGAGGAGTGAAATGTGCTGCTGGTGAAACTGGGCTGAATTTATCATTGTAACTGCTCAATTCTTCTTCTGTCAGACATTTCAGTGAACCCACAGTCAGAGGACAACTCTGAAGTCTGGTTTTGCCTCCAGTGTGATTACACAGGGGACTCCAGTTTTCCGTTTAAAAGTGAGAGTTCATTGAAGGCCCATGAAAGTGAAGGATTATTTAATTACTTCTTGATTTGCCAACAATGTACTCAGCTCTGTTCAGAACATAAAGATACATAATGTCTGCTCCCCATGGAGTCTTTGCAGAGTTCTGAATATCATTTCCTCCACACAGGTTTCAGTGTGTTTTCATCTGCTCATGCAGTATTTGTTGTGGCTCTAACTTACAAGCCTAAGAGTAGTGAAATGTATTACAAAAGATTTGGGAACATGTGCAGCTGAGTCCCATTCCTGCTTTGATCACACGTTTTGTAGCTGCAAGTGTGTGAGGTGCAATTTATTTAATAGGTGAAATGGACAGAAAACCTTTCTGTCAAGAAGACCTCCATGCACATCTTCGGTTTATTGGCATCTAATATGCTAGAAAAGGAGAAAGTAACCTACTGCTTGCCTATTATTATTAGTAGTAGTATGATTTATTATTATTATTTGCAGTTTCCCCATTCCATTTAGGGAGCTTCTGGGTAAAAAACAAAACCTGTTTTGTTTTCTAAGGAGCATTGCTCAATAAGGGCTTTGGACTAGAAATCTAGAAATATATATTTAATTCTTTGTCCTGCCACTGGTTTGCTGAACAATATAAATAGCATTTCTCTGTTCTTCCATCCTTTATCTTGTAAAGTGTAAACTTTTCAGTGGAGAAGTTATCTCTCCTGTGTTCTATAGTGCACAACACAACATTGATCAGAATCTCCAACCACGACAAAATTGATGATGAACATGTTAGGTTCACATAGACAGGGAGTAAAACCAATGAGACATCCAGGTGGAATGGCTGCAGCAGGGACTGCATGGGGCAGCAGTACAAGGTGAGCTTGAGTTGTGGCTTAGCTCCACTACATCTTAGGCTCTTCTTTTTTTTTGTCAAACACCCCCACACAGCCTAGAATGTTTCCAATCATTTCCTCGTGGTAAGTAGCCAAACAGCTGTTTTTCCAGAAAGGACTTAGGAAGCTGGGATGTATAAATTGAGCCTTTGGAGCCAACACTATTTCCAATTTTGGTTTCAACTTGCAGTGATTGGGATGTGGCTGTACTGGTGTGAGAGATTGCTGCTGCATGTGACACAGCAGCATCTGAGCTTGTGGGCTGTGCTGATGTACATCAATATCATCCCAGCCACCAGTCATATAGTGAAAGTGAATGAGCTCTCCTGCTCTTTCACCCCATGTAGTTTTGTTCTTTTCTGCAGGACTAAGGAAATCTCTAGATGATTCTTTGGTGCAACATCATAACAATAAAAGAAGGCCACAGCCAAGAATTTTATGAATGTGCTTGGAAACTTTGTTAAATTGCAGTATCTGTCCACATGACAGCTCTGCAGTGTTCTGATGCCAAACCTCCAGAGAAAATCCTAAGCACTTACAGGAAGGACCCTCTGCACTTAACGTACTCAGTACTTTCAATATGCACAACTTAAATTGCTTTCCAGACTGGGAAAATGACTGAAAGATGTCCCTTTGGCCCTGCTTGTCTTCTACCTCCATGCTGGGAAAAGACCTCAGTGTGTGCTACCCTCTTGGCCCCACTGCTGTAGTTTCCAGCTTAAAAAAAAAAAAACCCTGAGGCATAGGGGCAAAAAGAACCATGATGTTCTCTGGTCTAAACTGTCAGAGCCCCAGGACAGTGTGCCTTGGAATAGAAAAGAGAAATGATGCTGGATATTTACTTTGTGACTAAGTCATGGGTTCTGGACCCTGCTCCAAGAACTGCTTCTGCATTTTACCTCTAACTTTTTATTGGAAAATGGACAACCCATCTTTGAAACAGCATCCAAAACTCATTGTTGAGAGGAGGCAGAATTGGTCTGAATTGTTTCAAGCAAATAGAAGAATCACAACATAGGCTCTTATTTCCTTGGAAGAGATTTAGCCTGTTAGACTACAGATAAAGGAAAGGAGTACAGACAATCATATCTTAATACAGTGAGATCTGCCTTTTTTCTTTTTTAAAGATCTGGGTAACTTTTAGGTACTTAAGTCTTTAGCGCACCTGGTCTAAAGGGACTGAAATATACCCACAAGCTTTTATCTTTGTACAATCAGTTGATATATGGAACTTAAGAGACTAAAAGCATGCCCATGGCAAACTCAGTCCAAGGAAACAAATACTATTGCCAGAATTTCCATTATAAGAAGCAACCTTTCACTCCCTTCCAGAGATTTTGCATCTTCAATACTCACATAAAGGGTAAGGAAACTCACATTACAAGAGAAAATTGCCTTGATTTGTCTTTTGAAACAGCTTCTGCTTTTACTGCCTAATGTTCTAATGTATGACCTTCCACTCAGCAGTTGCTTGTCCGCCTGCTGCAATATGTTTAACATGAGAAGCTTTTCCCCCTTTGACTAGATTTTCCTTTTATTGACATTTTTCCCTCTTTAAGGAAATTTCACATCGTGTTGAGTCTTAGGAGTGCTTGACTGAAACAGTTTCTAAAACAGTATCTTAAACCAAATTTTCTTTTGAGCCATGCTCCTGAAGCAAAAAAGTCCTTCCTTTGGAAAAAAAAATGAAGGGAAAATGAGAACAGAGTACATTTTCATTACATCCTGAGGATCTGAAGGAAGCTTCCACAGAAGTTTGCTTACTTGAAGCCACTGCCTTACACAGGAAAATTTGGAGTGCCTAAGTCCACAATGCCTTAGTTCTTTGCAAAACAATGTGAGCCAAAGTTCAGTGTTGATATTAATGCTTAATAGCAATTGTGTCTGTGGTTTGCATCATCTTGCTACACAAGTTCATTATGGATCAGCCTTTTCAACACTCACAGCAAACTTCTGCTCCAGTTACAAGGTTTTCCTTAAGCTCTTTGCAGCACCAGGAGAATCATTTCCCTCTTTGCTTTTTCACATGGTTTCTCAAGGTTTTATGTTTTCTAATTCTCATGATTATGGGATTATTTGCATTAGTCTTACTCCACATCATTAGAGCTGCACATTCTTGATATACAAATTTTCCTTTTTCATATTTAATTATGGAATCCCAAGAGAAAAATGCATTCAGTTTGTTGTTGGTTTAAGAGTGGAAGAGAGATGCATTGCAACACTACCATCCAGGAAAGAACTGTCAGTTAACAAAGTTTTTACATGTTGGGCTAACATATGTTACTTTTCTATATACACTTTTGCTTTAAAGTAAGACATTCAGCATACTCTTTCATGTAGGAAGAAAAAGAAGTCAAATAAAAGCAAATAATACAAGTCACTGCAAAAAGCAAACATCACAGAGTTTAATATCCCCATAAAATATGCAAGAAATTGTTTTCTCAATATTCATCTATGGTAGTTGGGGCAGGGTACCCTCCATAAGGGACAAAGATCATCCCACAAAATGCAATCCATCCTGTTCATTTCAGGACTGTTTCTATAGTACTGCATTCCAAATGAAGATAATAGTGACCATGCCATAGTACAAATAATATTATTAAATGCAAATGAAGAAATTCTTATTATAGCAAGAAGCACTGTAGCAGGCTCTATGAATTATATTCCTGGGCTTCCTTATCAATTACCCACTTGATGTTCTCATGAGTGGTCTTTGATGACGTCCTCTGCAACTGTAGATTGACTGTGTAATGCCAAGACTCGTGGGATAGCTCTGCACAGAAGCACAAGCAGACTATTAACCATTCTGGTGTAAAATGGATAATGGCTCTGAATAGAATTTTAGATGGCTGGGCTTTTTTTTCATTCTTTGATACCTTCTGTACTGGTATTCTGCTTCTTTCAACTACAGCTCATTTTTTCATTGCTTTGATACATCCTGTGTAGATATAAAACTTTTTTTTTTCTAGCAAAAATCTCCACACACCTCAGGGACTCGGAGACGAGTGTGTGCTTGCAAGGTCTGAATTTGGCTGAACATGCACACAGCATCATTTGATATTGCCTCAGTGACAAGTCATGTTTTGGGTTTGAACTCTGATAATACCTGTAGTATGTTTCATGCTTCTGATAAAAAGAAAGGGCCTGTTGATAAGAAAAAGAGCAGGTACCTGGAACTGCTTCTTTTAAATTCAGTGGCAAGCCAGCTAAACTGGGTCTTTAATCAGCTCCAGTGGGGTTTGGGTCATTTCTAAATTGCTCAATTGCTGGGTGATAGGCGACACATAGGGTGATGTTAAAATGCTGTTCCTATTTGGATCTTGATCCAGCAAACTCCTTAAGTATGAGCTTAACTATAAGTTCATTTGCCTTGAAATAAACAGGGCTATTCAAGTTGTATAAAGCTGAAATAAACCTGAAGATCCACTGGCCCAATATACTTTTACATATGTATTCTTATACCAGGATGACTATTTTCTCAGCTTATTGCCCCTGCAACAGACAGTTTACAGTTTTTAGTCTGGCCAGGGTTGTTCCATTCCCGTCTCATTACTGACAGTCCCAGCTCTTTGCCTCCCTTGGTCTGCCTTCTTGGAGATCTGGTGAATCATGGTGGGAGCAGAGCTAACTTAGGTGTGTCAGGCTTCTGTCCTTAAAAGGGAAGAGATGTCTAAGACTGGTACTAGCATATAGTATTATTTTCTTAATTAGAGAGCAGAACTGTGATGTTGTGTTCACTGACTAGGATTCACTTGATTGTTTATATTCACTTAAAAAACCCCAACAAATAAGGTAAATGACCTTACAGTTTTATATCTTTCTGACAAGCTATGACTAGCTATGGAATGCACTATTTTGACCATGAACCCTTGTCATCTTTTCCTCTGATTTATATGGAACCTTATGGATAACAAATAAAGTTTCTCCTTATTGCTGAAGGGTGGGGGAATAAAAAAAAAGCGCCAATGAATATCTGAACATGCTGCCATAAATACAGCTTGCTTGGCATGCCTGTCCCTGAGATGAACTGATTTGTGGCTTTGATTCAAAAATGTTTTACTGTTCTTTGTGTCTCACTCTGTGGATTCAGCTATTTAGATGAGGCTAATTTTCAACTGAAGGCACTGAAGACCTATTATTCTCCCTGAAGGTTGACTTATTTGTTTAAAAACTGGTGGCAAACCATTAACTGCTGTATTTGTTTCAAAGAGAGCAGCCTTGGGGGTGGAGGGTTGTATCTAGAAAACTCCCACATGCAAACTCCCAAGGTCCTTTCCTGAAAGAACAAATAGTTTCACAAGTGGTAAAATGAACTTCATGTGGTTTCTAGCAACTCTCTCCTCAGCTGTAACAGAGGATGAGCTCATCAGGTTACATTCCATGGGGTTTAAGAGGGCATATTTCTTGTCATAAAACATGTCAGCATATGGTATCTTTTTAGCCTCTACCACCGTATCAAAGTTGTTTACGTTGGCCAAACCACTTCTACAAGTGGAATAAAAACAGAAGCAAACTTATACACAGGACACCTTAGGAAATGCGGCTGAAATTCCAGAACCTTAGAAAAGTGGAACTAAATATGTCATATTATTGGTTAGGTCCTTAGACAAGGTCATTCTCTGAATTCTTCTTCTTTCTCAAGGAATTGACACTTATAAACTCTTCTTCCTCAATAGATATCCAAGAACAGATGTCAGATTAGCTATTAGCAAGCAGTAATTGCCTTTAAAAAAAATTAGTGAAGGAATTCATTTTCTACTGGGTGATGACAGTAAAAGTGAACTTCTTTCTGTAGTAAGCATGTCATGACTGGGAGTATCTTTAACAAGAATGTGTCAATAGGTTGCTGAAGCTTACAAGAAAATGCAGGCATCCAGAGCAAACAGAATGAAATCCGTGTTTCTGAATCTTGCTGTTCATGCAACGTGGCATTAGGAGAACGTGCACTAGCTGGGAAGGAGAAATAATGGATCTACTGGGCACACACAGTGGGGAGACTTGAGGCAATCAGTATTTGCTGAATATTGAGCCGGACTTCCCAGGTCCAGGGCTGACACCCAGCTGCCCTCTGTGAAGGGGGAATAAGGCAAACACTTCTGAAAATTCAGCTGCTTTGAGCACTTAAATGGAAGCTCCTCTAACATGGACAGCTGGACTATCATGTATACCACTATGTTTAAAATTAGTGTTGGGAAAGAATTAAGAGGAAAAGAGAGATTAGTTCAGATAAATAAAATATAGAGCAAGCTGCTTCCCAGGCAGTTCAGACTCTCTGCAGGGAATTGCCTTACTGTGAAGGATGTCTCCCAGCTTCCTTCCACTCAGCTTCCTTATGAGATAGTTTCCCTCCCCCAGTGCAGGGATGTCTTTGTAACACCTGCCATGTAGAATATCCTCCTTCTGTGTATTGCTTAAATGGCCCTTTTGCCTTATGACTTAACATCTACTTTTATTCCTTGTGAAATGATATTATATGCTTTTTAGTAAATGTGACAGGCAATGTGTAACCCACTGTCATCTTTTATTTACTCCCATAAAGCAGTATGGAAAACACTTAACATGTGACATTCAGGATACTGTAAGGCTGCATTGTACAGCTTTGCAACATTGCCTTGAAAGGGGCACTGCCTTTTCCTTTGCCTACATCTTTTCCCAAGTGGGTTTGTTTTTTTTCCTGACTTTCCCCATGTCCAGTATCTGTTTTCCACAAGTTCCACAAATGTATCTGATGAGGACAATGCTTGTCTGCTTGGAAAGGTCTTGTAATTTCAGTCTTACATCTTAGCTGCTACGAGAAGTACGGGAGCTGCTCACATCCCCTCGAACTTTTTCGCAGATGCTTGATGATTCATGAGGGGCCAACCTCGGGAGACCAAGCTGGGGCTGACTGTGTTTTCACATTTATCCAAACCAGTTAACTCTGCAAGATCCCACTGAAATTCTCCATAGAAAACGAGTGCTTTTGGTTCCTGTCTTGGCTACCCAGCTCTAGGTTGTAATTTAGTGCATGGGAAAAGGGTAAGAGGGAATCAAGCTGTACCAGAGCTCCTGAAGAGTGTACTCCACTGTCAGGTGAAGGCTCTGAGTGGCTTTGCATTTCATCCCATGTGAGTTATAGAAACAGTATTTATGTGCATTCTTGACAAATATACTTCTTCTGTTGTGGAGAAGGTATATCTTCATACTATAATATTTTTTTATCTCCTACTTTACTATACTAAGCATTGTCTCCCCATGCTTCCCTTCAGCCTTTCCTCTATAATGACTTTTTACTGCATTTACCATAATAGAAATAGCAAGTCACTGTGCTTTGATTTTTAACATGTGCAGCTTTGTTTCTCCATTTACCTGTTCAACGTGGATACTGCAGAGCTGCACCAACCATTACATTTCAGCACTGAGCTTGGTCAGCTGTGATTGACTTGCTGACAGAGCACTCTGGTCTGTGGAATTCAGAGTTTGACTTAAATGAAATGCCATGACAGAGCCTATCTTCTTGGGATACAAGAACACTGCTAACGTATTTTCTCAGCTCGTGTAAAGCGCACATTATTTTTGTGTGGCTGTACATATATGAGCACATTTAAAAGATACTGTCCCTAGCAGTCTAGTCTCAGCAGCTAACAACTCCAGAGAGCCTTTCTCTCAGAGGCATGAAGCGCATGGAACCACACAGTCAAATGCATGCTGATAGTGGGAAAATGGCAAGAGTTTGCTGTCCCAAGAAAGAAAAGCAAAGTACTCTCAAATATAGGCCAAGTTCTGCCATGGTTTCCTGCAGTAACTTTTGTTCAGACTTGGGGAATGGCTGTTTCATTTAAAAGTGCAAAATTTGCTGTCACTGAATGGTTTTATTTTTATCCCTTTTCTTAGATATTTTGGACATAGTCTGGTGAAACCCCTGTCCTCTTGGGCTCATTGGGTGTTTTCAGAGTCCAAAGGTCCTCAGCATTCCAGTAGGAGCTCATTAGTGCTGGCTGGCCATTTTGTTTCATTCCAGATAATGGGGAGGGGTGGGGGTGGAAATAGAGGGTTTTTTTGTTAGTTTTTCAGTGGGGTTTTTTTCTTAGTGGGAAAAAGTGGGATAAAAGAAAAATAGAAACCAGACTTGAGTGTAGATGTTCCTGATGAAAATTGCAACAAAACTGATAGGTGGGTGGTCTTTGTTTTCATTGAACTGTCATATTTCCAATGCTTGGAATTTCCAGTTATTTGGTCAAAACAGAACAAACCAAAACCGAGTAGTTTGGTCTTTTGTGAGATATAGTGTTAGGGCTGTATTTGCTTAGAAAGGGTGTCTCAGGGTATAAGAACATTTAATCTTGAATGAAAACATCTTAGAAAGATGTCACAATTAGATATTTGGAGATAGTTTTTACAGGAAGCCCGGACTTTTCTAAGTTTCAGGTTGCTTGTGAGCTAGAATTATTACCCTGTCAGAGGAGTAACAACGAACTGTTGACACACAGCCACACTTTGCTTACAGCTACGTGCAGGGAGGTATTCACAGCCTGGAAACACTGAACCACAAGCTGAAAAATAGATGTACTTAGCATGAAGTTTGTCCTATTTCTCTGGGTTCCTGTTTACCATAAGCATTATGAAACAAATCTATTTCTTTTGGATAAAGAGCCTAGAAACCTTCAGTCAAACATAAGATTTTATTTTAAGAAAGCAAGCTTTGATTACAAGACAGATGGCTGTAGCTGTTTGCTTACTTTGGGTTTCTATTTCCAATGTTCATAGAGTGGCTTAGTGGGAGAAATTTTCTTCCCATTCGCTCTTCCTCAGTAGCCAAATTCAGCAGAAAGCATCAGTTTTATATATCTATTGCATGTAGTGGAACTGAAAGATGACCTGGCATTCAGTGGAGTACTGGGGACAATTCTCAGTTTAAGATTAGGAGTTCAGGTGTTTACGTGAAAGCAGGTATGAGAAATCTTTCTGTTGGCAACTGAGCTGAGCCCTAGATCCCTGCACACCGCATGGGGAACACCGATAGCTGTCTCACAGGTAGAGGCTCATATCTGAGTTTCTTAACTAGAAACTGGACCTGGCTGTTATCTTCATGTTGCCTTGGAGCCTTCTGATTCGCAAAATTCTACCACACTAAAGTTGTCAATGCACAAAAAATAGTTACTTGTAGTTCTTTGGTGCTGAGAGCCAAATTCCAGTATCAGTAACAGCTGGACAATGCAAGTCCATGGTTGGAACTGAGAAGACTTTTTGACTTTCAGAGGGCTGGGTCTTGCCACAGTTCCTGTAATCTTTGGAGCCAAAGATTTGTTGCTTTACCTCAGTATAAGTAAAATTCAGGAACAATTGAGTATTTGCTTAGGTAGAAGTTGTGGAATTTTAATTAAAGACTTGACTATTTGTCTTGAAGTTAGGAAGATGGCGGGACAGTTTCTGACTTCATTGCTTACATGGGCATCTCTTCCCAGAGCACCAAATCTGTGAAGAAGAGCTCTTTACCTTGTCACTTCACAGTGTCTCACATTGTTCTCAAGATTGCAGTTTCTACTGAAGTTAAAGTTATGCTTTAAAACCAAAATGGTGAGAAGGAAATTATATAATCAATCTCAATGGAAAAGTAATGATATATTTATCATGAAATAAAAAATATATATAGTTGAGTACTGGTTTTCTTGTTGTTTTTAGGGGGGGGTGAATTAATAGAAAATACTTTATTTCCTGTTTAATAACCTCTCCTAAACCCAACTTTTTATAGACTTTAAATGCAAATAATTTGTTCTGTGTTATAAACTGTTGTGTTTTTTGCCTTCCTGTAACTGGAACAACATACTAATTTCTACAAGTTGTGACTACTAACAGAGAGCAATCACCTCACAGACTTGTACCGAAAAGAAGAGACCATCAGCGTGGCAGGGAACGGCTGCATCCACAGTCCTCGCTTCCCCAGCAGTTACCCCAGGAATCTCCTGCTAACATGGCGGCTCCACTCACCGGACAGCACCAGGATCCAGCTGGCTTTTGATAATCAGTTTGGACTGGAGGAGCCTGAAAATGATATCTGCAGGTGAGTGGTGGAAGTTTGCAAAGGGCTCCTTAACACCGCATTCAAGCTTAATGATGTGGCCACTGGCATGAGACTGCAAAACCGAACCTAGGTATTTCTGCCTGGGTCTAGGATGGCCCTGCTTGGAGGACAGACCTCCAAGGGCCACTTCCAACCCACACCAGTCTTTGAGTTTGTAAATAAACTGACCTGTCCTGGGCTTGAAGCTGTTTTGGCAGGTTTTAGTCCTTCTACAATATTTTAAGCACAAGCGACTTGTGCACTTAAATCCAGCTACTTAACAACTCAGGTACTACTTTAACAGGATTTTGTCCTCTATCAACTCTGTTATGTTTTAGCTAGTCAAAAAACATCTTTTTTCAGTAGGTGGAAGGCTCTGGGAGGTTTGAGCAAGTAGGTATGTGTTTATATTGGGGTGTGAGAGACAGACAAAAATACACTGAAAAACATAACTATGTTCTTCAAATTACCTATCTTTATTGTTAAACTTCACTGTTATATTTTCTTTTAAAACCATTAAATATAAGTCCACAAACATCAGTGTGCTCTGTATCCCAGTTGCTTTGTTTTACCTTTTTAAGCTCACTTGATCTGGCTCATTAACCCAGGTGTATAAATTGTTTTGTGTTAGCAGAGCACAGATCTGAACCTTGCCAACACTCACTGAAACAGTATAAAACCATGGAGTTTTCTGTTTATATTTCATTTCTTTGATTCAGCTATCTGTTATGCAGGAGAGAGCAGGCTCAGGCTTCCCATGTGCTCTGAAAGGGAGATTGCTGTGATGCTACTTATATAAAAGGCTCAAGTCTCAGCTTCCAGCTCCCTGCCTGATCATGTTACTTACACCTTATCTATGCAGAGAACTGGGCTGTTTGGATTTCTGCACACTGAGCCTCTGCTTATCTTATCTTCTTTGTCAATTAGTTTGTATGTATAAGATTTGGCATCTCTGCAGGAGTTTACAGGGTGGATTTTTTTTTGTTTTACTTTGTTAATTTTCTGTGTTACCAGTAGAGAGAACCATTTCTGCAGGTTTGCTTTCCATTTAGTAATAAAAGAATGCAGCCTGAAACTGGCTGTCCTTCCCTCTGCCTAGATGGTCTTGGCAGCAGCTGCACTGCTGTGGTACTGTTGGTCCAAGATCAGCAGCAGAATCAGTGATGACAGTTCCCTCCTAGCACCGTGAACGCTCTCCCGGATTGGGAGACTAATGCATACAGAAGCAGCTTGTTAATATTTACATAGCAGCTAAACTGTGGCTGACCTTAAAGCATTGCAACTTTGAAATGGAGGACTAATTTACTGTGGAAAACAAAGATTAAGTCTTCTCTGTCAAGAGCCATTGAAAGTGGTGGCATGGTGAGGGGAAGTCAAGCTGTTACTGGCATTATGGGTTTGGGGACTGTCTTTTTCCAGAGCAGCAAATTTAGGATGCAGAGAGAAGCAAAGACCTTCCATAGCATCTGTAGAAGCTAGAGAAATATCACATTCTTTTCTGCAATAAAGCTTTCCCAGGCATTCCTGGAAGACCTTTATTTGCATAGTATTATTTCCAGAGTGAGGAATTTCTTAGGCAGACAGCTCACGATGCCTTTAAGCCTGTTAAGTACTCTGTGCATAGTAAGATTTTTCACTAATGCTCAGTATGTTTCTCAAAACTAGGTCCTTTCTGCAGCTTCAGTCCCTGACAATCCCTGCAGTGCTGCTTTAGAGAGACAGCCAGGCGTGTTTAATTGAAATGAATGCTGAGAGCTGAGCATGTGCTTGAATACTGTGCACAGTGGACAAGTAATTCAGGACCTCTGCACCTTACCTTCCTTTTGTACTTGCTTTTGACCTTACGCTTTTTTCTTCCAAAAACTTCTTAGTGTTTTCTTTCTTTTTTTTCATTAATGCTAATTAGTTTAATTTGCATACTATTAAGACTGAACTGATTGAAATTCATTCAGACTGAGGAATGAAAAGGTATACATTAGCAGAGCTGTTTCAGAAGGAGAAGAAATATTCAAGGTTTTACAGAATTTTCTAGAAGTGCTGCTAGCATTTCCACAGGCACTTGGTTAGAGATGATTCTGAAAAGCAATTAAATCACCCAGCCTCTGAGGCTCCTTGGATGCACAGAAACAACCGAAATTACACCTACTTCCACGCTCACTGCAGCAAAGCCTCTGCTGTTGAAAGCAGAAATAATCCCTGGAAGCCACATTTTTCCTAACAGTTAGTCTGCTTTATGGCCTCAAAGAGTGAGGATGACAATTTTCCCCCAAGCCTACAAGGTTATCTTATTCTGAAGCCTCTGCAACCCCTTGTGCTAAAGTCAGCATTCACTGCGCTGTGCTGCCCGGGGGCAATGGTGAATGCCCCTGGGCAGGCAGTGCAGAGCTCTGCCGTGGTACCATATCCATACCACGAGGGAGTGGAAGTAGAAGACTCTGGAGAGAGCTTGAGACAAATTTACCTCTGTCTGGAACTAAACTTTGTTGTGTTACAAAAAATGTATGCTTCAGCAGAGTTCAGGCATATTTAACTGATTTGGTTAAGGCAAATCTGTTATTTTCTGTTCTATGCAATTTGGGGTTGGTGAATGTAAGAGCAGCAGTACTGATATTCTCAAGCCACATAATACTTTTGTGTTTTTCACATGGGCTCTTAGAAGAAAAAGAAAAGCAGGTCTGTTATTTATAGAGCTCTTCAGCTCCCACAACTGGGCAGAGAGGCAGGCGCCTGGCCCACAGACCCAGGGGTGGGGAGCAGCATATTGCTAGTAAGAACCCCTTAACAGTCTTAAACTCTCTCTTTGGAAGAAGCACATGTTTTGGTAGTAATATCTTTTCCTGGTAGAGATCTTAACTGTACTGTGAGGATGGCACATCTCCTCATCTCTCACTGCCCCATCAACCGTCTGCTCTTGTCATCACCTCTCCTTTGCCATCTGCAATGTGTGTGGCCTAATTCTACCTCCACAGATATTGAGGGACTGCTTTTCTCATAGGCTGAGTGAGATTAAGACTTTATTCTCTGCTTTCCTTACTCTCCAGCTCCATAAATGAGCTCAATAAATGACCCAGACAAGCAAATGTGCACACTGGCAGTGAGTGTGGTCTATGTGTCCCGTCACCCATGGGGTTTAGTGTCTGCTGCTCTTGGCAGAGCCCTCTTTGGGCTCAGGACACCAAGACTGTGGTGTGGGTGCCTGGCCAAGGTGTGACCTTTCACAGGGCAATACAGGCTGTTGCTTTTACTCTGGTGACATGCAAACAGCAGAGTCCCCACCATGGCACACGGTGTGCCAGCCTGCCCTTTTCCACTGTCTTTCCAAACCATCTAGCAGGAACATTATACCACCTACAAAGAAACTCCTAAAAAGCAACTTTCGGTAGCATGGACTGCCCTGTGTCCTTCCATCGTGTGCCTTTGTTCCTGGGCACAGTGGCAGCTCAGCTCCAGCCCTCTGAAACAATATCAGAAACTGCACAAATGCTTGCAGCTGATCAGCTTGGACAGCCTGCTTTAAATAATATTATCAGGTCTCTATATTATTTATCCACCACATAAAATGTATATGCTTACAGTGCACTTGCCTCTCAGTGCTACTTTAATGTGGTAGAAAATACTGTCATGTTCCAGGAGCCCAAAAATCATCCATTCGAGCATGTCTACCATTTGTAGTATTTGTTCTGATGCTTTGCAATGGAGAATGGGGTACAGTTGTCTTTGTGTCTCTAGCTGTGCTGCTGTCTAATTGCAATCATCTTTAACCAGAGTTGGCAAAAGCTAATTCTTTAAACTGGTTCCCAGGTATGACTTTGTGGAAGTGGAAGATGTATCAGAGACCAGCACAGTTATACGAGGACGGTGGTGTGGGCACAAGGAAGTACCTCCAAGAATAACATCAAGAACAAATCAGATAAAGATAACCTTCAAATCGGATGACTACTTTGTGGCTAAACCTGGATTCAAGATTTGTTACTCCCTTGTGGTAAGTCACTTAGCTGTGTCATGGGTGAGAGAAATAGTAGTGTAAAAGAGCATCAGTACTTGGAGACTGGATGGTGTCGCTAACTATTGGATGAAAACACTAATTGACTGAAAGTATTTTCAATCCAGCAACAATGTAATTCAGATACAAATACAGATCAAAGTGTGGTGTTTTTGGTTTTTTTTTATATCCGGTCATTAAATACAAAATAAGTCAAGTCCAGGCCAAGATTTATACTAATAGCATGTTTCAGAAGCACCAACACTTTCTACACTGAGTTTGCACTGCCAGTTCTTTAAGAGGTACTGCAGACATAGCAAAGAAATGGCTGCTCTGTCAACTCTTTTTTTGTGTTCATTTGAGGGCAAATAAAAATGCCTTGAGGGGTTATGGCTGTGATTCTGAGTTAGATGCAGAATAGTTTATTCTACGTGCAATGAAATTCTACATGCAAAACACTGTTCTAAGGCTCAGGCTGTATTTTTAACCACATGTAAATATTCTTTTTATATGCAGTGGCATTAGCAGTGTATCGTGTACTGTTTCAATGAGATTAAAACCTCCTCTGTTTTTATTTTGGTTTTGTCTTCAGGAAGCAAGAATGCTTATTGCTTTAAGTAGATTTTGATAGAAATACATATTTCTTTGTATTGTCCTGATTGATATTATAATGCTTCTGGTGCAGTGTAGCTCGAAAGAGGCAGATTTTGCAAACACTCAGGAAATGGTAAGCATTAATTTATTGTACTGTCATCATTATATTTTCATATCCATCACACTTCATATTCCCTTTTTATGCAATGCACTGTTACTTAACAAGACTAAGAAAGCCTAGAATAGTAATAATGTTAGTGCTGTAGCAGGAGAGATTCATTGTTTGAGTCATTTCATTTCAGGCTCTTGGCTTTGCATGCATGCGTGGCTATGTATGCTAAAAAGAGTCCATAAACAGCACATTGTCAAGACAGCTCTAAAGCTATAAAGGTTGTGCTCCCTTGCATTTAAATTGTTAGGCTTCTAGCAGAGTAAGACATTGCACTGCGAGTAAATCCTGAGCTCTAATTTACTGTGATTTGGAGGTAATCTACTAAAACTAAAATTTAGGTTGGGCAGTCTATGAAGGACCACTGGGCAGAAAAATGAGACAGTAAAGCAGCCTTTTTTCACGCTGCTCATATTTCAGTGCAGCCACAAAAACTCGGCTGCATTTAGAAAGCTTTATTCCAGACCATGTACAGCTAGTCTGATAGTATTAGGCTTTCCAAAAAATGAATGTTGTCACTCATAACACACAGTACTTTCTGCACTAGGAAGCTCAGAAAAGGCTACTGTATTTATCTAATTTCAAAACTGTGAGTAAACAGAGAATTTTACAGTCTAGCAAATCTATTCAGAAGAATAATCTCCAAGTGCACCGTTTGAATGAAATACTGTTATATTTCTGAGAACTGTAGTGGCATTTGAGAGATGGGAGATGATATGTGCTTAGCTAGCCTTAAGATTCCAAACAGTTCTACCTAAAACTGCAGAATTAATATTCATCAGAGTCAGCCCTTATTTGATAGTCCCCACAGCCATTTAGAGTTCAGTTCATAGATATGCTGAGCACTGCTGACCCCTGAAGGTTGAACTCAATGTGCATTTTCTAGGCAGCAAACCAGGTAGCATTAATGAAGCAGGCAAAACCATATGGTATTTTGTATAAGATGAAATGAAGGACCTTTACATTGCCTTTTTTTTTCCTTTGTAAATTCCTCCAAACAAGGCTGCTTCTAGGGGCTTTCTTGGAAAATGGTGAGCAAGATACGAGCAAATCTTTAACTTCCATGATTTCTCTTATATATGGAGTTTGCCTCTCCATGGCCGTTGTTTGTATGTATACCAGAATCTGACTAATAAATTTTCCAAGCAAAATGGAAGCAAATGATTTGGAGAGTTCACTTGAGTTTATTGATCAGATGCATCCTCTGAGCGTGGTGCCAGAATGGCTGGATGAATTTCTTCCAATTATATATGCAGCCAAACAGATTTGTAGCCTTGCTCTCTAGCCTTCCAATTTATGAGTCTTCAAGGAAGTCAGTTAAGTTCATTTGATGCAGATCAAGTTTTTACTTAGTTCAGCACTCTGCGTGAGGCACAAATGAGGCACCACAGAGCTTAGCAGAAACATACTTAATTATCTACTGGTGTTTTTGTATTAACTTCATATTTCAGTGCAATTTAGAGAAACAAAAAGGGATTATTTTTCTAAAGAAGACATAAATTAGACTTGTGTCCATGGAAATCATGTTTGCCCTTATGAAACAAGGCATGCAAAACTAAGTGACCCATGTAAAATGAAGGGACTCAGTCACTCAGGATGGTGGGATTAGAATTCAAAGTGACTCTGAAAAATTAGACTGAAAAAAACACAAGCACGATCTTTAACAGGATAAGATTGAAAGCCACACAGATGCATGGGAGTAATTAACTGTTCCAGTATAAGATAAGACAATAGGCAAGGGAGCAGATCTGTGAAATAAAGTCTGACCATCTAAATGCAGTGCTTAACAAATTCTGCTTGCCAGCTCTGGCTCCCTCCACCTTCTCCTCCTGTCCCTGCATACTCTGTGTATGAGCACCTCTGCCTCTGCCCTCTCCTCTGTGGGGCTGAAGGACTAGGAAGGCTAGAGGGGAAGCAGTGAGGCTGATTTTGGAGGGAAGGGGCCTATCCAACATGCTGCTGCCTGTTGCCTTTCCCTAATCTGTTCTTCCCCTTTGAAGCCATAAGTCTCCTGTATAAGGTGAGAGCTGCAAAATGTACCTGACTCCAGGAGCTTATTAGTGAGTTGACTGTGGCCCACTGCGTATCCCAAGTTGAATAAGAATCAAAAGTGTCCTAACATGGCTGGAAAATGTCACACCTATTCTGGGCTGTTCGTGACAGTGCAGTTAGTAAGCATGTGCAGCTGGTGGCTAGTGTCTACAGGTGCTTCACATTCAAATGCTCACTTGTAACTGTGCAGTTTGTTGACTTAGCCTGGGTATCCACACAGAGAAATGTCTCCCTTGAACCTATTTGAAAATTGTCTTTTCCTTCAAGCTCCACAGACCTAGAGCAAGGTGGTCTTGAGCAAGCTCTGGACAGCAGTTACATGCAAATTTGTTTGAAATTCTTCCCTGCCATTATCAGTTAAACTGCTTATTTCTCAAACATTTTCTTTGTGGGTTTTTTTGTTGTTGTTTCGTTGTTTTTTGGGGTTTTTTAAGTTGGCTTAGAAACATTAATTTTCAGTATAGAAAACACTGAGGTGTTCTAGACTTTTTTATATAATTTCATGCTCTAAGAAATTATAGCAGCCTATAGGGATGCTGGGGAAGGACTCTTCATTAGGGACTGTAGTGACAGGACAAGGGGTAATGGGTTAAAACTTAAAGAGGGGAAGTTTAGATTGGATATAATGAAGAAATTCTTTACTGTTAGGGTGGTGAGGTACTGGAATGGGTTGCTCAGGGAAGTTGTGAATGCTTCATCCCTGGCAGTGTTCAAGACCGGCTTGGACGAAGCCTTGAGTAGCATGGTTTAGTGTGAGGTGTCACTGCCCATGGCGGGGGAGGTTGGAACTAGATGATCTTAAGGTCCTTTCCAACCCTAGCTATTCTATAATTCTATGATTCTAATGACATAGTGTGTCACAGTAAACACTACAGAATGTGTGATTCAGAGGAGGGTAAGTAATCTTAAGTTACTTACACAGTTGCTAGATGGGAGGTAAAACTGTCATGAGAAAGGCCCCTGGCTTACACACCCTGAAGTAGGTGATGTTAAAACTTCGCATTACCACGCATGTAAAATTTCATTCCACTGCTGCTTGCAGAGCAATTACCTCAATGGAAGTATCTCGTGTGTGACAAGTAAGTATTCAGTAATTACTAAAAATACTGCATCAATTATTTTGAGATGTAGGAATGTAAATTAAGTTACACTGTTACACATGGAAAAGGTCTTTGATTGACTGAAGGCATTTTATACAATCCCCTCTTCTGAAATGAAATTCTTCCTATGTCCTAATTCTGGAAGGGAATGTTAATAAGACTGTACCCCATGTTTTACAAGTACATTAGCATGGACATTTACTAAAATAACCTCAGAACTCACCCAGGAGTTTGTTCCAACAATATAGGTGAATGTTTTGAATTAAAATTCCCAACCCTACATCTAATTTCATTTTAATGAGACAACTAGAAAATGTTGGATTCCATTTGCTAATTAAAAACATTTAGTTTATTGTAAAAGACACATATTTGTTATACATTTATAACAGTAAATTGTTATTGTCTTACTAATTGTTTCATTAATCCTAAATGGAACCCATATTTTGGAGCTTTGACTAAAATCATTATTGGAAACAAGGGCTACAAAAAAGCTAGGAACATACGTATATGTACAAGCATGCATATATACAAAGATGTAAGGCTTAAATATATATTTACATCTTTTTACGTGTATACGCATATATCTGTGTGCTTTAAACTTTCTTTTCTTTATAATTCATAACTTTGAAACATCACATGGCGTAAGAACAATCTTTACTTATTTGGAATTGCAAACCAACAGTAGTGGACATCTTGTGCTAAACAGGAGAACATAAGTACATTTGTTCCAGGATAAACTTATGTGTCAAAATGTGTATCAGTGTGTTAGATAATGAGTAATTTTTTCTTGTTTGAAATGACATTTTTTGAATGAAGAACCCATAAAAAAGTTGTTGGACTGAAGGAGGGGGGAACTTTGGGTTTTGATAAATCATGTTTTTATTTAGTGTGAGGTGTCCCTGCCCATGTCAGGGGGGTTGGAACTAGATGATCTTGAGGTCCTTTCCAATCCTAACTATTCTATGATTCTATGATTCTATGTGGAATTTTACAGAAAAGTAGCGTTCTGCTACTTTCCCAGGCTATAGGTCATCAGTTATATGGTTGAAAAAAAAAAAGAACATTGATCAAAAAGTGGGGTAAGACACCACAGTCAGTCTAATAAAATTTTATTACTTTCCCATGCAAAAAATATTGACTAATAAAAGTTAGTTCAAATTCCAAACTTAAGCTTCATTACGTTCTTGCTAAGCTCACAAGAAAATACCAAAAATTCAAAGCATAATTGGAAAATAAAAATGGGCAAAATAAGAACCTCATCCTGATACTTGTACTCACATACAGTCACTGAATTAAACTGGCTCCCTGTATTTTACCAGATTTGTTTGTACAAGTAGTGCAGCATCAGGCTGCAAGGATTTTGAATAAACCAATAAACTCTCTTGTAAGAGTTAACATGATCACAAAAAGATTCAGCCACCAGTGTGAATACAGATTCATAAAGGCCATAAAGAATTATTAATTCTTTATCACTGGCTACAAAACTGAATCCAGCCCAAAAGCTGCATGAGTCGCTGCTGCTGTGCTTCTGTTGTAGCTTGTCACTTCTTTCACAAAATAGACATTTCATTTCTGTCTCCAAGACAATATATTCTGCCTGAAAACCCATATAATATATCTCATGTGACAACAGTCATGATAATGATGCATTAATACCTTCCCTGCTTTTAAATAATCCACACAAGGAACCCCAGTAAATTGCCCGGTGTACAAAAGGAGAGGAATGGCGCAGGAGAAGGGAGGGGGGCGAGACAGGCAGTCTTGGTTAATAATGTGGTTGAACATGAAATAGATCTCACTATGAAGAAGCAAGAACTTACACGTGGATGCTTTATCAGTTGTTTGTCTGCTGTTCTTTGATTTCAGTTTTCATTTCCTGCCTATGATAGACAGAAAAGTTTTTTTATAAAAACAACCCATGTGAAAAATTCAGGGCTGTTCTGAATCTCTTCTCTGCCCAGTGAAGGAAATGAGGTAAATGAATTGAAGATTTTTAACAGCCAGTGGACCTGAAATAGGAAAGACTGGGTCTAGGAGAGGAGAGAGGGCAGGTACGCATCAGGTAGGCGTAAAAAGCAGGACAAAAGTAGGACCATTTCACTACATCAGCTTATTTGGGCAAAACCTCTGACTGAACTTGAGGAGCAGTAGGACTTGATTTGGGATATGTCAAAGGTGGAAAAAGGTCTGTTGGGAACATGGTGAAGAATTGAGTTAGGGCAGGGAAATACATACCTTCTGGAAAGGAAGATACCAGAAACAGAAACAGCAGGACCCAGTAAACACACAGAAGCTCCTGGAAGCTGCCAGACTTCAACTGATAAAATAGTTGTTATAATCAGAAAGGAAAATAGACCTTAGTGTTTGTGTTTTCCCAGCTGCAAGCATGTGTGCCTGACAATTTTGTTATTTGAACAGCATGGTGGAGAAGTGCACATTTGCTCTCCTCCATTCGTGACTTGTTGACAGCTCAGTTAAAGTGTGGCTCCTTTGCAGGACATTGTCAGCAATCTGTCTTAACATAACAGCAGTCCTGCTGATGTCCTATTCCTGTTGAAAATGCTTCATCTTAAATCCAGTTGTGTGTTATGCACTGTTTGAAAATTCACCTAACTCGTGGCAATGGCCTAGGACAAGAAAATGTAGCACTTTACATCTTCAGAGGATTATATGACCACAAGTGTTGTTTTCAAATCCAGTATCCTGTCACAAATACTTGATTGTAACAAGACTTAGAGGCATTGTTCATTTAGGACAGCTTTAGATTTTGAAGGACTGCAGTTCCTGCTGGCAGTACTTACTTACCTGTCTTAAAAATTCCTGGGGAACTCAGTGACCCAGAGGAAGTTCCTACTTTTCCAAGGTAAGTTAAAGATACAAAGACAAAACCAGAAAAAGACCATCTCGTACAGTACCCATGTTACCCAAAAAGAAATCATAGTTTCTTTGTAGAAGCTCAAAAGCATTATTCAACAACATGTTTTCTTGCAAAATACAACAGAAGCAAATTGGAAAATGAAAATTCCAAGAAGCATGCAACCATATTAGTAATGAGATCAAACAACTACATAGTGTGTAAGAACAGCGGATAAAGGCCACAGGAATGTTGCAGTTGTTGGGAAGTGTGTAATACTGGCAGAATAGTGACTTTGGAGTTTTTAATTAAATGAATGAAGGGAACACCAATCTCATGGCAACTGGCCATGATCTTGGCTAAGTGAGAGGATGTGTGAAGACTCGTGGTGAGTTGTCTGTCCCTTCAGCTTGCTTCCCAGTCTGCTTGCTTCCTACGCTGCTTCCCAGTCCATAAACTGAATTAGTTTCTAGAACTAACATAGCTGCATACATAAAAAAATCCATATGAAAGCTAATCTTCTCCCTGTTCTTCACATATCAGTTAGTTAGGGTCAAGCAATCTGTTAAATAAAGAGTACAGTACCAGGTTGTATTGCAGTGCTGCAAAGAGGTATTAACTCCTAGTTCTTTACTGTGGCAAGGCTTATCCCTCCTACCACTGTGGTCACAAAGGAGGAGGAGATAGCCTGTTCCTCCCAGGGCTTTTTCCTGTCTCTGCTCTAGATTTTAACAAAAGCTGAAGGTCCAGCTTAACTTTAATGTGTGCCAGCTGTGCTGGAGAAGAGCAGAAAGTCAGTCTGATTCAGGATTTTCTTCTGACAGACTCCCAGAGGAAGCAACTGATGAATTGAAACATGCTAGATCTCCACCCTGCACTGAAGAGCTTGTGAAAACACACCACTGCAAGTTTTGGTTGCAAGTTGTTTTTTAAATCAAAGTCAGAACTGTGTGTCTTCATAGTATGGTGGAGAGTTGGGCTTCTAGGCTCAACTTCATGTTTTGTATTCCACCAAACTATGTCTTTGACCATGCATCAGCGTTATCTTTGAAAGCCTGGCAGCTAAATCCCACTCTTGTACTGTTCTAGCCCAAGTTCATGTTGCAGGGTCTGTTACAACCTTAGCACTGTTCAATGTGTTTTTGTCATTCTTGGCAAGCCAGGGAAAACAATGCATTGTGTATAATGTATGTTTAATTGTTTACAGACAAAAATCTTTGCCTTGTTTGTTGCAACAGCTGTAACTGCTGGAAAATACAGTCCTGGATCAAATTATAGTGCTTGTTTTAAGATTTCTGAGTCTAAATTTAGGAGAAGTGTAGGCTTTTTTTTTTTCCCATTTGTTTAGTAATGAATAATGCAGGCAAAACTAGAATTTGATGATTTAAAGATGTGAGGTCATTCAGCCCATTTTTCATTAAGGACAAGAATTTTCTGTATTTAGATTAATTGGTCATTCATCTAGCATAATTTTTAAATATAACAAGCATAGGAGCATACTTCACAGGAGATTAAACCATAGACTAATAAGTCACTGTTGGAAAGACATTTTTTGTTTGTTAATCAGTTTTAGTTTTCCTTTTTTTTTTAATGCCATACCATTGCCTGCAATTATAGTCCTTCCTAAATTTTTATAAAAGAAGCGTGTTCTCTTTGTTGTAGGTGTCCATCTCCTTCATATATTTTCAGAGCGCTCTCTCACTTCTTTGCATATTGCTTAGGCAAGAAAATATGTCTGTTTCTAGCTTTTAATCTTTCTTAAAAATTCAGGCCATCTGATCCCCTCAGCTTTTTTTTTTCATGTTCTTTTCAAAACTCACACAGATTTTCCCAGCTTTTTTACACTCTCATTGTGGTAGTGAAGAGAGCTGATCTGGTGGTTCGAACATCAACCAGGGCTGTATTATGGGTGGAGTGTCACCTGCCACAGTACCCTGCTTAAGCTTGTCTATACAACAGTAGCCAGCTTTGCTGCCCTGGCACAGAATGTATCTTTTAAATGTGTTTTCCGCTGTCTGCTTAAGTCCATCTTTGAGCTCCTAAGTTTCCCAGGTTCCTCCTTGAGCTCAGCTTGTAATTTAGGAACACATTAGGTTGCACTTTTCCAGGGTGAACTTTCCCCTTCCTAGGTTGTGATGGTGTTTGTGATTTTTCCATGTCTGCAGTGGAGATGGATGGCTGTGCTGCAACCTGCATTGCCTGCAGGTTTGGATGCATCATCATGTCCTGAGGGTGCTGGCCTCACAGCTGCAGCTCCAGGCTAGGCTCCACAACTGCTTGCCCTGATGGCCTTCTCACAGCCTCAAGTCTTCCCATGTCAAAGATAAGCACAAGGAGCCTTTGTAAAATGCCACAAGATTAACTTCTAAAAAACACTACAGAGGTACACTGTGTTGCTCCTGCCTGTAGTCTGGGACACCATGCCAGCAGGGTGGGCTTCATTGCCAAACTGAGGCTGATGAACCAAACAGTTTGTCTGCTTTGCTCTTTTATTTGCATGCTTGTTTTTCCTGTGCCTGACGGAATTACCCGAGGTCCTCTCTAGTTTGAGAAATTGTATGATTAACAAATGGAGAACAGGATTCCCAGATTCCAAACCAGGATGATAAACCACCAAAAATTAGCTTCAGACTATACCAAGCCACTTACAACTGGTTATGTGGGTGGAAGAAGACTTGCAGCTATTCTCATCCCTCCCCATCTTCATGGGCTGCATAATAACTACAGCTCTTGGGATGTCTACACTTCCTTTTAACAGTTCTTAGTCTTATTCTGACTGTGTGGCACAGACCATCACAGAAGGTCCTTCCTCCATGCTGGAGAAGCTGGTGTGCTTGCAGGCTGGCACTGTTCTTTGCTCAGCACATTGTGTCTAGCTTAAATAACCTTTGTGCTATATACTACCTTTCCAGAGGCAGTCATGACACTGTATAAATCAAATTTTTATTTTCTATGCATACATCTTTATTAAATTTACAACCTTCTGGTTTGTTCTGGGCACTCGATAAAGTCCATGCATGTCTTCATAATAACACAGATGACAGATATGTCACAGGGTATTTCTAGTTTTCCATTACACATGCATATTCACACACTCATCTGTTACTAGTTGCAGGGTTCCTGTCACTTTAGACTTGATAGGATAAATCTTACTAGAAAATTCTTTGCTAAATGACACTGTTACATAAAATAAGCCTCTGCCTGGTGCTGAGCTTTATGCTACTGAACTGAACACCTCCTCAGATCCAGTGCCTGGGTTGTTAGCATAATCCTTTGCCTACAACCCCCTCTCTGTTTTTCATACCACAGATTTCTCTCTATGCTAAGCTGATACCGAATGTACATGCCATGTAAAAAAAAAACACATTTTCTATCTCTTGAAATATCAAGAAAAATGTACTCCTGTTTTCCTGGGTTGTCAGTTTGATGACCAGTCCATGCTTAACTAGAAAATGTCTGAGCCTGAAGCTCAAATTTTGCAACTCATCTGCAGCACTGGAAGCTAAACATAATGGCTAGATCTGGGGAATTTGTATATCTTGTTGTCAGACCATTTTAAGCAGAATCAAGTAACATCCCATTTTTATGTGACCCTTGACAACAGGGTTGGCTTTTTGTTTGGGTTTGTTTTTTTTTATTCTAATCCTTTTTATTTGGGAAAATATTTTAAAGGTACAAATTGATATTTAACGGCAGACAAAATTTGTTTTCTAGGTCCCCTTCTTTTCATAAGCTGCAGAAGCCTTTTTTTAGTGTGTGTTAATAATAATTCTGATGGTGGCAGCTATAAACATGCTTCCTTTAAATCAGCATTTGGGTCCTGATGTATTTCTTAGGTGATGTGTAAAAAAAATGCTCTGCAATGAAAGTTTTCCTTGGTCTGTAGTAATCAGGCACTGTTTTGTCTCATTGTGTGTTCTTGATTCTAGTATTGTTGCTGTCCAACCACCAGTCATATAAAGAAGCATAAATACAAGCTCTTGCAGGACCCTCTAATAAAGAAGTCTATGTATCCCAAATTGTTAACAAAGACCGTTAAACAGGCTGGATGTGAGCCAAAGCACAGGCACAAGGTTGTTTGCACTGTCACTTTTTTGGCATGTCTGGTTTGAGGCCAGCACAACCCTCAGGCTATTTTCAATACGTAGTTTATAGTGGTCACTCTTGTTTTGCAGAGTAATAATTGTGTCCTAGGACAGTCATAGAGTCATACTATGTCTGATCAATCTCTACCTCATTTTACTTACTAATATACATGTAGCCCAAAAGTTCTTACACATTGAGGTCAGTCTTTCATTTTCTTATCAGTGCTTGACATCACAGTGAGTGACAGAATTAATGGCATCTGTTAGGCCTGGCTTTCAATATTTGCAGGCTTACAGGCAATTTGAAAAGAGAATATTATCCTGGGGAAATAAAAAAAAGACAGCCACCTTTGGGCCATGAAAATTAATCTCACACCAAGATCCATCTCATAAGCTTGAAACAAAAAAAAATCCTTGGAAGAGGACAGATAGTCTGACTGCTCCATGTGGGTTTTGTTGCATGTTGAAGAAGCTGTTTGTGACGGAAATAAGCTGCTGAAAATTTTGTTTTCTCTAGAAGTGAACAGAAATTGGAAATCCTGCGTATATATGAATATCTAAACCAAACAGAAAACAATTACTGTTTTTACAGAGGAGGTGAAACTTTGGCATGTGACTGGAACTTACATCCTTATTTCAAGATGAACAGTGTACTGCATGTCCATATTATCTCTGAGCTGCCTATCCTCTAGGCAGGTATGATGAACACGAGATCTAATGTGTTTATGTTATGCTCATTGTTAGCAAAGAGCCTGGATATATCAGTCACATTCATATTCAGGCCCTCCATCACTTTTCTGCATATGACTGAGTTTATACAGAAAAAAAATGGTACTATTGAGTTTTGAAGGGAAAAAAATAAAAAGAGCAGTCAGGGCAGACAATACAAAGCAGCAGAAAATAGGACACTGCTCTCTATATATGTAATTTGTCTCCATCACAAATATGTGAAAGTAAACACTCTGCCTTCCCGCCTTAGAGGCAACTTTGCGTGCTGGTATTGCTACTTCAGTGCTGGTTCAGGTACATTTTCCAGGTGCATTAAGAAGTAGTTTAAAAGCAGAGAAAGCACTTATAGTGCCAGTAGCTGAATTCTGGAGAATTGCATGGCTGCCTGTCTTCCCTTGGTTTAGTGGCTATCTAGTTGAGCTTGCCATCCTGAGCAAAGATGATCAGGGTGTTCAGGAGGGCTCTGTTATAACCAGCAGTAAAAACAGACTGTATGTTTGGTACATTAAAAATGCTGCCTGGTGTTCAAAAAAGGACTCAGAGTTTTGAATCACAAAGTCTTTCTGCCAGAGGGTGCAGGAGTACTCTCCTCCTGTTTTCTTCCCATAGACCCGCATTGCTGATGGAGATGAGAGCCTAAAAACCTGGCTTGCTCAGACCAGCACTGCAAGGCCAGGATATAATGTGTTTGGTGCTACCTTGACATCTTTGTAGGTGAGGAATGAAGCTACCTCCGGCAGTTTTTATAGCTCTGATACCACACCCAAGTATGTTAAAACTGTCTGTGTTTGTTGTCTGGAGAATATCCATTACTGGTTTCCAGAGAAGCTGCTTACACCCACAGACCTCACTCTTTTCTGAGCACAACCCTGTCCTGCACCCATGGGGAAGTGGTGAAGACATAGATGATCACACATCCCCACCTCTGCCTGTGGTCCACTTGGAGGTGTGGTACTGCCTTGGTACAGAGATCATCTGCATCCTGGGGGAGATCTGCTATGTGCAGACATAAGTCACCATGTATCCCATGTCATCATGTCACATTACAGATTAGTTTCTTGGTTTTCTTCTTTGCTCAGCCCAGGCTCTTGGCACGAGTTCCTTTCTGAGTCCGTGTGTGCCATCAAATAGAGTTTATGGTTTGTATCTTTTTCTCCATTTGCATTCTTCTAAATAAGAGCTTCTTCTTATTTCCTGCCTCTGCTTCTGACCTCCAGTAGTCCCAGAATATTTATTTGTATTAGATGTGTTTACAACTTCTTTTTTTTTATATTTTAATTCTTTTTTTTTTTTTGGCTTCAACTGTGTGAAATTTTCCAGGTCATTAGTATAAAACTGAAATAACCTATTCCTCTTGATTTTTATTGTTTGGAAAATATTTAGCCTATTATAATTCTACAGCAATCCTTAGTCTATTTTGTTATGCTTGTATTTAGTTAAAATTTAAATAAAATGTGTCACACACTAATTCTGACCCAGTGCATACCTTCCTGATTCTGAGATCATGGTCTCAGTTTAATATTTAGAAGGATTCCCCAGGCTGGCTTTTAGTAAGTTGATCCCAAACCTGATAATGTGGTTTAGTCAGATTGTTTAAAAAAAATATGACAAATGTAAGGTGTTTTCTTTTTACCTAGTGTTCATTCGCTGTGTTACTTATAACTGATATTTGTAAGAATATGCATAAGAGAAATGAGAAGTGTGACTGTTCTTTAGGTACTTGTACTTAGTTTTAGCAGTGTCAATGGCATTTTTAGGAATATGCTGAAAGTCTAGTCTGGATAGTTTTCTTTTCCTTACTCTAGCTGTTTGATGAAACCCAGGTTA
This sequence comes from Melopsittacus undulatus, assembly GCF_012275295.1. Lineage (NCBI taxonomy): Eukaryota > Metazoa > Chordata > Aves > Psittaciformes > Psittaculidae > Melopsittacus > Melopsittacus undulatus. Next base: position 14,082,059 of record NC_047528.1, on the reverse strand, counting down.
AACCCATGCTGTTTGCAGTAAGTCTTGATAAAAATGAGCCATGGGGTAGCATACTGCTGTTGGAGTCCAGATCCACAAGGCAACTTAAATGCATTTATGCCAATGCCCACAGCATGGGCAACAAACAGGAGGAGCTGGAAGCCACTGTGCAGCAGGGAAATCATGACATAATTGCCATCACAGAAACTTGGTAGAATGATTTGCATGATTGGAGTGCTGCAATGGATGGCTACAGGCTCTTCAGGAGGTATAGGCAAGGAAAAAGAGATTATTGCGTTGTATGTCAGGGAGTGCACCAACTGCCTTGAACTCAATGGTGTGAGTGAGAAGGCTGAAAATTTGTGGGTGAAGATCAGAGGGAAGGCCATCCAAGCTGATATCCTTGTAAGATTCTGTTACAGGTCACCTAGCCAGTGTGAAGCTACAGATCTGCTGAAGGATAGGAAGGCTCTGCAGAGGGATCTGGACAGGCTGGATTGATGGGCTGTGGCCAGTGGTGTGAGGTTCAGTAAGGCAAAGTGTCGGGTCCTGCACTTAGGCCACAACATCCCCATGCAATGGTACAGGCTTGGGGAAGAGTGACTGGAAAGCTGCTCAGTGGAAAAAGACCTGGGAGTGCTGTTTGGTGGCTATCTGAACATGAGCCAGCTTGTGCCCAGGCAGCCAAGAAGGCCAACAGCATCCTCCTTAAATCAGAAATAATGTGTCCAACAGGGCCAGAGAGGTGATCATCCCCCTGTACTGGGCACTGGTGAGGCTGCACCTCAAATACTGTGTTCATTTCTGGGCCCCTAACTACAAGAAAGACATTGAAGTGCTGGAGCTGGTATAGGAAAGGGAAGCAGAGCTGGTGAAGGGTCTGGGGAACAAGTCTTACAAGGACTTGCTGAGGGAACTGGGGTTGTTTATTCTGGAGAAGAGAAAGGGGGGACTTTATAGCTCTCTAGCAGGTTGTAGTGAGATGGGGGTTGGTCTCTTCTACCAAGTAACAAGTGATAAGACAAGAGTGAGCAGCCTTAAGCTGCTTCAGGGGAGGTTTTGACTGGAGATTAGGAAAAGTTTCTTTACAGAGAGGGTGGTCAGGTCAGCCCTCAGTGGTATGTTTTAGTGGTGGTCTTGGCAGTCCTGGGGTAATGGTTAGACATGATGATCTTAAAGGTCTTTTCCAGCCTGGTTGACTCTATTATTCTGATTCTGTGATTCTAAATCAACTGGTTTTGACCTTAACGAAACCCTGAAAAAGCTAAGACAAAATGGTTCTTGTATTCTTCAGAGACTATGTACTCTTGCTATTTTTGTGATTATTGCTATCATCTTAGAAAGTTTGTGTATCAGTCCTTTCTTGTTGTCCTAGAAAAGAAAAGCAATGCCTTCCAGTCAAAGCAGGAGGATGAACAAATTGTTTTGCTTTGCATTATCTGTGAAACATAACACATGCTCCTGCTGCATGCTTACTGCAGAATGAAACAGCATCCTCTGGGAGAGAGCTCAAAAACAAATGGATCTTTCACAAAAAAAATCAATAGGCTGGGATTGCTGCTAGGACAGCTAATGTCCCTTACCAGTACCTTTTTACATTGTGTCCTCAGCTTTGCAATTAAATTTGCTTAGCTCCATTAGAGTTTTTCATTATTATTATTATTCCTCCCATGTTTCTCCCAAATCACATCTGAAAGTGTGAGTGTGCATGTCAGAGCACTTAGCAGATCCTCCTAGTAGAACCACGGAAAAGTTGGAATATTAAATGAAATTAGGCTTCTATTTGCAAATTATCATTTCCACTGATTATGAAGCATGCTTAAGTCTATAAAAATAGGTAGAAACCGAAGTGGAAAGAAGACTGAAAATTAATAGGTAGCTCCTAGGAGGTTTTCTCTCATTAATATTTTTCCTTATGCCCATAGTACTGGGGCCTCTCAGTGCATTCCCATTTGGTATGAGTCACACCAAGAAGGAGGACCTGAAATAACCAGCTGTCACTGCCTTCTGTTATCTCTGAATGTCTTTTTTGTCCACCTGGACGCTACCAGGCAAGTGGAGTGTCAGCTTTTTCAGTTTTGCTCAGGGCAGATTTGCCTTTTACTAGAGAGGCTTCTTCTGTCAGTCAGCTCGGCATAAGTCCACCAAAGCTCTCCCAAGGGCACCAGACTCTGACCTGGGAGAGAGTTTTTGGCTCATGGAGTCACTCCTCCAAAGCTTTTTTCCACCTGGCAGCAGTCCAACAGCATCTTGATGTGCAGCATCACACTGACCAGGACCCCTCTTGAGGTCCACTTCCCACTGCCCTAGCAGAGCTGGGGCATCACAGGGAGACCAGAAAGCCCTGTGAAATGGACCAATACTCTGGCCCAAGTATGCTTAGACACAAGGTGAGAAAGTAACCCAGTTGCCTTCAGCATCTTCCATTGTCACTTCCTAGAAATGGGCACCACAGACCTTAAGGCACAGAGTCACTGCTGAAAGCTTGTCTCCCATTCTATACAATAGTAATATAAAGGGGGCAAGCATGGAGCAGCCAGATTCTTATCTTAACACAGGTGTCTTGCATCTCTGGATAGCGATAAGGTGAGTTATAGCTCATGTAGAAACTATGAATGCATTGGCATTCTGTAGCATCAATTGCAGGAGAATGGCAACAGTACCCTCATTAGTCTGACCTAGAAAGCTTATAGGGCACTTGTCAACTAGAAAAAACTCCAGGTCTCTTTATCAAAGGAGCTCATGCCAAACTGGAGGATAGTCTACAGAGGAAGGAAATGCTGTACAGCAAATCTAATTGGACTTCAGGGGAGCATCTCACCCAGTGGCACACAGGAAACAATCACTTATGCGGAAGGAGATAGCAATTAATAAAAAAGCCATGAGGCAGTCAAAGGGATGATAATATGCTCTAATGCAAAAGGGAGTATCCAGCCAGGGACAGCTCACTAATGGGAGTTTCTAAAGGGTTGCTCTTATGTTTGGTTTTATTTTCAGGGGAGTTTAGGGACCAGAGCACAACCTTTCATAGTAGCATTTTAGTGGCTTTTGCAGTGCACATAGAGCTGAATTGCATTACTCATGAATGGGAATTCATGAGTGTCAGATAGGAGAACTGAATGACCTTGAGCACTGGAGAATTGGTTTGCAGTGAAATGCAACAGCCCAGAAAGATCAAAGAGGTCACTCATGTAGGGATTAACAACAAATACATTTTCTGTTAAATGGTATCTTATTGGTTCCCAAAAAGGTGAGAAGAAAATTTCTATATGTACTAGGCATAGGACCAATGAGGAAGTATTTGTACAGTTTCAGTTCCCAGAGCATAGAACAACCACATCTTTCTTGGACTGTGCTCAAGGAACAACTAGAGGACAGAGAGGGGAAAAGAGGACATTTCTTACTGAGGGCCAAGACAACTTGGCTTCTTAGTGGAACACAGCGGATGCTGAGAGGAGATGTAACATCTCTCCAGAAGTACTGCAGAAAGCAAACTTGGGAGAGGAAAAAAAGGACAAAGCTGGTGCTTACATAAGTGCAATAAAGATAAATTTAACTTGGAAACAGCCAACCAGTGGGGTTTGAAAATGACAACCTGGAAGAGCCTTTCAAGTTTTGTGTCCCAGTGTTTAACTGCAGAAGTAAAATTTGCCAGTCAGGTAAAAATGGCAAAGGAGGGATTACAGAGTATTTACAATGAATATTAGTTGATTTATAATTTGTTTACAAATGCTTAACTTTAGTATGACCCAGAGTAGCTGTTAGCAAAGAAAATCCCTTGTACATGTAAGGAGAGGTTTCTGTGATAAATAGAAAAATTAAAGGTAATGCACAATTTGCACTGCATGGTGATGAAGTCCTGTGCACTCTCCTGTGGGCACATGCATCAACAGGGTGTTCATTGTCACTGTAGTGTTAGATGACATCTGAGTTTTCAAAGGCATAGCTATCATCTCTTCTGAGCAAGTAATATCTGACCTTTTAGAGAGATCATTTAAATGTCAGTGTATTGGGGAGTCTTAACATGCACCCAGTATTGCCTAATTCTAAAACTAGGTGAAGGATGAAGAGAAATATTGACCAAACATAACTGTTACTAAATATCTTTTTCTGCTTCAGTTTTACTTAAAATTTTCATAAATAAATGTATCAAACTGCAGTTAACCTAAATCATGATTACAGACTTAAGCTTTTGAAATTTTAAGTATCTTGTTCTTTCCACTAAGTTATAGCTAGTAAATGTGTCAGAACAAATCAAAGAGTTATTTTATATGTTATTTTGCACTAGCATTAATTTAGTCATAACAGATAAGGTTGTAGCTATTGATATGTTGTGGCAACTGGGCTTCAGACACTCAATTTATGTCTTTTTTTAAAGGGCAATAATCATACTATCACATTAGGGATCGGATACTTTGGTGGCTGTCTGACCTCTTGCTACTGGCTTTAAAATAGTGGTGTCATGGATGGCCTACCTTTATGGGACTACATCAAAAAATAAAAAAGAAAAATCAATATAGTTAAAGTTATTTCTTAATTTCTTACCTGTTCCAGTACCAGCTGCCATCAGTAGTAAAATGTGCTTGTACTTCCAGTTTGAAAATTAACTACCTTCAGAGTACAACCACCTGATTTTGTTAAATACTTTTAACTGTCAGATAAAAGAGCTTGTTGACATTGGTAATGGCCTGTTGTAGCTAACTACAGATTATTATCAGGAGAAATAAGGTTAAGTTACCTCTAACCTTCCTGAAAGACCCTGGCCTCCATTTAGTGTTGCAATCATTACAAGGCATGATTTCCAGATAATGAACAATCATTATTGCATGCTTGCCAAATTCAGTATCTTATATTTTAAAGCCCTGGTCACTAGAACTGAACAGAGCAGTTACTTACTCCTTACCGTAGGTGAGAAAGATGAAGCCTCTTACTTCGTAGTCAGTAGCCAGCTATAGGAAAATCTGTATCTTTTAGCATCATTAGGGGAAGTGGTGATAAATATCATTCTGATATGAATATGAAAACTGGCAATGTGATGAACTGAAAATACCATCAAAGAAAAAGGCATTTTAAGGTGCACATCTCTGTGCTTTTAGTTATCTTTAAGAATAGAAATTGGAGTGTACTAAAATGCTATCTAGGAAATTATAATTAATCAGTGGAAGTGTACAAACTTGAGTATTTATCCTAACAATTTTTTGAATGGAACTATGACTTTTCTTTTGTCCGTTACTTACCTAACGCTGTTTCTTTTACCATTTCCTGGGTTTTGGGTTTATTTGCTTGAAACACCTGTTTCTTTATATATAAAATGTAATCCCTATAAATTCAGTGATCAGAGAAAATGTTGGTAATTTTTCCTTAGTTTGTTTCTGTTTTCCTCTTTCTCATCTTTACTTGCCCCAAGAACATGCCTGCATTTTCACCATTCTCCCCCTTACTTCTCTTCCACTTCGATGACCAGGTCACACTAGAGAAGGTTATTTCTTCAGGAGAGGACCTTATTAAACCAGTAGGCCTTAAACATCAGTCTAGGATGCTGTCTGGACTCTTCTTTCCACAATGCTTCTGTGAACCTTTCCCACTCCCTGAAGCAGAGAGCATCATCTCAGATTTTATTATCCATAGTTTATGGTTGTTTTGGCAGATAAGCAAGCTTTTACCAAACCTAATCTAATCACCCAGAGACTTGCAGATTAAGGGAAAGAATTTATAGAGGATCTTATAGAGATACGGGTCTGCTTCTTTTCACTGGAGAGAACTGCTCGTGTGTTGTGCCCATGCTGTGGTGGTCATTGTATTTCCCAGGCATCACGCCTCATAGATGTCACATACCAAAGTGACTAAAGGCTGGCCTACAGTGATAAAGTATGTAAAAAGTGAAGAACCACAGGAATGTTAGAAAGTGCTTCTTGCTTTTAATTTGAGGACCAGGCAGTAATTCAGCATAGCTTGGAGGACTCACGTGTTTTGCTGTACTTGTGATTCAGAAAAATGAGTCATGGACAGCATGCTTTTCAAACTGATGAGCTTCCAACCTCATTCCTGATGTCTCCCTGATACCTCCCTGTTCATACCCCTGCCAAACCCAATGGCTTGACCCTGGCAGAGCCTGTGCTGATACAGGTCATGGACTCCCAGGCTACAAACCATTTTTCACAGCAACCAGTGCTATCTGTCTTTACAGTCTCATATATCCTTGATAGCACTGATTTTGCCCCATGATCTCCACCTGTAAAAGCCCTAGGTGAAGCAAAGAGTATTTCCCTTGACTCCTTTTGTCTTATTAGAGATCAGTGGTGGGAGACAGGCTATAGACAGAGTCTGCAAAGGGAAGAGTAGCTTATCTTTGTCTCAGAGCCAAGAACAATATATCAATGTCCATACATATTTATGTATTTATACATATTTAAGGACTGACTCAGGATTTGTCTTTCTGAGGTGTAATTTTGAAAGCTGAGGTATGGAAGTAATTTTTCTACAATAAAAGTAGCTGCTATCAGAAGGTAATTGGTAGCCCTGTTGTTTTCCCTGTATTTTGCTGCTTGTAGGACAGTTAATGAAATGTGTTGCTGAAGTCTCATTAATGTTGTTATGTTACCATGCCACATATGCGAATATAGAAGCACTGTTGTCAGGCTGATGTAGCCAAATTATTACTACCCTGTTTTTCAAGTATTTCATTTAAAAAGATGTAATTTTTGTTAATTAGATATTATAATATCTAATATAATATACAATTTTAAATAATGAAGAATAGTCAAGTGATCTGTAAGTGATCATAATGAAATAGTCAAGTGATCATATGCAAATTCATGTAAACAGGGTAGTATGAATTGAATACATAGCACTGAAAATAGATTTGTCCTTCAGGTTCTGTTAGGGACAATGCTGAGAAAGGAGGAGAGGGTTTTGTAATGATGAGAACCACTTTGATATTATTACTTGAAATAGCTACAAGCAGAAGCCATAGATAATAATAATCTTCAAACTGGAGAGGTTGAAAGCTTCGAGAAGCCAAGAATGACTACAGCTGCCTTGAGTGATGGTGGAACAAAGCCATATAGTTGTGAATAGTTTATGCAGATGAAATAAAATCACCGAGTCAAAATGTGCAGTCATCAGGTTTTAGATCCAAGAAGCAGGTGGCACATGTCTATCTCAGGGTTTTGGAGGGGTTCCCTGGCATCACCCATCTCAAAGAATCATAGACTAAAGCAACAGTTTTGACATCTACAATTAGATAACACAAGGGCACCATCACTTCAAACACAAAATTATTCCTTGTCTGTGGTCTTCTCCAGACATTCAATGAGGCAGATTGTTCCTGTTTTAAAATAATGCCTCAGAACAAAATGCCACTTTTTTCTGGAAGTGCTAAATGGAAGCTAATGACAGAAAGGAAATGATTTCCAAGTTTTACAAATGGCAACCACTGCCAAAGGATGCATGAGCTTTTCAAATCCATTTTTATTTACTCTAAGTCATGGCTTGTCAAGAACTGGGCAACAAAATGTGTAAAGAATGTGGCCCACAGTTCCTGAATTATTTATAACCTGGTCATAGTATTTGCAGATCTCTTTACTGTTTGTTTTTTTAATTTTTTAAATCTGCATTTAAAATTTCACCAGTAATATTTTGCTTTTGTATTCTTAGAATAAAATTACCACTTTAATTATTAATGCTTTAATAGCTCTGCATTTTCAGTGGTCATTTAGTGACTTGTAATGTGATGGCATTTCTTAACTTCTACTGATTTTCTTTTGGGCCCCAGTATCTCCCTTAGCCCTGATCTTCAGGGCTTCTATTTCTACTACTTCTAACACCTCAAATTTGAGAGAAAGGAACATTTTAAGAAGAAGCAGCATCAGCAATACTGAATAAACAATTTGTGACTTTTAAAATATTTGAATATTTTTCTGTAGGAAATTTAAAAAATTAAAATACCATGTATATTGAGTCTGGATCTGAAAATGATTCTTCTTGACTAGAGGAGAATTTTACTGATGAAATAACAGATTATGTGATCAATTTTCTCTTTTCCACTCCTAAGAAATAATTGAAATATGTACCTATATTTATGGTGCAATGTGACACTGAGTCTTGAGAACATCAGCAGAGCAGCTGCCTTTCCATTCTCCCCTTCAGTTGCCATCTTAAAAAATGCATAATCAGTGTAAAATGGTGAGCCCAGGCACTGATCTGTTTTCTTTAAGTGCTTTCACTATAAATTCTGTTATTAAAAATAAAAATTTTGGTATGCCGTCATTTCAGTCCACGTTCATTACCTGCATGCCAATCATCAGCTATTCACTGCATGTGTGTGTTTAATAACCATTCTCTAATGTTGCCTTTTTTTTTTTCATTTTTAGTTGTTTAATTATTTTAGTTGGAAATTAGTAGAAGCGCCAAAAGATTAAAGAAATGGCTACTTCATTATTTAAGCAATGATTGCTCATCACTGGTCAGATAAGTGGATTCAGATTCATGTGACCACATGTAAATATCTACAATTTTAACATCTGTATCTAAGCAAGTCCTCCCAGGCTCCCTCTATATACAGTGGAGAGAAAAAAAAAAACATTTTTAGAATGAAATGTGATCCCAAATTAAGCTTCTAAAATAGATGATTTGTACCCTGGAAATGGTAGTTTCGGTTGACCGTAAATGGAAAAAAGGGTGACTAGCTTAGGTGTTTGCTGTGTAGATTTCCAAAGGCATATGAGAGGAATCCCATCCCTGTGCTCCAATAAATCATGAATGCCCACAGGTTTTGTGTGATGACACTTCCAATGTAAACATACTGTGGCTTTGTTTTTTGATCTAAAGGACATAGTGCTATTCAGTGCTCTGCACAGATAAGCAAGTTCTGTTCAGTAAGGCCACCAAAGGCAGTATACTGATGTTAGGACTACATTTCAAATGGCTTAGATTGTCCTGCTTTTCACGCTAAGTAGTACCAGGGTATTATCACTTCCACATTCTTTCCAGAATGGATCAGTTTGAACAACAGCATTAATATCTGTATGTAGACATAAAGAGGTGGTGTTTAATATTTCTGATGGAAGATAAATGTAATGGTCTTGTCCAAATTAGATCTTGCTATGCAAAGGAGCATTTATTATTAATAATAATAATACCTATTTTTGTCTCAGCAAGCTCAGAAGGAGCTAGTTTACAAACAATGAAAATGGAGGAGCCTGAAAGGAAGTAATATTTAGAAATAGCACATAGCAAGGGCTTCTTGCATTAAAGGAGGTTGAAAAAGGTGACAGATAATGAATGCTGAAAGACTTTTTAGGTTCTGCAGTTAATTTAGGACATTACCTTAATGGTGATTTTTCCTGTGGGTTTTTCCCCTTAGGATGATTTCCAGCACGCAGCCTCAGAAACCAACTGGGAGTCAGTCACAAGCTCTGTCTCAGTAAGTAATTTGTTACTATTTTGCCCATGGATGGGGTGATAGGAATCCCACTCACTAAATGGCACCTGTACAGAGGAACCATGTATTCACCTTTGGCAGAAGATGGATGAAATAAGTATTTATCCAACTCAACCAGTGTGGTTTTTAGGAGAAAAGACTGAGGATATTCCTTCAGCTGTTGTAACCACATGAGATAGTTACTGGGAAGCATTTCTTGCTTTCAAACTCATGCTGACAAGATGAAAGTACAAGATATAAACTTACAATTTTCAACTGTAAAATGTCTTAACCTAAATAGAAGACTATACTAAAACAGGCTGGCAGGAAAATGATTCTAGCTTTTCATTGACAATAATGAGCAACCTGATATAGTTGAAGATGCCCCTGTTCATTTCAAGGGTGTTGGAGTAGATGACCTTTGGAAGTCCCTTTCAACCCAAACTATTCTATGATTCTATGGGGGTTTTTAAGTGTTTGTAATGAAGTATTATATCTGAAGTATCTTATTCATCAGTGAAATGCAACTTAGGAAAAATAAAAATGGAAAGAAATCAGGAAAACAAGTAATCTGTTATAAAATTTTATTTTACTCTTTATTACATTTGATATGTGTCATTGGCAGAAATTCTCCCCCTTTCATTTCCAAAGTAAAGATAAATACTGGTTTAGCATCAGAATTCATAACATGATCAGTCCTCTTCTATGTTCTCTGCTGGCTGGTCAGAACCATGTTACAGCTCTTGTAAGTCCCTCTTAAAACACATGAGACAAGGATAAGTGCTCAAAGCAGACTTGAGACCAATGTTTTGAGCATTCATAGAAGAGGATTTAGTGGTAGCACCTTTGTTACAGTAGCTGCTAGGACTTGCCAGTGGAGGAGCAGTAAATAAAATACTGGCAAATTCTATTGATCAGTGTGCAAGCCAGACAGTAAGTAGAGAGAAGATTCGGTATGGCCAAAATTAGAAGAGGTTAGTCCTATCTCACTTTTGTTTACCCTTGGGTTTGCAAATAACACTTGCACTTCATGATACAAGTAATTTATAGCCTTAAAATAATTGTATTGAAATTCCTGAGTAGTAATGTTAGCGGGGCTGAGATCTACTGGATGTGCCAAGTAGGGGATGCCAAAACACTGTGTTACTGAGAGACATAAACTCAATTTTCATTCTAATATTGGGCTGGAAAGGAAAATCTGGAATATTTTGTTTAAAAATATGGTAGGCTGATATTTGAAAATGTAAGCCTAGGGCTCCCTCATCAGGTAACTATGAAAATGAGATCAAGTGTATGGTAAACGCCATGTTAGTTACCATCCTTTACACCATAAGATGCACAATACACCAAACAATAATCCAGTATTATTTTCATATATATATATACACACACATATGTATATAAAAGCTCGTTTATCTTTGATGTCTATTTGTTACTGAAAAATTGTTCATGTGTTACAGGTAGGGTAGCTCAGGACAAATATTACAGGTAACAAGCCGATGCCCAAGGTCATTTGGAAACCTACAGCTAGACCAGAAGCAAAACTCCAGTTTCATTGGTTTTCCTATGCTATCCCCTATCTAATAAAACAAATCTTCTTCCACTGTACATCCATTGCACCCATGAGCCTTTTCTTATCCTCAGGTACAATAAGGTAGACAGGTTGAGTGATTTTTCCCAAAGGCACAATGAAAAAAGTATAAGAACATCCAAATTCTTCAGGACAGAAAAGTTCAGGAATTCTGCTGTGGTCCTGAGGAACAGAAGGACAAACTCAGACCTGCCAACACATTGATGTACTGTTCTGCTCATAACTCAGTTTGCATGGCAGTTTTGCTTCTCAAACCTACAGGGAACCCAAAGACTAATTTTAGAATCTGGGTACATTACAGCTCTAGGAATGAAAACTTTAGAGGGAGCAAATTATTTCTTGTCTGCAGTCATATCACAGAGTCATATTTTGTCATTTTTTTCCCCTCAGAAAACTAAAACTAGTACTTTTGCCCATAACCCAGCATGGCAAACCCAGAAAAAAAAAAAAGGAAATAAAATTTACTCCTTGTTAGGTTAATTTCCATTACCTGTGAAGTAACGTTATGACCAACAAACAGCTATGATGTACATTGAACTGTCTGCCAACCTCACAATACAGATAGGAAATGGAAAAGAATGGGGAAAGAGAAATCAAGGGTAAGAGCACTGGCAAAAAACCCAAAAAAATAACCCTTTGTTTCCTACGAAATTGAAAATACTTTCAGTGCTTTTAAGAGATGTAGAAGAGGTACATAATGTGGAAAATGTTTGCTCTTCAATGCTTCTTGCATTTCACTCCTCCTCTTGCCCTTTTTCTGGATTCAGTCTTGGAAACCAGATTACAATGAGCACAAGCTCTTCTAAAGCTAGTGCCTCATTCTTGGCAGGACAGAAGAGAGCCAGTTGGGTTGGCAGCTTTGAAGTTGCTTTTGGGCCTGTCACATGGTGTCACTGCCAGTAGGTTATGTGAGTTGTTGAAATAATTCCTCTTGACTAGACTGTCACTGAGAAAAAGTTAAGCTTTCTTCTGTGTGTGAATGAGGTAGCACAAATCTCTTGAGTAGAAATTTTTGTATGAAAAGAAAATGGGGAATCCCTGCTGCCTGTTTGGTTTGAAATGCCCTGCAAATTCACAGCCTGACCTGCAGTTCTGTAATTAAATGCGTAGTTGAACATGTGAAACAAAACCTCTTGCGTGATCTCAGCCATGTACCTATGGCCTGATTTTTATGCTGCTGTCTCTTGAGCATCCTTGCTTATTTTTGAAAGGCAGTCAGGGCCTGACATTTCCCTGTTGGGCTGCAGTCACAGATGAGCCATGAGCTCCATGGCGCTCTCCTCAGTAAGCAATAACATTAGGGTTCATTTTTCTTTTGTAACCTCAAAGAGTGCACTAGCACAGCACAGGGTCTCCTGCAGCATTGTTTCAGGTAACAATGCTGTGTGCTCTTGCCTGGTGCGAGCTTTTCAACTCTTTGAGCTCCTGTCTCTCTGACAGTCTCTACTGCAAGCCACTTAGAAGTCTGGAAAGATTCTTAGAGATATGCTTTCCCTTTTAGTGGGTCATGAATTTTTACAGCCATCTGCACTGTGTCTTATTTAGCTCTGTATTGTAGAGGCATTGCAGTCACAAGTGGGCCCTTTGAAAGTTCTTGTGCTGTTGGTGAGAAGCAGTAAAGCACAGCTATGCTTTATTGACTACCCTATTGTATTGTTTTCTATTTATTCTGGTTTTTTTATAATTTGAACTGTCTGTAATTTCAGCAAGCATATGCAGTAAAATATCAAGGGTTGTTACTTCTGTGATATAACTTACCATTACAGACAACTGGTTTGTTTTAAGAGACATATATGCTTTAAAACTATTCTAGTAAGCTTTGAAGGACACAATCCTGCAATAAAGTAAGTAACTTTACTCGCATGAGTGGACATTTCCGTTACTACTCAGCTGAGTAAAGCTGATCACAAAGATCAACAGTTTAACATATGCATTTATTTGGGAAAAAAAATATGTTGGGGAACAATTAATTTTAAATGGCATGTTTCTGCCACTTTACTTCAAAGGTGGGTTCTAATAAGATAAGAGCGTTTCTAGGCTTTTTTTCCCCCCACTGCTTTTACTCACAAGACCAAAATTAAAACAAGTCATGCTCTTTCTTATGCTTCTTCTTGGACAAAATCAGGTATTTTGATTGTGGTCCTTCAGAGAGTAACAGATCTGCATTAATAGTTTTCTTGCATGTATCTTTCACATATTATTAGGCTTTGTGCTTGCACAAGGGAAAAAGTGATATCAGGGTAGTGAATATTGTGATTCTAACTAATGATTATTAAAAATATTTGAAGTCCTCTCCAGGAAAATGAAAGTGCTGCAATCTTTCTGACAAATTCAAGTTGTGCCACTAGTTCAGTGGGAGCCAGATATACTCAGAAAATGGTGCTTGGCCCTTCTTGGTAGAAAATACTATTTCATTTGGCATTATAATTGTAGGGATACCACTGTGGTAGCAATCACAGCATTCATAGTTATACCACTGAGATCCAAATATCACACTTTTTCTCATTTGTTTAGTAACTTGTATTTTTTTGTAATAAGGTGGAAGAATTGACATTCAACAGTGTTTCATAATGCATTTAATTCTTGGGAATAAAAGGCCATCTTTTCAAGTCTTTAACCAAGCCAAATTTGTCATCCAAACTGACCAAGGAAAGGAGGGAGATCTAGTATACTTGTTGCCTTTGTCTTTCTCTGCTGTGGTTTCTCCTCTGCCTATTACAGATTTACTAACAAAGGCACCACCTCAGCACTACAAGGCACTTCTGGTCTTTGGTCATGGCTATCACAGTGGTTTCAAAAGACATTTCCATTACATCTTTGTGTATGTGCAAATGATCATCTCCTTTGAGGAGTCGGTGTGCATGTTGACAGACCAGCAGTGGCAGTGCTTCCACTCCCTGCATCTCCTCTAGGATTTGTTTGGAAGTTCCTTGGTGTCAATTTCTCCTTACAAAAAGAAAACACAGATATAACACAGTCTGGCCCACCTAAGGACTTCAAAAGATGGCTCAAAGTAGCTGTTTCAGTCAATAATGAGTTTCTCAGTAAATGCTTTGAATTGTTTGAATTGGTGCTATAATTTGTTCCAAGTACACTGAGATGTATGTCACTCTTAGGGGGTATCCTATCCCTCTCCATCAGTGACTGATCCTACCCTCACGGCAGAAGCACTGGATCAGACTATTGCTGCATTTGACACAGTGGAGGATCTGCTCAAACACTTTAACCCGGACTCCTGGCAAGAAGATCTTGAGAATTTGTACACAGAGAGTGGCCACCACTATCGAGGCAGGAGCTACCATGACAGGAAGTCAAAAGGTAGGAAAAGACACTATATACATGATTTGGGGCAAGACCAGGATATTCCTTCACTCTGCATAGAAATGTCCTTTGGGCAGGTATTAGATTCTGGTGCCCATGTTCCTGTTGGAGTCACAGGGCAAGTGTGACAATAAAAAATCAAGGATATTAAAATCAGGGATAAGCCATTTAATCCTTAATCATTTTCTGACTAAGATCTCTCCTGAGAAATCAGGCTGAAAACTGCCCATCGTTATGATGAATTCACAAATAAAAACATAAGCCCATGTGTAAAGGACAGATGGTTCTCATCTTCACCCTCTTAAACACTGCTTTGTGTGTAAGACATGGGGCTTCTAATTACCTGCACTATCATCCTTCTTTAAATACCCTGCTTAGGGATCATTCTCTGTTGAGTGAGGAATAATAATTTTTATCACATTGTGCTTAGGGAAGCATCTGGTGCAGACACCTGTATGTGCAGCTGGTTTTTCAGGATGTGAGCATCTCACTGGTTTTCATTATGTTGGCAGGAAACATTACTGTGGTTTAACATCTTTGTAATTGAGCAAAGCACATATTCTGGGTTATGTTTCTTGTTTCCTTCTGTTAGTTCAAATCATCCACCAAATGGTAAAGCTAAGGGATGTTAAGATGTAAGTACAAACCCATAATGATAAAGGAACACTATTTAGAAGTATGTCATGCTTTGGGGTAACCAGGGGCTGAAGGGCCTGATGAAATTGCCTGATGAAGTGCAAGACCAGATCTAGTCTGTTAGGGTTCTCCAAGATGACAATTACTGTAGTTTTCACAGGAGCTCTGGAGTGAAATACTTTATATGAGTGAGTTCTCCTGTTAGTATTGTCTTCCATTTCCAAGTTATATATTCATATGCATTCTTCTTTACAACTTTAAAATTATAATGCCCAAATCACAGTTCTGATTCTGTGAAATTTAACATTTACTGGCATCTTAATTCCCATCCTCCCTATGTTAACCATGTGCTGGGCAGGGAAAGAGGATTTTAGTTCTATGAAATTTACTTGCTATCAGTTGATAAGGTTTTGATCTTACAAGAGATATGTAAATTGCATCTGTATTAAAGAAAACGGTGTTGAGGAGTGTTCTTAGGCCCTGAAACCCAATCACCATATTGCTAAATTGTCTGGCCTGTTCTCTGCTTAGTTCCAGGCCAAATGTCATTTGCTGGACATAAAACAGGAGCTGGTAGAGGCCAGCTCTCATTCCTGATGATAGTTTGCATTGAACACCTTGTATTGGAGAGTAAGAGATAAATAGTAGGGATGTGGGCAGTCCCATGGATGTTGAACTCTGTGCAGTAGAAGGATCTCAGGCACATACAATGTATTGTTAGATGTCACACCAGCTTGGTGTACAGTTTCCAAGGCACTTTGGCCATCTTTGGTTTTAGGCTCAGCACTTCAAAGGAATCTGCAATAAAGCCCTGAGTATCCCCCCCCAGTGCAAACCGAACCCTTTTATTCTGTACCTTTGTGGCACATCCATGACAACAGCACATTTTGTGAAAAATGTCATGTAACTGCCACAGCATCACTTCTGACATCAATTTGACCTCATTTAGGGGTTTGTGAAACATGATCTGTGTGTCCCTTATTCCCAGGGTGGACTTGACATCTACAGACATGTATACAAACAAAATAAAGGGTCTGGTTTGATTTTAATAGAAGCTGATCAGAAACCTCAATACTGTACTGGTTCTGCTCTTTAGATTTCATTTGACTCTCAAATCATATTTCGCCTAGGACCTCATATAGAAGCATAGAATCATAGAATAGTTAGGGTTGGAAAGGACCTCAAGATCATCTAGTACCAAATATATGTGAAGTAGCATTTGCTGTTTTATTAGTGCAGACTATGTAGGCTAGAGTTACCAACCTGATCTAGTAGTGCTCAGAAATTCAGATGCATAAAGTTTTCTCCATTTGGTGTAAATGTAATTCAGCTTCTTGCATAACAAAAGTGTAAAAAACATGAAGAGTTTTCCAGTTGTTATTGTAACACTTGATTTCAGGCTGAGAAAGTTAGGGCTGTTCAGCCTGGAGAAGAGAAGGCTGCATGGAGACCTCCCTAGCAGCCTTCCAGTATCTGAAGGGGGCCTGTAAGGGTGCTGGGGGTGGACTCTTCATTAGGGACTATAGTGATAGAACAAGGGGTAATGGGTTAAAACTTAAACAAGGGAGGTTTAGATTGGATATAAGGAGGAAATTCTTTACTGTGAGGGTGGTGAAGTACTGGAATGGGTTGCCCAGGGAGGTTGTGAATGCTCCATCCCTGGCAGTGTTCAAGGCCAGGTTGGATGAAGCCTTGCATGACGTCGTTTAGTGTGAGGTGTTCGTGCCCATTGCAAGGGGGTTGGAGATAAATGATCTTAAGGTTCTTTCAAACCCTAACTATTCTATGATTCTATGTTTATATTTATTTTAATATTTTTTATTATTGTTTTGGTTACAGAAATAAGAAAAAAAAGTTTTAAAATAGTTTTTCTCTTGTCTTCAAACTACAGGTGAAATTCCCTGACTGTTAGCAGCTCTCTGGACAAAAGTACCTCACCACAATCAGATACTTAAAAAAATTCAGTTAAGAATTTTTACTTAGTCATAGACTTCTGGCAGATTAAAGGCTTATTCTTGAATGATGTCAGGAGTAGGGAATAGCTTTAACAAGTCCTTAAATTAGAAATGCTTGGTGGATTTTAAACACAGACACTGTGGATCTCTGAGGGATGTTTATAGGCAACAGGACAACCTTGCAGCAAAGAGAGCAACAGATTATATCATCATTTATTTCAGATATCTATCTGTTTCTGCTTCTGGCTTAGGTTTCATTTTTTATCCTTAGTTGGAACAGTCCTGAGGCAGATAACAATTTGATGCAATCTCTGCCTGTCTTTCACAGAGTTTTCAGAACATGTTATATATGTAGTATAAATGAATCTCTAATGGTTTTGCTACTATCCCACTCTGCATGTACCAAGTTGTGCCACAAATCTGAGTTTAAGAGGTAGTGTTGCTGAATACCAATTTTGATACAAGAGATATGTGATAAATGGTATTTAAATGGTAAATTTTCCTAATTTGGCAATCGATAATCTACAAAGATAAGGATCAGGCTAAGGAAATAAGAAGTACAGTGTTTTAGCATAGCTGAAATTTAGAATCACAGAATAGACAAAGCGAGACAGCATCTCAGGACTTTACATAGTCCACCCACCCAGCTCAAGGAAGGGTCACCAATAACAGGTTGCTCTGGACCATGTCTAGTCAGGTGTTGCATATATACAAGAATGGAGGATGCACAACCTCTCTGGACAGCCTGTGTCTGACCACCCTCCAAACAAAGGAGGGGGTTTTGTTTCCTTTTAAACATTTGAAAAGGTTTTCCTATGTTACAAGTTGAGTCCATCACTTCTTGTCTTTTGAAAGAAGTTTATGGCTCCATCTGCTTTACTCCCTTCCATCACAGATCAATCCTTGAATACCTCCCGCAACAACCTTAAAGATGAGAAGTGTGTTGATTAAATATGTGTGTATATGATAACTCCATTCCATCTACAGAATCTGATCTCACACCTCTACAACACTGATGCAGCTCTATTGAGTTAAATGCATTTCTTTCTATTTACACTATTGAAGTGAGATATTGGTATCAGGTGTGTCTCGCTAATAACCACATGAAGTCTGAAATTTAATTCTACATATGTTCAGTGAGGTTTGCTGTTAACCACTTCAGACTGGCAGAAAAGGACAGAAAAGGAAGAGGAAGACACATATGCACATTTTCAAAATCCTCAAATGAGATGCCTTGTGTAAACTATGAACTACAGTGTACACCTCCTTCATGAAAATATGACAAGTAGATGTTTTACCCTTTGCAGCTGTGGTAAATATACTCAAAAAGTTTTGCTATCCATAGCTGCATTTTAGAAACTCTGAAAGTATGAATATTCAGCCCTAAGCTCATCCTAGGCTCTTAGAAAAAAAGCAGGTCATACCAAATAAAGTATGTCCTTTAAAATAATTCCTTTTGCATTGCTGTAATATGTTGCAGCTGATCTCAGTGTCATAGTAATTTGGCTGTTACAAATATAAAACATCTCTATATCCCTGGCTATTAGGTTATTTAATATTGTTCTTAGCAAGAACACAGGTAGATACAAAAAAGAAAACAGCCAACATCTATAATTTTGTTGAATTTCTAGATTTATATTCTTTTAGAGAGTCATAAGGTGTATTCAGATGTGTTAAAAGGAAAACTCTTGACCCTCTAATTTAAATTTTTGAAAGCACCAATATATCTGCTTGACAATATCAGAACTCCTCAGAGATACTGTTGTAAACAGTTTCAACCATCAATTAAACGTCTTTTCCCACATGCTTGCTTGTATTTATCTTCTGTTGCCCAGGGAGGTTGTGAATGCTCCATCCCTGGCAGTGTTCAAGACCAGGTTGGATGAAGCCTTGGGTGATCTGGTTTAGTGTGAGGTGTCCCTGCCCATGGCAGGGGGGTTGGAACTAGATGATCTTGAGGTCCTTTCCAATCCTAACTATTCTATGATTCTATGATTCTGAAGTTTTACCTTGAACTGAAAAAAGCTTTATAGGTTTTGAAAGATCTCTGCCTTTGAAATTACTTGTCTACAAATGAAGAAAGCAAAGAAAAAGTTCACCGTTTCTCATGACAGAAATTTCGAGATGGTGGTATCTAGAGAAAGGGATCACCTTTATAAAAAGAATGGGGGGTTGTTGTTTGTTGTTTTGTGGATTTTGACGGCTTTTTATTTGTTGGTTTGGTTTTTTTTTGAGGGGTTGTTTATTTTTCAGGGTAGTTTTTTGGTTTTTTTTTGATTGATTTTGTATTTGCTGTGGGATTGTTTGGGCTTTTTTTATGAATAAATCTAGGGAGCAGGAGCACCTGTAGATAGATACATTCTTGTAATTAACAAGACTACACATGCCTCTATGTTCATTTTCTTCTCTGGAAATAGTATGCATGAAGCCTTTGGCTATCAGAGGAAATTAATCAGGTGGGACATTCTTGCAATAACATCTGTATGCAGTGACAGCTTTACAGGTTAAATAAATAGACACTTGCTGGCATAGCCACACTGTTCTCTAGAAGGGAAGTAGCAAGATGAGACCACAAGTCTGCATGGAATGTTTCTACTGTCCAAACAGGTTCCCAAGATCAGGCAAGTTTTGCCATGTCCTTAACAATAGTTTTTAATTGTCACTACTTACAGTGGTCTAGCAAGAAGTTAAAAATTTATTTCAGGAATGTAATTTCTCAGGGGGCTGCAAACAGTGGCCAATAAATTACTACAAACATCCATGTACTCTTCCTTGAAAGGTTCTGGGATGGCTGCCAGCAAGTTTCAGTGCACCAGATAGAATGTGCAGGCATCACAAATGCTGAATGCCTGCTCATTCACAGGAAATGTGAATATTACAGGTACCTTCTCAAATACTTGCAAAGTGTTCCCCATGCTTAAAAACATAGGATATTTTTTCCACTCATCTTCAGCTGGGAGCCGTTCGTATGTTGCACGCAAACTACACACGTTCATTCATTTTACAATCATCTAACTCATATCTATACCTGTATTCTTACCCTTCTGCAACAAATGTGATTTTCCCTCATGGTTTATGTGACATTCCTGTTGGTCACTGCAGTGAAAGCTTTTCTTATTAGACTCCTTTTTTAAAATGTTACTGAAACTTGCAGCAAATTATTGCTGGAATAAGCTGTTCAATCCCATTGATTTCAATGAAGCTATGTCCATTTGTGACACTCATAGTTTGGCCTGCTTTTGCTACTTGACCCATGCCACAGCTAATAATTGGTTTGCCAGTCTATAATATGCCTATATATTGTGAACCATGTTTTACGTGGACAGTTATTATCCTACTGCAATTCTGATCTCTCATCCTCTAAAATAATAGTTGCTATATTGACGAGGTTTGTTTTTGGCATTGTGATTCTGTAGTAAATCCAAATTGCAGCATCTTTTCCCCAGCTCCCAAGAGAAAGACTTGGATATCTACCATAGTTTTCAGGTAGATTTAACAGAGTACTTATTGTGGTATCATTAAGTGTGTGCAGTGGAACAGTGAAAACCTTTAACTGTATGTGTTGAAGAATAAAGGCCACAGTGTTTGGTCAACATTTACTATGGAGAATAATTTCATCAGTGCCAGTGCATTTAGGTGATTTAACCAGTGGAAGACGTAACTGTTTATCGTATGTATGAGATTGCATTTTCCAATTCAAGTTCAACCACACTGTAGCTTCAGTCAGCTACAGCGCTGCTCTGAATGAATGTCTTTTCTCTACCTGTCACAGCCCTGACACACAAGTTTATGCTAGTGGAAAGTGAATGCTGGGGAGAAAGGGTTCTATGTATTCATAATTCTCTGTGAAATGGCATGCTTTATAGGAGGAATATTTAAACCCAAAAGTCAAAATTAAAACAGCAGCACAACCTTTGTTATAAACTAAGCCACACGTGAAAATGGATGATGAGCTCTGGATCCCCACTTGACACACAATACTCCAACCACACTACAGTTCCATCCCTTGCTGATGCACAAAATATGAACAGGGGTAAGTGATTCCATAAGCTGTTGGATAATTTGTCCCAGTGTTAGACTACCTCATGGTGATTAGTTTTTCTTAGAGATCACTGAAATGTCCCTTGCTGCAACTTGTGATTTTTTCCCTTGTATTTTTGCTGTGCACATTCAAGAAGAGACTTACTCCATGCCTCCAGTAGCACCTTCTAGACAGCCAAAGACAATTATTAGAACCCGCTCTAGTCTTCTTTC
Organism: Melopsittacus undulatus; assembly: GCF_012275295.1. Classification (NCBI taxonomy): domain Eukaryota; kingdom Metazoa; phylum Chordata; class Aves; order Psittaciformes; family Psittaculidae; genus Melopsittacus; species Melopsittacus undulatus. The sequence continues at coordinate 14,060,902 of NC_047528.1, read as the reverse complement.
CAGACTAAACAAATACTGTTCTCTAGGCCTCACTGTGGCTGTTTTGGACCTGCATTTTAACCATCATGGTCACCTGTTATTGAACGTCTAGTTTGTTCATCCTCTTCTGCTGGAGGGGACTCAAAACTGCACAAAGTACTGCAGATGCAGGTTCACAAGAGCTGAATGAACATGAGTATTCATCTCCCTCAACCTGATGCTAAATTCCTCCTAATGCAGCTCAGCATGCAGCCTGTGTCACTGCAAGGCAAACAGCTGACTCATGTTCAACCTGCTGCTTACCAGGCTGCTAAGGCTTTTTTTCTGCTCAACCAGTGTATCCCCAGTCTGGACTGGTGCATGGTGTTATTCCGTGTCAGGCACAGGAATTTCCATTTGCTATCACTGAACCTGATGAGGTTCTTGCCAGCACATTTATACAGACTGCTGAGATTCAGAAGGCTGAATGGCAGCCCTACAACACATGGACAAATTCCCTTAATGTGATGTCACTGACAAACTTGCTGAGGGTTCATATCATTCCATTGTTCATTAGTGAAGATCTTCAGCAGTGTTTACCCCAGCATTACTGATTGGGGAGCATGCTAGTAACCACCCACCAGTTGTATTTGGAATTGCTGATCATTTTGCTCAAGCTTCTTAGGCCTTCTGGTTATCTACCAAATTTGTAGTCTACCTATCCCATATATCTCAACAGTTTGGCTGCAAGGATGCTATGGATCACTGTCAAAAATCAGCAAATGACCCAGCAGATGACTGCTGATTTCACCTCATCCACTAAAAGAGTTATCTCATTATAGCAGAATATCAGTCTGGTCCATCATTATTTCCCCTTGGTAAATATATTCTGGCTGTTTCCAGTCACCTTCTTGTCATTCATGTGCCTGAATATTGCTTTCAGGAGAATTTGCCCCTTTATTTTATGCTGGGATGAGGCTAGGCTGCCCGAATCCTTCTTGCCTGCCTTGTAGATGGCCTTGACATGTGGTATAGGAATACTGTGGCAAGGTGGCTACCATGTCTTACACCTCAGCTCTGGTCTGTGGCTGATGAGTGAAAAAAAGTGTAAAATATACAGACATAGCAATGTTAGGTCCATGTATGAACTTGGAATAAAAAAGTCTTAAAAGAAACCCTAACAGACTGCCTGTCTTTTTAAAATTAATCAATGACCAATAGCACGGGGTTTCTCTGGAATCTTTAAGGCTGTCTCTTCTTAAATAAAACTTGGCATTAGCTGCAATCCCTGATATCAGTCCTTTCCTCTGATTAAGATCAATGTTTCAAGGCAAGCACATTCCATAGTACTATGTGAAATGGGGGTGGGTGTAGACATAGGGTTTAAGAGGGAGGAGGGCACAGACAGTGCACCCCAACTTTCCAATTTAGTGTTCCAGTGTATTTTTTTGTGTCTGCCTTGCCTTTAAATTGAAATCTGATGCAGACATTCTGTAATAACACTTTGAAATTATTTGCATCTAGTCTAGAGAACCTTTTAGTTCTAGTTTTAAATTAAGGACTCTGGTGGTTTCAGTCCTTATAAGAAAAGCAGTAGGATTTCACACCAATCACACCAAGGCTCGATTACATTTTAGTTACAGGAGTGAAGTGATGCATAAAACTGACTCTACTGTAAAATCTCATTGTTATATGAGGAAATGGACTGGCTCCAGACAGTAAAACAATCCCAAGACAGGGAAAAATGCATATTGAAGCTTTCAGCAGAAAGTTGTTCAGAGCAAAATGTGTTCTTTTGTTAGAGCACTGCAAACCATAGTCTAAAGCTAACTAGGTGCTAGGAAGTGTTCTTGTGTATCAGTCTGATGCTATCAAAGTGCAGTATACCCTGTTCACAGAAGACATTGTGTGCTCACCTTGTCCCACCAAGCAGTGGATTTCTGGAGACCAGAGTCAAAAATAGCGTAGGTGTTTATCTCCATATGAATTTTTATGGAGGATGACTTGTGTATCTCTTAAACCCTTTATTTAGCCTTTCTTCTGCTGCTTGAAGTTATTTTTATTATTTCAAGACCCTTTCTGATCTTGTATTTGTCCATTCCAGCCTGGATTCTGATACCTAAGGTATGACAAAGTGCAGAGAATTCACATCTTAACTGATAACTTTGAGATTTGGGGTCCCAAAAAATGCTAATAAGTCAAGATCAGAATGCCTTGAGAAGATACCAAGGAGAATTCATGCAGTTTTCCACTGGATAATTTCCCATAATTTTTTCAAATATAGTTCAACATACTAAAATACACTAAATAAAATGTATTTTGCTACCAGTTGATTACAGAATTCCTTAAGAATGCATCCAGCGAAAGTTTTGAGCCCCCACTGAAAGCAATTGATTCCTTCATACTGCATAGAAAAAAAAATGACCCTAATTATCTGGTTATTCCCTTCTATGCTTCAAGCAAGTCAACAGTTCTCCACAGTACTGACTCAGCTACAGCCTAAGAGACCTTGCAAAGACTTCTGAAAGTCAACAAAATTAGGGTTTTGAAGGCTAGTGAACAAAGCCTTCCCTCCAGTGAAAGCCCTTTACCAGGTCACCCCTTGCCATTTAAATGAAGTAGCTCAAGTACTGAAGCTAATATTTGTAACACTGTGATGAATACAATATGACCTCTGCCAGAAAGCCCCCCCACCCTGGCTCTCTGAATGCTGGTGCTTTCCCTCTCTGCCAGTCTTATTACAAAGACTCATTTCTGTGTTGATAATGCATCAGTGATAATAGGTATCAGCTCAATGCAGGAAGGGGGACTACTGAGACAGAGGGGAAATTTCATCTGTGATAAATCAAATTTGATTCAGTCCCCTGGACACAGACGTCAGTCAGTTCATGTGACCTGTGTCTGGGCCCTCTTTAATGACCAGTTTGTTGCTGGAAGCCTTGTTTCCTATTTTACTTCAGCTGAATTAAGGCTGATTTAAGCCTTTAAGGATTTATTCTAACTGTATAGAGAGGCATCATCAGCAAATGCAATCTTAGTCCTTGTTCAACCTGTCCCGGCAGGAGCTTGCTTGTATCAGTACCCATTCCTATGGACTGATGCATGAGTGTGGATGATCCAGGCTTTCCTCTCAAGTATTTTAATTAATCATGAAGACACAAAATTATCTGCCCTCTTTTTACACTGGTTAATTTTCCCTTCACATCAACTGGCTAAAATGAATAGTAGCCAGATACCTCTTTGCTATATTGGCAAGCAAAGCTGGTTTCAAAGGTCCTGATGAGAACTTTTAGAGTAGAGGGAAACACTTCCCTGTGAGAAGGATTAGCCTGAGACCCTGCAGTGAGAAGGGGTGGCTTTGGAAAATGGTAGTAGACAAGAAAATATCATCTGTTAAAACAAAGAAATCAATATTCTCTGGACTTTTAAGTCTTGGCTGTGGACATTTGTAGTGTATTTTTCTCCCAGTGCATGAGTATACCAGCAGCCCCATTGATTTTGTGCTTCTATCAGGAGGATGATCTATACCTCTTTTGAAGAGATACTAGCTCTTTGGAGAGAGCCACTGAGATTTCATGGTAAGATGTATCACAATTGCTATAAAATCACAATTTATCTGCTAAATTTCCATTGACTGAGATAACACCTTGCCAGAAAAGTGAAGCTGCTATGATTTTCTGTAATAGCACTTGTAACATTTATGAGTTGCATCTTGCATATCTGCCTTGTGAATATCTCCAGAACAGAATGTAAAGGTGCATGATGTTTACAAATCATAGCTTTTTCCACAGTTTACTTTGTGGTGTTGACAAGGACTGAGTCATAGAGGTGTCTTTGTGGAAGGTTTTCACATGCCTATAGTAAAACAAATGCGTATGTACTATCAGGACCAGAAATGGTGCTGACCTATTAAACATGTCCATGAAAATATGTGTTCACCAACATTACACCATTATCTCATTTCTCATTTAAACAGTTCCTATTTTCCTGATCATATTTCTATTAGCAAATACTGTTTGGGGTGGGAACTCAACACCAGTTAACATATCCTCCAGTCCTGATTGAATTACTGAGCTTTTGAACACTTATTTAATAAGCAGAATCATAAGGAAAAGAAGAAAGCAGAAAAGGAGAGAAAAAGAACTCTGAAAACTCCTAGAGAAATGAAAGCCATTAAATTTTTTACTTTTATCTGTGTTACAATTATGGAAAATATATTTATGGACGGGGGGGTTATTTTGTTTTAGGTTTACAAGCTAAGCTAGAAACAGCACTTAAACTCACAGTTGATAGTCTATAAGTTATTTTTATGGTTGGCTTTACTACTTGTTTACATGACATATCTCACAGAGAATATCAGGCATTTAAATATCAACCAACTACTGGCATTGAATGAAGTTCATTAGTTTTAATTGCATTTATTTGTATGCCTATTGTAGTAACATTTACCAGCTGAAATTAATATTGCTTAGATTGATTTGACCATCTAAAAGAGAATTATCTAGACTCTATCCATAAACAATACGGACAGGCAACTTTAGAAAGCAAGTCATGCCACCTGTCCTAAATGTCCTTGTCAGGAACAGATGAATCACTCTCCAAAGACCTTTCTCTAATAAGCACGGCAATAGCCTTGTTTAAAGTGTTCCCTTTTGAATGCCAGCAGTTAGGCAAAAGGAGTTATGCCTATAATAACAAAAAAAAAGCTCATCATCCAAGTAAGCCAGGTATAAGCAGAGGAGGGAAAAGAGTAGAAGAGAGAGAATGTCTTACCCAAGGATCCAACAGATCAGTGACAAAGCAAATAAAATAACCAGCCTTCGGCTTTCTTGCCAGTATTTCAGGCAAGCCTTCCCTTCACCTTTAGAGTCAGTGTGAGCTCTGCTATGGGAGTCAGTGGGCACAGGATGAGAGCCTGGATGCCCACCTTTAATGATTTAAAATTGGTGGGTCTAGGTTTGTCTTTTTGGAAATCACTGCTATAGTTCACAAATTTTCCAACTAGTGTCACACCACTTGTTTTACTGACTGCCTGGGGGGTGGCTCAAACCAATGGAATGTCCCAGTCAAACCTCAATAATGAAACTTCTTTTGCATTGCAGTTGACCTGGATAGGTTGAATGATGATGTGAAACGTTACAGCTGCACTCCAAGAAACTACTCTGTCAATTTAAGGGAGGAACTGAAGCTGACAAATGTCGTTTTCTTCCCCCGATGCCTCCTTGTCCAGCGTTGTGGAGGAAACTGTGGCTGCGGGACTTCAAACTGGAAATCCTGCATGTGCATGTCAGGGAAAACAGTGAAAAAATATCATGAGGTATTTTCACTCTTTTTATTTTCTTTGGTACTTTTGGGTATTTATTGCTTGCATGTATTCTGAAGGCTTTTCTCAGAGCCATGTATGGCACGAAGGCCTGATTTTAAGTAAGTATAATATTAACATCTTTGATGACACAACATAACTGAACAAATTGTATTTGGAAGTGATGAATGAGCAGAGTGGAAAGAGATTATATGTTAGACACTAAAGTTAACAGCTATTTATGGATAAGTTGATTTAAAAGAAATTTGAAAGAACTTTTGGCCGCCTTTCTGTGTGGATGCTACTACAGCATCCTCCTGAGCTGTCTTTCAAGAATGAGGCTTATGTTGGACTGATTTTTCCCAGAAAAGGACTGATACAACATGAATATATATACCACTGGAAATACTATTTTTAGTAACATAGAGACATGTGTTGCTTGAGACATTTGGTTGCACTTCCTCTTGCTTTGTGCTACATCGTCTTAAACCATGCTTGGAAATGACAGTTAAGTCACATGTAAACTCTTTTCCACGCAGATTTATTACCTGTAGGAAGCAGCTGAATCTTTCAGCCTTAGATTCTTTCCCAGTCAACATTTTTTTAAAAAGACTTTATGTTTGCATAAGAGCAAAGTCGATTATAATATTTACAACAGCATGTAGTGACAGGACAAGGGGGAATGGCTTTAAACTGAAGGAGGGCAGATTTAGATCAGATATGAGGAAGAAATTATTTACTGTGAAGGCAGTGAGACACTGGAACAGGTTGCCAGAGAAGCTGTGGATGTTTCATCTCTGAAGTATTCAAGGCCATGTTGGACAGGTCTAGTGGAAGGCGTTCCTGCCCTTGGCAGGGGGGTTGGAAATAGATAATTTTAAGGCCCCTTCCAACCCTAACCATTGATTCTATGGTTCTGTGATTTATTTTTCATCCATTCAGAACACATTTAGAGAAGAAAGAAACAAGGAAACAGATTTTTATCTTCTTGTCTCTAAATCAGTATTTTCAGATCCAGTGTGAGCAATGTTTATCAAAGTGAACATATCTAGGAAAGTTACTTGATATTATCTTTTCAATTTTCTGAATGTAGGTGGCTGCATGCCATTCTGACTTAATTTCTAACGTATATCTCTTAAAAGAACCTGATTTACCACTTGGTTTAACTCTCAAGTGAAAATTAACTAGGCATTAACTAGGGAGACACGAGGAATTCAATAGCAGACGGCCATTGAAGGTCAAACCTTTGCCTTGCTATGAGCACGTGGTTACTCTTTTCCAAGGGAAGAGTTTTTTTATCACAATTAACTGCAGAATACAGCATCAGGTAGGGCTACAGAATAGTTAATAGTTTATCTAATTTTAAACAAGATGCAGCGGATGACCCTGATAATTACAGAGCAGAAAGTCTTTTCTCAGTGGTAGAAAAGTTAATTAGAAAAAAATTAATAGTATAAACCACTTAGATGACTATGAACTGATAAAATGAACTCAGAATGCCTTATGTATGCATAAATATACAGAAAAACATTGTACAAGAATGCTAAAAAACCTGGCATTTCCTTCAGAGAGCGATCAGACAAGATCAGACATGGATTAGAAGATGGTTAAGAGATAATGAGCAAAGAGGTTGAAGAAATGCACAATTTTCCACATAGGAAGTGGCTATCTGTGGGTGCCTCCAGCGCATGGATTAAGTGCTATTTCATGTATGATCAATCTGGAGGGAGGTGAACAGAGGTGGCAAAAATGACAGCTAGCACAGGAGGTAATACGCTTGTAACAGCAGAGAAGGCTATGAGGGATTTCAGAAGGCCTATGTAACTATTTCTAAATGCAGTTTAGAAAAGCAGCAGATGTTAGGATGAGTAGTCTAAACCATTCATGTAACATGGCATGTGTTAAGGGAGGAGGGAGAAATAAATGGTGAAAGTTGAAGTAAAAGTTGAATAATGAATCACTGTGAAGATCTTCAGGAAAATAATTGTTTATTGCAGTGATGATAGGAAAAAAGGAAGTGACAGTCTTCTGCAGAAATAAAGGTGAACAGGAAGGAACACAAATATGATGGTGCGCTTAAATTGGTGGAGTACTTATATTGGGTTTTGACCACTGATGCTTAGAAGGATACAGGCAGCAGCAGAAAATATGTATAGAAACAGAAAAAAACACGTCAAGAAAAATATAGGAGAAGATAAGCATCAAAAACATATGTAAGGAAAGTGGCTCAAAAGTTTTGGATAATTTAATTTAGAAAAAAAATGGGAATTAGGACACAGTGAAAGATAGAAAAGAGCAAGAGAGATTGAAAGGAAACTAATTTATATATTTCAACCCTTAAATATAAGTGGCACATAATTCAGAAGGATTCTGAGAGAACTGGAAGTAAAATATAAACTAAAGAATCATTGGTCACAACTGTATCAGAACTTAGCCAAATATTGACAGTGGCCATAAAAAAAAGATATTATAAACATGTTACCAAGCAGTTATTTTCATATTCTGTGTTTGGGAGCATGTTGTGCTGGGTCACCAGAATATCACACTGACCGGGTATTGGTCAGATCCAGGATGTCATGACTTTCAACCACCACAAATATTTCTGGATGCGAAAGACAGGCAGGCAAATTTTCCAGAAGTAGTAAGCTCCTTTTTGAAGCCTTTTGACCACTTTGTGGTCAGTGCCTTGCAGTGCTAGAGCAGCTGCAGGCCAGCAGCTGTGGGGATGCTGGTGCTTAGAATGTTTGTTGAGAGAGAGGCTTCTAGTCCTGAAATCTCAAGTTTATCTTCTCCTTATGCTCTTAATATTTTTTAATTCCTCCCTAGTTCCTGTTCAAAGCCTCACACTGTACTCACCACCAAGCACTCCCTCCTAGTATCTCAGGACTAATAGTTATCACGTGTAGCCTTTAATTTCCCCAAGCTGTGAGTGCTGCTCCAGCTCCCTGAACAGACTGTACAGCTTTTTCCTGCCATGTCCAATTGTAAGAAGTAATGCATCAGCAGGGAAAATGGGAAAATGAGAAAGCCATGGTAAGAGTCATCTTTTCCTTTATTTCCCTGGGAAATCTAATAATGAGATCTCAGGTCTTTTCTGTGACCTCGAAGTTTGCTGTAACTTTGCCAAAACACCCAGCAGATTCCAGAAGTAAACGGGTTCATAACTTGAGTAAACAGATACTTTTATGGGAGGGGGAAGGGGAACTGCAAGCTTTTGTGATGCTGTGTGATTTTTCCACGGCTTCTGGGTTTGCTTGAGATCACAGCTCATGCACAGATACTCATGACTTACCACATAGTGTCACGAACCCCACAAGCCAAACAGGCCAAGAGCTGGCAGTGTCTCAAAACCCATCTCAGCACGGTTTACCATAAGTGATACTGAGTTATGCAGCAGAGCTCCATGAAAGGGAATGACAACACAATACATCAAAATGGCTGCAGCACACCTTAATCAAATGCTCACATCTACTGTTGTGCGACTTGCCAAAGGGGAGCTGAAATGAAAGTGTTTTCCATTGCAGTGCTTTTCTTTGGAAATGCCTGAAGTCTGTTTTTAAAGAGAATGAAACTCTAAACCTGGGTAACACCCAGCCCAGAGGAGATGTGGGGGAGCTGAAGCCAGGACTCAGTTCAGCTCAGGCTGTGGCTGTGCCATCAACCTTAGCATGCACATACCTCCAAGAAACAAGAAATCAGTTTCCCCATCTCATTGCTGTAACTGATGAGATGTGAAATGAGTTTCCATGAGGAATAAATGCTCTTAAGGTAGCAACCAGAATTTGTCAGAGTGTATAAACCTCCAGAAACACAGTGCTGAACAGCACAGCTAAAAGGCATGTAAAGAAAAAAGCAAGTGGTTAAAGTGATTGCATCTTTTACCTACTTGTTCTTCCTGTAAAGACTGATGCATTTTTCACTTTCTGTATGGTGAATAGAAGTGTTCAGTAGAATTTCAACCATTTTTGAAATGTTACGTGTCTCTCCCATTTTGACTGGAACTTCTCTGGTGCCTTCACAGGACATACATGCAATTAATTGTCAATGACAAGGTCTAGCTTACTGTTAGGATGGTTGCATCATAACCTCTTGCTGTCCTGAAAGAGATAGCAGTGCTGTGGAGACTTTTTTGTTGTTATTGGTGGGGGGGGTTAACTTTTTTCAGAGAAATGGGAAGCAAACCTTAAGGAGGCACCTGAGAGAGCAGACAATAATTCTCATCCTGTCACAGGGAAATATAAGATAACTGGACAAAAATCATACAAATACTGCTGATACAAAAAGGGAAATTTGCTAAGAGTTTAAATAAAGCAGGCATCATCAAACCAGTCTGTAAGGAATATGATCTGATTTTGTATGTCCTGGAGTTGATGGTGCATGTATAAAGGAGATAAAATGTTGTTATGGTAATAAAGGCACAGAATTACACTAACAAAAAAGTTAATGCATAGAAATGCTATATAAGAAACAGCAATGGGATTTATTTGGAATGCAAATACAAGGAAACAGAATGAGTCATAAATGACTGCTAGGTTACAGGATGAGCACAGAGAGCACAGAGTGTGGTGAAAGAAAAAAGGTTCATTTTTTACTGAAATTAAAGTTCTTGGGATGACATCTGGAAGTTAAGCAACTGAGACATCCTGCAATACATGTCTGGGCAGAGTGGCAATTTGGGAAGGGGAAACCCTTGCATCTGGTCAAAAAAGCAATAGCTGGAGCCATTATGTATGACAAGATCATCAAAAGTGAGAGTCTTGATGCCACATATATCAAAAGCATCATGGCTTTAGTGACTGTTTCAGATGCCTGAATTTTAAGCCAATTAATTTTTTCCCATCTTTCCTGTGTTAAAATCAGGTGTTTCTTATTCATACAAATTAAAAAAAAAAAAATGAAACAATAATCCCATTTACATTTGATAACCCCTTAGTTTGAATTCTACCACTGATCAGCAAACCTTTTTTTTTGTCCTGATATCCTATAATTATAACTGGTAGGAAAGAATACAGTTTAGGATCTGTGTCATTATTTTAAGCTATGCTACTACTGGAATAAAGGTCCTTATGCTAAATTATGAACCCCATTCCCATAATGCTTGGTTTCTTATGCTCAGAGCACAGCTAAACTGTGTGTGACCTTTGGATTAAATAACTTTCAAAAATTGCAAGAGTAAGATTTTTCATCTCTATCAAAATTTGGATCTGTGTTGAATGTTTGCACTTTTGATGCTTCCTCTTTCATGAATGTCAGACAAATATAATTTGTTTTGCATGCTAGAACGATGGTATTTTTAGATGAGCAGAAGGAGATTAGATAATGCTGCATAGCAGGATTTTAAAATAAGTTCTGCTAAGTACAAGTTTCACTATCTAAAATAGCATCCAGAGTTGCTTTCCATCCTCTATCACTAGAATATGAAGCTAACCAGAAATTTGCTAAGCCATAGTCATGTTATTGACTATCTATTGTCTTCTTAAGTTAATAATTATAAAAAGAAAAAATAACAACTAGTTTTTAAATGAGACTTGAGATTTCTATTGGGGTTTAAACTGCTGGTCAAGAATTTAACAAAGAATGTTACTATTGCTCCTAAAAATAAAGTAAATAATAATAAGGAAGAAATGGATATGAGCAACTGGACACCCTTTTTTTATTATGATATTTGAAAGTGTTACTGCGTTTCCTATTACTCCTTGCTTCTTATTAAAGCAGAAATCATCAATCATGGACTCTCATGGCTAAATATTTTCTGAGTTCAAAAGTAAATGACACATGGCAAGGGACATCAGTGAGTGCTCGAGGGAGTGGTTCACCTCATCTGACTCTACCCATCTAAAGCTGCAAGTGGAGCCTTTAGCCTCCTTTCCTAATTATCAGAGCTAGCACCACCAGAAATAGGTGTTTAAGGTGAATTGTTCTCTGGAGTCACCTCTTTATTGCTGCTTTTACTGGAGAAATACCAGGTACAGTTCAGGGTGAACAGGTTATCCCCATCTGAGTCCTTTCCCCTGCAGTCATTGCTGCTCTGCTCTCCACATCCCTCATCATGAAGTGCTCTTACAGATTTATTGAGATTAGAGGGGCTGCCTGTGTTCCAGAGGCCTCTGAAGAGCACCCTTCTGCCCCAAAGTGAGACCCAGACTTGTGCTGTATACCTTCTGGAGAGGCAGCCATGGTTCCTTGCAGGACTGTCCAAGCAATGAGTGAGCCTAACTTAAACAAGTGTACCTGAACTCCATCTTGAGTTTTTCTGGCTTCAGCTTCTAGGTGCTGTTTTTTGGGATGGTTTTCTCTCTCATGTAAAGTGTTTCAAAAGCTGGCATGCACATTCAATGCATGACCAATGTGCAAGATTCTTGGCAGGGAAACCCATGTAAACATTTATTTATGTTTTCTTCACCACCACCCCCAAGAAGAATTATGCAGTAGTCACAGTAACTTCACCTCAAAACCTCTCGGGTGCTCAGGCACATCTACAGAGTAAAATGGCATCCAGCATACTGATGCACTTCTATGGACCTCTTTGCACAGTAAATGCTACAAGGCCCTGATGCCTTTTTTTGCACTACCTATATTTATTTCACACTACCAATCCAGCTCAAAAGCTAAGTATTTTGCCTTTTTTTTAATTGCTTTAATACTTTTATCACCATAATTAATTCAGTGTTTCACTGGGGGGATATGGCTGTAGTTGTGTACTCTTTGTGAGGAAATGTTTTGAACAACCAAGGCACCACATTCTGGTTTGTAGTGACAGATGTTGCTCCTTTAATTTGAAAACTGCAAGGTTATTCTTTTTTGCCCACATAAAACAAACTTTCTGAGCATTCCAGATCTTCTTCACATCTATATTTTCTATCTGCTACTGATCCCATCAAAAAAGGAGCAATAAAATTTCTGAACAAAATTTCTGTGAACTGTTTTCATTAATTCAGTAGTTCCTCAACTTCCAAGGACCTGACCATGTGATGAATACACAGAAGCTATTTTCAGAATAATGAGTTTTCTTTCAGCTGCTCTAGTCACAAGAAATGGCTGTACTTGCTGATTCTTTTCAATTCCCTTGTATTTAGCTGGAACTAAAACTATTAGATGGAAGCTAGGTGGAATGCTTCAAACATCAGTTCTGTGATTATCTATTAAAGCTCTACAGAGGGATCTGAACAGGCTGGATCAATGGAATGTGGCCAAATGCATAAGGTTCAACGCAGCTCAGTGTTGGGTCCTGCGTTTGGGTCACAACAACCCCGTGCAACACTACAGGATTGAGGCAGAGTGGCTGAGAAGATCCCAGAGGAAAATGACCCTGGGGGTGTTGGTCAACAGCCAAATTAACATAAGCCAACTTGTGCCCAGGCCAAGAAGGCCAACAGCATTCTGACCTGTATCAGAAACTGTGGCCAGCAGAACCAGGAAAGTAATCTGTACTCAGCACTGGTGAGGCTGCACCTCAAATCCTGTGTTTAGTTCTGGGCCCCTCACTACAAGAGAGACGTTGAGGTGCTGGAGCAGGTCCAGAGAAAGGCAAGGAAGCTGATGAAGGATCTGGAGCACAAGTCTGATGAAGAACGGCTGAGGGAACTGGGGTTGTTTAGTCTGGAGAAGGGAAACTCAGGGAAGACCTTATCACTGTCTACAACTACCTGAAAGGAGGTTGTAGCGAGGTGGGTGTTGGTCTCTTCTGCCAAGTAACAAGCAATAGGACTAGAAGAAATTTGCATCAGGGAAGATTTAGGCAGGATATTAGGTAGAATTTCTTTCCTGAAAGGGTTGTCAGGCACTGGAACAGGCTGCCCAGAGAAGTGGTGGAATCACATGTGTGTATTTAAAAGATATTTAAACGTGGTGCTTTGGGACATGGTTTAGTGGTGGACTTGGCACGGCTAAATTAACAGTTGGCCTTGTTGATCTTAAAGGTCTTTCCCAATCTCAGTGATCTTATGATTCTATAATTTCAGCTGTGTTCAAACACTGGTTTTCCACCTTGTCTGGGGAAGTGCCTGCAAATTCATTTTTCTACTCTTATCAGCGAAGCCCATATACTGTGCTCATGTTTCTGAACATAAAACACAGGGAAAATCCTCAAGCTGTCAGGAGGTCTGTTAGCTTAAATACAGACTACATCTTTGCTCTCATCCCATTGCATACTTTCATTTGTTCTCAATTGAAAAAAAAGCAGACCTACCAACCCAAAGTGACAATCATCTGAATTTGCCAGGTTTTGATGAAAGACTTCTTTAAATAAAGAATTTTATCATGGGCTCAGCAGCAGCAGCTGTACTTGATTTCAAAAGTGTATTTTCTTTAAAAAAGTATCTTTGAAGATCCAGTCTATTTTCATCTCTGTAATAATTGCAGCAACCTGGTTGGGTTCAGTTCCTCTGGTTTTTTTTTTTTATGACATGGTACAGTTAATTGTCCTGGTGTCCATCAGGATTTCTTGCATATAGTCAGTGAATGTTTGAAATCTCCTTGTTCTGCTCCCCATCAGTAAATAAGTAATTTCAGAAGGGAAAGGACCATATAATGTCACTGGTAGTTTTTCTACTGGTGTGTTGCCTTGAGCAAATCAGTTTCAGATTCCCTTTCTGTACACGTTTGACAATGATGCATGTCGTTCTGTGCAATCCACTGTGAGATCTGGGAAGAAAAATGCTGTGTGAGAGTTAGTGTACTTAGTCTTAACTCATTTGTTTTACCTAATCCAAACTAGTATTTGAGCTTCAGGGCAGAAATTGGAAATATCTATTTTGTTAAATTACCGTAGGCCCATCAACAGCAAACTAATGAAACAGCAGATTTCCCCCCTCAATCTGCACCGCCATACTAGTGTGGGGGTATGCACTCTTTCACAGCAATTCAACCTCCAATGGTGGGCTTGCAAAACATATCCCTGCAAACTGCCATCTTCCTCAGCTCTTTCCAGTCCATGTTGTTTCAGTCAACTGTGTCTAGTTCCATACTTACACTGTCACAGAAGATTAAATAGGATATTTCTGTTTTCCATATAACCAAAAGGCCATTTTAGTATCATAGAATCACTTTTAGGGAATCAGATTCATAAAGTAATATGGGTTGGAAGGTAGCCCTGAGGTTCATCTAGCTCGATCTCCCATTCAAAGGAGGGAGAAATTTGAAGTTAGAGAAAGTTGCTGGGGCCTTGTCTTGTTAATTTTGACTGTCCTCAAGGTGTCTGCATTCTCTTAGGGCCATCCACTCCAGTGTTTAACCACTTTTAGTATTTTCTTCCATACACCCAAATAGGATTCTTTTTGTTGCAATAGAAACCTGTTATACCTTTATACTTCCCTAGGAAACAATTTTTTTATTAGTTGAGGTTTTGCCTTTTTTTTTCAGATTATTCATAGTAAATTCTTAAGAAAAAAATTAAATTGAGGCAAAGATTTTTAGGATAAGCCAACAAAAGTCAGATTTCAGAGAAACACAATGAGATCTGGCACATATTTTGAACAAGCTCCATTCATCTCCTTCTGCCTCACACAGTCATTTCAGTTTTGGTCCAATTCTAATGATATGTGCTTCAGAAATTTCAAATTGCATTTAAAAGTGTTCCTTGTTCTTCAGAGCGGAAACATTATACAAGTGAGAGAGGGAGCAAAGCAATTCAAATATGTATGAGACTACAAATACGAGCCAAAGCAAACATGCTTGATAATTTGCATGCAAAGGAGCAACTCTGGACATGGTTAGGGAACTGCACGATCTGAAGATACCTGATGTAGGAAATAATCCAATCTGTCAAAGCTCCAGGACAAACAGTACTGCAGGATGTCACAGAGTAAAAAGAAAAAGCTGGAAGTAAAACAAAAAATGTGTCCAAATTAATGCTGGTTAGGGTTATTAAGGGCTGTTGGTGCCCTGAGGGCCTCAACAGTCTCATCCTCAAATCTAACAGTGTTTTCTAATCAGTGTATTTCTGTTGATCCTCTCAGGTGCTGAAATTCGTCCCTGAGGCTGGCCATCCCAGAAGAAAAGGCAGAACCAGGAACAACATGGCCTTAGTAGATATACAGCTGGATCACCATGAGCGTTGTGATTGTATCTGCAGTTCAAGACCACCCCGATAAAAAATAAAGAAAAAAAAGAAAACCAGACACACTAATTGCAGCTTACCAGATGTTTACTTTTAAGCAGGATTGCTCTGAGGACCTTTACTCACTATTCATTTGAACTTTGCTACTAGCCTGCCTTTGCAATTAGCAAAAATGATCGCTATGTTTCAGCATAGCTTTGCTGATAAGTGCCATGGCAGCCAAACAGGTATATCATAGATTTTTATGTATCAGCATCCAAGAGAATAGGATTATGGTTATCTGTAGCTAGATTCTGAAGGTTGAGATTTTCAGCTCATTTACAATCCTTAGGCATGCAATGCCCATTGAAATGAAACACCAGTTAGGTATTTGTGGTAGCTGGCAATGAAATAGCATTGTGTTTGTGTTTCTGTTTCTCACTCACCAGTTCCTAACTCAAATTCTGCTGCCATTTCTACCTGCCTAGCTCTCCTGGTGGTCAGTAAGGTTCTGTGGGTATAAATGAAGACAGAATTTGGGCCTGTATGAGTGTAAAATGGCTTCTCCCACCCTGAGAGGGAACTTCCCAGCATTCTGGCCCAACAGAGTGAGATGTAGCATGGAAGGTCTATCACTATATAAAATAACACACCAATAAGATCAAATCTTACTTTTTGTACTTGAGCAAATTGTGTGTTGAAATTAGCAGATGCTTTGCATAAGATAGGACATTGGTGCTGGTAAGGGTGTATGGAGGCTGGTACTTTTGCCATAGTGATTCCATGGGAGCCATCACCCAGGCACTTCTGCAAGAGGGGGCTCCTACCAAGTCCCCAGGTAAATCCATGTGGACTGGGGCTGATTGTTGTCTCTACCTACCTGGACTGGACTCCTGCCCGTTGCCCAGAGCTCCCCACAGTTGCCCAGGAGAAGCCCCTTCTACATAAAAAGGGAGAGACAACCCTCCCCTTGCATATTCCTTGCTGCAGTTCGAGGAGTGTCATGTTTCCCCACACAGGCAATGAAGATAGGGCACTTGTTTGTTGAAAATATTGATTTGTTTTGCAGTTGTACTACTGGGAAACAAAACTGTTCTTGAGATTTAATTATCGTTATTTGGTTTGGGGTTGGTTTGTTTGTTTGTTTTAAATATGGATTATTATAACTTTGTCATATATGCATTAATCTTAGTTATCTGAGGTTAGTTGTCTTATTTCAGCTCTGTGTATTGCCATGGTTAAACTGTTGACAGTGAATTTCTTTTTTGATTGCATTTTGCTGAGGCATATTAACTCATTAAGCAATGTCTGTCTGTCATGGAAAATGTGCATCATTTAATAACTTCTACAAGAATATTATTAAACACCACCTCATAATAAATTAAGCACTTTAAAAGCTACAGCATAGCTTCCTATGCCTTTTAAAATATTATGAAAGTGTTCTAGCTGAAAAAGGGAAAAAATATCCTTCTAAATTAGCTTTAAAAGTTCTTAAATGCTGTTCCAAAAGTGTAAAACACAGATTTAAAACTGGTGAAGAATTGGAGTTTTGATCATGAATGTAGCAGGGGCAGCATATTTAATGGCTGAGGTTTTATATTTAATAGCAGACATAGACTGTATTGATTCATCTTGTTTCTGTTGCCTCTTGTGTTTCTATCTCTGAAAGAGTGAAGTAGGTTGACAGTAGTGTGTTATAATTAATAGAAACTGGCATGTGCTATAATATAATATTGAAAGCCTTCAAGGCAGTAAGTTTTAGCAATCTACAATTTTTTTTTACAAAAGTGCCCTAATATTCTGCCTTTCCTTCTTTATCAGCTCAAGTATAAGTGATGTTTAATAATCTTAGCAAAACTTTACTGAAACATCCCTTAGAAATGTGTTTCTTTCTTTCCTGTACTTTAACCTTTGAGATTCAAAAAGTGTGGGGGTTTTATTATTTATATTAATTTTTCCCCTCTGGCTCCCAGATGTCTATTTAAAGATGCTCCTGAATGCTGACTTGGGAAGTGATTCATCATTTTTCAAAGCAATCCACATTAAAAGTACAACACTGTAACCAAAGATTGCCAGCTCTGTTTCATAGTTCACGACTGTTTAATGGAGACTTCAGTCTTTTGCTGTTGCTAGCTTAATAATCAGATTGACCCAGCCCTTCCATAATTTTTAGATAATTTTGGAAGAAATTTGCATGTGAAACCTTGGCAGTACTGATTGGTTTTGAGACAGTGCACTCCAATATATATTCTTGGCTGAATAATGCCCAAATCATACCTAAGCACTCTGCCCTTGTAGTTAGCAATGGTTGTGGGAAACATCAGTTTCATATAGTTTTATGCTTTGAGTGGTCCTTTAATTCCCACCTGCCCGGGGAAAAACGTGCAGCAGACATCAGCTGTGCCTGGCATCTCCCATGAGCCTCTGCCTGCTTTGCCCGTTCTTCACCACAATAGCCGTGCGTTGAAAGAGGTATTTACACCTCCTAATCTGGGGGGATCCAGCCTTTTCTGTAAACCCAAGTTACTGCTGCAAGCAACTGGGAGAAAGTGTGCCTTAGCCCACACCTAGTGTGGCAAGTTTTCTTTCTCTCTTTTGACTGTGTAGCAAGATCAGAACACTGATTTGGGCAACCAAGTGAGATACACAAAGACTGGTATGAATACTCATTTTAAAGACTGAACAGCTAATAGTTTAGCTAACTACATTGGATACAAGCAGCAGTAGATGCCAGGGTCCAGCAGAAAATGCAGCTGTAAAGAGATTCATATAATAGGGTTTATCCTCTTGCTTAATATTAGGGTTCATTTTCTTAAATACATACTAAATTTGTCACAAAATTTTACTGGGACACTTCATAATGAAGGGAACCTGCCATACAAACTGCATGTGCAGAAGAGTCAAGGATGGGCTTTATGGTGCAGTGTGGGGATGATAACATACATGTGAATGAAGAAAAATTCCCAAAATCCAAGCCCTGAGCTGCAGTGACCCTGGTGAAACCAAATATCAACATTGTTTTCTTTTTATTTATTAGCAGAAATTGCAGAGATTTTTTTCCATAACTTTGTTCTCTTTTTTGTCTATGTAAAAACTGTTATGTTGTTTGTATACTGTTTTAACTTAAAAAGCAAAGTTATTAAAGAAACTAACCTGATTCATCTTATTGATGGAATTGGAACCCGTCCCCCCAAAATAAATACCTTTTCAATAGAAGTTCAGAAAGATTCTTAATTTCAAACCACTCAATAGCTTTTTATTTACTGTATTCTTCTGGGATAGAGCCTACTTTCTCAAGTGCAATCTATATACATTTTTTGTTATCTCAGTTAAATGCAGCTTTCCTAGCAGTATTTTTTACTTTATGCAGTATGTAATGTGTCTTACCTTGATGAAAAAATAAATACTGCTTTTGAAAGAAGATAACTCTGAGTGATTATTCCGAATTCAGATGAACTACAACCTGCCATTTACTGGAAGATGTTTTCACACCTTCCATGCTAGATCTCTTTGTGAATTTCAGCAGCCATTCCCAGGAGCAAGAGGGAAGTACTGAAGTGAAATTTTGGGGTAACCCAGTTTGAACCCTGAAGTAAAGGAGTGGACAGCTTCCTTGTGAAACAGCATGACAGCAGCACAGCATTTCACATGGCCAGATCAGGGTGCTTCTCCAGACCTAGTGCTGGTCTCAGTCCTCACAGGCTTGCCTCCAGCAGAGGTGTCCTTGCTTACCCTACTGAAGCAGCTTCTTACTGGCTGAAGGTTTGCAACTCACCTTAATCAAGGCAGACCTAAGCACCCAATTTTTGTGTGCAGGGCAGCTGGAGGAATCCAAACCCTCTAAAGGTGGGGAAATTCAATCCACCCTTGTGAGTTCAGGCACTTCCCCAGCTTTGGCAGATGCAACTTTTGGCGTGTTGCATCTGGAACATATCTTTCATAGCTTGTGTTAAACTTAGGCTTTCACTGGATCTTGAACTGAATAAGAAGATGAATTTTTTGTCAAATTACCTCTTCATTAACTAGATGCCCAGTTTGATACAGGAAATACAGATAGCACACAGTCCAGGGACCCAGCTTTGCAGCGTGTCCTCATGCACATGCACCTTGTTCTGTACAGTAATGTCACTGACATGGAACAGTCAGCCATTCAGATAAGCATATTTATCTTTTGCTTTGTCATTGTTACTCAGAGAAAGTATTCATATATCTCGATTTTGGGGTTTTTTTTTGGGGGGGAGGAAGGCAGTCTGAAGAGCCATTTACTAACAAAAGAAGCAGTTATGTTCTGTACAGTGCACAAGGATGCATTTAATAGGCAGAGAATAAATTTTTTTTTCCCTTCAGAAATGCACTGTGTAGAGAGCAGCTGAGAAACTGTTCCAGCAAGTGTCCAAGTATGGCATAAAGCTCCTACCATCCAGCATTGCTATGTACCTGCGTAACTAATGGCTAGCTAACATTATTAGTTTAGCCTTGTGCTCATATGACTGAAAGCTTTTAGAAATCTGCAACACAAAAAGTAGCTTTGTGTCTCTTTAGCTGAAAAAATATATAATTCCTGAGGTCATTCAGGAACTCACCATTATCTTTTCTTTTTTAAAATAAGTATATTTAAAAAATTATTCTTCTCATTTTTGAAGAATACAAAATCCTTTAGCTGATTTTAAGATCAGCAGCTATAAAACTACTTCTCTGCAAATTCATATAAGATTTCCCTTTTCTCTTGCTCTTTTCTGGAGAACATTGCCCAGTCACGTTGTTGTAACACAAATTCAGCAGATGTCCAATTTGTATTTATTCTCCCAGGGACGCCAGTGCAGTACCTAATGAAAATACAGAAATTAGCATTCTGGTCTCTCATTCTAGGATCTTAAATTTAACTTTGTCTATTGATAGTCTTGGTCAAATATGCTGAAATACAGAACATTCATAAAGTGTTTGGCTATTCATTGACAGGCCTTGAAAATCTGTCTTAAGTGTTTAAAATGCAGATTTTATTTTGCACTTATTTTCACAGACTTCTTCAAGAAATAGGATTTCCAAACCCACAAATTTTCTGCTACGAATAGTAGAAAAGAAGTATTCTAGGTTTTAGACTATCTTCTGAAATTGATTTGACTTGACTTAGTCTGAAGTTCCTTTATAGTTAATGAAAGTGGTATTTCAAAACCAAATTTATAAAACCTGATTTTTGAAACTGAGTTTCAAAACCTCTTTTATGTACTGCTTATAGAAAGTTGCTGTGGCACAGACATGATTTAATAAAAATGGAACTAGTTACGTAATACCAGTTACTGTGTTATATGCTCCAATTTCAAACTGACAGAGGATTTCTGCTTCAGTTGAAAGAATTTCAGTTTCAGAACCAGCACAGAGAGAAAGGGGTAAAAAGAACTGGGGACTACTAAAATATTTTGATATAAAGGGTGATGACATAAGAAAAAACCCTTGCCTTTCATTCATTGCATTTTATTAGATCAGTTTCTAGCCATTTTGCCAGGTGAGAGGCTCTGTCCTGTGGGTGGTGGTGATGGTGATGGTGGTAGTGTCTAGTGATAGTCCCTGGAGAGTCTGCAGGCCTATGTGTCCATGCTGCCAGTGACTGGAGAGACCAAGTCGGCTGCTGGACAGACCAGAGGGTCAAGGTCAACTGTCTGAGAGACTGTGGGGCCTTGGAATCAACTGAGACTCATGTGCATGCACGTGAGAGAATGTGTCTATGGGAACACTTGTTCGTCCCCACTGCTGGCTGAGCACAGATGCACAGAGTTGTGGCAGCCTTGCCTCCATCAGGCCACCAGACTCAGCAGCTGCTACCACTGTTCAGCAAGGCATCACAGGGAGATCTTTCATAATTGTGATAAGATTGGAGGCTGCGGTATTTTGCAGCTTCCAGATAGATTTTCTCATTAAGTCACAGGAAGGCAAATTGTCCAGCTTTACTGCAGTATAAAAGCTCTGATGCAGCACAGCCCCCAGAACATCCTCCTGAGCTCAGATCACCTGATGTGAAAGAGGCCTTCATTAAACTGCTCTGATACCCGACAGATGGCATTCATTGCAACCTTTGCATCAAAATACCAACCCTTGGATTCTGTTGCTAATTTATTTCAAAAGGTCAGGCAAGGATTTGTGTACCCTCAAGGAAGCAATTGCTTTATAGGAAGCTGCAGCTTTAGTATTCAAATAATTCCACTTAGGCAAAATGCTGCAATTTTCCCAGTTAAACTCTATCTGAACACTGATTGCATAACCGATTATTAAATGAAGATAAACCATGTAAGCTTCCATGAAGAAGACTTTTTTTTTCCAATTAAAATGGGGACACTTGGATCCAAATTAAGACCCTGACAAGAAAAGCAAATTAGTTTCACTGAGAAATGCAGGTACGGCATACCTGAAATCTTTAGAATTGAGCAATGTAGGCTAAGTCAGCAATTTTGATAATCAAAAGACAAGTGTCCCTTAAAAAGTCCTTCTACATAAAATGAATTCAAGGAACAAATGAAAACTAGTCCTTGCATTTTAATATCACTAGCTGATGGAACTGAGCTCTGGCCAGCAACAAGTACTTTTTATTTTTTTCTGAGTATGTAAGTTCTTTTGTCTGACAAGCATTTTAACAAGCCATGAAAGTTTCATCAAATACTAAACTGCTGTTCTTTGCCCTTCACAGCAATTCTTATTGAGTAACACAAACAAAAGAGTACTCCTTGCATGGAGCAGATCCTACATGGACATGCAAATGTCTACATAAAAAAAAAAAACAAACTACAAACCAAAACCATGTTTGGAGTGATTTGTATATGTGCTGAGGGAGTTTACTTGTTGCTGGCATGTTTTTAAAGATAAAAATTTGCTTTTAGAGTCAAAAATTCATTGTTTGGTTATGTAGGACCCTACTGAATAATCAGGAGTTGACAAAGTGATAACTAAGCTATAAACTATGTGAGGCATCTTTTAAGTTAACTGTTGCACCCATTGATACCTCCTGCCTTTTCCACTTGCATTATGACACTCTACAGTGACTGATACCCAGTGACACTGGCCTTCAGGGGCATACAGGTAGACACTCTACAACGGATTTGACCAAAGAAGCAACCTGACATTTTTTAGCTTATCAGAGTGAAGGCTGGCACGCAGTGTTGCTATTTGCTCTCTAAAAAACCTGTGTAAACTATACAATTATGCAGGTGCAGCATAAGTTAGGCAAAAAGTGGCCTGCAGATAAATGCTAGGAATTTAAAAGGCCATGATAAGGCCTTTAACTTGGACAAACTCATGTAGACCGCATGCTTCAGGAAAACCAATATTATCTGAATGGTCCTTGAAAACTAGCATCCTTGAGTGTAGAGCACCTTATATGGTACTGAATAATTGAGAAAACAGCCTTTACAATAGCATATGATGTATGAGACTGAAATCCTGGAGCTTTTTCCTAGCCTCTGAAAGTTTTTTGGGTAATTCCTTTAACTGCATTTAGTTCCAAGCAGTTGCTCCAAAATGGAATTTAATCCAAAATGGAACAACCCTCTGAGCAAACTAAACTTGACAATATATCTGTGTATATAAATATAGTCATGTATGCATAAATATAAATAAAATATATATTACACATACATATTTTTTCATACACATGTATATAAGTTTTTCCATAAATCCAAGCTAAAAAACAGCAAGAAAACTTTAAATTGTACTCTATCAACACAAAAATAATCAGCAGGCAAAGAGAAATAATATTCGTACGCTACAGCTAAATTTTCTGAATTCCTTTGAAAAACACTGAATGCTTTCAACACAAGCACTATGCAAGACCCTCTCATTGTTCTCCTCTTCTAGGCTTCCATTTGCTCACACAGGAAATTCTGGGAAGTCTGCTCAGTGCCAACACAGTTACTGAAGGCTGTTAGTTGTAGTTCTTTGAAACTCTTTAGCTGAATTTTTTGCCATGAATTTTGCAGTTTTGCTTCTTCTACAGAAGTCTTGAAAGAGTAATAACAGCCATGCTTCGTCTTTGGGTGTTTACATCTGCAAGAAATCAAACAAATGTGCCTTTGATGGAGAAATTCAGTGGATAAGAAAAGAGGAAATGTTGCACGCAACCCTGCCAAGGTCTTTGAATTAGGCATTGCTGTTGATCTCAGACATCTGTTAGAGGAAGCCAGAGGTCTTACTGTCTCAAGATACTACTAAAGACTGAAGATCTTAGGGAAATGGTGAACTGCATGAAAGCCTGAACATCCTCGTTACCTCACTTCACTTTCCAGAGACAGCACCTTGAGCTGTAAAACCCTGAAAACATTCTAGCATTATCATTTTTATCTAAGTGGATAACTAGTCTTGGGTTCATAGGGCCATAACCTACACAGAGAGGAAAACTTAAAACAGTTATCTGATATATGCTACACCAGCTTTCTCAGAAAGGGAAGAGACACACAGAGAACGAATGATGAATATAAGCCTTCTTTCCTCTAAAAGCAGCAAGAAGGTTAGTCTGGCCTCAAGAATCTTAGTTTCAGTTTGACATTATGACCGCATTCCTTATTAGCACTGGAAAATTAATTGTGTCTTTAACTGTGTCTTTGGCCTGGAAACCTAGCAAGGTTGAGATGTCTGACAAGACGGGATTCCTTTGACTAAATGCACAACTCTGGCCCAGCCTACATCCCTAAGATCCCAGGAGAAAAACAGGTCCATATAGGGCACTTTCTTTGACTAACACAAGCATTTAAACCAGGTCAGGGAAGGAGAAGAGAGAAGAGCAAGCACTCCCTTGACAAAATCATCCAAAAGCCCAGTTCAGGGCAAGTGCTATGGGTGAGCCATCCTGAGTTCATTTTCTAGTACATACAGCTGACCAGCAAGTGGTACCACAAGGAGTAGGGACTGGTGATGCACAAAGAGAGCAGCTCATACAAGGTAATACAGAAGGGTGAGTTAAAGTCTTGCTTTTGTTGAAGGCTGAAGGCTGGTCCCAGTAAACACAAACATAGATGGAAAGCTGAATAATTGGGCAGAGGAGTAACTGGTAACTAAACACATCACTCCTTGGGATTTGAATAAAAGTAACCTAGATTTACTGTTCCTACTTGATTATTTAAAGATTCCTCAACCCTTTTCAACACAGTGTTTTAACATGCCATATTTATACAGGTTTGAAATGAAATATGATATTAGATACAGTTATAGATGTTAAATGTAGTGTTGGTATATCATTTATAAAAAGAATGCACAGACATTGGCATGTTTTGTAGCAGTAAGGTAAATTTAAGGACAAGCAAACTACTGCATTGCAAATAAATAGCTTTCCTCAATGAAAAAAAGGGTTGTTACAATGCTATTGATCAGCATTGCCTATTCCAAGGCAGTGTTTGCCCACTATACTATGATGATTATATTATCCATTACTTCATGCTAAAATCTTGTGAAACGAAAAATAAACACAAAGTTCTCTTCCCTGTCTATGGGCAAACAATGATCTCCATTCAGTTTCCAGTGATGACTGAATGGCAGGATGCAATATAACAAAAAAGTCATAAAACATGCAGAAGATATAAACTTCCTGCCTATTAATTCTGAACTGTTAGAACAAGCTAGAGCAATGGGTGGTTACAAAGTACATTCCAACTAATAACAGAAAGATGAAGTTCCCATTACATTATTATTACAAGAGAATGTACAAGTGGCTGGGAAACCTACCATGCCTCAGTGCTGTTTGGAATTCAACTGAAATGAACAGAGTGATGCAGAGGAAACTATATGAGTATCTCTTTCCTTTGGGATGGATGGCAGATGGATTTATCATGCTTGTAGAGTACTAATTCTTTTCAGGCATACAGTGACATATATCTTGTCATTTGTGACACAGATCATTACAGTTGTTTCTAGAGATTGTAAAGAATTTCTTCCTTATATCCAATCTAAACCTCTGCTGTTTAACTTTGAACCCCTTATCCCTTGTCCTGTCACTACAGTCCCTAATGAAGAGTCCCTCTCCAGCATCCCTATAGGCCTCCTTCAGATACTGGAAGGCTGCTATGAGGTCTCCACGCAGCCTTCTCTTCTCCAGGCTGAACAGCCCCAACTTTCTCAGTCTGTTTCATACAGGAGGTGCTCCAGTCCCCTGATCATCCTCGTGGCCTCCTCTGGACTCGTTCTAACAGTTCCATGTCCTTTTTATGTTGAGGACACCAAAACTGCACACAATACTCCAAGCGATGTCTCATGAGAGCAGAGTAGAGGGGCAGGATCACCTCCTTCGACCTGCTGGTCATGCTCCTTTTGATGCAGCCCAGGATACGGTTGGCTTTCTGGGCTGCGAGCGCACACTGAAGCTGGCTCATGTTCATTTTCTCATCAACCAACACCCCCAAGTCCTTCTCTGCAGGGCTGCACTGAATTTCCTTTTTGCCCAACCTGTAGCTGTGCCTGGGATTGTTCCAACCACAGTGTAGGACCTTGCACTTGGCATGGTTAAACTTCATGAGGTTGGCATAGCCCACCTCACAGGTGTGTCAAGGTCCCTCTGGATGGCATTCCTTCCCTCCAGCATATCAACGGAACCACACAGCTTGGTGTCATCGGCAAACTTGCTGAGGGTGCACTCAATCTCACTTTAAAATGATTTAAAATCATTTAAAATTATTTAAAATCAGCTTTGAAAATCTGAATATTTGTAGACTACTAATATGTTAATTTTCTCATTATTGGGCCCACTGGAGTTTTTGATGCATCTCTAAAAAAGCCAGAGAAATAATTCAGCAGGATAGCATGGAAAGGATCAGCAACAAGAATTTGAGAAGAAACATTAAGTTAAAGGAACCTGTGGTGCAGTAAGCCTGATGGGAATTGTGTAAAGACTGAAAGTAGTGAAGATTAACTCCCCATGACATTCAGGTATCAGAGAGGGTAGAATTGATCTTATTAGTTGAGGAATGGGTCAAGTGGCATGTTATAAATTATACACTTGCCCTCTCAAAAGTCTTCTTTGTGCTTCTTACAGTGCTAGAGAAACAAATGCTAGAAGCCTTGCAGGAATTAAAGTGCAAGAGAGTTACTGTGGCATCTTATTTCTAGTGCTGTATTTCTTAGCAGCACTGTCAGCATGATAGAGAAGATAGCATTTAATTTAGTGCTGCTTTCAAACTGTACAGAAACTCTGGATTAATTTTGTTTTGACCTAGTAAACAAACATTGCTTCTAAACCCTAAAACCAGTTTGTGCTATAGTTTATTTCTCAATTTTTTTTTAATTATACACATTAAGTATCATTAGTGAGCTCAAAAATATTACCTGTGGAATTTCTGAGACAGAAAACAACATTAGCCAGAAAGACAACTTGCAATAACTATTCCACAATGAGCTAGAAATAGCAGTACACTATATGGAGAATATATAAAGCATTAAGATTTTCAGCTAAAAAGATTTTTGATTTAAGATATAGCTGGAGGGGTAGAAGCTAAAATCTGAAAAGAAAATTCACCATAAACTAGAAAACTGGTTAATTTGAGTGCTGTTAATCTGGATACTGCTGATTTGATTTTATAAAACTGAGCACATCTAAAGGCTAGAGCTTCAATCTCTGAACCTCAAAAAGACTTGCTTAGGACTGAAATTCAGCAAAGTTTGTGTGTACATGCTTAAGTTAATGTCATTTAGATTTAGAACAGTCTGTGTTTCATTCAAATGCTAAGCTCCAGTATCTTTGATATCACTCTAGTAGATAATAGTTTCTTCTGCTTCATCTCCACTGTTGTTAAGACTTACATAGTCATTCAGGTAGCTAGACCATGGAAGTATCCAGATGAAGATTAACCAAAAAGAAAAATAAAATCAGAATCAGCTTTCTAAGCTGGTAGAAAAAGCTACTGAGGAAAGGCAGTACCACCCTGTTCCCTGACAGCATTGTCCTGATCTTCTTCAACTATATTCTTGCATTCAGAAGTAAATTCTTATTACAAATTTGTTAATTTTAATAATGAATTGTTTCAGTTAACTAAATTCTAAATTATTGTTTACTGTTTATAGAAGGAAGGATGGAAGGAAGGGAGGGATAGGAGGAAGGAGGGAGAGCGGAAAGTTGGTTAGAAGGAATGGAATACATGTATAAGGAAAAAATCCATTGCCTAAGAAAAAAGCTGCAGCTGTATGAAATTATGCAGTGAGATGATTTTGAACAACAGTAAAAATACAGCAAATTTTAAAAAGTGTTCATAAAATGATTAATCTGGCGTTAATACCCTTTTGATTACAGCTTTGTGATCCAAGCAATACCACCTACTATGAGGAACAATAGTCACACTGGGCATTAGTGTTATTAATAAAATGTGATTTTTTTTCTTGTTTGAGTGTTCATAGCAAAACATGTAGGCTTTTAAATGTGTAATTAAATGTTACCTGCCACCCCTGCTGGCTGCACTGTAAACAGTGCCAATTCCTCAACAAATTTTCTTTGAGTAATGCTGTGCTGCAGTCAGCAAATGATTCTTAAAGATCTGCAATCAGAAGAAATATGCTTTGAGTTTTACAAAGTCTTTAAAGCAGTAGAAACATTAACCACCTTCTTAGTTGCAAAATGCATACATTACAACTTTGGATTTTGGGGCAGGAGTCTGTTGAACAGCTTGTCAGCAAGGAAATACTATCCAAGCAACCCATGCCAGAGCCCTCCATGGAATGTACAGTACTTTACTACACACAGGAGGGGTATGTTTTATTGCCAATAAAAATATGGTTTCATTAAGGACCTTTATCATATGCAACTTTACATAAACTATCTTTTTTACACTGCACAAATTCTCATTGAGATCAATTGGACAAGTGTCCAACCCCCAGACTAGGGATGCTCTGTAATAAACAGAATATGAAACAGCAGAAAATAGTTGTATTTCAAATAAATTATGACTTCTAGCTAATGTCTGGCATTGCCTTGTGAAGGATCGCATTTCCCCACTGAAGTCTGAAGTCATGGTTCCATAGCCCAGAAGGCCTCTGAGTACTCTCAGGTGTGTCTCACAGGGCTCTTCCATCCCAGAATGATGCTGAGGATTGCAAAAGAAGTTCGACATCAAGCAGAAGGCAGGTTTTCAGGACAGCAGTTCCCAAGTAAGAGAAAATATCTTTTCTGCCCACATTCCCTGAGAAAAAAGTAAGAGACAGTAGTTAGTTGACACTACTAATGGTATTGCACTGTATTCTATTTTAATATGCTCCCCATTATTCTTCAAGTATGGTGCATTTGATGCAATACCAGTACTTATCTACCTAAATCCTGTAATATCAGTGATTCAGGATCTCTGTTCAGTTCTGTAGAATTACAAGAAATTAAAATACCGTGTATATGTTCTAATACAAAAATGACAGCTATGTGACTTTATTCTGATGAAGACTGTCTTGCCCAGCTGAGCAGAAGCTAAGTTCATTTAATTTTCCATATGAATGCTGTATTTCATTGAGTTCTGTCATCCCTCTAAGGGTTCGTCCTGATTCCTTTCCTCCTGATTCTATCAAAGACTTTTTTTCTGTCACCCTTAGTTTCAACTACTATTAGCTCTCTCTTTATAGTTGGGATAACAGCACTGCTTGTCTTTTTAGGCCATATTCTGATAACATCCTAAGGTCTCCTCTCACTATGGCTGTACAGAAAGATGGATAGCTCTGATGTCTGCAGACACTTACTCTTACAATGACCAAAACGAAGAACAGATGAGTACAGCAAAGATGGGTCTTCTAGATTACTGTAAAGCATGAAGATGAGAAGTTTCATAGCAACAGATGAAGTTGACTTGCTCTGAGGTTAAGGAAATCAGTAAAAGACAGTTTCAATTTCTGCATTCGTTTGCAGAACACAAAGAAGAAACATATTAATTCAAATTGCATTTAGGCATGGAAGTTTAGAATTTGTGTAAACCACAGGGTCCCGCTATAGTCAACAAGGGTGAGATTCACTTGACCAAGTGTAAATGTCCTTAATGTAAGCATCCACAGTTAAATCAATGATAAGAACATTCCGTAAATAACCAAGAGAGAGAAAGAGGCAACTGAAAATGTATTTCTGCATTTAGTCAGAAGAATTATGCCCCCAAAATGCTTATTTCCCCACATTATCAGGAAACCTTAGTATCTGTACTTTAGATCTCTAACAACAGGTGAGATGAATGGCAGTAAGAGTCAAACGTGTCTCTGAGGTGGAATGAAGTACCCACTGGAGAATGGTGCGTGTGGTTGGAGATGTCCTTCTTTGTCCCTATTTTTCTTTACTGAATTTAATAGTAAAATATACTACTATTTAGTAGTAAAATATGGATAAAGCTATGTCAAGTATCTGAGTTTAAAAATCAATATGTTGTCTGGGAACTGTACAAGCCATAAATTTCATACATAATATGACAGTCACAAAAATTTAGTACCTAAGTCCATATTTAGATTATAGTTTTTCAATTCTTTCAAAGTTACTGAGTTTGCCCAGCTGTCTTTGTTCTCTGTGGAAAACGTATGTTCCCAGAACTTATACCTAAACTGTGTTTTTAAGAAATCTGTTAAAGGTTAATAATATGCAGTACCAATGTAATCTAATACATGTAAGCAAATGACAAACTATTGAAATTAAAATAATGTAAACCAGATACAGTGATGAATTCCCTGAAATATTCTAAACGTGGTACCTTACCCAGAGGTTAGTACTAAGGCAGTCTTTTGTCTTCAGCACTGACCTGTATGTGAAGAATACAGGCTGAAGGAGGTGACCCTACCCCTCTACTCTGCTCTCATGAGACCTCACTTGGAGTATTGTGTTCTGTTCTGGTGTCCTCAACATAAAAAGGACATGGTACTGTTAGAACAAGTCCAGAGGAGGCCACGAGGATGATCAGGGGACTGGAGCACCTCCTGTCTGAAGACAGGCTGAGAAAGTTGGGGTTGTTCAGCCTGGAGAAGGCTGTGTGGAGACCTCATAGCAGCCTTCCAGTATCTGAAGGGGGCCTACAGGGATGCTGGGGATGGACTCTTCATTAGGGACTGTAGTGACACGATAAGAGGCAGTGGGTTGAAACTTAAACAGCAGAGGTTTAGATATAGATATAAGGAAGAAATTCTTTACTGTTAGGGTGGTGAGATACTGGAATAGGTTGCCCAGGGAGGTAATGAATGCTCCATGCCTGGCGGTGTTCAAGGTCAGGTTGGATGAAGCCTTGGGTGATATGGTTTAGTGTGAGGTGTCCCTGCCCATGGCAGGGGGGTTGGAACTAGATGATCTTAAGTTCATTTCCAACCCTAACTATTCTACGATTCTGTGAAAGAGCAGGACCTTGGCAAATCTTTGAATGACACTAAACTGGGGATAGAAAAAAGGAGAGGACTATGTAAGACAGTGCATGTTAAAGTGTCCAGAAGGACCCTGGCAGTTTTGAGAACTGGGCCAGCAGAAATCTCATAGAATTCAGTAATGGGAAGTGCAAATCTCTGTGCCCAGTGGACTAGGCTCATCCAGCAGTACAAGCTGGACAGGTCAAGTAGTAGCCATGCCTATAGGGACAGTTATTGTCAGCACCAGCCTGAACATCAGACAACTAAGTCTGATGTTTGCTCTCAGTCCAAACAGTGCAAACTTCATTCTGGCATAGCTTAGAGTGTCATCAGCAGAAGAGAAGGTGGTGGGCCACCATTACCATTTACCACTGATAAGGCAAGACCAGCAACACCAGTTTTTACCCCACCTACCTCAAGAAAAATATTGAGACACTGGAGAGAGTCCAGTGAAGGACTGCCAAAATGATGAGGGACTTAGAGCTCATGGCCCATAGGAAAAGGCTGAGGGAGATGGGGTTTTTTGTCTGGTGAAGATAAGACTGAGGGAAATTCTAACAGCTATCAGCAGCTGCTTGAAGCAGAAGCAGCAGAGTGAAACTCCTCTTGGTAACAACAGGTGATGTAACAAGGAGCAAGTTCCTGGACTGAGGCATTCTGCCTGGACATGAGGAAAATCTGTTTCAGTGTTACAGCAGCACAGCCCTGGCACAGGCTGCCCAGAGAGGCTGTCAAATCTCCATCCTTGTAGGCTTTTAAGGCTTAGCTTAGTAAAGCCATGCAGCCATCATCTATTGTCAGCAACAGCCCTACTTCAGGCAAGAAGTTGAACAAGAGACTCCAGAACTTCCTTCTAACAACTTATGTGACTCTAAAAATTCCACATAGTCCTGATGTGTAGGAAAAGTAGGAATGATTGAGGACTTGACTTTCAGAAGTTAGTTAAGTAACTTCAAAACTTTTTAAAATTACACAAGTTATGAATATGGTAACAGATTTGTATCCACTTCCTCTTCTTCTACCTTCCTTCTACCAGGACAGATCAACTGATAGATAAGATACACAGGGAGTGAAGTTCAGCTGTCTGAAATCTGGTATTCAGGACCACATCGCTCAGATGTTTTGTGATATCAGAAACACCCCACTGGGACTACCAGATGTGAAACATGGTCTATGGAGTCCCAAGCCCTTCTAAGGAGGCAGCTTGAAATCTGCATTTAGAAGAGTGCATCCCACCCTGTTAGTCAAATAATTAACTGTAAATCTGAGAAAACACAGTGCCAGAATAGCTAGAATAACATTTTGGTAGAGCTTTTTGTTAAGAGGTGTCAGTTGTGATGAACATTTAATGCTAGCAATAATTTGTTACTGCCGATTAAAACATAAAACTGTAATATCTCATTTAAAGACTTTTTTGAGGTCTTAGGATACTTCCTCAAGTATTTATCATCACACAGTGAAAAGGATTTATGAATATCCTAGGGAGCACTACTATATATTAACAACTATTTTCATTTAACCCTGTAATCTGTGTATTCAAGACTGACACCAATGATTACAAATAACAGACATTCAAATTAATAATTGTAATACCAAAAATTTGGAAAGAAGGGGACGATAAAAGATTATCTGAGCAGGTTATAATTTGCTGGTGTGCAACTCATAATTTGAAAGGGAAATTAAACAGCCAAAGAAAAACAGAAGATAATCATAGCTTTTTATTTTCAAGATATTGTGTTGACAGTATTTTTCAGCAGTTTTAAGCATTAGAAAGACTGGAGTTGCAGTAGTTAAGACATAAAGAAAATATTTATTATAAAAACCTCAAAGTGAATCAGACTAATAGCTGTTATTATGCCTCCACTGCAGAGGGGAAAGGGATTCAAGTGTTGCCAAACACACTGAGAAAATAAAGGGTTTAGCTAAGACATAGGGACTCCTGGAATTTACATAATTAGTTCCGTATTTAAACACCTGTACTGTTTTTTTATTTTTTTCTTCCTTTGATTGTTCGTTTTTTTTATTATTTTATTTTTCTATAATATGAATGGTCCAGACACCAACAGAGACCTAAAGATTTGACTCAATCGTTCCTTATTATACTCAGCAGAAAGCCAAATGTAGATATGATGGTACACATAAGCACCGCCTACCTTTCAGCTGTACTTATTTATCCACAGAGTTTTTTGGGAGTTTGCTTCTTTGTTTATTTTCTAGATTGCTCCAATTCTGAGTCTGATTTGGTTCAATTAAATAAAATAAGATATTCTTGTGAAAACATGGGTTTTGTTTGAACAAGTCTTCACAGAGTTATTTATTGGACCAAAATTGTGTGAACATCAGTCCTGCTCTCTTTCATTTCCTTGATTCTGGAATGAACCACACAAACACACAACTGTGAATTGCCCTCAAAAGACATTAAAAAGCTTATAAAACTGTAAATGACTGTTTACAAAGAGAGGAAATCATCTCATATGGTGATACCAAAGAGTAAACATCACAGCTGAAACAGCAACACTAATGCTGGGACCAGCATACAATCAGTGTTTGCTTTTTAAAACTTCCCTTCAAAACTCCAGCAGTAAAAAGCAGGTGGTAACTTTTAGTGACCTTCAGCAGCAGCACTCCCATCTTTAGGGAATTGAGATTGATTTTCCACAGCCAGCAGTGCAAAGACCTTTTACCTGGGAGTGTACAATGATATGAAGGTCAGAGGATTTAAAGGCAGCAACTTTTACAGGGTTAGACTTCAGCTATGTGGTGTTTACAGCTACCAATTAATGCCTGCCATTTTACACCCTGGAGTCACCTGCAATTTCAAAACAGATTAAGCAAAGTGCTCATGGGAGCAATTCTCTAAAGTGAAGTATCAGACTCAAAAAGTCTGGAAGGAGGCAATACATATATCAAAGCTAATAATGAATTACCAGTGTACTTAGTGCTGGATCTGGTCTTTGCATGGTATAGCCAAGGTATGTGCTGTTCTCTGTTCATAATAATGATGCTTCTTGAGGATAGTGGGCTAATGAAAAGGAAGAAACAAAGTTGAACTGTCTGATCAATGGATTTTCAGATTAGGGACAGTTGTATGTCTTTTTTTAATAATAATTTAGGGTCACATTTCTCTTTTTTTTTTCCTCAGAGTCCCACACTATCTGAAGCAATCTTGCTCTTAGGTAGACAGTTTAATAATGCCATGTACTTCCACTCCATCACCATTTTCCCCACACATCTTTGAAATTCTGAGCCTGTTCTAATGTAAAACTAGAGTATCATTCCATCGAAGAAGAACAAGAGCAGAAGGAAAATCTTACATTGTTGTATAAACCCATGAAGAGGAAATGCTGCTCATACAGAATATAGTTAAATATCCAAGAAGACACAGAAGCAGTTTACTATAGTAATACCCCTGTCTTGAAGCATAAATTTTTGGGTTTGATATAATACACTTACAAAATTTCATCTTTCCTTCAGCTGCTTTCATCCTGTGCTGCATAGCAGGCTACGTGAAGGGGTGCATTGCCTTTTATTGGAAAGTAATTTATTGTATTCATGCTACCATATGATCTAAACTATTGTAGATGCAGTGGTTATGTGACTGAATATAAACGAATGAATTAATTTACATGTGACACATGTCTTCTGTAATTCTATAAAGCTGTCTAACTTGATGCCTTTAGCAATCTCCTGAAGATGTTGCACTGATATTTAGCCAAAGTGATCGACTGCACAGTAAATCCTTTGAATTCAAAAATGTTAAAGTGGCACTCAAATCCATGCAGATATATTTTAAAAAACTAGATTGCCAGCAAGAAAACCCATGTAAATGGAGAAGCTGAAAGCTGCTAATTATTTGAACTACTTAAATAGTGGGAAGTGTTGGGCTGTGTATTTAATAGTTTTGCATTGTGCTAATCTCTGCTGGCAGCAGTCAATAAAAGCTCTACAGGGAGTCTGAGCACAACGTGATTTTTCTAGCCAGATAAATCTTCACCATCCCCACTATCCTTATTATCCTCCTGACAATGCATTTAACAATTGGAATAAATGTGTAATTGAGATCTATGCTGCAGAGTGGATTTGTTCTGAAAACATTATGCAGGAAACAGCCACAAGTGAAGGTTCAAGTTCTGTATGAGTTGTATGCAGTTCTCATTGCTCTGGGGGAAGGCAGTCTCATCTAGAAAGCAGGAATATGCATCAGTCAGGGAACTGTTTGACTTCCAAATGTGTTTCTGATTCCAATTCAGTAGCTGCGAGGTTTTCCTGAAGAAAAAAAGAAATCCAATTGCTAACAGCTGTGGTATTATCTCAGGTGTTTATTGCCTGTGTTCATCCTAATTGAAAACAAGAACAACAAACCCTGATCACAGATATCACTTTGGATGAAAAGTGGAAATGAAATGGCAGAAACGAGGGGAAATAGGCTGGATGAAAAATAGCAATTTCCTAATAATCTTTCCATGTAGGCTGCCAAATCTTGCCCCACAGGCACTTGCTAAGATGATGACTATAAGACTACAAACCAAAACAGGCTTTCCTAAATCACTCCGTCTCTTGATATTACATTCAGCCATATTTAGAATCTTATTATAAGTTTCTTCTCATTATCTTTAACAAACTCTACCTTAAACAGAGTTGAGTTTCTCTCCCCAGTTTGAGGAGCTTTGGAAAGCAAAATGTAAGCATGAACTTTCAGCACATAGGAAATTCTACCTAGTAGAAATCCAGGTAGTGTGTCTTAGCCATGCATGCTGACACAGCTATATCTGTCTGGCCTGTAGTTTGTGCTCCGGTTTCCCACTAAATTTGAAAGCACTTTTGAGGTCTCTGCATATTTCCAAGACAATGGCCTGAGCTCATAATGTGTACATAACAAACAAACAAACCAAAACAAAGCAAACCAGGAAAAGGCCTTGTATAAGCCTCACATTAAAAGTCAGAAAAAAGCATTTGTTAGTAATTGTGCTCATCTTGTACTATTAGGACTCTATAATCAGGTTAAAGTTCAGACATGCCAGAGACTGTTTTGGTATCTGTCCTAAGACTTAAATTCTTTTGATTTTCTTCTAATATACATAAGTAAGTGGGAACCTGCATATTAAAAGTGTAGACAAAAAACAAATGTTAAGCATTACTCAGAAAGAATCACAGAACCCCAAGGGTTGGAAGGGACCTCAAATGATCATCTAGTCCAACCCCCCTGCAAGAGCAGGGTAACCTAGAGTACATCACACAGGAACTTGTCCAGGCAGGACTTGAATAGCTCCAACCTAGGAGACTCCACAACCTCCCTGGGCAACCTGTTCCAGTGCTCTGTCACTCTCACAGTAAAGAAGTGCTTCCTGATGTTAACGTGGGACCTCCTATGCTCCAGTTTACACCCATTGCCCCTTGTCCTATCACTGGATATCACTGAAAAAAGCCTAGCTTCATCATCCTGACACCCACCCTTTACATATCTGTAAACACTGATGAGGTCACCCCTCAGTCTCCTCTTCTCCAAGCTAAAGAGACCCGGCTCCCTCAGCCTCTCCTCATAAGGGAGGTGTTCCACTCCCTTAATCATCTTTGTGGCTCTGCGCTGGACTCTTTCAAGCAATTCCCTGTCCTTCTTGAACTGAGGGGCAAAGCACCACACAAAGCAAGCTATGCCTTTGAATAAAACTGTATTTTAACCATGTATAGACTGCTGGGTGCAGTTCTGGTTCCTACAGACCAAAAGGGTGCTGCAGAAATAGAGATTCAGACAACAACCTGGATGATGAGCAGTGTGCTACTCTAGGAACAAACCAAAGTTCTGTCTGTTGGCTGAAGAGCTGTCTGTCCAGCAAACCTATGTCTAAGTGGGAGATTGATCCTGGACAGCATAGCAGCACTTTTAACCATACAAAATACCCTCAGAAGAGGGATTCTGCTTTGGAAGACTCCTTATCAATCAGGTTACTGCCCAGAAAAAAAGAGTTTTGTTTTTTTTAACTTCTGTGCAGGCTGCGGGGGTTTGAATCCCTAGTTCTTGGTGGTCCGCTCCCCTTCCTTTCCCTTCCTTTCCCTTCCTTTCCCTTCTTCTCTTCCCTTCCCTGGGAAGACAGAGAGTTATTTCATCAGTACTACAGAGGGAATTTCTCTATTTTTTTGGTAAAATGGGAGGGTCTGTTCTTCTGTGTCTGCTTTTGGGAAATACTGCAAGTAGTAGGAAAAAGGTGCAAGCAGAGATGAGTACAAAGGAATAAGTGGAATAAGTCATGCTGCTCAGCAGAGGCAGACGTCCTTTTCCTTATGGGAAACAGGAATTCTTGTTATAAACTAAGTTTCTCACAAATATTGTCCAGTCATACTCTACTCACCTGCTTTTGATTTCTTTAGGTGGATTAATTACCATGTACAAGAGTCAAGAATCAAATTTGGTCTGTACATCCCCCCCCTTTCAGCTGCCTGGTCCCCATTCTATTTCTAAAGTTTCTTATAGGAAAGTCCTGTCAAAAGCACAGGTCTGCATCAAAGGTCACAATATTTTGGTACACCAGCTGTAATGCTGCACTGCAAGCTATCTCGTTTGGTGAAATTACAGTACAATTAATTGCAACATTAAAATAGAATTTGCATAAGTGTACTTATGACATTCCCATTAAAATTACATTAGTTCATCATGATTGACACTCTTTTACTGAGCACAGTGCAAATTAAACTATAGATGTTTTGTTATACCTGTGCCCAGAAAAGCAACTTGCAGAAGTAAGTAGGGGACATGCATTGTTTCTGTCATAAGATGACTATTCAGCATGTTTCAAACCAGAGCAGGTGAAAAGTGAAAAGGCAAAACCAAACAAAACCAGAAGAAATTTATAATTGACAAGAATGGCGAAGTGACTCAAGACCACACTTTCTTTTTCTATGACCAAAAGAGTAAAAGCCAGGACCATTTCCAAAAATAATTTAATGAGGGGTTTTTTTGGGTTTTGTTTTTCTAAACAATGGGGCTAATTATGTTGAATTTGCTAAAGATCTTACTTTCAGGCCAATGACAGCAGAGATCAATTGATGCTGAACATGCAAATCCTTCTCTTCCTCAGCCAGTGGTTAGCTGTGATTCACTGGTGTGATAGTTTTGATAATGCTTTGCAGAATGCAACTCCTGAAATTGAGAGGAAATGCAAAAATATATAAATTATTTGCTAATGTCGATTCCCACAGAGCACAAGTGGCCCCAGCCTGTAGGGACGAAATGGGATGGGAATGGATGGGATGGAAGGGAAGGGGAGGGGAAGAGAGGAGATGGAACTGAAGGGGAGAGCAGGGGAGGGGAGGGGAGGAGAAGAGGAGGAAATAAAGGGAGAGGAAGGCAAGGCAAGGAAATAGTGCTGTGATATTAAGAATTGTACAGGAAGGATTCTTCCCAGTACAAGAGAGACATGGACATACCGGGGTGAGTCTAATAAAGGGCCATAAACCTGATTTATGGCTTGGAGTATCTGCCTTAAAAGGAGAGGCTAAGGGAGCTTGGACTGTTCCACCAGGAGAATAGACAACAGGAGAACTTATTGCTGTCTCTGTAGCCACACAGTTACCTGCTGTGAGACTACTGAAAAGATGGAGAAAGGCTATTCTCAGACCAGCATGGCATTTCATGCTTCAGATAGATATTAGCAGGTTAAGCCTCAGCCAAAACTGACCCTGAAACAGCACAGAAAGCCTCTACTAGCAACTAGCTATCCCAAAAGCCCATCATCCTCTATAGAAAATGTTTCTTTGATGCCATTCCTTTGTTCAAATGACTGAAAAAAGATAATGTTGACTCAGTACCTACTTGGTGAAAAAATGCTCAAGGCTACTGGTGAGAAAGTCATGTTTCCAATCTAAGCTATAGTGTTTTCTGTCCAAACCAAAACCCTAAAAATTAGTTAAAAGAAAAAAAAAAAACAACAAAACCCTCACTATGAGGGTAGACTTAGGAGTACAGATCTCTACAGCTCAATACTCTATGAAATCAATAACTCTAAAAAAAGGACAGTTTGTTCAGCTCCAGATTTTTTAGTTACCTTAATATTTCCTTACACATATACTCTACAGTAGATTTTTAAACTGCTCAGCAATTGCAATTCTGAAGAATAACTTCACAAACCTGGAACAGAATATATTTTGATTAACATGTTGGCATGTTGGCAAGACCAAAGAAGTAGAGACAAGATATTCATAGATGCTACACAAGCCCATTGCAAAAAATGCAAATGGCAGCAGTAGAATAAAAAGCAAGTTTAAACTTCTTCCTGGTCATATTTTGAGGTATAATGCTGGGGGAATCAAGCTCAATTTATTCATGGCAGGTATAAATAACTTGTACTGGTTCATTGTATGGAATCAATTTTATCTTCTGTCTTCTTCAGTAATGAAACTCATCATGTTGGCTTGTAACTGTCACACAGTTGAAGAAATAATAAAGAGAACCACTTGCAAATGACCCATAACCTAAAATCTGTTTGGAAAATAATCATCAACTTAATAAAAATCTTTATAGAATCTATGAACACAAAGTCAAACCTGTATTCCTGAAATTAAAAAATCCATTTTTTTTTTAAAAATTCCCACTACTTTTAAGCATAGGAACTTGGGCAAATGATTACCATATACTCCTTAATTTTATCAAAAACTGTATTGAACCTGGAGTTTCCTGTATGTATCTCTGACAAGACAAGAATAAATCTTTTCAAGGTCATTAAATAGTAAAATAAAGCCTTTGTGATTTGCTGTTGCTCTTTGCTTAATTAAATACTAACATTTTCTATTAATGTAGACCACTTTTTAAGAGCTCAGACTTTCTTTGCATGATGCTTCATTTGTTTCATAATAAAATTTAAAAGCTTTAGATCAGTTAAATTCCCCTCTGTGATAATACCCTTTTGAGTCATCAGTAAATTTAAAAGTCTTCCAGGCAGAGATTGTCTCTTTTCTACATTTTCACTAAAATTTGGTATACATAATTTATATATAATGTAACAATATATTGGATATGCATAATACAGCAAGATATTTTTTTTTGTTTTCTTAGGGATTTATTCTTGTGTACAGTAAATGAGAGTGGTTTTGTTAACTATGTCCTTGTGAATTTACTAATTCTCTTCCTTTGGATCACTGTGTAGTTTGAAAGCAGTTTCAGAATTTCAGTGCAAATTGTAAAAGCTGTTTTATTTATTCATCATAATAAAATTACATCTGAAAATATCTACAAACTGATTCACTTCCCATTTAAAAATGACAACTTCTGTTAATATTTCTGAAGGTATTTTGAACATTTTTCTCCATGTATTCATGGAAAACTAGCAGGTATTTTTCCCTAGTAATACCAAGTGTTTGTTACTGTACAGCTATATTGTCAAGCAATATTCAGCCTTTATTTAATCTTACATAGCAATGCATTCCAAGATGATTTAGATGGACTCCATGTGCTTCTTTGGGAAGCTTGTGTGTAGATAGTGGAAGGACAGTTGCTCAGGACAGATTTTTAAGGACAAGCTAAGGACTTTTTTAGCTGAAAGTTTATTAGCCAGTCCTTTTGTACTGGTATCTACTAATAGGAAACAATGACATGCACTAGGGAGGGAAAACATCAATTTCTTGGGATTGGCACTTATTGCTGGGTAAGGAAATGGTGCAAAGCAAAAGGTGCAGGTGAAGATCAACTCAAAGTCTGGAGAGTGCTGCAAACTGTGATTAGTGTGCCTAAGTCTGTATGGGTGCATAAGCATCTATGAGATGACTTAATATTCTTCCCTCCACCCCTTGTATTATACACTGGCCAGTACAGCTCTCATGAAGCCAGATTAACAGTGAGTTTCTGAATCACCTGCAAAGAGATGGCAAAGTGTAGTGTGGTTTTCAGTTTTCTACTCACAGGAGTAGGTCTATCTCTGATACTTTCTACACTGCTTGCATCCTCAATTATGAGTCAAAACTGTGACAATCATTGCAATATGACAACTATCTAGTAAAATTACCATTTATTCCAAAGGCACAGCTGATATTTAAGTGTCAGACTTTTGAAATTCCCTGGGAAAACAAAGGTATAACTCTGGTTTGTGTGACTGAAAATATCCCAACAGAAAAGGTATTATCATCTTAAAATATTGTGGCTCTATAACTTTTGCTGCTGGATTTTGTTATAAACTGGGGTATAGTTACTGCAACAGGGTTGTCACATTATTCTTTCTTCCCTACCAAACGTGCCATCAGAAAAACAGTCTAACAGAGAACTGTCTGGCCAACGTCCACAAGGATCAGAGTGATAATATGCTACAAATAAGCAGAGTGAAAGAAATGTATTTCACTGCTCGTTATATTAGCTTCCCTGTTAGAAATAGACCTCACCTCTTAAAGAATCCCCCAATGTATTCATGATTACAAAATATGACATGGTATCAGCCTATTCTCTATAGCACAGTATATTTGCTGACAGCTAATGTGCTTTGCTGCACTGTTATTAGCTGTCTTGCTGCAATGCAGTATGTTACACAGAATGCGACTCTGCCCTGTTCAGCCTCTGAATTCACAGAGTAAATGTTGATTATCCTGAAATGGTAATAACATGATTTTCTAGCACTAGCCACAGCAGCAGTCATATAGTTAATGAAAGCTGTGACTGTCAGCCAAGTTGCATACTGAGCACAATTATTTGAGCCATTAATTGGAGTATAGCATTTCCTCTTGAGATAATGATTAAAATTTATGCTGATAGATAACTTTAGGGTAGGATTGAACACAGAGATTTTTAAATGCACATGCAAGTCACACCTTTGAGAAGTTGCTGATAAGCCTAACAGTTTATCACTGCTGTAACAAGGAGAAATAAAAGGAGAGTTGATGTAAAACAGCAGCATCCAATAGACTGAAAACTGATGCTGTGTTTTCTAGGCAGCTTCTGTAAGATTTCTGCTGCTGTCCACCTGCAGATGGTCTGAGCACCTTTTATGTAAAATCAGCAGGCATAATGAGGTGTTATTAGACACTCAGCAGGAGCCTCTGTCCTTGTTTTTCAAAGGAAAAGCTCCACTTGCTGGGCTGATGAAGCATTAGAGTACATTGGCCCAGAGCTTCAGAGGTGCTCAGATAACTAACAAGTATTGATTTCTATGAACACTATGCATTTAGACACCAAGATACTAAATCACTGTCACTATATAGTCTCTCTGTCTGTAAGGTTTGTATTCTACCATCTAATGATGAATCTGATCATGCCTATCATGGTAACATTAGTACCAGGAGCTAACATTTTATGTCTACATAAGCTTCACCACCATCAGCCATAGGTGCAAAGCAGCACCTGTGTCTCTATAAAAGATCAGCAAAACCCAAGAATGTCACAATTTGCATTTACCAGCTTGCCCTGCTCTTGAAAAGCTGTGAGTTTGGCTGTGTTGGTGCAAGTTCAGGCAGTTGAAGCCTCATCTGTGCCAGCAGCTCTCACTGCCCAGCTGCTGGCTGCCGGTGGACAAACTGTGATGCTGGAGGCAGTGCAGGGGTGGCTGGTAAAGGATGTCCAGAGGCCACAAATGGGAGCCTTCCAAACCCAAAATATTGAGGTCATCCTGGAA
This sequence comes from Melopsittacus undulatus, assembly GCF_012275295.1. Taxonomy (NCBI): domain Eukaryota; kingdom Metazoa; phylum Chordata; class Aves; order Psittaciformes; family Psittaculidae; genus Melopsittacus; species Melopsittacus undulatus. The sequence goes on along the minus strand of NC_047528.1, from coordinate 14,018,715 downwards.
TCTCCCCAGATTAACAAAGATGCGGGATTAACAAATCACCATGCCATTGCCAAACTGCATGCACATGCATAAATAATGCAGACATGCACACAGACGCACACAAGTTGCAGTAGTCAGCAGTACTCAGCAGTTAGCCCTCATTACTCTACTGCAGGATGAGGATAGGAAGATTAACTTTGTGCCACTTTAGCTAACCCATTTTAACCTTCTAAACTCTCAAAAATCTGGCAGACATGAGCAGTGATTATGAGGAAAGAAACTGCTGAAATTCAGTTTATGTTGCCTTTCAAAAAATTAAAAAACCCCAATGACCCAAAGACTCTGAGGCTGATGTATCCTATCATATTTTTTGTCAGCAACATTTTGGATGCAAACCTTTATCTTGTAACACAATTTTGTGTGAATGCAAATACTCAAGGCCTTTACTTTACGTGCTGTAATCTGTATATTGCTCTTAGGCTTCAATAGCTGATGCCAGAAGAGAAGACAGACACCACATTGCCAGAGCAGAGAAAGCTTCAGTATCCCACTCTGGTGGGATATGCAGGTCCTGGGAAGTCAATGCAGGTACTAAGTGCAGGACTGTGCTCTGTAGCGAAGTGTTCGTCCATTGCGTCAAAAGCCCGCAAGGTGGTAATAAATTACTCTAACTTGTAAATGTTGGAGTCCATCTTATATAGTGTAGTAACCACATGAGCATAATTGTCTCCTGAGCATCCCCTTGACTATGCACATAACTGTATGAGTACTTCAGTATTGTACCAAAATATGATAAGGTCACTAGGTGCATAAAAAACCTGCAACCCACCACCATCTTGTTTGTTTCTTTCCTTGTAGCGTGTGGCATCCTTCTGAGGCAGGACAGACAGTCCCATTTTTCCTGTGCTGCACAGGAAGCCAGAATGCCTCTCCCAGGTGCAATACTCTACTTACCAATAAGCTGAATAAATTACTTACCTGGCCTGTGCTGCATTTGTCTTCAGGAGGATCTATCAATCAGCCCCTTCAGCTTGCTTTAGTTCGTAGTTTAGATTGAAGAACAAGTTTCCAGACATGGGTCTAGATTTCTCCAGGCTCTGTAATTAAAAAGGTAAACCACTGAAGAATAATCAAACAGCATGTCTAAGGGTATTGTTACAAGTTTGAAAAATAGTGCCCAGGAGAGATACGGAGCAATAATTGTGAATACAGAATGTCAAAGAGATGCTGTGGAGGACAGAAATTATCACTGTGTACTGCAGGAAACCTGAGGAATGCAAAGATAGGGCAATATACCCACAGCACTGTGAGACCCAGAGAAAAAGGCAACCACTTGATCTTCATTTTTAACATTTATTCTCACATCACTGAATGCCCACTGCTCATTAGACATCAGTTACTAAATTAATTCAGACCCCATGGACCAAATCTCACATGTAATAGTTTTCTGGCTTTTTCTGCAACCTGTCTTCTCTGGACAACAGATGTGGTGAGTCTCTGAACAAGCACTAAACAATGCATAAAATACAGGTATAAAATTACCCTCTTGAGCTCCTGTTTGGTGTCTGACAAAGGTTCCTTATTGAGGTGCATCCCAGTGTCTGCTGGTTCCTGCTTTATTTGTTTTTTCTCTCTCTGTAGGTTATTTGTATCCTCCACACATTGACTCTGTTTCTGAAGTAATCCATCACAGCTATCCATCTTGCATGTCATTAATGTTGTTGCCATTCAAGCAGCAAGACATGGGTGGAAATATGAAATATAAAATGATCCTCGTCTCTTTAGGAAACAGAAAATGAAAATTGGTCGTTGTGTAAGTCTGGTGTTTTCAGTTCCAGGAATCATTCCCTATTGTCTGTTCAGAGGAAGCTGTCACATCTGTGCAGCTGTGGTACAGGATAGAAAAAATCTTTTATAAATGTCAAGGCTGCATAAAGGGTTAGCCAAGAGTCACCCTCTAGGATTTCAGCTTTGTTTTCTAGCAATTACTGTAATTCTCAATACAATCATTTGTACTGACTCGTGAAACAAAAGCACAACACAGATAAGGAGATTGCCATGACTTGGGCTTTCAATTTGTATACTAAAGTCTACAGTCAAATATCTCTAGCTTTCTCATGATTCAGCGTGAGGACTCCTAGCACAGCCTCCTGCAAACACACCTCCTCTTTGTGGGGTTCCCAGTGACTGCACTGAGAATGACTCTGTGCTCCCACACCTGGAAACCAGGCAATTTCCTATCCACCTAAGCTTCCTAGCCTCATGTCTGCTCAGACCATAGATCAGTTCGAGTCTTCCAAATACCAGATTTCTGCTCTCAGTATAAAATTGTTAAGGACAACTTCTTTAATTTAAACTTTGACTTTATTTGAGAGAAGCAGAGTACTGCCTTGTTATTAGTGTTTATAGGCAGGTGAAGCCACACATGATGTTAGGGTGTTGTTAAATCCTGTGGCCCAACAAAGGCAAGTCTATCACATCTCCATACCATCAGATGCAGCCAGCAGTAAGGATGAACTGGTGTTCCCAAAAGGTACACATGCACAGAGCACACAAACCTGCAACATACGTACATATATGAGTACAAAATCTCAGCTGGCCACACAGACCTGCACAAACAGAAAACACAGCACTCCAAAAGACACAGTATTGTATTCTCCTCACATTGACTCTCTCCCTGAAGTAATCCATCACAGCTATCCATCTCGCATGTCAATGTTGTTGCCATTCAGGCAGCAAACATGGGTAGAAATATGAAATACAAAATGATCCTCGTCTCTCTAGGAAACAACGCCAAAAGTCTCATCCTGCCTTTCCATCTGAAGGTCCCTTATTGGGGAATACAGTCATGCAAAATGGATCCCTCCAGCAGCTGGGCTTAAGACACTCAGTTCGCTCGGTAGCTGTCCCAGGATCCCACAAAAGCAAATGCACAGTCCTGCATCTGGGGAGGAGTAACCCAATGCACCAATATAGGCTAGGGGATGATCTGCTGGAAAGCAGCTCTACAGAGGAACAGCTGAAGGTCTTTCAAGTTGCCCATGAGCTAGCAACGTGCCCTTGTTGCCAAGCAGGCCAATGTTACCCAGGGCTACATTAAGAAAAGCATTGCCATCAGGTCAAGAGAAGTAATCTGCCATCTCTACTCAGCCCTGGTGAGGCCTCACCTGGAGTTCTGAGCTCCCCAGTACAAGAGAAACATGAGACTCCTGAGCAAGTCCAGCAAAGGACTACTAGAATGATTAAGGGTCTGCAGCATCTTTTATATGAGGAAAGGCTGAGAGAGCTGGGTGTGTTCAGCCCAGAGAAGAAAAGTCTCAGGGGGAGAGCTGATCAACGTATGTCAGTATCTGAAAGGGTGTCAAGATAATGGGGACAGAATCTTCTCAGTGGTGCCAGGCAATAAGACAAGAGACAACTGGCATAAGCTAAAGCATAAGAAGTTTCACATGAACATGAGGAAGAACTTCCTTACTGTGAGAGTAAGCATTGGAATGAGCATTGGAAGAGGCTGCTCAGAGAAGTTGTGGAGTCTCCTTCCCAGGATATATTCAAGCACCATCTGGACATAATTGTGGACAACGTGCTCTATCTAGTTGATCCTGCTTGAGCAGGGATGTTGTTTCCCACTCACTCCTTCCCAAACCACTTTGATTCTCCCTTTCTCCATCCTCCCCAGAGCATTCCGTAAGTCCCATGCAATCCTAAAACACCCTTCCTCTGCCCTCCAAAGTGATCCCTATGCCCCTGGCAATGATCCCACGGGCTGAGGCTCTCCAGGGCAGACCAGGGGATCAAGCTGAGGCTTGTGGCTGTGGTGGGGTCATTGGTGGTCTTCCCATCCTTGTGCCTCAAGGGATGAGTCACTTGGGGGGGGTGGATGAGCCTTTGGGATAGCAGTTGCTCCCTTTTGATGCCCAGGAGCAGCTTGTTGGGATGTAATTGGGGTCCTCCCTCACTGATCCTGGGGTATTCTCTGTGCACTGGGGACCAACTTCTTACCTCAAATCCTAACACAAAAACTACTAAATAATTTGTCTGAGGCTATACATTTTCTGTGGATCAATTACTTCATTGAAAGCTTTGATGTTTAGGTGGTTTCAAAAACTTACCTTATTTTTAGTTACCAAGTCTTGATTGAAAAAAATCTACATTTGAAAATGAAGAAATTCATTTAATGTGCTCATATCCTAAAAGGTATTTTCATGCTGAAGTGGGTTTCTTTGTAAAAATTCCATTCCAGGGGAAGTGTGTTTCCTGTGATATCATGAGTGTTTCTACCTACAGGGCTGATATGAAGTACCTAGGTGACTGCAAACTTCACCTATGCATGAGCCCTCTAAAAAGCCAAACTGTCTGGGAACAAGTTCACAAAAAAAGAATACATTCTGATGTATCTGAACTTCTAAGTAGACCAGATTTTTATATTCTTCTATCCTCCTTTTAATAGGAAGTTATTCTTTTTATAATAATAAAATAGAACAGGGAGCTGCTAGCACAATTGTAATTTAGTTGCAGAAAAAGCTTCATTACAATGATCCAGTGAAAAAAGCTTTTTGCTTAAACTGAAATGCTGTGCTCCAAAGCTTTTATCATAGTACATAATGCTGTGAGAGAGAAACAAAACACATTTTAGCCTTGCAAAGAAGAACAATTACAATGTGTGAATTTGTCTTATAAAAAGTGATAGGCTCCCTAGGGCCTGACGAACTTAAGTGGCTTTGCTGAACAGCTAGGTTATTTTTAGAAACCGAGATACATTATTTGTGATGTAAAGAATAATTCTGAAGAGATCCAAGACACATCTAAGCTACAGATGAGAAATCACAATTTGATAAGGCAGTATGACTTTACAAAAGAGTTGGTTTTAGGAGCTTATCTAGCTAATGAAAAGTCCATAGTGCAGATATAAAAAATAACATTGCTTTCCCATACTTCACCTCTACCTTTTTCTTTTTTTTTGTCCTGGGGTGGGGGGAAGGGGGGTTGTTTGGTTGTTTGGTTTTGGTTTGTTGGCTGGTTTTTTGCTCTATTGGAAGTCCTTTCACCTTATGCTTTCATGCTGGCAGTTTCTGTAATTCTACAAGTTTAGTTTGTTGTAATATTCAGGCAGAGAACTTATATAAGCTTTAAGAAGACCCTCAGTTTTTAAACACTATTTACTCTGTTCTGCTCTGTTCCTTGAATATTTCTTGGCATTGTAGTTTTATTTCAGCTTTCTTACTATATCTGAAATTACCACATGCAGCTTATGGGAATACCATCCTCTTACCTTCTCTTATGCTCAAGATTTTACTGTGAGCAGAATGGAGAGAAGAACTTACATGGGAAGACAAGAATTTTATAGTTAGCATAATTAATATTTTAACAGGCTAATATTCCAATTTATTAGCTTAGTAATAACATTGTGGACTTATAACCCAAATTAATACAGACAAACTTCAATATCTGTTAAAGGTTTTATATAGAAAAACCTTCTCAGTATCTTCTCCTTCTCTTTGATGCTATGCTCCCCTTGCAAGTCCTATTTTACATGCTAATATTGACAGTCACTCCCTGGGGGGTGCCAGCATCCTGGGGTATTTGCATGGAGAAGGGCTTGGAGAATTGGTGCCTTCTGCCTCTTCTCTGTCTTACAGTCCACATGAGGTTATTTTTATATATTTTCTTATTCTTTTCTCTTAATTAATTCCAAGGATTTTTTTTTGGTCCTCTTTATGTCCTCTAAAATTACTTTTTTTCCAGAACAAGATCTTTAGATCAAGTCAGAAATTTTTCCTCAATCCATCTTGTTCATATTATGGGTTGTCCAGATGCTACCTTTCTTTAAGGAAGTCATAGATCTTTATACTCACCTTTGTGAAAACGAGTATGAATTATGGGATGTATGCTTTCTTTCTAGCCCCAAATAATTGCTGGAGTTACATTTATGTTCAGATCTCACCTTCTTTGACCTTTTCTCTTTTCTTCTCCCACCTTAGTTTTCTTAATTTAATTAGGAAATAAATCAAATCATAAAATCATAAAGCTACTGGATGTACTAGCATTTAAGTAAATTATTAACGTATTGTTTGACATGCCAAATAAAACACTTGGCCAATGCAATATTCCAGTACTAGGAACTTGCACTGCACTATACAATCTGTAATTGGCAACCATACTTCATACAAGCAAGATATTGGGCTTAGGCCAGGAGAAGTAAGAGCCATTATTTTTAAGTCTATGCAAAGGTTGATATTATTTTTAAATTTATTTTTAACTTTAAAGTTGATTTTGAATCAATGAGGGTAAGTGTTCCTTACCCCTGCTGCTGAGGGATATGTGAAAGAGCCTTATAGCACAGTGACCTCATTGTTTAAAATACCCAGCCTTTTTTGGCATTACCCAGCCTTTTCACATTTACATTCTTGCATTTATTTAAGTTCCTGTATCTGTATGCTAGAGCATTTAAACAGACATATACAGGAATAAAATGAGCAATCAGAAATCCACTATATATGGTCAGCAGGCTTCACAGTCTTGCTTAAACTGGAAAATGTCTAGGTCAGGATTTGTTTTACATAATGTCTATATAGCGAAAACCTCATTTCTGGCTAACTAACATTACATTACATGGCTGTAGAGTAAACCCCATTATCTGATATAGTTTCTTTTCACGAATTCTGAACGTGCCAAGAAAGCTGCAGATATTTATGTTATGAAAGTTTAAGGATGTTTGAAAATTATTTCAGCCTACCTTCATATCCTTTTGGTCTTAAAGTCGTGTATCCTTATCACAAATTTAATAAAGCCAGACTCAGAAGGAGCCATAAAACCTTCTGTAAACGATATGAAACACCTTTTGCTTCCACAAAATGTCATCTCTTAGTGTCCCTGTATTAGGCTAGAAATGAAGAATGTGTATATCTCATAGAAAAATTGGAATCACTCCTACAATTTCACAAAGTTTCAATATTTATATACTGGTTATTACCATAAGGCTAAATTTCATCCATGCTGCATCTGAGACAAGAGTATGTTTGAGGAGATAACAATACCATAGGAGGAGCCAACATTGCCGTCTTTCTTGTTACTTATTATTTTACACTGCGATGAAGATTTGTCACTACAGTTATGTAGTGACCACAGCCTTTCTATTTGAGGCCTTCTACAAACACAGAATAGAGCAACCATCTCTACTAATTACCTACTCAGTCGATCTACACTAGTAAAAATAAAAGAGGTGAGGACCTAAGCCCTGCTCTGTAACCAGCCAGGGTTTGGTCACAAGCATATTCCATGGAATAGTTTCAGCTCAGACCTGCTAGTCCTCTCCCTTACCATGTTCAGGCACAGTCTGGAGATGGCAAGTGCCAGGAAGTGTTCCTGGTCAATGGATGGATGGCTAGATGAATGGATGAAGCCTATCCTGTTCTGACATAGGAGAGTTTAGCTGTGCAGAGATAAACCATGCCATGTCCTCTGTTCTCTGGTCAAAGAGCAGTCCCTGTCTCATTTCATTCAGTAGCATAGAGATAGCCAGAGTGTTCGATCCCTCTTTTATTTAAATAAAAAATAGCCCTTAGTAGTTGAAAAGCCTATTTCATGATTCTGCTCCGCAAAAGTATAAATGTACTGCTAGTAGATACAGTCACATCAGACACACATGCCTGCCTTTTCATGATCCCTCTCTGTGTCTCACACATCTCACCTATGGCAACATTACTTCTGTTTTCCTTCCACCATGCAAGACATGAAGGTTCCCAGAGCTGGAAGTTGGGATGTACATGGGTTCCCAGAACAGGAGCACATCAGGAGCATGCTGCAACTGGTGCTGTGCAAAAGCTGTCCTGGGCAGCAGTCTGCATCTGTCAGCTCTGCCCAGAAATGTGGCCAGAGAGCTGACAAGTTGGGGAAATGCTCAACTTGCTCACTTTTCACCAATGAGTAATGACTGAGATTGTTCAGGGACAATATCCTCAATTGCTTTCCTTTGCTTATTGTGAAGATGTGTGTATTCAGAGTTATTCCTATAAAGGATGTACACAACATAGGCATTTGTCTGTTAGGGTGATGTGTGTAATATCAGATCTGTTACAGTGTAATTCAGTAGAAAACCATTCTTTGTATTTAGATTTTCCTCATTTATTTTTTTTCAAGACCAATTTCCAATCTGAGTCTTCCAACAGGTTACATCTATCCACATATGTGCTTTCAGTCAATATCATACCTGTGGTGTCTTATAATCATTAAAAGCCTTTATCTTGACAGCAGGATACAGTCAACAGTCCAGAATGAAAAAGGCTGCTATCAACATTCTAATTTATAGCAGAGAAATAAGCAAAACTGAGATAAAACATTCTCTTTTAGCAAAACCTGTACATGATAAAGCATGCACTAGGACTGGAAAACCTTGCATTAAATCCGCTTTTAAATTTATATTGATTTTTCTTTTATTCTGTTGAATCATTCTTATTAAAGACAAAACTTTATTTTCCTGTTGCTCGCCTCTATTTGAGCTGTCATCCGTCTGTGACCACACAAACTTTGAAGCATGGTCCTTGTGAACCCAGAAAGGATTCAGAAAAAGCTTTTAACTATTTGCCTAAAGCCTGTGGGATAACTTGAGATGCAAAGCTGGTCAAGCTGAGTGCCCTGAGGAGCTGTAGGTTTCAGGATCGTGCTCCAATATCCACTGAAATCATCAGGAATCCGTTCAATTACCATAATGAAATTTGATTCAAGTTAATTTTCCCTTAAACTTGCAAAAGACATGAAATACGAGCAGTAGTAAACAAGTGAAATAATTTAACCCTTTTTGCTCAAGCCACTCAGCTCAGAAGGTCCATGCTTGCAGTGCATGGACATCAATCAGCATGCGAAGCTATTCCTGTGCTAAGAGGGGATTCTGCACCTTCTAAGAAGTGGAGAAAAACCATGAATTAGAATTTCAGCTCAAGGACTGCTGGCAGCTGCAGGGGCAGCAAAGGTGTTGCAGAGTCTGGAGCACTGCAACAGGGGTCTGCTGAGCTGGGCCACGAGGAGGCTTAACAGGCTTGAAATGATATAGTGAGCTGTCATTTAAGATGATGTATCATATCAATTATGGAAGAGCAAAGGGTATAGCCTAGACCAGAAAAAATATAAGAAAAAGCAAAAATAGGAAAACACATATCAGGTACAAAGGGACATGAATGATCAAATGAAGACACCTGCTGTTTTACATCTCCCAGACTCATATGAATCCGTCAGAAATTACCTCAGGTATTTTGGTTTTGACTGTGATAGAGTTAATTTTCTTCACAGTAGCTACTATAGAGCTATGCTTTAGCTTTGCACTGAAAACAGTGCTGATAACGTATGGATGTTTTAGTTACTGGTGATCACTGCTTATGCAGAGTCAAAGTATTTTCTGCTCCTTACCCCACCCCACCAGTGAGCAGGCTGGAGTTGCATAACGTGTTGGGAGGGGACACACCCAGGACAACTGACCCAAACTCACTCAAGGGATATCCCATACTATATGGTGCCATGTTCTGTATATGAAGCTGGAGGAAAAAGAAGGAAGTGGGACATTTGGAGTGATGGTGTTTTGTCTTTCCAAGTAACAGTTACACATGACAGAGCCCTGCTTTCCTGGAGATGGCTGAACACCTGCCTGCTGATGGGAAGTGGTGAATGAATTCCTGCTTTGGCTTTTGCTTTACCCATCAAACTGTCCTTATCTCAACCCATGAGTTTTCTCCCTTTTACTCTGAAATTCTTTCCCTCACCGCACCAGAGTGGAATGAGCCAACAGCTGGGTGGCCTGGTTGCTAGTTAGGATAAACCATGATGTTGTGTAATGCAGTTAATAAGATCTCCTCATTAAACATGCATCTTGGTTTGCTCATATAAGTGTGAGAGGAAAAAAAGGAAAATTTAACAAAGTTTTAATTTCCTTATGTGAAAATAAAGGTCTGCTTCCCAGGGAAGCAGTTGTGTCACCAGCTCTGGAGGTATTTAAAAGATGTGTTGATGGGGCCCTTAGGGACATGATATAGTGGTGGACATAGCAGAGCTGGGTTAACAGGTGAATTTGATGATCTTACAAGTCTTTTCCAAGTGATTTTATAATTCTATGATTCTCTGATGCTATGATTCTATGAAGTAATCACCTTTCAGTTGCTAGCACACTTCCCCATGCTGCTCTGTGCTGAACAGGTCGCTCCATCACAGCACACAGAGGAGCAGCACTGCAATTGCCTGTGTCTGTGGCAGAGCATGAAGGGGAAGCTGTGGAGACAAGGAAGCAGCACAGACGGTGTTAGTCATGCTGGGAGGCAGGCAGAGGAAACGGAGCAGGAACAGAAACAAGCAAACCCAGCTCAAGGCTGAGCTATGCACAGAACAAAGGCCCAACTACAGAATAATTTATGGTGTTGTAAACAAGAAAAGAAAATACTCTGTACATGGAATGAGGGAAACAGCTGTGTCCATTGCCTTGTTCTCACACCCTCCCAGTCAGAGATATCACCTCAGTGGTGTTTCACAAGAATACACCGAATTCCCCTGTGATGAAGGTGGTGACCTGGACAAAGTCTTCATTGCCTCACAACCTGTGCAAAACCTGGTGCAGGCTGACAGGCATTGATGCACTTGACGTGTTTCAGCAGCCATGCCAGGCTAGTCTGAGGCTCCATGTCCTCTGTACTTCCCATTCCAACTCACATGTTAAAAGCTAAGTGGAAAGAAAAACCTTCATAGCACCCTGGATGTCCTGTGGGTTTTGTTGATAAGTCATTGGGGTTTAGAAGGCAAAAGTTGTTTAGCTTAGAAGACATATGACAAAACTGTACTCTGGACCATGAATAAATGTATTTCTCTTCAAACAAAGCACAAAGTATCACCTGCATCCAGGTGAAAAAGAGGCTGAAATGTGGAACTATTTTGTCTCTAAGGCTGAGGACATGGCTTTTCTGTGTCTGAAGAATCTATGAAATACCTCAAGAGAGAAACATCTAAAGAATCTAAAACTGCAGTTAAGGACATAAAACGATGTCTTAATATCTTGGCTACAAGATATTGCCTTAGGAATTGAACATTTTACACTCAGTGCATTCTTTGAAAGTAGCTATAATTCAGCACTGCTAGTAATTCAGACAGGACAGCCAGCAAACCTGATCCTGCTCACTGATTCCCACCTTCAAGGCTGCTCATCCTCTAGGGTCACTGGAGTTTTCTCACTGGCTTCATGGCAGCCAGGTGTCACCACAGACAGTGCTGCTTTGTTGCAGAACCCCCTTCAGATCCAAGAATAAACCAGTAACATGTAAAGTTGTTCAATCTTCACATCACCAAGAAAGCTCTTTGTAGCACCTACTTGGCTATTGCATTTCAGTGCTTTGTCAAAAAAAAAAAAAGAAAAAGAAATAGCTTCAATTTCTCGCATCAATCTTGCAATAATTTCCCCTTCTCCCTCAAATTATCCATTTTATTTTCTTCTCTGTAGAAGTGTGTCTCAGTTCCAGGAAACAGACACCCTGCTAGAGCCCTGCTACAGCAGATAAAATTTCAGGTCTCTCTGCAGATTACTGTTTAAGCACCATTTCAGTCCTCAAGCCTTCTGCCCAACTACAAACTAACATTACAGTAGCCTAAAGCCTAAACAGACAGCAACAACCACTAAGTGCTTATGCTCATGTCTGTGCAATTGTTCCAACCCACCAATGATATGTCTCTGCTGAGCTGCTCAGAGCTCACAAACCCATTGCCTCACTACTTAACCCCATTTGAGGCTAAAAATTGTCAATGCCCTTCCTGTCATCACAAAACACAGCCAAGTAAATTTCATGAAGCAGGTTCAACCCAAGAGCTCAGTGACTTGAGGCAACAATTAGTAGGGATGTACACTTTCCTTCTCTCTGGAAAGAAACATAGGAGCATAGGCAGAGAGTGAGCCATGGATTAAAGTATGTCCCAGTAGAGATAAGGGGAAAGGAAGGAGGGCACAGATGACACCTATAGCCTTTAAGTCTTTCATGGTAAAGGATTGACCCGGATCAAGTTTCAGCAGCCAAAGAGGATGCATTGGCTGGGAATGCCAAGCACGGCTCAGTATCCACTACTTTTAAATGGTAGGGATTTGTGAGGGGTCCCCTTCTATTATACATACCATGTTTAACTCACTGTTTTCTCTGAAAATTCTTTCTTTACATGCTGATATGTCCACATGCTGAAGGTGTTTTCCTGGCTGGCAGCAATAACTATATTATATATTGCAATTATAATTATATATATAAAATGTTATATATTATATGTTATTGTATATTATAATTTAACCCAAAAGGCTCAAAAATCAAGAAGTACAAAAGCCTATACTTCAGTGATGACTGTAATAATATTTTTCATGAATTTGAAGGAGGAGAAAGAGAGGAGAGAAAAAAAAGGAAAAATAGACTGCATCTCAACTTGACATTTTAGTATGATTTCCTTTGTAGTGAAGTCTACTGGACTCTAAAAAGCCTCCCAAGGGAAGTGATGGCAGCTCCACCAATTAGGTAATACATTTGATGCATTTTGTGCCTTAAGTAAAGCCTGAGAACCCATCTCTGAACTTAGTAAAATCCAGGATATGCCTTTCTAGAGAAAGTGGAATTCTTAATAAAGCTGCCAGAATATTTACTTTTATTTTTGCAGATTTAATGCCTCTAAGTTGAACAAGCATGCCATATGCTTGTAAGCCAAAGCATCCATTTTATGTTTTGAACTAAACTTATTTCCTGGAGTATGTGCAAACTTGTAAAACAATTTATTTTCCACCTCCATAGCGGTTTTATTTTTCCTCCCTCCAGCCCCTCATTTAATTAGGTGTTGGACTCCCAAATAAATCTTTGCTATGCTTGTTCTTCCCATATCTGAGGTCACGGCAGTTAGTGCTCACCACTTGATTTCTGATTTATACATTCAAGGTAGGAAGAAAACCAAATAATACAGAATGGTTGCTAATTTTGATCATACAAAGCATGATGGCACTGCCATCATCAGCATCTGGCACTTTCCTCTTCTCATGTGCACACAGGACAGTTAAGTCAGATACACTCGAAGGTAATATATAGAGTCATTTCAGGAAACCTGGTGTGGGATTAAAGAATAACAGTGAGGATAAGCATATGTGGATAGTAGCTAGCATATTTTGTCCATAGAGTTTAAAGTATTTTACAAAGTATCAGAATGTATTGGAAGATCACAAATTTAAAATGGAAAAACAAATGCATGGCATATTCTGTGATATGCAGGGGATGTGAAGAGGATGTATTGTGCACCCTCATGGAAAAGTTGCTCATGTGAAAACAGATTTTATATTTAGGATCTGTTTTTCAGATCTCCTTTTCCAGAAATTAGTGATTTCCACCAGCTCAGGTAGACTATAAGCATGTCTTTACCATCCCCAATCAAGGCAGCACTGAATGACCAATTTTGAGTACTAACCAGCATGTAGGAGTCTGGGCCAATTAGCTTCCAGGTGGCAATGGAAATCTGCTTCTGAACTGGTAGACCTCTCTGCAGGCTGACAATGAGAGCTTGCTTGTCTCTGCTGTCACACAGAAATCCTGGAGGTCCTGATGATAGCTGCAAGCCTGGTATGGCCCCAGAGCTCTGTGACCCCAGGCCTTTGCTGAGCACAAGGAAATCCACAAGCATCATAACTTCAGACAGCCATCTCGTACATAAAGAAGACAATTTACATGTAGCTGGATAGGCTGCAAAATTTGAGGACCCTGAGCTGCTGTCCACACTCCCTTCACTTTGTTACAAAACTTGAATTTAAATTCTGCTACTGATGCACAGTTTGCTGCTGATGATACCTTGATGTGCTGTTGGTTGTGATGGAAACAGTGGTGGAAAAGAAATGTGTCTTTGAGTTGTTTGAGAAAACTCCTGTTTAGGGACTGTGGAAGCTTTGATGATTCCAGGAAGGACTGTTCACTGGAGGGCACACATAAGGACCCTGCAGCATGCCCCCAGCCCAGAAATCATAGCAACTTGTGCTGTGAGAACAGTTCAAGCATGAAGACGATTGCAGAGCCTGTGTCATATGTGGCTTGAAAGTGTGAACAGTTCTGCCTGGGTCAGTCAGTGCACTTCTCAAAGTAAGGGTTCTATTCTAGTGAATAAACCATATTTCATCTTCAGACATACTGTACACCCTGTCCTAATACTGTGCTCTGTGTTGAACTTCAAGATCTACCTCCATTTAGGGGTGCTTTTCAGTTAAATCTCATGCATTATCAATTTATATTAGTCAAGATTAAGAACTGAACACTCCCATTATACTGCAAACTGCCTTTCTGTTTACCTGCCTTGCTCACCCTGGGATATGTCCCCGTGTACATATAGATAAGATCATTTCTACAAACAACATAGCAGATCAAAACAGCCTATTCTTTTTATACTTGTATTTTGATGACAAATTATCATAACTCTTTGACTGGCAAGCTTCTGGCATGCTTTGTGTTACTAAAGATAGGACTCCACTAATTTCATGCATCTTGAGTTGGTTGTTTAGTCCAAGCTAATGTCTGAGCTCCTTTACTGTCAGTGGAAAAATATACATGCAGCTAGAGAGCAATTTGTGGTCTTTTGAATGAGTCTCCTGGTCTCTCTACTGTGACTCCACAAGAAACTGCAATTACTTGAAACAAGATCTTTGGACACCTGGGGTTAAGAGGGGTGTCTTCTACTCACCTAGCTGACTGACAACACAGTTTGTTCATATCTGCCCAATTCTTTGCTTGCTACTAGATCTAGGCTAAGAAAGCTCTACACATTTCCCAGCTTATTTTTCTGTTTCAGAACAAGCCCTCAAAACTTCAAATATTTCTGAACAACAGGAGGGTGCTTGACTCCTGTACCATGTCTGGTTCATTAACCCACAACCATCCATGCTGAAGCCAAATTCCTGCACTTGAGCCAGGCAAGGATCCTCCCAATCTCGTCAGATTTTTTAAGCTGTTCCTATCCATTTCTGACAGATGAAGGAAAACATTAATGTATTTCACTATTAGCATTTTGAATCCTGATCCTTGTCCCCTGACTTTTAGTTAGATTAATCCACAGACAAAAGCATCTGACCACAATATGTCAAGAGCACAGGTCTTCGTAGATGAAGTCTAGTTCCACCTTAGGTAAAACACAGTCTTGCTTTGTGTTTTATCATTCCACCTCAGACAGTTTCTTCCTTTCTGCTATCCAAGGTCCAGATTCTGCTTACATAAATGGAGGTAAAGCAGGACTGTCTATGTCCTAAGCAGACTATCTTGACCTTATCCTTGTTTATATGTAAAGATGAATGTGGTCAGAAATGAACAGGGAAAACAAACAGGGGAAATAGATACTTCTTCTTTTGGCATCTTTCAATACTTGGGAGAGTTTAGCATCCTTTTTTCTAATTAATGCTACAGGACCAAGCTACAGTTTTGCTGCGTCAAAGCTTCTTCACTTACTGCAATGCATTTCTTTGTTTTTACTCACAGACCCACACAAAAGTAATAAATTATTTTCTCTCTGTGAATTGCAGCAGCTTGGGACAATTGATTTTATCACAGCTCCTGGTTCTTACTGCATTACTCTGGCTCTACATTGGCACTCCTGTGCTGATGACTTAGACACAAGCTTTTAACGTCCAAAACTTGTTTTGGTTTTTGAGTTGATTTAGTATTTAATGCAAAATTATGACAAGGACAAATATATGGCTGTGCTTATTGTCAGCTGTGTGTGCACTATGCTATTAATTGGAAACAATTTATTTTGTGTGCACAAACTATTCTGTATACCTGTTTTTGTTTATTGTTTCATCACCACTTAACCAAACTCAGACTGTTGTTCTCCATAATGTATATCAATGCCATTTCATATCCTTCTATGCAATCATTTTTTTCCTAGGTAAATAAAATTCTGCCCATTTCAGTGAAAGCAGAATCATTGCTAATAATGCACTTATTTCAGGTACCCAGTCTTAAACTTGAACCATAGACAATTAATTACTCAGTGTAAATTCCCTCAATGCTGATTATTTTCAAAAAAGGCCTTCAAAGTTGGCAATACCTTATAATGTAAGAGGTAACTACATGACATTTTTAAAGCTCTCCTTTTTTTCCAGTTTCCAGATGCCAGAAATATCCAGATGCTGGAGAAACTGTTGAGAGAGAATGGAGAGTATTAAACTCATCTTGGAGGAATGAGGAATGATCGGTGGATACATTAAAAAGACAAACAAACAAAATGGAAGTTCAAATGACTGAGAATAGATAAGTCCAGCAGCCATGCAGAAAATGCAGAAATGCAGCATGCAGAAATGGCCTTGCAGCTCACTGACAGCCACATGAGCTGGAACATCAGTGAACAAAGATAAATTGAACTTTAAGATCCAGCTAGTATTCACATTGCTGAAGAGATTGGCTTGTCTCACGTGCACTCACATATTTCAGTTCAGATCAACATGGACCAAGTGTCAGCACAAAGAATATTTTGTTGTGCTTTTGAATGGTAAAACTCTGCTGGAAGGATCATCTTTTGACCTGTGTTAACACAGAGCGGAGCCTGACACCATGATTTGTGGAGGTAAGGCAGGTATTCTTTGATGTTACTGCAATAACAGGAATTACAATAGCAATGGTGTGCTGAACTGTCGTGGTTTTAGCCCAGCCGGTAACTCAGAACCGTGCAGCCCCTTGCCCACTCCCTTCTTTCTTCCCCCTCCACTGAAGACAGGACATGGACTTTATGGACTTTCTCAGTGTCTATCTCTGGCAGTGGTTATAGACTACAATTCAGTCCTTTCTGTATGGACTATATAAATAAACCCTTTTACCACATATTTTCTCCTTCTCTTGTTGCAGGACAGAAGGGAATAATTGCTGTCTGCTTTTCTTCCTGCTTACAGCAAAAACAGCAAGAAATTTTGTAGCTACATGCAACCTTCATTAGGAACAGGCCCTCTTTTTTCTTTTTTTTAGAGTCACACTTGCTTTTAGATAACTGTGAATTTAGAATCTAACTAATTACCTAGGACCCCTGTAAGAGACAGAAAGAACTCAATCTTTTAAATGAACTCTGATCAGGCTTGATCTTGCTTATTTAACAGGTCCTGCCACAACACTACAAGGTTTCCAGATCATCTCTAAATCAGAGATCTATGAGAGTCCAAATGCACTAATTGCAATAGAAATTTATGCTTGTAAGGTACAGATCAATTGTAATTAACATTATTTATCATGTATATATTATCATGTGTTAGACTTGATTTCGCAACACTCTACTGTGAAGTTTATTTGCCAATCGAATGCATAGGAAGAATGGAAACTTTAAAACAAACAGGAAAATAAATTGTTGGACTTGGTACTTATATATGATGCTTTATTGAGTTAATGAGTCTCAGATTTTGCTATTTTTCAGTCTTAGATATTGCTATTTGGTCATGCAAGAAAAAATCTGAGCATAAAAATCCCACCTTGCTCTTCTGAATGGTGGCTCGTTTCCCTGGTGTTGAGATCCTCCCACTGATCACTGTAAGAATACTTCACCTCTAGACATCATCACCTTTGAGCTTTTACAAATTTTGAAACTGGAGATGCCTAGAGGCCTGTCCATGCACTGAGGTCCTGGTGAAAACATGAACTGAACTGATCTGGTTCTCCCATGGTGGGCTGCCTCTGCTAGCCGTACTTTGGCTCCACTGGAGGGGACAGTAGTAGCTGTAGTGTTGTCCACCTCCATCCTCCCAGTCTGGTGCAACACTGTGCTGTTGTTCAGTGCTTTCCAGAAACTTGTACCTTATCACCCATTTAACAACCACTTTCACAACATATTTGCTCACCAGCTTTTCTTTGACTGCGCTAGTTTCATGATGGTCAGAGGCTTTTTTCTTTCCTTTGCTTTCATTGGTCTTACACAGTTATGTCTTAACAGTGGGACTGACAAGAATAGCAAATGCTAATGATAGTGTGAAGAGGCATGTGAGGATCCCCATAAGGCAGCTGTGCATAGCACTCTTCGTTGCCAAATCCACCTGGAGCTGGGAGAACTGGGGTGACAGTCTGCTCCATCCTGCCCACTTTAAGGGGTTATGGAGGAACCTGACTCATTAATGTAGCAGGTAAGCACAGAGTGTGCACATGTATCAGTGAATTACATGTGCCTAAGGTCTTTCTTTGGCCCTGAAACCTACACCAGGGCTAGCTTGCATTTATAGAGCAACCTCTTGAAGCTTCCAGTATTGGGTGGCTGTATCCAGGCAGCCTCTTGGAAATAGCTCTTGTGCCATATCCAGGAATAGTGTAGGCAAGGATAAACTGGAACAAGCAAAAAGCATACTGGGGAACCTACTAACAGGTCCTGTGCCCCCTAAATAATCTCCTGTGCCCACAGACATTTTTTCATCACTGTTTAATCCACAACCATCTGTGGTGGAGAAAGGGAAGAGGAAAGGCATCTGCTGTATTTTTGTACTTCATAGTTTACTGGAGCTTCCTTGATCTCTACCCTGGAAGCAGCGAGACTTGCAGTGTCTTTGCAACAGATATATCCCAGTGGAAGCTGTCAGGGAGAGGTGGACTCCTACACATAGCTTAGCTACACAGAAAAATTATGAAAGTCACCTTCTCCCTCCATGAGCCATCTGAGTTAAACCATGCCCTGTGTCTTAACCAGTGCTTCATTAGTCTTCTCTGTGTCTGCAGAGGACTCTGCAAGCTCATGTAACATTCTCAGCAGCAGTAAACTGGTGATGTGAGTCTCTCAGAGCCTAGGATCAGATTGGGCAATATGCACTTTATGAGGCAACCGCCTAACTTTGACTCACACAGATCATGTGTGTCCCTAAAAATCATATAGAAAAGTCCCTTTCTATTTACTTCCAGTGTGCAGGGAATGAGACTTTCTCTTTAAATCCATGTCAGTCTCACCTTTTTGACTTCTCTTTTGGTCTGGATGGTAAAGTGCTGACCTTTAATCCCTGTAGGAAATGTAAGTAATAAATATTTCGTGTTTTGCAATCATAATAGAATTGTTCTTTATCTTTCAGATTCAGTGACCAAATCTGGAAAGACGTGAGGATCTAACTCCCCAAAACACTTTATGCACAATAGAGGTGAATCACTTTCCTGGCTCCAGGAGCTGATGCTTAACCAGACCAATCCACTGATTTTATGCATTGTTTACAAATAAAGACTGTGTTTTTTTTAAAAAAGAAAGCTCCCATCAAACCTTTTAAATCAGCCTTCTGTATAGGAAAAGCTTTTCTGATTCTTGTAATTTGTATGAGATGGATTCAGTGGGATTGTTTTTTCCTGTCTTTAATTACTTCCTAATCAACTCAGTTCACAATGCTCCAAAACCACACAAACAGTATCCTTCATCATTTTATTTTTCTGTGAAAAGAAAAGCTCTGATCTGATTCTACCCATCTTTGAAAAAGATGGTTTATTTTACTGCTACAGAATGACAGTGTTTGAATATAGAGACTTATCAAATAGTATTCACACATGAGCAAGCAACTGCAAGTATTGGCACTGTCAAAGGAAAGCTGTCAGGGAAACATCACGTTGTCATAAACCAAGAGCAAATCAAATCAAATTAGATGCTGAGCATATTGAAGACACAACTGAGAACTAACTGGTTCTGTCCTTTTAAGAAACCTGAAATCTCAATTTTTCACATTCTAAAAACCACATTACATTCCAATATTACATTTATACATTATTTAAAATTATTATTAGATATTAAGACCATGCTACAGGTCTAAATTGTACATGTACCAGATGGTTTTAAGTACATCATATACATAAGTACCATGATAACTGGCAAACTATTGACCTGATGAAATCTATAATGATCTGTTATTTATCTAACTACCTATTAATCATCCAATAAGCCCTTATACATTAGTTTACATATGAAGGTTTAGTAAAAATGACTCCTTTTCTGCTCATGTAGCAGTGACTCAGAATATAGCTGGCAATGTTATTTAATAACTTTTACTAGGGAGCAGTGCAGTGCATGTTATGAGCTAAAAAGAATATAATATTTGGTGTTTGCTTTCCAGAGCTGAAAAGGAAAATACAGTATGGCAATATTCATGTTGATTTGTTATTACTAAGAACTACACTGTGAGATTGGATGAAAACTAGAAAAAAAACAAAAGAGAGACTTTCTCCTTTATGGGCAATTCTGTCACCTACCAGCAGAAATTAACTCAGGATCTGTTCACCCCATTGTTCCTCACACCCTTACAAGGATCTTTAAAGTAATAACTACTCTTGGAAAACACAAATGGAAATGTATATTTGGAGGCACTATGTAGTCTTCGGAGGGTTTTTTCCTTTACATTTTTGATATATCATTCAGTTTTACAACCGTGGTAATGTTTTGTGTTTGCTAGGCAGCTTTTATTCCAAAAGCTCAAAGCCCATTACAGACAAAACAACCCTTTCACAGTAGGCTGAATAATTATATATTGGCACTACTATTTCACAAACCAGCCAAGGAAACCAGCACCTTGCTCAAAGTCACACAAATACTTGAGACAGGAGAGCTGCTCTGAGTATCTTGAGCAATGATTCAGAGCAAAGGCTCCAATAGATGCTTCAGCTGTTTCTTGCCAGTGGAGACTGGCAGGACTCGCCCTGCTCACTCAGCCTACTAAGCAGGTTGCTGCCCATCCCCAGGACTGACATGCCTCCTTTTCTCAGACTGATGCAGATGTCAAAAGAAAGCAGTTTTATCTCTCAACTGCTGCTCCTGCTGCATATTATTCCCCTTAATGATATATCAGGCACAGTTACATCCTGAGGTCCCCAGACAACACCCAGTATGCCACTCACAGCCACAAAAAAAAGACAGAAATGCTACGTGTCTGCAGACAGAAAGATGGTTAACTACTGTAATTTACATTTTACCCCTACACCCAACAGACTACAAATATGGTAATGTAATTTAAAAATGTGTTTGCATGGTTTAAGCAAAAGCAAATTTAGACGAGCTGCCTAATTAGGAGCTCATGTAGGACTGCGCAGATGTTTTCATCTGTTCTCTATGCCATCAGAAAATATTGAAGAAGACCATCACAGAAGCTAGGAGGTAATTTTTTAATATTCTTTATAGTTATATAACAGATAGCTGTTAGTAAAAACAGCCCTTATTAATGAACCATAAATAGACACCTCCCTGAGGGCATGTTAAAACATGTTGTACTCATTGTGAATAGAACACTGGTCAGATGGGATTAAAAAAAATTCATATAAACTCATAAAAAAGCTCATAAAATACATGCTTATTATTCAGTTTTTATTATAACAAGGTGCTGTATGAGTGCATATGGCAGTGCTTATGAGGAATGCACTGAGATACTTGTAATCTATCAAGTAAACTGTATTCCAGATCTGCAAGATTCTATTCCAGATTCTGTGCAAGACAATGTGTCTGCAAAAGGCAGGTGAAAAACAGAGGTTAATAATTTCTATTTTTTAAAGCTTTTTATTATTCCAGGAAAGCTCTTAAATTATTTTTGCCAAACTTCAGGTTGATGTTATTGTTTGTTAGATCTTTTTTAAAGTGTGTTACTGTAGGGTACTGCAGGCACTGTATATTTTGTAGCTCCATGGTTACAGCTCTTATGTATTCTTAGTTCTGTTCTTAGATGTACATGACCAAATGGCTGAATAACAGTTTCCATTGTCAAAAGGCCACTAAGCAGCCCAAGTTTTTCTGAAACCTCTGATTTCTGCATCAGTACTGATTATGGCCACTTAATACCTCTCATCCTATATAGGAATATTAGTTTAGAAATGGTACAGATAACTGGGACTCAGACTCTCTCTTCAGTGCCTAAAATTAGTTCTTAAACATCCTTTTTGTCTGGCTTTTAGATACTCTGGCTAACAAGTACCATTTAATTGAAAAGGATCATAAGGTGTTTGGTATATTTGAAAATGGGATACTTTTACCTAAATATTAAATATTTCAGACTAGATAACTGAAATTCAGAGTACTTGAAAAATATCCAAAGCCAAGAAAAAAGTACGGCTAACTGGCAGTTTTCTTGTTCATATAGCTAAAAATTACACTTACATCTTTTCCTTAACCACTCTTTCAATCTGAATCCTTCTCACAGCCTTCTTCATCAATGAAACCCAATTCATTTATCATTCTATATGCTGTGTAGGTAGCTTGACTGCTGAAGATGTCCATGCTAAGCACCACTTTGCGCTGCCCTAAACAGTAGAATAAATTCTCTGCTGATGGTGTACACTGAGGGACTAAAAAGTCATCTGAGTAAATGCCAATATCTTGAATTCAGGTATGTAGTGTATCTGCCTTAGATTTTATTCTAAGTAGATGTCTAGAATGGACTATCTGATGCACAACACAGATGACCATTTCCCTCCAGAACAGCTTAGCTATGGTTGTTAATAATAAGGATGTCTACAGCCAGGTAAGATGAATTCCTCCTGCGCTTCTGATAAAAGATATAGAAAAGTCTAGGCAGCAATTTTACAATGAATTGAAGGGAGGGAATTGAGGGAGCTCAGTTGTCTAAGAAGGAGTTCCTTTGATCTTCTGCCTTTTAATAGAAATGAATATTCAGATAACAGAAGGCAGAAGACTATGCATAACAAAGTTATAAATACATGCAAGAATATACTGGAGCACTGTGGGATAGGAGGACCATCATCAGTTTATTTTGGGTAGTTCTGTGGTTATCACAAACACACTTGACTAAGTACTACCTCTCCCTCAATACTATCATCCTTGATTATAATGAGGACAAAAGTGGGTTAACACAGAAGCTCCTGCATGAAATAGTCTGGGAAATGCAAGTCAGGCTAAATGTTTTCTATGATCTTTTCTTAATAGTCTCAAACAGCCTGGTGTTTAAAAAGCATGACATAAGCCTACGTTTTCTGAGGGAAGTCTTCAAAAAAACAGATTTCTTGATTATTTGAGGCTACATTTGGCTTTTGAGTTTATATCTCGACAATAATCAAATAGAAGAAAAATTTTATGTGAAAAATTAAATTCATATGCAATCACTTGATTCCATCAGCTAGTTTTTTTTACAGCAATGCAGAATTATTTCAAATTCTCAGGTCTGAATAGCTGAACCATGTTTTTGTCTTGGAGTCAGAGAGGCCATGAACCTGGGCATTTTGGAAAGCATCTAATATGCTTTTTGGTGCTATAAGATCATAAATGTAACACATCCAATACTGTGAAAGCAGCCAAGTCAGGAAGTATAAAAGAAGTTTTTGGCGTGAACCTTTTTACTATATTCATATAAACATTATGTTTTTGGTGGCCCCGAGCTGTCAATGTAAGAACTTGAGGGATTTTATATTTTGAAG
This sequence comes from Melopsittacus undulatus, assembly GCF_012275295.1. Taxonomy (NCBI): domain Eukaryota; kingdom Metazoa; phylum Chordata; class Aves; order Psittaciformes; family Psittaculidae; genus Melopsittacus; species Melopsittacus undulatus. The sequence goes on along the minus strand of NC_047528.1, from coordinate 13,995,376 downwards.
CTGATGGGAAAGTTAGTCAATGAAGCAACAGCCAATGGCAATATGAGAACATTCCACAGACCTTGAAGACATCTCGAAAACTAGCCTTTGCTAGTTTGACTACAGCAAATCGTAACATATTTAACTCTAAGATACAAGTTAAAATAATGCAAATGTGTACATGCGAATTAAACTTTTCTTCTATAATAAACTGGTTAGGTCTTGCCAATATTTATGCTGGAGGGAATGTTTGGGAATACGCTATCCCTTAACATGTATGAAGCTTACACAGTTGGTTCTTAAACTTTATCTATATATTCTAAATAGGCCTTCCTCAAAAAACTTCTTCAGATAAACAGATTTTATTACTAGTAGTGGCTAAAACAAGAGAAGTAAAAAAGAATTTCAAAGCTAGGTGTAGTTTACAGGCTTTACTTAGAGTACCTGATGTAGCTTGCTGAAATAATAAAAATCTGCTGAGCTGCAGCTCCAAAAAACTTTGTCAGTGCGGTGTAAGAGCCAATGTGGACTCAGAAGTGTTTAAATGAAAGACAAAATATATAGAAAAGATTTTGAACACTATCAAACTAGATTTTGGTACTAGAAAGCAATCTACTTTTTTTTTCCATAATGAACTGAATTTTTATTTAAATTACTCTTGGGCTATCGATATACAGGAAAGGACCGCTCCATATATACCACCACAGAGCTGTCTATCTCAAGGCTGAACAAAATTTTCTTGACTAAGAAAGTCTTACCATGATGCTCTGAAATCCAAGTTGGCTCACTGTTTCAAATGTTATCATCAAATCTGTACAAAATTCTTTAGATACTGCCCTGGGTACACTTCAAGGAGTGTTCAAGCTGTAAAAAGTGGTGCTTGTTTTTTGCACTTTATCCAGTGTGACATTATGATTCTAGATGTTTCTTTTCCAGTCGGCACAGGACATCCAAGAGAAGACCAAGACACTTACTGTCAGGTTATTTTTTCACTTAAAGTCTTTGATGTGACTTACTCTTTATAAAGTCTAGAGACACAACATTCATCAATCAAATAAAGAAGTTAACGCAGTCATGAAGTTTGGAGGTTGCTGCTGGATCAAGTATCTAACCATCATTCAAGTTTTCAGGAAGACACTGAACCCCATTTATTCCAGCTTGTCTGAAACAGCACCAGGCTCCTCAAGTGATGCACCTGTTTGGCAATCATAACACAAAGATATTGACATATGTCTTGACAGTCTTTGATCTGTGGCCTTGACTAGCTCCCTATAACCAGTGCTTTTCTAGAAACCACCTCTAGCTGTGCATGTGTGGTTATTGTCAGGCTGTACATGCAATTTATTAGCCTTGGCACAAAACTGGACTTTTCATGCAAAATACCCTGATTTGGGCTCAACTACAAACTTCTGTAAAAGCCACCTTGTCACTGCTTGAGTCTACTATATCTATCACAAGCCATACTTCCTATTTAAGCAACTGTTAACCAAATAACTTTCGTATCACTCAAATTAGGAATTTGATGAGGGCAAGAGGAGGACATCAGATAAAGTTTGTTGATCTTTGTGGTATAATTATTCATGGAAAAATTTTCAGCAGCTGTCAGTTTCAGACTAGCTCTTTATGATTTCCTGCCATATATTTTTTTCCAAAACTAGCCTCAACATTTGCTTTGCAGCTGTTAGGCATTGTTGGGTTGACTTTTGGATGCAGCTTTGTGTTAAGTCCTGCAGTGACCCAGCCAACAGTAATAATCACACATGCAGAGGTTATCCCAACATGACATATATTGCTAAGGTAACTTTGAAAAAAAACTTAGATGCATTTTATATTCCTTTCTGGTGCTTAGCTTTTGGAAAACACAACCAAATTCACAAAGAACCATACAGTCTGCTGCTTGTACCACCCACCTCATAAAGTCAGAGACTTGCATCCCAACTTATATGTGCATTTAACAAAAAGTCTAACAAGATGTCAGGGTACAGCTGATGAGCTAACCGAGCTCAGGGTAGTAGCTTTTGATTTCCTCTGAGAAGTACATCATAGATGACACCTAAATGCTTATGATAGTTGCACACTGTTCTTGTAGAAAGAAGGAAACATATGCATCAGGCAATTATTTCTGCTTCTCAGTTGGTTGCCTATTTTAGCTGGAATCTCAGTATGTGTGACAAAGTTAAAATCCGTTGGATGCCATTTCTCAGCAGAATAGATTTTTCTTGAGATAGTTAATAGCACACTACAGAACACCATATTGTCCTCTGCTTTTTCCCTTTCGAGTATATGTAGGCAGTCAAAAGATCTTTTACATTTTCTGCTCTCAATTCTATGCCATCTTTACAGTAGATTTTAAATTATCTCTCATTCTCCAAAGCATAAAATAATAAAGAATGCAGTTTTTTATTAAAGTTCTAAAAGTAAGGAAGTTTTTTCAAAAAAAAAAAAAAGGACATATACAAGTTGATGGTATCTGGCAAGGCTTTCTGAATGAGCATGGCTTACTGCAATATTCAAGCAAGAGAGTTTTTATCTATAGTCATGTGCAAGTTTTTGCAAGTAATAGTACATGAAATAAATGTAGTGAAAGAAAAGGAAAATTGCAAAATATGTATCAGTTAAATTTAAGGCTATAAAAATCACAGAAGTAAACCAGAAAACAGTGGAATGAGAAATAAGCAACTGGAGATTCGGAGCAGCACCAGCTAACAGAGGCAAACAAATAAAGAAGAAGTGCAGTAGTGACCAATAACGTAACATTAATACAAAAAAGATCCTAATGAAGATTCACCAAGAGCTCTCAGATCAACTCAAAATCAGTAGTTGGGGGCAAAGGATCAGAAGCTGACCTTGCATGACAATTTTGGAATGGAACATAACAGACTACAACAGAATACAATAGAATATTTCAATTGCAAGGGACCTATAGCTATCACATAGTCCAGTGCCTGACCACATCAGGGCTAAACAAAAATGGGTTTTAGTTGGTTGCCGTTTGTTTTTCAGTTTTTTTCTCTTTTAATAAGGTCCAATACTATGCTGAATTTTTAAGGATTTCAAGCCAATAAAAATAATGATGCCATTGTATATGAAAGTTTACTGATAACATTCTTTAAAAAGCACTGTGCAGTACGAACAAAAAAAAAAACATGCAGGTATTTTCAGGCAGGAAATCTGAGTAACTTGTTATGTTTTCCCAGCATATCAGTGAAAGAGATTTAGATACCAAAATCCTTATATTTTCCTGCCTTAAGTCCAATCAGACACTTCCAGGTTCTCAGAAACAAGGTAGGGACAGGATATATCAGCACAGGTACAGAAGATCATATTCTCATGAGATATAAGGGATGAGACATTTTACAGAAGATATAGGGGCATGCTCAACATGGGTTGATGTCCCATGTCCCATCAAACCCTATTGACTTAACCTGGGTTGCAGAGGACGCCTGTCAGAAGTGAGTGTGTTTCCTAGTTTCCATAGTGACACTACACTTCCTTTTGAGTGAAGCATAAAGGAGGATGAAAGAGTCTATGTTAACGAAATACATATTTTATGTCTGACACTTAAGACTTTCTAGCCACAGCCAGCTGAAACCATCACTGCAGGTATTAGCCAGTCAACAGTTTTCATTTGCATTGATCAGTTGACACAGTCTATTCTCAGGAGAATTAATCATAAAATAACATCCTAAAAGATATAGGAACAGCAAGCTCTGTGTTAATTTTATGCCATTCTTAATTTTTCATATCTCCTGGGTGCTGCACACTGTGTACATGAGTGTATTCATGCATCACTTAGCAATGAGACCTATTTGAGCTGCAGAAACTTCTTTCTCATTTTCTGTATTCAGATAGTGTGAGAGCTGCAAAATACCATATGATTGCTGCACAGCCAATTCTGCTTATGAGTGTATGAACATGTCCCCTCAACATTCAGGAAAATCTCTTTGGTTCATAAAAACTTTGGGCTCACTTCAATTTCCCTTTTCATCAGTTTAAATTGAGAGTAATTCCAGTAAAACCGACACATCATGAAGCCAAAATTCACACCCCAAAAGGCCATGTAAAGCTGTATTAATAATCATTCACTGGCAGATTAATCTGACCTATGTAATGAAAACAATTCAAATAGTGTAGAAAATAATGTACATAGGCTGGCTATCCAGACTATTAGATAATAAGAAACATTTCTGAAATGTTGCCATCAAAGAAACTCTGGTTTCATAAAAGCGAATACACCTGAGTCTCCTCTTTATGAAGGTTCAAAAGACACTTTGAAAGTCAGCAAAAAAGACTTTCCAAGGCATGATGAACCCCTCAGGTCCAATTCATATATACTACATTGGACTCTACAAGTATTGTCAAAACTCTTTAAGAGTTTTATGAACCAAAACACATTTTAGATACTGGGCCACACTAGTGCATTTATATGTGTGTGTTTATATGTATACAAATATATCTAAAATAAAAATACAATCTTATTTTTTAGAAATGGTACAGAAGAGAATAATCCCTCATGAAGTTGCAGAGGAGTTAAAGATGATAAAGAAGCTGAGGATGAGGATGGATGAGGATGGATAGATGAGGAAAAGAGAATACAGGGAGTGTGTGGAGCAGCTACACAACCTCATGCTATTTTGGAGTGCCAAACACTATTCAGAATCATTGAATTTTTCATCTAAAAACCAAATAGCGTAGGGTTGTGCAACTCCCTATTATTGGTACACAAACGTTTTATTACCATCGATCATAGGCTCTTAGAATCATAGAATAGTTAAGGTTAGAAAGGACCTTAAGATCATCTAGTTCCAAGCCCCCTGCCATGGGCAGGAACACCTCACGCTAAAGCATGCCACACAAGGCTTCGTCCAATCTGGCCTTGAACACTGCCAGGGATGGAGCATTCACCACCTCCCTGGGCAACCCATTCCAGTGCCTCACCACCCTCACAGTAAAGAATTTCCTCCTTATATATAATGTAAACTTCCCCTGTTTAAATTTTAACCTGTTATCCCTTGTCCTTTCACTACAGTCCCTAATGAAGAGTCCATCCCCAGCATCCTTATACGCCCCCTTCAGATACTGGAAGGCTGCTATGAGGTCTCCATGCAGCCTTCTCTTCTCCAGTCTAAACAGCTCCAACTTTCTCGGCCTGTCTTCATATGGGAGGTGCTCCAGTGCCCTGATCATCCTCGTGACCCTCCTCTGGACTTGTTCCAACAGTTCCATGTCCTTTTTATGTTGAGGACACCAGAACTGCACACAGTACTCTAAGTGAGGTCTCATGAGGGCAGAGTAGAGGGGCAGGATCACCACCTTCGACCTGCTGGTCACACTTCTTTTGATGCAGCCGAGGATACGGTTGGCTTTCTGGGCTGTGAGTGCACACTGCTGGCTCATGTTCATTTTCTCATCGACCAACACCCCCAAGTCCTTCTCTGCAGGGCTGCACTGAATTTCCTTTTTGCCCAACCTATAGCTGTGCCTGGGATTGCTCCGACCCAGGTGTAGGACCTTGTACTTGGTGTGGTTAAACTTCATAAGGTTGTCATCAGCCCACCTCACAAGTGTGTCAAGGTCCCTCTGAATGGCATTCCTTCCCTCCAGCTTGTCAACCGAGCCACACAGCTTGGTGTCATCGGCAAACTTGCTGAGGGTGCACTCAATCCCACTGTCCATGTCACTGACAAAGATGTTGAACAAAGACCAGTCCCAACACCGATCCCTGAGGGATACCACTCATTACTGATCTCCAACTGGACATTGAACTGTTGACCACAACTCTTTGCATGCAACCATCCAGCCAGTTGCTTATCCACCGAGTGGTCCACCTATCACATTGATGTCTCTCCCATTTAGAGACAAGGATGTCGTGCGGGACAGTGTCGAACGCTTTGCACAAGTCCAGGTAGATGATGTCAACTGCTCCATCCCTGTCCGTTGGTTCTGTAGCTCCATCAGAGAAGGCCACCAAATTGGTCAGGCAGGATTTTCCCCTAGTAAAGCCATGCTGGCTGTCACCAAGCACCTTGTTGTTTTTCATGTGCCCTAGCATGCCATCCAGGAGAATCTGCTGCAGGATTTTGCCAGGCACAGAGGTGAGACTGACTGCTCTAATTCCCTGGGTCATCCATTTTCCCCTTCTTGAAAATGGGGGTTATATTTCCCTTTTTCCAGTCCTCAGGAACTTCACCAGACTGCCATGATTTTTCATATATGATGGCCAGTGGCTTTGCAACCTCATTTGCCAGCTCCTTCAGGACCCACAGATGGATTTCGTCAGGTCCCAGGGACTTGTGTACATTCAGGTTCTTAAGATGGTCTTGAACCAGATCCTCTCGTACAGTGGGCCCAAGGTCTTCATTCTCACAGTCCCTGATTCTGCCTTCCAAGACTTGGGTGCTGCGGTCAGAGCATTGGCCAGTGAAGACTGAGGCAAAGAAGTCATTCAAAACCTCAGCCTTCTCCAAGTCCTGTGTAGCCAGTTCTCCCGAAAGCTTCCGGAGGAGACCTACATTGTCCTTAGTCTGTTTTTTAGCCGCTACATACCTATAGAACCCCTTCTTGTTATCTTTAACTACCCTTGCCAAGTTTAAGTCTAACTAGGCCTTAGCTTTCCTAATGGGGTCCCTAGCTTCCCAAACAACATCCCTGTATTCATCCCAGGCCACCTGTCCTTGCTTCCACCTTTTATAAGTGTCTTTTTTTCTTGTGAATTTTTCTCAGCAGCTCCTTATCCATCCAAGGAGGTCTCCTGGCCCTCCTGCTGCACTTCCTTCTAGTTGGGATGCAACACTCCTGAGCTTGGAGCAGGTGATCCTTGGATATTAACCAACAGTCTTGGGCCAGCTTACACTCCAGGGCTATATCCCATGGGACCTTGCTAAGCAGGTTCCTGAAGAGGCCAAAGTCTGCTATCCTGAAGTCCAGGGCAGTGAGCTTGCTGCACGCTCTTCTCACTGTCTTGAGGACCTCAAATTCGACCATCTCATGATCACTGCATCCAAGACTTCCCTGGAGCATCACATTTCCAACGAGCCCTTCCCTGTTGGTGAGCACAAGGTCAAGCAGGGCACCTCTCCTTGTTGGCTCCTCTATTGCTTGCAGAAGGAAGTTGTTTTCCACACAATCGAGAAACCTCCTGCATTGCTTGTGCCGGGCCGTACCGTCACCCCAACAGATGTCTGGGTGGTTGAAGTCCCCCATGAGAACAAGGGCCTGTGAGAGTGAGGCTTTTCCTATTTGTCTGTAGAGTGCTTCATCCACAGGATCCTCTTGACCAGGCGGTCTGTAACAGATCCCCACAGTAATGCCTCCCATCGCTGTTTTCCCTTTAACCCTGACCCACAAACTCTCTGTTGACTGCTCACCTGTCCCCAGAGAGAGTTACATATTCTCCAGCCTATCCCTAACATAGACAATAACTCCCCCTCCCCTCCTACCAGGCCTGTCTTTTCTAAAGAGCTTGTAACCTTCCATTCCAACACTCCAGTCACAGGAGCCATCCCACCATGTTTCTGTGATGCCTATTATATCATAGCCCAGTAGATGTGCCCACATCTCTAATTCCTCTTGTTTGTTCCCCATGCTACGGGTGTTTGCATAGAGGTATCTGAGCTGAGTGTAGAGTCTTGCATCTGGGAAAGAACAACCCCATGGACCAGTACAGGTTGGGGGTTGACCTGCTGGAAAGTAGTGAAGGCGAAAGTGACCTGGGGGTCCTGGTGGATAGGAGGATGATCATGAGCTAGCAATGTGCCCTTGTGGCCAAGAAAGCAAATGGCATCCTAGGGTGCATTAGAAAGGCTGTGGTTAGTAGGGCAAGAGAGGTTCTCCTCCCCCTCTACTCTGCCTTGGTGAGGCTGCATCTGGAATACTGCATCCAGTTCTGGGCCCCTCAGTTCAAGAAGGACAGGGAATTGCTTGAAAGAGTCCAGCACAGAGCCACAAAGATGATGAAGGGAGTGGAACACCTCCCTTATGAGGAGAGGCTGAGGGAGCTGGATCTCTTTAGCTTGGAGAAGAGGAGACTGAGGGGTGACCTCATCAGTGTTTACAGATATGTAAAGGGTGGGTGTCAGGATGATGGAGCTAGGCTTTTTTCAGTGATATCTAGTGATAGGACAAGGGGCAATGGGTGTAAACTGGAGCATAGGAGGTCCCACGTTAACATCAGGAAGCACTTCTTTACTGTGAGAGTGACAGAGCACTGGAACAGGTTGCCCAGGGAGTTTGTGGAGTCTCCTAGGTTGGAGATATTCAAGTCCTGCCTGGACAAGTTCCTGTGTGATGTACTCTAGGTTACCCTGCTCTTGCAGGGGGGTTGGACTAGATGATCTTTTGAGGTCCCTTCCAACCCTTGGGATTCTGTGATTCTGTGAGCTCCAAATGAAGCTGGCTCATTGGCTGGAGAGGCTGGAATATCACTACATTGCTCCAAACATTTATTATAGGTGCTGGCACCTGACTGGGTGTGTTGGGATGGAATGATGCCCCCCTCCCCCAACACATCTAGTTTAAAGCACATCAAGCTATCTAAGCTCTTTCTATAGAGGTGGTCAGGCACTTCAACTTAAACCCACCACATAACAGGTTGAATGCCATCAAATAACAAATGACAAATAGAAGGCTGAGTGTTCACCAAATGTCTGAGGGCTCCTGAAGAAAAACGTCATGAGGGAACAGGCTTATGCAGATGATTTTTTTCTGGAAGGCTGGCTCCAATATCCTGAACAGATGCTGACAGCTCCTGTACGGATTAAATATTTAAACACTGGTTTTATGGGTACACTTTTGTAGGTGCTCTGCATGAAAAAGTTCAAAATTATTTGAGATCACTAGATATAATGATGAAATACATGAGGGATATTACAGCAAACAGGGCACATTATTGGATATAAGGAGGAAATTCTTTACTGTTAGGGTGGTGAGGTACTGGAATGGGTTGCCTAGGGAGGTGGTGAATGCTCCATCCCTGTCAGTGTTCAAGACCAGGTTGGATGAAGCCTTGCATGGCATGGTTTAGTGTGAGGTGTCCCTGCTCATGGCAGGGGGGTTGGAACTAGATGATCTTGAGGTCCTTTCCAAACCTAACTATTCTATGATTCTATAATATCAAAATGTAACATTGGTTTTCTTGCCTTTCCTGATTAGTCCAGTGATAACACATTATGGTTTTCTTTGTAAGCAACCAACACAATGATCAGAGGGAGAGGGATAAAAATTATGCAAAGCTTTGAAGTAATGTCCTTTCATGCAAAAAAATTGCAGCTAAAAATACATATTGAAATAAGAAACTGAAGGTGAGAGAGGTTGTCTAAAACCACACATCTAAAGCTAAGCCCAGCCTGCTCACCTTCCCTGCTTTGCCAGCTCCACTTTTGCAAACTCATGGCTTACAGCAGTTCTCTGTTCCAAAAATTGTGTTTGTACCTTCAAGTACCTTCAAGCTGTCAAAACACAACAGAGTAGCCTGGGCAAAGGGATAACCTTCGTTTTGTTCTTTTTCAATAAACTTTGTTTCTGTTTGATAAGTTCCCAGGAAGCATATGGCTGCAACTTTTGCCCTTCTTAGCTTGCCTCTCTGTGAATAACTCTGCATAATCTTAGCATACTGAAGCACAGTTTAAAGTGGGTTAATAGTGGTGTGTAAATCCTGAAGGTATATATGCCAATTAAAGAATATTTAGTTACAGCTAGCTTGGCTATTAATTAAAAGTAAATTAAGAGTTTCCATAGCATCCAAACAAAACAAAATAATAATAATTATGTTCTGAATTTGGAGTGGAAAACTACAATATTTTTTTCCGCTGATAAGTCTCTTTCATATTGCAGGAATGAGAAACAATAAAAAATTAGCAGAGAAAAAAATGTACTGAACAATCTGTAAGGCAGGGAACTATAACTAGCTAGAAGAAAGAGTTCCACATGTATATCTTAGCAGAATAAAAAAGAAAAATTGTCAAAATGATCCCTGCAATCAATGCTTTGAAAAAGGTACATTAATATTAACATTAACATTACTTAGTATTTTCCAACATACAATACGGAGAAAATCTAAGCTGGTGCAGCTCCAGTAAATTTAAAGGCTTTTTTTTTTTTAGTTTCAAGTCTTAATTTATCCCTACATTTTCTAATAAAAAGAGCTGTTGAAATTTTCATTTTTTATGTGACATATTCCTTTGTTCAGTCATCCTGAAAGACTCACTGATGAGCGAGCCAGACTGCCATTTCAGCATCATCTCTTCAGGCTTTTTGACCTCAGCTGTCAGCCTGAAGTAAAGTCATCACATCCATGGAAGAAAAAGTGATAGACTGCCTCAGGGTAAGCACTTAATTAGCCTAACTGATATTTTTAATTGTTAAGGGGCTTAGAGATAATATAGATTCTGCCATAATTCTACCAACTGCTACTTCTCTTCCACTGAAGAAGAAGGGCTCCAGCCTGTTTCTTGTTGCTGTAGCAGCTCACTTGATTTGGGAAGAGAAATAAACTTCAGAATTCAAAGGAAGCAGATTCAGAGTAAGAAATTTAGCAAGTCTACATGGATCCTAGGCAAACTTTCCTTGGAACATGGGTTTGGATTTCAGGAACTAAGATCCACCGAGCCCAGTGCATTGGCCAGTTCTGATTACATACCTAACCTTTCACTCCTAGAATAGGGGGCAAGCAGAACCCAGCATCCAAACCCACAGAGAGAAACACAACTGAGTGACCAGCAGCCAGTTTCTTTCAGTGTTTACAAATGTCTTTGTAGACTTCACTACAGTCCCTGCTGAGTCAGCTCTTCGATTATCACAGCTGAGCGATTTTAAGGTGATATACAAGCCATAGGTTCCTTTGAAACTGAATGACACCTAAGTAATCATTAAGGGTGCCTGAGACACAGCCAGTAATGTCTGAATGACAAGTTTGGCCATTACTGGTGTCAGTACCTATTGACAGTGACAGAGCTGAAAAGATGTATGAAAAGTTGCTCAGTGGCTCAATAAAAGGAGTCCTGTAGCTTCACTTTACAGAAGCTACTCCTGGAGTTAACCTTTATTGGAAAACTAACTGCCAATCTTAACATGGAGAAATAGTCAAGGAGCTTCTCAGAAAGGCTCACAACAGGATGGAGGGATTTACACTGGTGCTCCCTGTGCTGTTTTATAGCCAGCAAGGTGCTCTTGAAGTTGCAGCCAGTCAGGCAAATTAAAGTGTTTTTTAATTCATAGAAGGAAAGTCCAAAAGAACATTTGTTCTTGGGACAAAGGCAGAAAATCTTATTGTCCCTCTTTGACACAAAAGCTTCAGTGTACACACCACCTCTTCCTGGAAAACCTGCAGTATTCACACATCACCTGTGACCACTGAGCTAATGAGAAATTAATTTGATAGTTTGATTCAGGTTTACCAGGTGAAAAGTTGAGAAAAAAAAACCCAAACAAAACACATCAAAATAAAATTCACTCTGGCTATATTTTATTAACAAGTAAAGTCACTTTGCAAGAGTCTTCTACTTTGCAGTTATCATTTTCTATATCCTTTTACCAAAACTTTTAATTTCTGCACTTTATACATAACTAGGAGCTATGCATATAGGTAATGGGTTCACATGGAACACCAAAGGAGCTTCCAACTGGTTCTTCACCATGTCCTGTGGCACAAGGCAGCTTGTATTAATATAATGAGAAATTTAAAGCTGGTAAAAACAAAGTTACTTTTTTTTCCCCATAAAATATTAATTAATGCAATTTATTGCTGTAGTGAGTTTCTAAAGCCAGGAATTAACCACTATTTATTATCAGAACATTTAGTGGGACACATGGATTTCCACACCTCAGAGGCTAGAACAAGGCCTCATCCTTTATGTTATTTGTCTTGTATCTTTCTGCTAAAAATTTTCTAGACAGCTCTGGAACATTTGCTATTTCCAGTCCATTGCCAGTACGGAATGTACTGAACATGCGGTTATGGACTTGGAAATGTGGGTTTGCAACTTCCTTGCAGTTCCTCAGGTTATAGGCATCAAAACAAAAAGAACCTGTTTGTGTAACCAGCTTTCAGGTTTTAGGCTGTCTGTCGTGGTTTAAACCAAGTCCCCCAACTCCCAGAGAGTTAGGGAGGAGAATGCAAAGAATGTAGCCCCCACGGATTGAGATAAGAATGGTTTAATTGCTAAGGCATAACACAAAACCCCTACTGCCATTTACTACTACAAATAATAATGATACAGCAAACAGCAAGTGAAAAGAATACAGCACCCCACCAGCCACCGACCCATAACTCACTCCACCCTGCCCGGCCGAGCACCATGTGCTCCCTCCTCCATTTTCCTCTAGAGCTCTACACCCTCCAGCCCTCCCTTTCCCAGTATGCATCCTGGGCATCACGTGCTATGGTATGGAATACCTCATTGCCTAGCCTGGGTCAGGTGTCCTGTCCCTCCTTCCTCCTGGACTCCCCTCCTCCACCTGGCTGGAAAAAACCTTGAACAAAAAACACCCTCAAAACATGCTCAAACCATGACACTGTCTCTTTCAGTTTCTGATATACATGATTTAACATAAAGTGATTTGTACGGGTGTATAGTTTCAGCAGAAGCAAACAAGGCACATACTAACCTGAAACTATAGTCAAAACTCAAGAACAAAAGACAGAAGGTTTTTATTCTCAACAGGTGCCAATTAGAGCTTCTACAACATGGACTATATTTCTGTGGCTCACAATGGAAACAAAATTAACAGATTATAAGTACAAAGTCAGCATACAGATCTGGGAAAGGAATGTGCTATCAGCTAGTATTTGTTCACAGACACAGACATCTCCTGGTGTAAAAACAATGAGTTATAGTTTTAAATGTGTTCTGTAAGCACTTGCTGGTCACATTGTTTTAGAGTTGCCTTTCTCTGAAAAAAAAATCTGCCATTCCCCCTCTAAGTCCTTGTAGAGGTAAATCAAGTGCTCTGAGAGCATCTTCCTCAAGGAAATCTCTTGGTGATGTCAAATTTTGCTTGTGTAAGCAGTTCAGAACTAAAACCTTGACAGTGCTCCATAACGACCTGGGAAGGGCCCTAGGTAAAACAAAATCTGCATGCAAGTAAATGAGTAGAACAGCAGCACAAAGCAAATACACATGAATAGTAGAGGCTCCATAAGCTACAGCCAAACAGATTGATGATGAAATTTGCAGTCTTTGTTTCATTTATATGATATCCAGTTTATTGGACAAAGAAGTACCTGAAGGGTAAGCTCACTATTCATGACTCATAGATACTTTAAGCAAATATATAATTCATGGCAGAATGTGCTACATAATGAAAGAATGGCATTGATCATAATGCTTCATGTGAATCTAAAAAAACGCATAGACATCTCTACCAAGTATCTAGACTGTAAATGTCTACCTACCTGCTTTACCTCCCATTTTCCTTTTTTTTTCCAGCTTACTCCTCTGCACATGAGAAATTACAATTAACTGCACTGGAGATCATTTCAGCGTCACTTAATAAACTGAACCATTCTGATGCCAGACACTGAGCTCTGTTAGTTTTCTGTTAATGCTAGATGTTTTGCACATGAGGCCTGGGGAGCATTTAGTTTAAACAGGTTCCGATTTTTAAAAAGCAGATGACAGAACTCTTAATTTCCTTCTAATCAGACCCTGTGGACTAGGACTCAAGAAACCAGGGGAAGTGGATGAAAGAGGAGAGAATGTTCTTTTATTTATTCTTTTCCCAAGCATAGGGAAGATAGAAACAGAGGATTTGGGGCTGATTGACATGTTTATTCAGGCACGGAAATCTGGAAACAAACTAAAGAATTGATTTTACAGTTTCAGGTCTTTTTTGAAACTCAAAAGAAAGGAGGAAACACTGATAAAACAAAGGTAGCCTCTGGCTACTTTCAATATTCCAAAACAAGAAACATTTCGTAGCAGTTTTGTCTTTATGAAGAATTTTGATTCCATGCATTGTGAACTAGGGAGTGCAAGAACCAAGACTGAAAAACAACTGCACAGAAGAAAAGTCTCATTCTTTGACACTTTTTCTAACATTATGAGCAAGATCTACAGAAAGACTCACATAAAAACTGACGAATGCAGAAGTTTTCAAACACAATAGTGTTTCTGTGGCATTGAATTAACCTGAGGAACAGCCACAAAAAATTACCAAAATCAAGAGTTCAATCTTTTATTATTTATTTATTTATTTTATAGCAAGTAGAATGATTCTTTTTAAAAAAGGAATCCCTGAGTTGCCTTAGGCTACTGTAAAATTTATGAGGGGACATAAACTTCATGCTTCAAATATAAAATACAGACTATCTTAGGTTAGAAAAGACATTCCTCTGTGCTACTGACTGTCCTATTATTCTTTATTATGGGCTTGTGGCTTCCTGTGAAGTCTTGGGCCTGGCCACTGGAAATAAAAGAAAGAAAGTATTTTGCTTTGTGTCTTCCATTCCAAATATACCTGTGAGTATTCATGAGCCAAACATTGTTAGCACTCACTGACCTCCTGTGGCACACCCCATAACATCCCTTCTGTAAGTTTCCTGTCCTCTATTGTTTCCATATACCCCCTGAGCACCTCAGGTGGGAGGGGAAAAGGCAGATCCTATAAATAAGGAAGTGCTGCAGTAGGGAGTGTTACTTTGCAACACGAGCACATGCCTAGGGCATTCACAGTAACAGAAATAAAATTTTAACAATCTTTTCATAAATACAGTGAGGCATTTCAACATCTAATAAAGTAAGCATCACCATTAACACTGCCGTCGTTTGTCTTCACCTCCTGGCTGTATTGCAGGCAGGTATGCTTGAGAATAAGAATTTGCACATGCAGAAAGGTCTCTGAGCTGGTTTGTTTAAGCCCAGAATATAAGATTTTATAAAAGAAATAGGAATCATTTTATTGTTACTTCACCCAGTTCAATCAGATTGCATTGCAGAAACCCTCAGGCACAGAAGGGACGACACTCAGAACTTTCCCTTGCAGACTTCAGATGCCTGAGCTACTGCAGTGGCTGGTAGCAGTACTGTGAGTTGCAGTTTCTGCAGCCCAGTATGAACTGTCAGAGTGCTTTCAAGCTCCCACAACCAGCTGAACACACTGGCTGCTTCCATACTCCAGGCTTTTGCCAGCCAACAGATCTGCACTGTTTTCATGTCCTTGTGTCCTTGCATATTGATCTCTACAGAAAGGAAAATCAGGTATTTGGTAGGTGCAGCATGCTATCCCTAAGCTGAGAAATAGCAAAACAGGTCCTCAGCATGCTGCAAGGTATATATATATACATGTATAGCTTAATTTAAACACAACCTATATCAGAAAATGTAAGAGAGGGATGAGAAACACGCTTCCTAGCAGGTTTCACACACTACTGTTGATGGTAGAGACTTGGTATATTCACCAAATCTGTGCTCCATTTCTCAAATAGAGTGAGAAATGAAGCCTTTCCCATGAGGTTTGACTCTTATTTTCATTTTCTCCACATCCTCATTCCAGTCTCGTTCCTTGACAAGCCTGTACTAGGTTTCACTTCTCTGCTCATCTTACACAGGCTCCCCATCCTGTCAGTTCCACCTACTTCTAACTCATTTCACAGTTTCTCCATTCCCAGTGATGCTCAACAATCTTCAGGAGCACCAGACCTTGTCTGCCTGTTCTTTTCCTAACTGGAGTATTCATTTTTCACACAGTGAATATGGTACCATTATTTTCTCTTTGCTCCCAGGTCCCTGTGCCACTACTGAATTTCTCCAGCAAAAACTTGAAACTATGGAGCTTCTTTGATAGTATCTCTGTACCCCAGTGGTGTCCATACTGACCCACCATATTTATATCCATTCAGTAAACAGAAAGTCATCTTCATTATATGATCCACAGCTTAAGATTCACACATAAGGTTTTCATTCATTGGAGATGTCTGAGGTTTTTTGCACTGAAGTATTCCTTTTCATTCTCTCCCAGTCTGCCCTGTGTCCTTAATCTTTTTGAGACTGATGAATTCTTCCTTCATACCACCCAAACACAAACTGTAAGTCACTAACTGTACATTTATAGGAGTAGGTAAAAGATGGATAGGAAGCAATATCTTGATCTGGAGCTGGGTCATAACCTGTCCTCATTTCCACCTCTTGGAAAAGCTTCCACCTGAGCTTCTTTTTTTGCATTTGAACTGCATCAGGAGTCCTTATTCAGCCAAGCTGACCTGCAGTGCCTGACTCTTTTCCTGTTGATCAAGACAGAAGAAAGAAGCTTTAAGGAGAGAGGCTATATCCAGACTCTTCCACTGAGAGCCCAGAACTGTCACATCCCTACTACACAGTACTTGACTTGGGGTCTCCTCTGGACATCCGGTAGTTGTACAAGCACCTTAGATTCTTTTTTTCTTCCCCAGTTAAAATCACCTGAAATAATGTGAGGTCTGTACATACAGTAGGGGGATTTTGCTTGAAACTGAGAGCATATATAGCATTCACTACATGAAGATATTCCACATAGGATTTGAGAGTGCAAAGTCATTTGGAACACCTTTAGAAGTCAGAAGGACCTGGTACAGAGCCATTCCTACTACCTTGATAGAAACAGTCCCTGAAATGAATGCCCTACTGAACCTCCTAGGCTATTACCTTGGACTAAACTAAATGGAGCAGTTCTAGAGCTCAAATTCACTGTCTGAGACTTTTATTCAGCAGAAAAATACAGAAGAGAGAGTTTCTTGGGTTGTTCTGGTATATAGCAGCACCCCGGTGCAGGAAGGAAGCAGCAATAATGAGAAGGTTCAGCTTTGCTCCTAAAGTATATATAAGGGTGATAACAGCTTCATCGTCTAGAAAAACAAAGTGGATGAAGGATGTTCAGAGTTCTCTGGAATGCACTGAGAGTGCAGCTGCTAAAAGGAATCAAGTCACTTGGGAGCCTGTAAGAACTGAACATTTTGTGGAGGCATGTAATTCTGTAACACTGAAGCAATTTCCACAGGAATAAAGTAGTAATCTCTAACATAAGTGCTGCTCCTGAGAAATGTGAAACCTTTTTTCCAAAGCAAGGGGGCTAATTCCAAGGAGTGGGTGAAGTTCTAAAAATAAGGGGACTGAATTTTTCCCTGAGTCATAACAACTGCTTTTCTTGGATCAATCATGAAGTTTTGGACAGAATAGTTGGAATTTAGCTTTGCTGTAATTTTACTTTAGCTTTGCCAAGTTCTTCTTCTAGTACATTTCTGGTCATCCTTATCTTGCTAAGTACATATTCTCATGAGTCATACTTCCCATAATAGCATTTTATTCATGATTATTGAGTCTTTTCCAGTAAGTCCCAGGAAGCATGGATATGGAGAAATTAATAAAGAAATCAAAAAGTAATAGTAAAGCCCCTACATAAATACAAATTATTATGAAATATCTAATATTATAATGCATATGAAGCATATTTTCTCACTAGCTGAAACCAGATTAAACTATCTTTGTTCTTTCAGTTCATGAATAATGGTCAATAATAGGTCATGGAAATACATTTTTCTAGTCATGATTCTTCACTCAATCCTAATTCACAACTATGGACTTTACCAAATTTACTGCTGACTTTACAGAAGAGAAGTGCCATTTTCGCTTCTTCCATGGTTTTCATTTCATCTTTTCTTTAGAATTTTCATTTAATAAGTGACTCATTAACTCAGTTAGGAAGTCCAAATTAAATTCATCAACACAAAAAATAAGAATATGGTGATCAATACACATAGGAAGGCACAAGTTATCAGATTTTATGTTTTAATGCGCACATTTAAATTCACACATAATTAATTTCAGCAATAGGTGCACAGATACCAAGGCAAAATTTACATTTTCACTTCTTATTTTAGTTTGTAGCAAGATGCATTGTTCCTTAATGTTTGTATTGATTGTGAACTTATTAATATTTAATTTCTTAGTTAATATATATCAATTTATGACAAGAGAGTCCAATTTCTGCTTCTCTACTTGATATCTGAATTAAAATGAGGATTCCAAAAAAAGGAAACAACAATTCAAAAGAATAGTAATTATAAAATCATTATGGTATAAAATCAAACAGAAAGAGAAAACTATTCACAGTAGATTCCTGGAGAAAGATAAGCTTGTGTAAGTCTTATGAAGAGAGACAGAATCTACTAAGATCATGTAAGGTACCTTACAGAAAAAAGCAGAAGATATCACATCATGGTTTTAAATTTCAAGTGTTTTGGAACCTGGAATATTCACTTCCTGGAAGAATTACCTAAGAAGATCCTTGTCTCTAAATTGGAAAGTCATCAATTTGATAAGTGGACCACTCGGTGGATAAAGAACTGGCTGGATGGTCGCATGCAAAGAGTTGTGGTCAACGGTTCAATGTCCAGTTGGAGATCAGTAACAAGTAGTGTCCCTCAGGGATCGGTGTTGGGACGGGTCTTGTTTAATATCTTTGTCGCTGACATGGACAATGGAATTGAGTGTGCCCTCAGCAAGTTTGCCGATGACACCAAGCTGTGTGGTTCTGTTGACAAGCTAGAGGGAAGGAATGCCATCCAGAGGGACCTTGACACACTTGTGAGGTGGGCTGATGCCAACCTCATGAAGTTTAACCATGCCAAGGGCAAGGTCCTACACTGTGGTTGGAGCAATCCCAGGCACAGCTACAGGTTGGGCAAAAAGGAAATTCAATGCAGCCCTTCAGAGAAGGACTTGGGGGTGTTAGTCAATGAGAAAATGAACATGAGCCAGCAGTGTGCACTCACAGCCCAGAAAGCCAACCGTATCCTGGGCTGCATCAAAAGAAGCGTGACCAGCAGGTCGAAGGAGGTGATCCTGCCCCTCTACTCTGCTCTCATCAGACCTCACTTGGGGTATTGTGTGCAGTTTTGGTGTCCTCACCATAAAAAGGACATGGCACTGTTAGAACAAGTCCAGAGGAGGGACACGAGGATGATCAGGGGACTGGAGCACCTCCCATATGAAGACAGGCTGAGAAAGTTGGGGCTGTTCAGCCTGGAGACCTCATAGCAGCCTTCCAGTATCTGAAGGGGGCCTACAGGGATGCTGGGGATGGACCCTTCATGAGGGGCTGTAGTGATAGGACAAGGGGTAATGGTTTGAAACTTAAACAGGGTAAGTTTACATTATATATAAGGAATAAATTCTTTACTGTGAGGGTGGTGAGGTACTGGGATGGGTTGCCCAGGGAGGTAGTGAATGCTCCATCCCTGGCAGTGTTCAAGACCAGGTTGGACGAAGCCTTGTGTGGCATGCTTTAGCGTGAGGTGTCCCTGCCCATGGCAGGGGTGTTGGAACTGGGTGATCTTAAGATCCTTTCCAACCCTAACTATTCTATGATTCTATGTTTCTAACTTTAAATTACCTGAATCCAAAATTATGCTTACTCTTGCAAAAGAACTAACAGTGAAAAGAAGGGCAGCCTTATCACCCTCTACCGTGCCTGCATTTAAAAGTATATTTCAAATAAAGGGGCATACCAATTTTCCAGGCCAAACTTAGAACTGCGAATCCCACGTGGAAGGAATATATCCTGCACCTTTAAACAAGAGGCATAAGAAGAAAGATCTCAAGACTCATTCTTTGCCTCAGCATTTCCTGGAGTTGCTTTAGGTTGTTCCATATTCAGGATTGTTTTACTCAGTCCTAAAATGTGGTTTGAGATCCATTCAAAGCACCACCACACATAAAAGTTTGTCTGTCTTTACTGACTGTTATGTAGTAACCCCCTGAGGTGCAACCAAGGAAAACAAACTTCATACCAAATTTAGCTCATAAATTTCCATGGGAAGGCAATGTTGAAAAAGAATGCAAGATTTTAATGAATATAATAAAAGTTTAAATGAGAACACTAGACATACCTTCCAGAGGGACAGGTCATGAAAGTTAATTAACAGTTAAATGCTTTGAGATCCTCTTATACAAAGCACAGTGTAACTGCAAAGTAGAAAGATTTCTTTACAAAATGTAACAAGTGAAATTCATACCTTATCTAATTTGGTAAGGTTATTCAGGGAAAAAATCTGCTGCATGTAAATCTGAATTATTATTTCATTGGCATTACAAGATAAATAAGCTTTCACTTGCAAGCTTCAAGCAACACTACAGTCTAAGCTCCCTTGACAAAAAACTGTTCAGCAATTATCACCTGTAATTTTTACATGTTATTCACAGATTTTCCATCTTAAAATGCATGGTAAAGAAAGTGGAGTTACCTTTTAATTATTTTTTTCCATTTTTTAGTACTTTTCATGGTGTTCAAACAGGTGAGAAAGAATGTAGCTACCTGTAAAGTACACTGGTTTTCATTTAGTAATCTTCTGTTTTGTTTCTATTTGAATTAATTATTACTTTCTTATTGTCTAAAATAGGTGTCCTAAGAGTATCCTATATGTTGTTAACCCTTATTTTTGACAAACACCACTTCACAACTCCATTAACTTAATAAACTCCATTAACTCCACTTTAACTTAATAAAGTAATCACAGAAAAAAAAGGAATCTACCAAAAATCATAAAACAAAGCATTATGTTTTATTGAAGCAAGGAGTAAGGGTTAACTATAATCCCTTACTAAAGAGGAACCTTGAGATTCCTCCTTCCTGTATAGAGGACAGCAGGGGGAATAAGTTGCATTAGTTTTTATTTCTGTAATTAGTAATTTGTAAGAGCCATTTATATGTAGTAAATTTTCACTAAGGGGACCTTAAGTGTTGCCCAACACTGGTGAATAATTGTTGACTTAATTTTATACCATTTTTAATTCATCAATTCACTGATTAGGTTTCAGTTATTTCAGGATGGAGAAATATATTATTCAAAATTAGTTTAATTATAATGATAGAATTTTAATATTATTTTGATGGATTTTGATTTTTTTATTATTTAACCCATAAAAAATTACTAGAGTTTTTGTGGGTTTTTTTTTTTCATTTTAAATTATAATAAGAATGACCAGATCAAGAAAACAAAACATGAAGCTAGACAATAATTTTTCACTCTCCTTTGTTTAGCTTCTAGGACTCCCTACTCACATGCCAGAAATGGTTAGTTATATCCTTTGGTAAAGAAATCATATCTGGCTAAGATATGGCTAAAGATTAATATCAAATCATTTTGTTTACTACCTGAATTTAACAAAACCCCTAGAACATGCCAATATGCATGATTGGATTAATCAAAATTAATTCCTTTGGGCTAAGAGTTAAACAACTACTGTTTAACAATGTGGAGCTATCATCTAAACTATACCAGTAAAGAGAAATAAGAATCTTAATATAGCAATTTATCTCATCTATGAAAGACGTCTCATATGGGCAAGGTCTCTGTTCTAACATTAAGGTGTTTTGTCTCCATTACCTGTCAAGGGAGGCCACAAAATGAGCTCAGGCATAAAACATTTCTATAGAAACCAAATAAGGAGTCCATGCCTAATCTACAGAATTCCCAAGAATTTTTAAGCTTTGTGCATTCATGGAAGTTGGTTTGAAATCTTAGAAAAGAAATGTCTCTCATTAAGTTTTCAGTATTCCTCGTTGCAAGCACAAATCAAAATATTCCTCAATAAGGAAAAGAAATGCCTATTTCTGCTCTCTTGTATGATACAGGAAAAATGCAAGACACTTTAAAAGCGGTCACCCAGCAGCATGAGATGAGAATGAGAAATGAGAAATCTTAAGATACCAGTTAAGTGGGAACCAAGACCTGAATAAAAACAAAAAAGCTTCATCCTTGAGCTGATTTTCTGGTTAAGACTGTCACACGCATATGGTGTAAACATTTTACACTGGACTTTTCCACATTACAGAAAAGCTTAGGACTAGCAGTAAAGGGAACAAAGCACTTTTTGTCATGGCTGGTCGGGTCACACACAGTACGTGTAAGGACTCCTACCAGCTTCTGTGGGAGAGGGAACCCACCACAATTGCTGTTTTCCCTTGCCCAGTACTGGAGACTTTTCATGGATCCCACTTACAGGGTTTTGTAATGAGCCACAAAATGCAAGTGTAACTGCACATCTGAAACCAGCATAAATTGCAAAACAGAATAGAAAGTTACCTGGATTTCTCTTTAAACTTTGGATTAGGACAAAGGTTCAAGCAGTTTCATCTGAGCTGTTTTATTTGCAAGCAAATGAAAACTGATTACTAACCAAATTGTTCTTGATATTCTATAAATAACTCCTGTTCAGAGGCAGTTTCCTTGAAAAAAGTATCCTACATTAGTTCTTTCCTAGTAAGAAAAAATCTTATTAACCAAAAATCCTGAGCAGAGCTTTTGCTATGTGCAAATATTAACATGCCCTTACATTGGTTTGTGAAGGATTAGGTTCACCTATTGAAGTCATGGGAGGGAAAACATCAAATGCAAATTTGTTGAAATCACTAAAACTTCTGTAATACACAAAAAGCAAACAAAACTATAGTATATGGTAGTTACAACGAATATTAACCGTGTTCTTGCATTTGCAGAAATATAACTAATACATTGCCTTACAATCTAGAATACAAATACTGTGATTACAGTCAGGAGCAACACAGAGCAGTATTTCACTATCTGACAGCTTATGCTAATGTACACTTTGCATTTAAATGCTGGTGGTGCTTGCCTGCCTTTATTCCCTCTCTATCAGGATGCAGGTAACTTTTTCTGACAAGCAACAGTGATGATAAATGCTATGGTCCAACAGCAAGACATGTTAAGAGAGCTCTTCCAGCCACAGGGCTGAGATGCTCAGACTAGCTTAGACCTTTGGTCTTTCCATGAAGAAATGGTCTTTTCTCATTTATCAATTCCAATCCATATCTTTCCTGCAGGCATGTAGCAGGGAGCAGCTGCAGTCTTAAACTTTGTCTGGAGACAGTGGATATTCCAGGCTATCTTTGCAGTGGTAGATCATACCAGCAGAAATCACAGGAGTGGACTGTATTTTACTTTTTAGCAAGACTTGCAAGCAATCAGATTGCTGAAGGTGCAGAATCAACTTTACATGCCTGTCAGATAATGCAAACCTTTTGTCTAGCATGAGGATCACCAGAAGCCCCATATTTTAACAGTTTTCACAGTGCCAGTGAGTTTTCTATGAAATTCTTCGTAATACTACTAGTTTGGAAAAGGTCATCATAGACATGGAATATTTAGAAATCCAGGAATAATCCCATAGGGGAGAGCAAGATTACCTAGTAACCATGCACATGTCTCCTACCTCCCATCTAATTCCACAAACTATCAGCTCCTCAACTCTGACTTTGCGGAAAAATTTATACTGTTAGCTAACACTCATAGAGAGGGGCACCCACATAGAGTTTGATATCCAGTGAGGTAGATCAAAGTTTATTTTAATGCATTTTATAGCAGATGGGGCTTTAGATATTTACTGAAAGCAGGTATAGGAGGTTTACTCCAAGATATAAAGCAGATAAAAAGTAACGTAACTGTTATGAACTATCATGGATCAACACTGTCTTCAGTGCCAGTTAAGTTAATTTGGAGCTATACAGTTGAAGCTCACAATCACTCATAATACAACAAAATAACTTCCATTAATTTTGGAGGAACAGGAGAGGATGAAGGTAAGGTTCTCTCAGGATCAGGTGTGATGTATGACAGATAAGGGAAAGTAAATTTAGTTTAAACAAAAGATACCCATATTACTTTTTGTTGTTGAATTTTTATTGTTTTTTCTTTTTTGGGGGGGGTGATTTTTTTTTGTTTTGTTTTGGGGTTTTTTGGGTTTTTTTTTTGTTTGGTTTTTGTGGTTTGTTTTTTTTCCCTAGTATGCTACGACCTAGGAGAAAAAATGGAAAATCAATCCAGAAATATTACTGGATAGGCTATTACCCCATGCAACACACATATCAACCCTCAGAAAAATATCTTTTCTGCTCACTTTGCACAAGGAAGAAAGTTTGTATCCGCTTTCCCACACAACACTTAAAGGATCGTATAGATGAAGTGCAGATCCAACATAGGGAGTAAGATAAAAAGAAAAGTATGCAGAAATATTAAGATACGTTCAACTCAGCCAGCATGTTATGGAACTGTTAGCATGTCTTCCTCAGTGCTGGTCTGAGTAGGACCAGCAAGATTAACCTTTAGGCTAACCTTTTTTTATTTTTAGAAAGTTTTTCTAACACAAGTCTAAGAGAAATAAACAGTAGAGCTGGCTAGCCAGGAATGCTGGAAAATTCCCTTCTTTAGATTAAAAAAAAAAAAGAAAGAAAAAAAGAAAAACATTGATTGGGGATTTTCTACATTTATTTGTAATTCTTTAATGCAGGCAAAGGTGCTAAGGCAAGTGGAAGTGCAGCTGAGGTCTGATTTTTTGCGTGGTCATTACTGGTCAGATTGTGTGATTTAGCATTCATCCTCACACATGAAGGAAGAGAGGAGCACACTGACAGGTGCCCCAGCCACCTCTTCAGATCACTGGACACCCATCAGGGTCCCTGCCTGAAGAAGTGTGGCATCATTATGGGGTGCAGGGGAAGAACATTTGTGGATCGCACATGAGTTATAATAAATCTGTTGAATACTCCAGAATTTAGCATCAGATCTAGGGCATCTGCATTAAAAATGGCTCCTAACAGCTTGAATTTATTGCTGTGTCTTCTTCCTGGAATTTCTAAGCAACTCACTCTGTTGCTAGCCCTCATGTTCTTATCTCAAAGGTTCTGCAGTTTTTATTTGAGCTGAGGTATAAGCGCTACACAGCTATAGCAGAATCTCAGTTTTTGCTTTAAAATATATAAAGCAAGCTTTGCCCTTCAAGGCTGAAAATATAAATTAAGAAGTGTTAGAATTCAGAAAACAACGGGAAGTCCTAAGTATATTTATTACCTTCTGAAAGTTAAAAATTCTGAAGTCACCCATGTGCTTGCACAGTTGGGACTGCTCATACTGTATCTATCTCTTCATTTTAAGTGTCAAACCTATTTTGAGCACCTGGTCATAGAATCATAGAATCATATTTTTTCCTAAATTGCTAGGACCTTATAGATGCTGTCCTGCTCAGAACTGAGTCTTCAGTGAAAATCTTGAGTTCTGCATAATGAAAACAGGACAACACTGGAATCCATGGAACAAGATTGCAAGGTTTATAAACCTATTATTTGGGCCTATTCTTTGTGATTGTCTACTTACTTAATCAAATAGTCCTGCTGTCTTTAGCTCACTTAACCTTACTCTGACACATTGCAGTGCCAACTTCCATTGCTTCTTCAAAGTAACAACATTGCTAGTTTTGCTATTCAAACAGCAACGCTCTTCATACATGGGTGTTTGTGTGGGATACATGCCTGCCTTTAAACCTTTCTAGAAATGTGCTGCCAGGGAGTTCTCGTGGGAACCATGTGCCTTTTCAGGGACTGCATTTAGACCATCCTAAGCATCTCTGGGATAATCAGAATTGCTTCTACATGGCACGTACAGCACAGGACAAGGCAAGAAGAGATTTTCAAAGGCACTAAAGACCAGTAAGGGGCCTAAAACTTTCCCAAAGAAAAGTCATTTGCATTTAGATGTCTGACAGACCCAGCAGCCATTGAAAATCCTCTTCAGTCTGACCTTAAACTGTCTTGTAATTTTCCACTTTAAAAATCAAAGTATCGCAAAAGTCTATTTCCCTGTGAGTCAAACTTTAGGTTCAACTGGAACAACTTTTTTATTATGCTCTAGATGGAAATATTTATTACTGTTTACTTCTAAAAATAGATGTAAACATCACAGTCTTTCTAGGAACAAGTACATAGAATGAATGCACAGAAATGGTTAACATAATGAACTGCAGCATAAGACTCTTCCTGCTACTGAATCTGCAAGCCAGAGGTCAAGTGTACAAACAGAAGAAACTGAAAATTAAAGATGAGTCCTCAGAGTAAAGTGGGAATTCAAATGTTACCAAACTTTTGGGTTTGGTGCCATAATCAAGAACAGATGAGTTTTCCTCACTGATGTGAGGCAGAGGGTAAGTACAAACTGAGCACCAAAAGTTCCCTGACATGGAGAATTAAACCTAAAATTAAAAACCCACACTTGCAGTTTAGTTTTTAAGGAATGTCTTCCTTTATGTGTCCTTGCACATTTTATAAAGCAAAAAGACCCCTAGTGTTAGAAAAGAGTCAGTTTGTCAACATCTATGGTAAATGCATAGGTTTATCATAGCCATATATTGCAAAGTACACAAGCTTCTTATGTTCTCAAGTCTAAATAATAATCTAAAATCCATTATATTTTCCTAGCTGAAGCACAGGAGCCAAAAGCAAACTGCAACCAAGTGAAATTCCACTGTAGCTCACCTACGTCTGATAGTCTTCCGTGACAGATTTGCTGCACTCCTGCTATTTTCAGTGCACAGTGCCTCCCTTCATCTTCTTCATTATGCAGAGAGAAATTATATTTTTATAACAACTATTGGTGTCAAAATTATGCTACTTTCCATTCTGCTTTACATTGTGTAAAGCTTCTTGTAAGAATGACTGTAATGAATTTCACTCCTGAGAAAGACATATGTTGCATTTCAGCATGTCAGAGCAAGGCATAGCAGTGGCATGTTCAGTTGTTTTCTTTCTGTTTAGCATGATGGGGAAACTGGGGACCAGGGTATAGATTGGCATACATTATTAGAAACTTGATTTCTGTCAATATTTTAGAGACTGAAGAATGGCATATTCCTTTTTCACAGTTCAGTTTGAGATTTCTCAGACTGTATTAGGCAGAAAACTCAGCTCTTCCTTGGTCTTATTATTGTAAAAAATTGCTGAGTTGCTGGGTAATTATTTCTGACATGAGCACAAGAAGGTGTGTTTGGCTCTTACTCTCAAGAGCCCACAGAGTTTTGAACCTTATGAATATGTATGTTGTGATTCCTGTTCCTCATTATTTGTCACTAAAAGAAGCATTACAGTGACCTATAGCTGGAAGGTAATGAACCTGTCACTCACACTCATAAGACTTATTGGCAGCAGGAGATATTACAGAAAGGATGCCCTGGGCTGCTAAGTTTTGGTCCCCACAGAGGCACCACAAGAAGGAGAGAGCCAGGTCAGATCTGCCTATATGGTTTACAGCCAGGAAGACACTTCTTTCCTTTAACCTGAACATAGAATGTGAAACTGAGACACAATAATGTTGAGACTCAATGCAAAATGTGGACACCAGGATTAGGTGTCTGAATGAGCTGTTTGCTCAACAGAGCCACACACTCCACTACAGAAAGTGGAGAAGCAACAAGAACAGCCAAGGGGACCACAAACCACTTCATCACATCACTTCCAAAATTCTTTGGTGAAAAGTATAAAGTATAAGCAAGCACATCATGTCTGTGGGAATTTGCTGTGTAATCTGATGATAACCTCTGTAGCTCAGGTATTCTCATGCAGGATGAACACTGGGCAGCCTCTATGCAACTCATTTAAGGCATCAGCTATAAAGGGAGCCTAGTGGAGGAGTTTTGATGAAATAAGAGGGTTGTAAAAGTGACATATAACCTTTCACCAGACAGGCAACCAACTCAAAACCAGCACATACGCAATACAGGGTGTAGTGGTTTAACCCCATCTGGCAACTAAGCACCACCCAGCCACTCCCTGACTCCTTCCAGGTGGGATGTGGAAGAGGATCAGAAAGGTAAAACTGGGAAAACTAGTGGGTTGAGATAAAGACAGTTTGATGTGTAAAGCGAAAGCCACACACACCAGCAAAGCAAAACCAGGAATTCATTCACCACTTCCCTGGAGATGTTCATCCAGAAAAGCAGGGGTCGTAATGGCTAGTTGGGAAGACAAATACCATCACTCCAAACATCCATCCCTTTCTGCTTCTTCCTGCAGTTTTTACTGCTGAGCATGATACCATATGGTATGGTACATCCCTTTGCTCAGTTGGGGTCAGCTGTCCTGACTGTGTCCCCTCCCAATTCCTTGTGCACCCCCAGCTTACTCACTGGTGGGATGGGGTAAGAAGCAAAAATACCTTGACTCTGTGTAAGCACTGGTCATCAGTAACTAAAATATCCATACGCTATCAACACTGTTTTCAGCACAAATCCAAAACATAGCCCCATAGTACTGACTGCAAAGAAATAACACTACCCCAGCCAAAACCAGCACATAGGATCATTCTCACTTGTAGCACAATCAAAGCAGGCATGTCCACACTAACAAATCACCTCATTTGCACAGACACTGGTCAATTTGTTA
The DNA here is from genome assembly GCF_012275295.1 of Melopsittacus undulatus. NCBI lineage: Eukaryota > Metazoa > Chordata > Aves > Psittaciformes > Psittaculidae > Melopsittacus > Melopsittacus undulatus. The sequence goes on along the minus strand of NC_047528.1, from coordinate 13,967,203 downwards.
CCCTAGGTGCCCTAAAAAAAGGCATAAACCTGAGTGATATTTAAACTATTTGCTTCTATTCAGTTCACAGCTCCAAAGATGCCAATTAAAAAGACAGCAGGGCATTAAGAAGATGTTGCTTTAGGCTAGTTGCAGTGAGAATTTGCTATTAGTTATTAAAGCTTTCCAAATGGCTGCTGGGAATTACTCCTCAACAAAATGCCAGAAGCTTCTTGAAATTACCATATGAGTCATAGATGACCAGGACTTTAACATCACACACGACTGCATTTTGTACCTAAGTCTTTTTGGGTTCCCTTTGTATTTAAATTTAGATTCCATTATACCTTTGTATACATTTAAATGTCTAGATAGACTTTGTAACAGCTTTCTCAGGCTCATGAGCTGGAGGTTAAATACACAAATTCACTTCAAAAGCCATACTGTAATAGTATATGGATATGAAAAAGACCTATTAGTTTGCCTACTCCATTTTTCTGGCCATTACAAAATTGTTCCCTAAAGTATATTTAGCAATACTTTGTCCAGACTACTTTTATTTGACTGAAAAGCTGAGCAGCTGACCACTGCTCCTCTTGGGACATTTTACCACAGCTTAATGAAGTTCACATTTAGGAAGTATTTTTCCAGACATTCAGTCTTGTAGGGTTTTTTTCCTCTTTTTATAATGTCTGTTTATAACATACCTCCCATAATTAATTGAATAGTTTACCTAATTTATACTCTTACTAAATGTGAAAAGCATTCCATGCTGGACAAACAGCATGATTCCCCCTGCTGTAAACTTGCCAAAAATTACATTTTCCTTTTCTGGCCTGTGTAAAAGATAAAAATCTACTGCTACCAACAATTTTTGAGCAATTCTTTTGGCTGTCAGGAGAGTGCATGATTTTTTCAGATATATCTGATGGCCAAAAACTCAAAAAAACCCAAAACCCTCTGGTACCTAAAGTAGCATTTAGGGAGGATGCAGTCAAGAAAGTCCTAAATGGAAATCCTGAAAGCTTCTGGCACAGCTGCTGTGTAAATCTGAAGTCACAATCTTTGCAGCAATATCTCTTCCAGACTAAAATGTGACTGAGAAAACCTTAAAGCATATCTGCCAATTCAATTTGAGGTCCAAATTTTCTCAAAATTGAAGAGTGTTGTATCTAGGATTTTATTTCATATTTATCTGTGAAGCTAAAGGTAAGGTTTATACTTTGTCTAAGTTTTCAGTAAGGAAATCTCTGTACGTGTTAAACTCCCACCTACAGTTTCTCTGTTGCTTCAGATCTTGCACACTAAAAATGGTGGATAAGGGCAGGCAGGAGTGGCAATATTATCTTCCACTTTAGTAAAATTTATTGTGTGATATTCTTCAGCAGAGTACATGTTTTAGAACAACAGTGCAGGAAAAAAAAATATATATATATGCTTAAATATTTTTAAAAATATACAAAAATATATATTTGTGTGTATGTATAAATAAATATGTGGAAAGCCAAGCCAAACAAAAATAACACTGGGAAATACTAAAGTGAAGTAAAATAGCATTTACAAAACAAAACAAAAACAAACAACAGGGGTGTCTGAGTGTTACATTATCCTCATAACTGTAGACCCCTCATACCTGTAGGTGCTGTTGCCCACCTTATGCGTGCCCATCTTGATTAAAGGTTTTGCTTAGTCCCAGATAAAGCACCATGCTTTACCTCAAGGTTTTACTTTCCAAGCGCTCTTGGAAAGTTATGTCTTGTCAGGCTAGAACAGCAAGATTACATTCAGCTACAGCTAAAATTCAGATGCTTTAAAAAGGAAAACATTATGCAGCAGTTCCTCTTTGCAGTTTGCACTTCATAGAATCATAGAATAGTTAAGGGTTGGAAAGGACCTCAAGATCATTTAGCTCCAACCCACCTGCCATGGGCCCTTGTTACTTTTAATTTGCTCTCTTTTATCCCTGTGTCACTGTGATAATACTCCTTTTTCTGAATTTGAACCTTACTTTCCCTTCAGTCCATGCTGACTCATCTACAATTGTAGTTTAATGGCACCATGTACAAATCGGCTCCTGAGCTGTGTAGACAAATTAAACTCTTGTGCACTCATTTGCATCTAAAGGATTTATACAATACTTCCGAGAGGTGTTTTTCTATGACAGCATGTTTGTTTACATTGTCTCTTTGCAAAGAGATATCATAAAGCACAAGATGAAATGTTATTTCCCTGGTGCACGAAGTACACAAAAGAATTTGCCTTCATCCTGGTGTTCAGCTTGCTGTGATTTTGCTTTTTCTTTCACTACAAATAGGATTCAAGCATGGGTTTTCCACACAGGACCACACCTGGGTCCTGTGGAAACCTTATAGAAGAATTGATGGCAACTGAATTAGGAGAAATATGTGCTGCAGAAATCACAGCTCTGGAAATATCTTGAAAAAGTCTGTTGGGCTGCACAATACAGAGCCGTGTGCGGGGCTGCTTCTGTGCACACTGCAGCCTGGGGCAGGCAGGGGGAGAGCCAGAGCAGTGGACTTGTACTCCAACATCTTCTGAAGCTGATCTCAAAACATCAATATCAAAGGCTGTACCACTGTTTCCAGGGTGCTTTAGCAGGTACAGCTTTTCAACTGAGCTGTTCTGGAGGAAAGCTCAGCATCCCCTGCACAGATGATTGTTGTGCAGAGGAGCAGCAGTCACTAAGAGGTTGGCCCACAGTGTACAGCAGAAAACACATTAATCCTCAAGAATTCTTTTCTCTAGCTTGGTGTCTATATATGCCATACTACAGTGTCCTTAAGGACCGTCGACCCCTGTCAGAATGAAGAAGTGTCACACAGTGAACCCTCCTTTTTTATTTTTATTAGACTCACTCACTCATAGATGGAGAAAACAGATGTCTGCATGTAGTATAGAGTCTTGGGCACCTGGAAGCTTATCTGTGTTTTCAGCTGCAACTAGTACGTCTGCTAAAAACTACATGTGCTCTTCCTAGACCTTGCACTGTTTGCATCCTTCACAGCTACATCAACATTATTAATGTCATTGCCAGATCAGCTGAGGTAGCTGGAAAATAAATTCCACATGGATCTCAAAAGAGCTGTGAAGACTATCACCACTCCTAATCATGTCATATGTGAAACAACTGGAAAGGGTAAGAAACTGTACTAATCTTGTGGCTCGTGTGCCACCTTTGATTACTGAAGGTGTCATTAAAAGCAGACCAGCTGTGTAGGTAGATGAACAAAAAATTCACAGTGCTAAATAGATTGGGTCTTTCTGCCTTTCCTGGCAGAGAGAGATGTCTAATGGAAAACGCCCACATGGCTCAGTGTCCCTGCAGGCATGGTTTCTGAGTACCACTTGGTACTGTGGGAGCAGGGATGGTGGCAAGGGGAGGGGCAGTGGCTGCTGCTAATCTCTGCTCCCCCCAGTACTGCCTACTCTCTGGCTACCTGGCTAACAGTATCACATGGTTTCCTATGGGTTTACTTGATCCAGCTCCTCCAGTAGTGGGTATTAAATGCTGGGTGAAGAGGTTAAGTAAGAGCACAAGTTGTAGCCCCCTTTGATGCTAACTACATCTCCTCCTGTGGGTCACCCTGTGACATGGATGCTGAAAGATCTGGAGATGTCTGTCACTGCAAAGTATTGCTTAATTCACCCTTTCAAAAGGGAAAAGTATTTAGAGCAAAGTTGAAATGCAATAAAAATCCTATGCAGATGGAAACTGCCTCTTTTTTCAGCTGGCCTCAGCTCAGTTTATCTGCCTTGGGGGCTGTCATCAGCTCCCAGAAGCATAATGCTGTATCTCAGAGGAAGACCAAGGGAAGCTGATTTACACAGAAAACAATGCAGGGGATTTTCTTGTTAAACAAAACATGTCTTCTTTAATGAGCACTCAATGGTGCAGGGTGGGGATGTGGATGAAGGGCCACCTCTGAGCTCAGAGCAAGGTGCTAGGCAAGGGTGAAGACCAAGGGCTGTGCCACCTCTCCCTCTCTCAGGAAATATTTGGCCCTTGAAACAATGACATTGATGTGGGGTTTTTTAAATTCTTGTGCATCTGTATGCCTTTTGAGCAATCAAGTAATGCTGCTTCTTTGTGTTACTTTCCAGGTATTTTGCAGAGGAAATGGAAGTCCCCGTTGTGACACAGCAGTTCAGCAGTGGGGAATATGATTTATGCTTCATTTTTGCCTGAAGTGCTCTCAGATAGAAAGAATTTTTATAGGCTAATTGTTTCCACCATTTCTTAATATATGCAAATAGAGATATCAGAAGAATGTTTCAGCAAATGCAATAGCTCCTTAGTCTTTGTTAAAAGTAACTAACATTTTTGAAGATGCTGCAGCTGAGCACATGAACTTCTAGTTAGACAATTAATACATAACTTCATGGATATTAAACTTAATTTCTTAGTTGCCATCTCAGTGGAATGTTATGCCTTATTTCACCCTGACTTCTGGAAACATCTGTCTATATGGACCTCAACTCACAATAAAACTGGTCCTGTACTCCTCACTAAGGCAGAAGCGCCACTGGCCAGCTGGACTGACTCATTTCAAAGACAGGTCTACATCAAATCATCATGACTTTACAAAATGTAGACTTTCCATTACTTTTTGGGAAAAAAAGAGTGGAAAAGAATTCACTTAACTAAACTGAAACAGCTCCTGTAAACAACTATTTTCCTTGTTTAAATAAAAACAACTTGCAGTTTTAAACATAAGATTGAAAATTAATCCAAATTCTAACAAATGTCCAACTCTTTTGTATTCATACATAAATTATTTGGAATTAGCCAGTTCCGCTGTTTCTAAAAAAAAAAAGTGCAGATCTAAACTTCATGAATTATCTTAAAGCAGTGAATGAGTCTTTATGACTGAAGACAGAGGTTTGTAATGGAAACTGCAACTCATTCTTAACTATGCCAGTGTGAGCATGCTGTTCTAATGTGCATGGTAAAATGTTATAAAATAACAAGACTGCAAAGTTTACTGCAACAATTGTGCATTAACAGGCAATAAAGCGCACATCAATTATAGCAAATTCAATCAGTTATAAATTTCAACACTTATTTCAATTTTATAGTACCTATAATGAACACAGAGCTGCGATTTGCATTCAGATTAAGTATGTAAAAAGCAATTCAGGAAGCCATGCAGTGCTTTCATAAACACAAAGTGTGGTTCTGTCAACTCCTGTGTAGAAATCGCACAAAGGGATGACGCAGAGTTTGTCCAGCACTTCCAGTGAAACATAATTCCTGTCTCTGTTAACAGAATGCATTGAACACCCTTACATTCATAACACTTATATCACAGCTGCTCCAGGAACATCTCATCATTCTTGAAATAAAAGTCAATGCAAGTGAATACAGATTTGCAGAACTGCTAATGAAAGATAGGGCTGTGTTAAGTTATAGAGAAGGTAATAAAAAGAACTAAGCAGACTACATTGATTCTTCAAGTCTGTGAATCTCTCTTTTCCTGTTTACAAATTCAGAATTACACTTTGCTTCAGCCACAGGCTAATGTTAATAATTGAATCATAGAATCATAGAATGATTTGGGTTGGAAGGGACCTTAAAGATCACCTAGTTACAACCCCTGCCATGGGCAGGGATACCTTCCCCTAGATAGTGCCCCATCAAGCTTGGCCTTGAACACTTTCAGGGATGAAGCATTCACAGCTTCTCTGGGCAATCTGTTCCAGTGTCTCACTACCTTCATAGGGAAGAATTTCTTCCTAATATCTAATCTGAATCTACTTTCTTTCAGTTTAAAGCCATTCCCCTGTGTCCTGTTACTATATGCCCTTGTTAAAAGTCCTTCTCCAGGTTTCTTGTGGGCCCCTTTAGGTAATGTAAGACAATTATAAGGTCTTCCCAGAGCACTCTCTTCTCCAAGCAGAACAAGAGTAAATTCTCTCAACCTGTCTTCATTGGAGAGGTCCTCCAGCCCTCTGATCATCTTCATGGCCTCCTCTGGACTTCCTGGAGCAGGTCCACATCCCTCTTGTCTTGGGGGCCCCAGAGCTGGATGCAGGACTGCAGGTGGGGTAGAGTAGAAGGGGCGAATCACCTCCCTTGACCTGATGGTCATGCTCATTTTGATGCAGCCCAGGACACAGTTGGCTTTCTGGGCAGCAAGTTTACACTGCTACATTTAATACCTGATTTTAGGTCACTGAAAGTATCTGGGTGGTTAAATGCTTTGCAAATGAAGGCGTCCCATTCAAATTCACCTGTGGATGAGACTGTCCTCCAGCTCTGAGTCTATCATAGGATGCTGGCTCACTGTCAGTCTTAGGGAAAATAAAGGGGGGGAGGGGGTTTGGACTAAATGTGTTCCACAAAACCCAGCAATCTTTTAGTTCCAGGAACCAAGTGCACAACACAGCTGCCTCCTAAACTCACCACATGTGGAGACTTGAGCACAAGCCAGCTCCTGCTGTTTCTCTCCTACTGCTTATTTTCCACATGTGAGAAGGCTGCCAGGAGGCACTGGGCACTCTGAGCACCTGTTGTCTACATAGTGATTCCTTCGATAACTCAGCTGGTAGAGCGGAGGACTGTAGGCTCCTTGACGGCTGTTCTTAGGTCGCCGGTTCAACTCTAGCTCAAAGGAGTGCCCTTTTGGCTCTGGAACACGCCCTGTGGCAACTCTGCCTTTTTGTGATGCTCCAGGGAAGTCTTGGATGCAGTGACCACGAGATGGTCAAACCCGAGAGCCTCAGGACAGTGAAAAGAGCGTGCAGTAAGCTCACTGCCCTGCACTTCAAGAGAGCAGACTTTGGCCTCTTCAGGAATCTGCTTAGCAAGGTTCCATGGGGTATAGCCTTAGAGGGCAAGGGGGCCCAAGACTCTTGGTTGATATTCAAGGATCACCTGCTCCAAGCTCAGGAGTGTTGCATCCCAACTAGAAGGAAGAGCAGCAGGAGGATCAGGAGACCTCCTTGGATGGATAAGGAGCTGCTGAGAAAAATTCACAAGAAAAAAGAGGCTTATAAAAGGTAGAAGCAAGGACAGGTGGCCTGGGATGAATACAGGGATGTTGTCAGGGTAGTTAGGGACAACGTTAGGAAAGCTAAGGACCAGTTAGAGCTAAACTTGGCAAGGGATGTTAAAGATAACAGGAAGGGATTCTATAGGTATGTAGCGGCTAAAAACAGACTAAGGACAATGTAGGCCCCCTCCAGAAGCTTTCGGGAGAACTGGCTACACAGGATTTGGAGAAGGGTGAGGTTCTGAATGACTTCTTTGCCTTGGTCTTCACTGGCAAATGCCCTGACCACATCACCCAAGTCTTGGAAGGTGGACGCAGGGACTGTAAGAATGAAGACCTTGGGCCCACTGTAGGATAGGATCTGGTTCAAGATCTTCTTAAAAATCTGAATGTACACAAGTCCATGGGACCTAATGAAATCCATCTGTGGGTCCTGAAGGAGCTGGCGAATGAAGTTGCAAAGCCACTGGCCATCATATTTGAAAAATCATGGCAGACAGGTGAAGTTCCCAACCACCAAAAAAACAGATATATAACCCCCATTTTCAAGAAGGGGAAAATGGATGACCCAGGGAATTACAGACCAGTCAGTCTCACCTCTGTGCCTGGCAAAATCTGGGAGCAGATTCTCCTGGAACACGTGCTAGGGCACATGAAAAACAACAAGGTGCTTGGTGACAGCCAGCATGGCTTTACTAGGGGGAAAACCTGCCTGACCAATTTAGTGGCCTTCTCTGATGGAGCTACAGAAGTGTTGGACAGGGATGGAGCAGTTGACGTCATCTACCTGGACTTGTGCAAAGCGTTCAACACTGTCCCACATGACATCCTTGTCTCTAAATTGGAGTGTCATCAATTGGATAGGTGGAGCACTCGGTGGATAAAGAACTGGCTGGATGGCCATAAGCAAAGAGCTGTGGTCAATGTCTCAATGTCCAGCTGGAGATCAGTAATGAGTGGTGTCCCTCAGGGATCGCTATTGGGACCGGTCTTGTTTAATATTTTTGTCACTGACATAGACAGTGTGATTGAGTGCGCCGTCAGCAAGTTTGCTGATGACACCAAGCTGTGTGGTTCCGTTGACAAGCTGGAGGGAAGGAATGCCATCCAGAGGGACCTTGACACACTTGTGAGGTGAGCTGATGCCAACCTCATGAAGTTTAACCATGCGAAGTGCAAGGTCCTACACTGTGGTTGGAGCAATCCCAGGCACAGCTACAGGTTGGGCAAAAAGGAAATTCAGTGCAGCCCTGCAGAGAAGGACTTGGGGGTGTTAGTCAATGAGAAAATGAACATGAGCCAGCAGTGTGCACTCACAGCCCAGAAAGCCAACTGTATCCTGGGCTGCATCAAAAGGAGTGTGACCAGCATGTTGAAGGAGGTGATCCTGCCCCTCTACTCTGCTCTTACAGAGACCTCACTTGGATTATTGTGTGCAGTTCTGGTGCTCTCAACATAAAAAGGACATGGTACTGTTAGAACAAGTCCAGAGGAGGGACACGAGGATGATCAGGGGACTGGAGCACCTTCCATATGAAGACAGGCTAAGAAAGTTGGGGCTGTTTAGCCTGGAGAAGAGAAGGCTGCGTGAAGACCTCATAGCATCCTTTCAATACCTGAAGAGGGGCTATAGGGATGCTGGGGATGGACCCTTCATTAGGGACTGTAGTGATAGGACAAGGGGTAATGGGTTGAAACTTAAACAGGGGAAGTTTACATTATGTATAAGGAAGAAATTCTTCACTGAGTGGTGAGGTACTGGAATGGGTTTCCCAGGGAGGCTGTGAATGCTCCAGCCCTGGCAGTGTTCAAGGCCAGATTGGACGAAGCCTTGTGTGGCATGCTTTAGTGTGAGGTTTCTGTGTCCATGGCAGGTGTGTTGGAACTGGGTGTACTTAAGGTCCTTTCCAAACCTAACTATTCTATGATTCTAAAAAGAGCAAATTAGTGTCATAGCCTCAAAGAACTGAGCAGCCCTTCCTTTTGAAAGATTAAGGTCTGCAGTTCATTCACTAGCTGAATTCAAGTCCAATAGATCTGGCACTAAGCACTCTGTTTACATCTAGTGGATCTATGACTAAAACAGTGTTGATAACACAGTGATATTTTGACTGGTGCTGAACAGTGCTTACACAGCATTAGGGCTTTGTCATTTTGCAAGTGGGCAATAAGTTTGGGGTTTATCAAGAATTTGGGAGGGGATGCAGCTGGGGCAGCTGACTCAATTTGGCTGGATGAATATTCCATATCATGTGATTTCACGGTCAGCAATTATTAAAAAAAGATGTGTGTAGGTTGTCTTCCACAGTAGCTATTGCTCAGAGACTGTCTGGGCATTGGTCTGCTCCTGGGAGGTGGTGAGTGATTGACTTTGCATCGGTTGTTGCTTTGTTGGTTCCTTTTAATCTTTCATTCATTTTAAACTGTCTTCATCTTGACCTACAAGATTTCTCACTCTTGCTCTTCCTGTTCTCTTCCCCACCGCACAACTGGGGTGCGCAAGTCAGTGGGAGCTGTGTAGGCAGGTACTTATCTGCTGGCCAGGATCAACCCACCACAGTACTGTATGCTGCATGTCCATAAAACTGGTTTTGAATTGATAGGCTTTGTTACAGTTGATCACTGATGACTACAGATTTTGATGTAAGTGGTCAAACAATCTGGCAATGGTTCATTTGAAAGACTGCAATATCACGGACCCATTCTGCTTTCACTTACATCAGTATAAGTAATCTGCAGAAACATCAAGAACAGACAAAAGATTAATCCAGTATGAAAACTATTATTAACAATTTTTGAACAGATGTGATTATTGTGTTATACAATCCTTGATTTCATATACAATCTGGAGTCTGGTCTTTTGGCTGAGTAGGTGTAAAGTTGTTATGAAGAACCAGCAGGATTGCATGTAGAAAGCTAGCAAGATTACCTGTATGTTGATGTAGTAATTCAACACTTTACCTATACAAATGACCTGTACAGCGTAGTCAAGGTGAATTGCATTTCCAAATTACACAGTTTAAAAGAAGATATGCTTATGTACCAATTTTCAGTATTGCGAGAAATATTAGCATATTGCTTAGATAGAGCAGGATCAATGACAACAACCAACACACACCTAATACCTTATTCTCAGTACTCAAATAGTTTAGCATAAACCTGTGGGGTGCTATTGAAGATAATGAAGACTTCAGGAATGTAGAAATTTAACATTATGTTATATAAAGTGAAGTTTCCTCACTGGAATAGTGTTTGTTTGTATAGGCGTCATGGTTTAAACCTAGATGGTAACTCAGTACCATGTAGCTGCTTGCTCACCTCCTCACTTCTCCTCACCCCAGGCAGGATGAGAAGGAGAACTGGAAGAATGTAAAGCCTGTTACAACAGTTTAATAATTGAAACCGTGTTTTTCTAATAGAAAATGGGAAAATATGGTAGAAGAAATAAAAAAACTTAGAGGTAGTGCAGAAAAACAATTCACCTAAACTTGAAAGATTTCTGGCCAACTAAGAACCACTGTTTTTGTCACTGATAAATCTAAGAACCAGTCAGGTTTTGGGCTCAGATATATCACTCAAGAATATATGTTAAAATCTTAACAAGAGGCCACCTGTCTAGTGAGTTTCTGCACTATGTGCACACTGCCCCAGTAGCAAGGTAGAACATACTTTCTTTATTTCCGTATAAAAGGGAATATATGAATAGTTTACGAAATGTATGCAAATAATAATTTCAGTAATTCTTATTTTAGTATCAGAATTTAATCATCTCACCAACTCTTCTGCATCTAGACACTTGCCATATATTATACATATTGCTAAAAAAAAAAAACAAAAACAAGTAATTTGGAAATTTGGGTCAGCTGAAACATGTATATACTGAGAAGAAAATTATGGCAGTAACCAGAATTCAAATAAACTACATTTATATTAAAATGTTTGTATTTAAGTCTCTCTACCTGCTTTACTAGAAAATATAATCAAACTTTTCAAATTAAATAAAACTTTCACATGGATAAAAAAAAGCATTGACATGGCATGAACTACTGCAGAAAAATACTGGTGAAATTGACTTTCATTTTGACATCTGAACGCATTTTGTTCAGTGCTTCCCTCCATAGCAGTAATGTACTAGGTTGCTTGAGACTTATTCTAATAAGCATATCCTAATAATAATAACAATATCTAAAAAATTAGCAATATATAAAAATACTGAAGGGGTGAAACAGTTGCAAATAATGAATACGTGGCTACTATTTTTTCCCTTTTAGAACTGCCTAACAGAAAGCCTGGCTGACCAACTACAGTCCTGTAAATAGCTGCTCCTCTTGTTACTAGAATTAAACTTATTTCCCCAATGATTTCATGTTTCTCCTGTGGAGCAAGGTCACTGAGACATCACACATCATTGTCTGGCTGTGATCTATCATCATTTTCAATGATTTCAACATTTTAAATAAACATTACCAACTGTTCAGTTGCTTGAATTTGCAATTATATGTAACTAATCCCTGGCTGTTGGTGCGTTTAGATGCCAGCATTGTCAGCTCAACCACGCATACAACATACGTGAGAGTATTTAGGGCCCTCTGCTGTGGATCAGGCTGACTCACATCATTTAACCTGCAAAAATTTCACTGAGATTTGACATCTCAGCCACTCTTGCACAGTAAGAAACTACTTGCTCTTTGCAATCAGGCTGCTACTCTTAGCTCCTAGTCTGGAAGCACTTCTAAGGAACGATTAATAATATTTTCAGTTTCCTGACCTCATTAGAAGACCAACTGAAGTTCCAAATTTGGAAAGGAGAAATGGATAATATAATGCCAAAGGCAATTGCTGCACATTGAAGATGTGGGGAAAAGACAGACACTTTCATACTTCTTGGGATCAGTGGCACATGCAGTTTACAGGCTAATATATATTACTAGGTGTAACACTAGTTAAAGCTGTTGTTAAGAACCTAACCTTAATTCAGCTGGATTGCAATGCTCATCTTAAAATACAGATGCAGGAAGCACTTTTTAAAACATGGACAGATGTACAAAAGATTATAAATATAAGATGACTTAAATAGATTATATCTGTTGGTCATGGTCTTTCATATATTTTATGCATTTCTGGTTTTATTTCCTTCAGGAACCTTCTGTTGTTTAGACCCATGTTAAGAGGGTCAAAGGTATGTGACTAGCCCAGCTTTAGCTCTAGCTGCTAAATGACTCGTTGCAGATTTTCCCTTTTGGAGAAAACAAATATCTCCAAATAAAAATAGCTGTTTCATTTTGATATTGCTTTTGTTCACTTTTTCTCCTGGAGCTGAAAACCTCTATTTTTCTCTATAAACACACTTTTAAGAAACTGTGAGAGACTAAAAGATGTCAAGATTCTTGCTAAATCACTTATCTTCCTCAGGCACATATCATTTAACTTCACTACAGCTGTCTCACTTCATGCCATTAAATATTATCTCAAGGTTTTCACTATAATAGAATTTGGCAAGTTGATGCTCAGCATAATAAGTGCCAGTTTAAAATGAACATCAATATTCAGAACTTTGAGGAAACTTATTGAGCACATCAGCTCTTAAGGGGTGCTTTTAAAAAAAAATTACACAAGAATTTTATGTGTACATTTTTGCCCTATATACATCTAAAAATTTAATGCAAAGAGAGAAAAATAAGTATGGCCATTACATGCAGGTCACCCTTGGTAAGAGTTGAATCTTGTTCTAATTACTCTAATGGGTTTCTTTTAAGCAAGGTTTATAGGTTTTTTTATATATAGATTTTGTTATAAATAAGTCGGGTTATATTCCTGCTGGAAATCTTCAGCCAAATTTTTTCTCCTCAAATAGTATCACAAGTATTGTGCAAACTGCACACATTTTCATATTTTGCATAAATAACAACTCTTGTCCCCATATGTAGTGTTTAGGCCATTATTACTATGCAATGACACTGTAATATATTAATGGAATCTGGAAATAATCTTGAAGTCTCATGTATTTTTTAACATATTGAAATGTGTCTCAGCATATTTTATTAGCATATGGCATTGTCATTTTTCCATCAGATGAAGAAAGAGAAGCAAAGGAGGGAGACATACCTTCCTCCTACAAGTACTGTAGTAACAACAGCTGAAATTAGAATGAGAGGCACTAATTGCATTGAGACTAGCCCCCTTTATGAATGCTTGATTTGCTTCAGAATCACACAACCCCTGCTCCCCGAGAACTCAGATATGCATCCTAAAATACTGTTTAAATCCTTGTTATGTACTAGGCACAGTCTGTGTGAGTGAGGATTGCACCAAGGTACTCAGTACAACTACATGTGAATAAATGCCTTGCACTGATTTTTTTTTTTCCCCCCAAAAACAAAACCACAAAACATCAGGTCATGTTTAATACTTATAGACAATTATAAAAAGCTGTTTTCTATCACCCAGGAAGACTGACTCAGGTCAATCGATCCAAATCACCTTTTTAACCAAACTTCACGTCTTCAGCACAGACTCTAAAACTTGCTTATTTGTTATCTAGTATAACCTTAATAGCATATTTGATCTTTTTTTTTGCTGAGTAAAAGGGTATATTGTCTACCTGAGAGGGTATAGATTGGTATCCATTATTATAAACTTGATTTCTCTGTTGATATTTTAGAGACTAAACAATGGCAAATTACTTTTTCACAATTCAGTATGAGATTTCTCAGATTGTATTAGGCAGAAAATTGCAATTGAATTGAAAACAACCAAGACAGAAATGTTGCATTTTTAAATAAATTTACTTTTTTTTCCTAGCATACGCATCTCATGTGAAAACATGTTTAGAATATCACATATGCCTGTTCTTGAATAAAAGTTTTCAATATACAGAATTTAATAAGTTTTGGCCAAAGTATTCCTTGGCCAAAATTTCAAGATAGTTAGATGCCTAGACATGTGTATATATATTCATGTAGTCATACTGGGCATATAACTATATGTTTGGATGTCTAAACAAGTTTTAAAATATAATCCTTTGACATTTCAATCTTTATAATAAGAACTTCACAACCTTCTAACTTTTCCCCACCACAAGGCAGGAAAAAAAAAAGGCAAACTTTCATCTTTTTTTTCAGTTACTGCTTGGTCTTTTTACTTCAAATTAGGAACTCTGAAAGAATGCAATACTTTCATTACAACAGACAGCTAGACTGAATGAACATGTAAATAAAAAGTTCTTGCCTTTATAGTGCAAACATCAGAGGGAGCTTTGAAAAAATTAATACTACCAATATGGCACTAAAAATATGTAAAAGGGTCTGTTGACATTTAGAAGATTAAGAAATTTTGCATTTCTTTACAAAAATAAAAGCAGAAACAGTCTTGAATTTATTAAATTTTAAGATTGCTATGATACAGCATTAAAAAAATTAAATAGGACTCTTAAGCTTAGTAAGAAAATGCAAGCCTTATAGTTTAGCATCAAATTTCATTTTAGAGAGCTGTAGTTCTACAAACTGTATTAAACAAGGAGATGGCTTTGTTTTTTTATTAACTGAAGACACATCTGAAAGCTTCAAGGGAAAATTTCTGGTATTTTCCTAGAAATTTGTCCTTCCCTTATAAGAATAAGATTAAAAATACAGATTTTTCCTCAAATTACTAGAATAAGAAACACATTCCTCAGAGTAAATACAGGTTCAAGTGATAACCTGATTTCAAAATACATTTCAGCCTAACTATTGTTTATTGTATTGGTTAGTATGTATTGAACACATGGGGGAAAGAACATAGATAGATTGACCAAGCATCTGCTGTGTGAGTTAATACTTAAGTGATTGTGAAGTGTTTAACACATCTGTTAGCAGGAAAAGTTTTAACACTACATTACCCTGAACAGATGACTCAAATCACTGCTGAGAAAAATGGTGTAACTTTTCCATGTTTCACTCTAGAGCTCTTTCAGAACCATGTGTAGGATTGACATTCTTTGGTTATTTTAACTGGATTTACTATCCACATAAAGTATAAAACTAATATATTACATCTTACATTAGAAAAGGCCATTTGTTGTTTTTACCATATAAATAAATGATTTAGCAGTTTTTCAGAGCCATCAGGCAAGTTGAAGCACTTACTATGATGGGTAATGCAAAATTGAATTTCTAAGATAGTTTTTTGTTTGGTTTTTTACTTGAAGCATATTGAGATGAAATTTAAGGTGCAGAAAAAACTTAATAACAACAAACTCCTCTTATTACATGTCAAAAGTCAGTTACTTTTTATTAATAGAATTCAGGATAACATTTCTTCTATCAGCCTAATACTTATTTTCACTATTTTTATTACTATAATGTTCATATATTTCTATTTCATTTTTTATAGTTTCTTTTCTCATGTTTATCACCACAGATCCTCAGTGTCTCCAATTTGTTATGTCATTATATATGATTTGTTATTTGCATACTCCTCGCCCAAAATACTCTTGCAATTTTGCTTGGTTGGTCATTAGACTGCTGTTAGGTTGATGAAGAGGAAGGTACTTCTATGCATTTCTGTATCAGAAGACAAACCAAAAGATATACACCTTCATTCTGATGCAAAAAGACAGTAAGATTTCTGATAGTTCATGCAGAATATCTCAAAGTACAAATGCCCGTTCCCCTGGTAGGACACTCCTATTATTCTCCACTGTGCCAGTAAAATTTAGCTATGCGCCACAGCCATCATCTCTGGTTTTCATCTCTCTTTTACTTTAACACACAGAGAGACTACTAGCTCTACCAGAAGCCAATTCTGAAAGAATATATGATCTAGTGTTGCAAAATCCTTTGTTTGAGTAGAATGTTGAACTAGATGACCTCTTATGGTCCCTTACTACTAAGCTTAGAAGACATGGATCTTTTGGAGTAGGTCCAGTAATGGGCCATAAAGATAATTAGAGGGTTGGAACACCTTTCAGATGAGGAAAGGCTGAGACAGTTAGGGTTGCTAGGCTGAGAAAAGAACGCTCAGTGGAGACCT
The DNA here is from genome assembly GCF_012275295.1 of Melopsittacus undulatus. Lineage (NCBI taxonomy): Eukaryota > Metazoa > Chordata > Aves > Psittaciformes > Psittaculidae > Melopsittacus > Melopsittacus undulatus. The sequence continues at coordinate 13,951,202 of NC_047528.1, read as the reverse complement.
TATTACAGCCTTTCAATATGTAAAGGGAGCTTATGAGAAAGATGAAAACAGACATTTTAATCAGGCCTGTAGTGTTAGGGAAAGGGTTAAGGGCTTCAAGTGGAAAGAATGTAGATTCAGACCAGATATACGGAAGAAATTTTTTATGATCGCATCCTAATGTGGTGGTGAAAAACTGAGACATGTTGCCCAGAGAGGTTGCAGATGCCCATCCCTGGAAACGTTCAAGGTCAGGTTGGATGCGTCTTTGAGCAACCTAATCTAGTTGAAGATGTCCTGCTCATTGCAGGGCGCTGGAGTAGATGACCTTTAAAGGTCCCTTCCAATCCAAAGCTTTCTATGATTCTATATTTCTATTATTATATGTAGATATGAATCATTGAAAGATATGCTCAAGTGCTCTATGCTGGATCATTACTGAGTGGGATGTAATGGGGCTATTTATTTAGTTAGCTAAAAGTGATAGAAATTTATTCACAAGTGTTACTTCAGGGGAAATTAATCTTAAGAAGTCAAGACTTTTTATGCTACAGACTGTTTGGTCAATAGTCTTAAAACAATGACTACAGCTCTTTTAAAATGTGCTCTAGTTTTTCAAGTTCATCTTCTACAACCTGTTTTTTTTTCTATAAACTGGTATGTCTTTGATAATCACAATAGCAATAAGACCACATATAATGGACAGGTGCAAATTAAAGATCAGCATAGATAGCACAGGTAGCGAAATTATGCTGATTATTCTTAAAGTGATCAACTAGCCAGTCTAAGAACAACCTTTTTAAAGGCTGAATAACATTTATTCAGGACAAGCAATGTCGCTCAGTAAAGTTTCTCTTGTGTAAAAATGTTGGTGCTGGATACTTGACGGTGTCTTAAAACAATTAATAAAAGCTTAAGGACAATTAAACTCTGAAGGAGTGTTCCCACAGGTCTCATAGAAAAAAGAGACCTGAAACAAATGTAATTTCTCAACACCTTTTCAAGCAACTGTGCTGCCTTTACGTACAGAAATTTTCTAGAGAGTTCCCAAGACCTCAAAAGAACGTTATCTCTACTGATATTTTTGTAAGTACACATTTGAAACCAAATCCACCTGAAAAACCACCATTTCAGAATCTTGAGGCTGAAGGTAGGATCTGGGCACCAAATTAATTGCTTAGGGTAGCTTGATTGGCAGTTCAGTTATAACTGCATGTTGTGGGCCAAGTGGCTTCAACTGCATCAGACTGGCAATACTTCTTTAAGCTAAGTCACAGTGTTCTTGATATCCAATGACTCTAGCAGAGCTTTTACTGTTTTATAGCTTTTGCACTAATGGGTACAATTACTAAGCACTCTGTATTCCTTAATCAGTATCTCAGAAATCCAGATTCTATTCCACTAGGGAGTCAAAGGCTGCTGCTAATACAAAAAGAATAAAATGTACATGCATCATGCTAAAGAGGATGTGGAAACACTGATACATTTAGACTTTTTATAAGAAGCTGCCGTAGTTAAGATAAACTACCAAAATTATGTCTTAGCAGCTCCTGGAAAAAAGAAAAAGAAGGATGCCAAAAGAAGAAGAATCAAAGGAGATGGCTACATGACATAAAGGGTTCAATCTGTGCTCACACATCTGGAATAAACCACAAAATAAGATTAAATGGCTAGATAACCACTGAAGATAAAAATTAGGTTAAAAGTTAAATCTAGTTTGTCAAGAGAAAGATGATTAGTACATTCACTTATCACATTTGTAATGATGAAGTTTTCTGACAGTGATTAGACCATAAAATTTCCAATCTGCAGTTGTAATGAGATGCTCACTTTCTTATGGCTTAACAGCTGAAGCTTGGACAAGGTTTGGCCTTCATAAGCAGACCACCCGTGTTTCTTATTATTTAAACCTTATAGGAATAACTTTTTATTCCTATATAATATTATTATTGTATATTCCTATATAATTATTATATAATATTAAAACTCTCTATATTTACACAATTTCAAGGTTTCTAGGTTTCTTTCATGAAGGATGTATGTGATTTATTTTACTCATTTAATGTTTTATAATTAGTACTTTTAGAGAAGTCCTTCACATTCAGAAAATATTCACATGAACTTCCTAACCAAAATTTTTACCTGTAGCTGAATAGAAATGAGTTGGACATTACTGGTAAGAGGCTGAAGACTTTATATTTACCCAACAATACAGGTTCTCCAGATTTGTCTGCAATTCTCTTGGCTTGAGCTGATTTTATCATGTCACAGCTGTGACAGCAATTGTCTAGAGGTCATATGGCTATATCCTAAATTGTTCTAGCTTTAATTTAACTGTGTACTATTGTGCAGTGCTGTGCCTACTGCTAACCAAGAGGTAATAATAACAAGTAGTTATTCTGTTTAGGGTGAACTGCCTATGATCCTGGAATAAAAATGTAGTGTAGCATAGCAACAGACAGACACCAAAACCCCCATGACTAAACACAAATGGCAGTGATCAGTCACTGGGCACAGAAGGAGTACAATCATATGCGTCTAGAAAAATGTGGGGTTTTTTGAGGATAATAAAAGAGAATAAAAAAGCAAGCAAAATATAAAATTTGGAGATAAAGGAAACAAGCACATTGTTTTAAATAATGTATTAAAATCATCCAAGCAGACCCCAGGTTGATGAATGCTGGTGTCACACTCCTCCTTGCAAAGAACTTGGGACTCTGATCACTTTTGAACACCTCCACAGTCCTCTTGAGGGAATTGTGACAAGAGGAGGAAACAGGATGAGTGAGCAGAATAGTAGGGAAAAGGAGTAGGTACCAGAAGGTTTGTATACATTAGTCCTAATTGTACTGTTAATCTTTAAACCTTATAGGAATAACTTCTTGAGGGAGCTGTACCAAGGGGGGAAAGAGGATGAGTGAGCAGAAGAGCAGGGAAGAGGAGTAGGTACCAGCAGTTTTGCATACATTAGCCCTAATTGTACTGTTAAATGTTTTAGCACTGTTGTAACTGAACCAAGAATAACATTAGTTAGACTGTTCAGATTTTGGAATAATGATGGGTTCTTGGCTTCACCTAGGAAGCTTAATCCTAATGAAGACTTTCAGTGAAACAGGATTCATTTTGGACAATTTGCTTTTCCTTTGTAATACAGATTTCATCCTCTCTCTTCCATCCTGTCTCTTCAAAATATACAAAACTGAAGCAGGAAGAAAACCAGGCACTGCAGAATATTCCCTTAATTCCTGCAGGTATATTTTAGTGTTTTCAAGTTATGCAGTATTTAAATATTTTGTGAATATGGTAACATAGTTTTTAATGTTAAAATAAATGACCCACAATTTTGAACTGAAAGCTTCGATTTCTTGTAGCATTTTGGGGCAAAACAAGTGTACTGACTTGAGTGCTCCCCAAGCGATTCCATAGTGTGTTACAAGTTATCAGAATGGTAATTTAATCAGTTCATCATTTTATAAAAGCCAGAATGATGCATCTCTGTTTACCAACAAGCAAGTATTTTGCTCTCGTGAGGAAGATAATTAACTCACTGAAATGCCTGACTTTTTTCATTAAAGTCTATGAAACCAGAAGAAGAAATTCAGTAAAATATCTCCACTTGTCCCATGAATATACTGACATGGAGGCCATCTCTCCATGCCAAGAAAACACAACAGCTCCTACTGGTGGGAAGCCAAGAGAAAAAGGACTTCTCCCATGGCTCAATGCCAACTCAATGTCTCCCACATTGTGCTCTGGCTGTTAGTATCAGACAGAAAGTCAAGGCCAGGGCAGCCTTATGTCAGAAAGTACTCACGTCACTGCAGCTACTGGCAACAATGAAGGAGGATGGAGCAAAGTCAGGCTGTGCAGGCCTATGCTAAGGGCCAGCCCAGGGAACAGCTAAACCAGAAAGCAAACATTACAAAGAGAGCTTGCAGCCAGATCTGCACTCCTGCTCAAAGCCTTACCGTCATCCCCAGAGGCACAGTCAAGAACTGAATCCAAAGTCTCCTGATCCAGGATATCAGCTCTTTCAGTTTGTGTAGTACCTTTTTTCCAAAACTACAAACACACATTTCCTTAAGAGTCATGCTCAACAGACGTTCTTGTTTGTCTTATACTGCACATGCACTGGGACAGGAAGCCACAGCACTTCCAATGCATTGATAACAAGAAATAATAAAAAGATACGTTCTGCGCAATGAGGTGTAACTTTTTACGTCAATGAGTGATTGTTAATAGATAAAAGCTTCACTGGACTCAAATATTTTCACCATTCTTTGTACTTGGAAAATAAATGTCATTTCCCTTACTTGAAATGGATCTGTAAACACTGCAGGAGTGTTTCAAATGCCTAAACATTGGCTTAAACACATTGCCCTAACCAGCTGTGGCTTCCAGATGCTGCCCCTATGTTCCCACAGCGCATCTGCCAGGCCTGTGAAGAGGTCTCAGACACCCTGGAGTATCTTAATTGGAAAGAGATGGGTTTCTGTGATTGGGAATGGCATCTATTCCTGTCTGTTAACACTACTCTCAGAGCAAAGAGGGATCTTTACAGAGAGAAAAAAATAGATTAACATCTCTCCTGCTTACTGCAATATTCTGGTATTTAAAATCTCTCTTAAGCACACATAAGGTAGCATTCCATTTTATCATGAGAATTCCAGTGCTGAGTTCATCATGTTCACTACCCTCCACAATGAATCCATGAGAAATTATCTGGGAAAAATGTTACATGTGTTGGGTCTGGCCAAGATGGAGTTACCATTCCCCATAGCAGCCTTCATAGTACTGCATTTTGTAGCCAGAAGGTGTTGATAACACACCAGTGTTTAGTGACTGCTGAGTAGTGCTTGCACAGAAACAAGGCTGTCTCTCCAACCTTCACCCCACCAAAGGCCACTACACTGGGGGTTAGCAAGAGGTTGGAAGAGAATGCAGCTTAGACAGCTGACCCAAACTGGCCAAAGGGATATTTGATACCATATGATACTGTATTCAGCAACAAAACCTAAGAGAAAAGAGGATGGAAGGCATTTGTATTAAGGTATTTGTCTCCCAAAGCAGCCACTATATGTATTGTGCTTCTGTTTCCCAGAAAATATCTGGACATTACCTGCTTATGGGAAGTAAAGAGTAAAGCTTTTTTGTTTTCCTTTGCCTCTGCATAGAACCTTTTTCTTTTCCTTATTAAACTTCCTTTATCTTGATCCATAAGGTTTTAATCTTATTTTCTCCCCCTGCTGATGAATGGGAGATAAAGAGCAGCTTGGTGGGCACCTGGTAGCCAACCAAGGTCAACCCCCCATGTCATATTTCTATAAAACATATCTCCATTTGCTTCTTTGCAGGTTATTTCCCTATATAGTCATATTTTGCCATGCGGTTGGGGTTACTGTAAAATATGTAATTGAAGACTTTCTTTGCTACAGATTAAGCAGAAATTGAAAACATGGTGAAAACATGGTAAATGAAGACAGATTCTTCAATGAACCATGGACTATACAGTTTAGCAATCTGGGACACAGGTGGTAAAGGTCCATGTAGCCAGGTTTTGAGCCATGGGCAGCTTGCTTGACACAAGACCTGGCTTCTTGACATATGTCTCTGATATGCAGAAGACAACAAAACAAAACCCACAAGCAAACAAAACAAAGAAACAAACAAAAGCCCTAAAAGTTTGCAGTTGTTGCTGGCAAAGGTAGTAATTTGGTGGCATTAAACTACTGGGAGTAGGGTATGAACAAAACCCTACTCTCAACAATTATCCAGCTTGCACTCCCAGTATTGGCACTTTCTTTGGACAACTCTTCACCAAACAAGTTCACTGAGAAGGACCACAAAACAAATTGTCCAGAGACCAATTTCTGTGATATAACAGACATTACCTTACTTGCCTCTGTTTGCAAAGTCACATTCTGCTAAGTGATTCTTGCTGACTGCCTCAGGCTCTACTGTTCCATCAATCATCAGAAAATGAGGCTGCTTGGTTACAAGTAGAACATGACAACACTACATGAACCATAGAATACCAGCTTAGAAGGGGACTTCAAAGATTATCTGGTCCATCTCTTGTCAAAAGCATGGTCTAGACAAGATGTCCCAGCACCCTGTCGAGCTGAGTCTTGAAAGTGTCCTACGCTGAGGAACTCACCACTTCCCTGAGGAGATTATTCCAATGGCTTGTTGTTCACATAATGAAGAAAATTTCCTCAATGAAAAAATTGTCCTCTTGTGTCCAATAACAATCTTCCCAGGAGAAACTTGTGCCTCATCTTTTCCATGTAACTCCTTGTAAAAAAGGAGTCTCCATCTTTGTAGCCAGTCTAAACACTTGAATGTGGTGATAAAATCTTCCCTGAGCTTTCTTTTCTAACGGCTAAACAAACCTAACTCTCTCAGCCTTTCTGCATATGGCTTCCCAGTCCTTTGATTATCTTTGTGGCCCTTCTCTGGACCCTCTACAGCCTGACTACATCATTTTTGTACAGCAGGGACCAAAACTGAACATAGTGTTCCAGATGTGGCCTCACAGAGTGGGATTATGACTTCTTCATCTCTGCTGGTGATGTCCTTGTTGGTGTAACCTAGGATACTGTTTGCTTTCTTTGTCACAGCTGTATGCTGTTTATTCATATTGAGCTTTCTGTCACCAGCACCCCCACTCTTTTTCCACAGAGGTGCTCCCTAGCTGGGTAGATCCTAGACTGCGCTGCACTCCTGGATTATTTTTCCCGGGTGCAAAACCTTGCACTTATCCTTGTTGAACTTCATAAGGTTCTAGTTAGCCCACTCTTCCAGCCTAGCCAGATCTTCCTGAAGGGTGTCTCTCCCTTACAAAGTGTTCACTTCCTTACTCAGTTTTGTATCACTAGCCACTCCTGATGCCAGGGATGGAGCATTCACTACCATCCTGGGCAATCCATTCCAGTACCTCACCACCCTAACAGTAAAGAATTTCTTCCTTATATCCAATCTAAACCTCTGCTGTTTAAGTTTCAACCCGTTACCCCTTGTCCTATCACTACAGTCCCTAATGAATGGCCTAGTGTGAGGTGTCCCTGCCCATGGAAGGGGGGTTGGAACTAGATGATCTTAAGGTTCTTTCCAACCCTGACTATTCTATGATTCTATGATTTTATGATATTAAACTGTGTTGGGCCTTATATTGTTCCCTTGTGCACCCCACTTGGGACAAGTTACCAGTTTGAAAAGGAGCTCTATGACTAAGCCAAAGCCTCATATCATTCAAGAGGAAAAATCAAAACTTATTTTATGTGAATAATCATCTGATTGCACAACTGTGCAAGAGGCACAAGGAGCCATGTGAGTCACCTGCCCCAGTGAAGTCCTGTGTATAAGTAAGTAGTCCTTACCTCCCCATTGGAGGTTTCCTTCTGTTGCATTACCTCACACAGTGGACCAGTGTAAAGGAAAGAAGTTGCTAAAAGACTTGTGTCAGATTTGTTCCTTTACTAATAACAGGAAGGATGAAGACTTGAGCCAGCGACAGCTGAGTCAGTCTGTCCCACCCTGCTCCATGCTGTGCTCCTGCTTATCCTCTCACCCAAGCTGGAATCAAGGGAAACTTCTGTGTCTTGGGGCAACTTAGTGACTGCCAAAGCGACTCTGGATTAAGACCTTCATCCCAAGTCCATGACTATGAGGACCTATGAGGTATGAATTACTGCTTCAGTCAGATCCCTCCTAATCCTCCCAATGCCAACCAGCCTTTGAGTGATGTGAGTGCACCCTCCTGACACAACTGCAGGCCTTAAGAAGCCAGAAGTGAATGAACATAATGAAGCAGAAAATGGGAAAGATACTTATTAGAAGTGTGAGTATAAGGAAACCCTATTCTGAGTGGTTTCTACATGGAGAAACAGAGACCTAGTCAGTGAGGAACAGAACAGCGATTGCAAGAGTAAGAAGTTGTGCAGAAAAATGTCTGGAAACTTTGAGACAACAGCACGGGAAGAAAATGGGTGAACAAACAAGGAGGAAGGAATGAAGCAGGACATGAAGGGGGAAAAAAGAAGCTGTCCAGAGACAGATATTAAATTACTTAAAGGTGACACCAAAGGTGCCAACCCAAAGATTTTCTCATCAATGCTACTTTCTTATGTTTTGAAGCTAACATTGGTAGCACTCAGTCAGACTCCTTTAACAGAGAAGATAGTATTTTTTAACTATGTGGTTATTTACTGTTTATAGTGAAAGATTTTCCCTGGAAAATAAAGTGGCTGAATACTTTTTTCCCCCAATTGTACATGAACTGTAATTTCACAAAAATGAGATGTACGGGAGAGGTGTTATTCCGTAAAGCAGAATGACTTGCATAGTTGGGAAAGCTAGCTCATAGCTACTGACAGAGAAGACACTGGGAGCTGTTAATATATATAATTAATGTCTAATTCTCAAAATAATAATATATGAAACCCGAAGTGCATACAGAAGTCCCATCTTTTCAATCTACCCCTCAGCTGTAATTTTTTTAAGACAAAATTTGTCACTGTATACTGCTTTTAAGTTTGGCTGCTGTTGTAATGTAAGCAGTCACTACACAGTTGAATACACAGAAAGGTGGACAAGAAAACAAGAGAAAAAATGTTCTATTACTAAATTAATCTCACCTAGTATTCAATCCATGTGATGGAGACATCTCCATTTGAGCCCATCACTCAGTGCTGTCTCTGCACTCAAGAGAAAGGAAGAGGCACCCCAAAAATGGTTCAACTCACTCTGAGCATTTAGTGTTGACAAATCTGAGAAATGGTTAATCTGACCTACTTCTCTCCACTGACTGTAAAAGAAGCTGCCCCTGCAGGGGACTTTGGATTCAGAAGATTGTGGTTTAAATACTTGAAGAGATCTCAGTCATGGCTAGAGTTCACAGGCAGCTTTATGGCTAAATTTAGGTTAAAATTCTGTTTAGTCTGCACTCACTTTTCTCAATGTGGGAAAAAACATTACAAACCCAGTTGCATCCTCACCTGTCATTCACATTCATTCACACCCTTTCTTAGGCAGATCATTGTTGTCAAACAACAGTAATTAGCATGCAGAAAAAAAATGCTTGATAAGTTGCTTATAGATATAGCTTGTTTTCACATTTTTTTGCTTTGCCAGAATAAAACAGACAAATGCTTCTAGCTTTTGAAGGACTTTCCACACTATCAGTCAATGCATTAATGGAAAAACATATGGCCTGTGTTACCACTGAACATCAAAGAGAAATGCAGAAAGGGGCATACTCCCAAGGTCACATGGATGTACAAGAAGCCAAAATCAGCAGGACAGTCCCCACTTCATAGGAAAGTGCATCTGCCCTTCCCATTGTGCAACAAACTAGCATTTGACATGTGTATTACATTAGTATTTTTTACCCTTCCTTGACATCTTTAGAAAATGGTTAGACATAGGAAAAAGTTATCCATCCCTTGGTTTCATGCCCACTCCTTATGTAACTGAACTTCACAGAAAAACACATAGTTTTTTTTTCTACTGGGACAGCTAAATAATGATCTCTTTCAAAACAGGATGCTCTGCTCATGACTGCTCTGTGAGCTTACTCTGACTCAGCATTCAGTTTTTGACTCTCTGAGAGGAGCTCTGCGAGACATTTACTGTTTGGTTCAGTACCAAGGAGTACTGTGCCACCAAAACAGAGACTAACTGTTACCTGATAATTATTTACCACCAAAATAAAGTCAAATCCTTTCTGGATTAATCTTTAAACAAGCATCACTGCCAGAAGAAAAGTAGTAAATCAGGAGGAATTTTTCTCCTTTTTGTTCTTAGCTACTCCAGCTAGTTCAAATGGGAAGTCCTAAACACTAATGCCTCTTTACAACTTATTTAAGAAAATTGAAATTATATAAGCAAACAATGAAGATCTTCTTAACTTGTGTGATGATACCATTTGGTCTCATATGTGACTTGATTGACCTGTGCTAAGCATTTGACAGAAGTATATGAGACAAGGCAAAGAAAGTCTGGCCTATAGGTTGATTATTGTCTGCAACACTGGCTCATCTGGCCCTTCTTCCAAGCTGCATGTGTGTCATACCAATAGGTAGTACATCACATGACATATTCTTTTATGCTCCCAGAAACAGTTAAGAAGTCATGCCACCTATGCACCCTAACCCAAACTTTTCACCAGATTATCACATAAAAACAGCCTGAGACAATGCAGAGCTGCATTTGTGGGGGGCCATGCCCCAGCAGTGTTGCCATGTTGCAGACCTGCAACTTCCTTGGCAGCTGCTAGAGTGGTCTTTGCCATCCTCTGGATGCTTTGTCTGGATGAATCTAACCTTGCGTCCCTCTTGGGGGTTTTGAAGAGAGCAGAACTTGTTCTTCTCTCACTTGGTTTTCTCTTCTACCTCCTTTCCTTTTCTTTCATTTAACAGGAAGCCAGCCTGAGAAATGGCACCGTCTTTACCTGAGATGATTCACACTTCCCAAATCCCCAGCTCTTTGCTGAGGTCCTTTCCCCTCCACAGGTGCTCCTCAAGTTTACATGCCTATCACAGTCCTTAGAGAGGACTTCCAAGTCCTCCTAGCTTGACAGGCTTTTTTACAGATTACAACTTACAGAATCATAGAATAGTTAGGGTTAGAAAGGACCTTAAGATCATCTAGTTCCAACACTCCTGCCATGGCCAGAGACACCTCACACTAAACCATATCACCCAAGGCTTCATCCAACCTGGCCTTGAACACTGCCAGGGATGGAACATTCACTACCTCCCTGGGCAACCCATTCCAGTACCTCACCACCCTAATAGTAAGGAATTTCTTCCTTAAATCAAATCTAAACCTCTGTTGTTTAAGTTCCAACCCAGTACCCCTTGTCCTATCACTACAGTCCCTAATGAATCTGTAATAGTAGTTTATAGGCAACATATCAGAAGAAATACCAATGTGCTTATATCTTAGTTTATAATTTCAATCTTGGTAAAGGCTTCTCATATAGACCACACTTTGCTTATTAATAACACAAATGGCAGGCTTGGCCCTTGAAGGGTTTTACTAAACTATTTTTCTGTTCTCCCCTCTTAGGCAAGCACTTTGGTGAACCCAGCCATTCCAAGCAGATCTACTGATCACATAGATAAAGATGATGGCAGGGTATACTTCCAGACTGCCACAGACACCACATATCCTGTCATGCATAAACCCTCATGAATAATATTTTAAATTAGGTTCTTTCATCATCTAATGAAAGAAGAAATAAAGGCAAATAAAAAAATCCTAAATATCTTTTCAGAGTTTTGATTTCTAACCTATCAGATACAGTCTATACTTCTCAGACCATGCTTCTCTCTCCACTGTCCCTGCTCAGTCATGCAATTTGACTACATTTTCCTGATAGAAGTGTTCTAGTGTCCACTTGCCACAGAACAAAGCTTTTTCTGCAGCTTAGCTTCATCACACCACTTCTTCTTATTTATTTCACCTTGTGCTGCCAAAATGGCATGTATTAGACGGATTTTGAGAAATAAAGAAAGTATTCAAAAAAAAGGGGAAAAAAGAAAGAAAGGGTCACAAAGGGAGCCATTCAAATGTAAAATCTGAGTTCAGTCCTCATGCAAGCATTTAGACAGAGGAGAGTTGCAAGTTTCATAATCATTGTAGTTCTCCCTCCAATATTCATAACTGACACAGTGCCTAGAATGAACAGTGCTGCCTGAATAGTAACTATTCATAATTTATAGTATGCTACCTCAGGAAGTCGTGCACTGAATTCTTTACTGTGGAGCTACCTAAAAATATATCTACAGTGCAGCTATTACTACAGTTTCTCAAATAGTAGAACTATGTGCATCTTTGTCCACACAGAAAATTGCATAAGACTAAAACTGAGTGAAACAAGAACAGAAATGGGGAAGGATAATGAGGGAAGGACATTCCTCATTCAGCAACAGTGTACAATTTGTAGGTACAAAGCTTCTTTCAGAAGTGAAATTTTACAAATTTCAAAGGTCACAGTGAGATTAATCTCTTACAATCAAACAATTCCCAGGTCATTACAAGAGTAGAAATTAATATTAAACTTCCAATACACTGAAGCTTTTTGATCTTGCCCAGGCAGATACCAGAATATAACTACTTGTAATAGGCATACAGATGAATTCCATGTCCCTCTGATAGTGCTGGATGGGAGGGAAGATGACGATCCTGTGGTGAGCTGTCTCCCCTCTGAACATTTTATGAGTAGAAGTTAAAATCATTTTGGAATGTCCCTGAAAAGGGTGGCATAAAGCAGAAGTAATTTAATGAATGAATCAACACACCTATGGTATAAAATTGTTTAACCTATATGTCTATAAAGGTTTTAAGGACAATCAACACACATTAAACCTTGGGTTCTCCAGGTTGCTGAGGATGAGGAGAAATACTTGGACCAGCTTTCTGGAGGGGTTCTGGAGAATACCTGTAGACAGGGAACAGCAAGAACTTACGACTTCATATTACTTCCCTCAGGGATTGGTGTTGGGACCAGTCATAGAATCATAGAAAAGTTAGGGTTGGAAAAGTCCTTAAGATTATCTAGTTCTAACCCCCCCTGCCATGGGCAAGGACACCTGACACTAAACCATGTCACTTGTCCAAACAGCCAGGGATGGAGCATTCACAGCCTCCCAGGGCAACCCATTCCAGTGACTCAACACCCTAACAGTAAAGAATTTCTTCCTTATGTCCAATCAAATCTTCCACTGTTTTAAGTTTTAACCCATTACCCCTTATCCTTTCACTACAGTCCCTAATGAAGAGTCCATCCCCAGCATCCTTATAGCTCACCTTCAGATACTGGAAGGCTGCTATGAGGTCTCCACGCAGCCTTCTCTTCTCCAGGCTGAACAACCCCAACTTTCTCAGCCTATCTTCATACAGGAGGTGCTCCAGTCCCCTGATCATCCTCATGGCCTCCTCTGGACTTGTTCCAACAGTTCCATGTCCTTTTTATGTTGAGGACACCAGAACTACACACAGTATACCAAGTGAGGTCTCACGAGAGCAGAGTAGAGGGGCGGGATCACCTCCTTTGGGGTGACATGGTTCAGTGTGAGGTGTCCCTGTACATGGTAGGGGGGTTGAAACTACATGATCTTAAGGTCCTTTCCAACCCTAACTATTCTATGATTCTGTGCTTCTATGATTCTATATACCTCCCCTTTCTCCCTCATCTGCAAGGATTACAGTTCATCTGCTCACAAGCACTCTGCCTGGAGAGCCAAAGCATCCATAATGAGGAAACCAGGAGGGTTTTACTTCAGAATCCAAACCAATATGGCAACACAGGCATACACTTACAGGACTTCCTGAATGACACAGAAATAAAAGAACTCCCCAGAGTGGTAACTGTTTTTCAGCAGCCTCTGATGCTATTTTGGCTCTCCTTACAAGAGAGACACCAGCTGTTTGTTTCACTTTTTTTCTCTTGGTAGAATTGTTTTGGTTCAGCTTAGTAATAACAATTATTAGCAAATATTTACTGCCAGGATTGTTGATTTATTTGCTAACTCAAAATCTTCTATCAACTTTCCTGATAAAGGAATTTTAGCTGGATACCAAATCCTGCTCAATCACATCATCTTGAAGTCCAAAATACTGATTAATTATTATAATTAATACAAATTACAGGTTAAGTCATAGCCATCTGTCTTTTCTCTCATTCTTTGTAAGCATTTCAGGAATGTAAATATTAGGCAGGGAAAACAACTGCTTATGCTAAAAGCAATTGTGATAGAAGAACAAATGGGTATAAATTGGCTATGAATTAATTTTAGGCTGAATATTGCAAAGTTAAGCATTACAACATCAAGGACCTGAACAATAATTTTATAGGAGCAATACAGAACTAAAAAACTTACTTTTAAATCCAAGCCAGATGATTTTAAGAAGTATATGAAGTAATATAGAACTTGTTAGAGAACGGATAAAACATAGTCCCTTCAGAGAGACTCTTCTACAGCTGTGTACATGACAGTGCAGCTATAGCCAGATATTCATATGTCCCAGAAGCAGGCAGAGATTAATCTTAAGGTAACATTGAAGGTTTCTTGACTAAGACACCGTTAATTGCTTCACTTTACCTGGTCTAGATAAGATCACATAGAATATAGCTCCATAACATTTTTTTTGAAGTTCAAAATATGTAAGTTTTGCTTGAAGCAAGAGAACATATTTTAAACACCCAGAAAGACACGTTTGTGCACATGAGAATATTGGTAAGGTAGGTAAATCATCACCAAAGACTGCAGCTTTTGATGTTGAAACACCGCTCTTCAGTTGGTACCACTTTGGGCTTTCACTTTGTATAAGATTACATATAGGCTAATATTATGCTACATAATCCTTACAGAGATCTAAGAAGAAATGCAATACACAAGGCACTAAGAAAAGGAAATATTTCATGGTCCAGTAATAGATGAAAACATACCTCATTTCAGAAAGCAAAAATTCCATGATATGGTTTAATTTTGGCAATGATTAGTGACACAATGTAAGTTTTAAACACATTTCTGAAACCATTCCTTACACTTTTTACAGCCTTTGTGTGTATTACAAATTCATAATAAAGATTATGTGGTTTGTGGAGCATATATGTTAAATTACCTTCAATTACAACCTCTCCTTAAATCTTTTCAGCCTCCATCTTTTTTCTCCGTATAATAAACCTGTAGTCTCTATTTTGCACTTCAATTTAATATTCAACAAAAGTAAATGGACTGGACTTTCACTTTAAACATATTTAAATTAATTAATCCAAAAGAATAACAGGTTTTAGCTGCTATCATCTTATTAAAAATAAATAAAATATTTTTTTCTATTAAAAATGTGTGAAGAAGCAGTTTATCCAAGGAGATACACAACCAGTAAAAAAATCTGAAGGATCATCTAGCTTAAATACAGCTGGAGGAGACCAGCTTTATTTAAATAAAGACTACTTTTTATTTTTGGATGACCTCACTTTCATTTTTGTCTGGTATGTACTTGCTCAGGAGACATTCAAATTACCGATTCCTGTGTGCAATACCTGCAAAAGAGAATATTAGTCAACTGGTGAAAAAGAGGGAAATCTAGCTGCCTGAATGTTACCAGCTTTATCCACACTCTGAGAAATATAACCCAGAACACCAAAAAAGCAGATGTGCAGAAGCACAGAGGCTGTCTTCATTACTCTATTAGCTCAAAAATGCTGTGAACAAGAATGTGTCTTTGTGAATCTATAACATAAGCAGTTAGTCTCAAACTCTTGGCCAGTTGTGTCATAGACTTGCTAAGAAATTTCATCAGCTTGACTAAAAAAGGAACTAAAAAAATATTAAATTGTGGGTGGGTTTGTTTTTTTTTACCCAATATTCGTCCAATGGGAAATGCTAGTGACATCTGAAAGCTCTGTGCTGAGCAGGACTGAGCAATATATTTCTTCTCCATCTACTCCCTGAGACTGACTTTTTATTCCAGGTCCCCAGGGGATCCAGGCATCTGCTGTGTGCTTCTCAGTCAGGTGCCTTTTCTGGTCCACTAATGTGCCTGATCACATTAGTTATCTCCAAACATCTCTCTGCTCAATGTGAAACAGTGTTGAATTGCTCCACTGAAGTAAGAAGGTTCCCAGTACAGTCAGCTGAGACAAGTAAATGCTTCACTCTTGATCATTATCAAAAGACTTTCAAGGATGCCTGTATCTCTGTTGACTATACAGAGAGTCTGGACCATACCTAGATGCTTTGCATCACACTGACAGGCAATGGACTCACATCACAATATCTGACCTACAAACTATTAATATGGCATCACAGGCAGAGCTGTTTTGAGTTAGAACTTCATGATTCTGACTTATAGGTCCATTGGAGGACTTCTGAGAGAGTCAGCAGCAGTGAGCACATGGCCTGTGAGAAAATGTTGAGACATGGGCTTGCTTGGTCTGGTAAAAATCTTGTCTGCAGTCTGCAAATGCATTCATAGGAATTACAAAGGGCTCAGAGTTAAATGCTTCTTGGTCAGCTGTTCTTAGTCCTTGATATATGTTATGTACACACAAGGAGTGACAGACACACACTGTGGCTTGAGAAGTTCATTTTCTGCTTTAAGGAAAATGTTTTCACTGGTGGGTGGTATAGCAGTGAAGCATGTTAATCAGTGGCGGTAGATCCTTGTCACTGGGTGTTCTAACCTGCTCTAGTGTTGGTGACTGTCTCACTGAGTAGGAGGAGGGACAAGATGATCACTGAAGTCCTTTCCAATCAACACCAAAAGGGTTTTGTGTTTCCATCTGCACCTCTGAACTTGGCTTGTAAAAACAACACCTCAGGTTCAGAATAGTAGCCATGCGAAAAATGTAGGGACTCCAGTGATATGAAGTAAGTTCGTAAGAAACAGGAAGATCTTGTTTCTATCAACTGTCCAAAGTTCTTCCCATTCCCAAGATGAAACAGGTAAAGCTGACAAGATGTGTAGAGGACTTGAAGACTTGTGCTATATGCAGTTGCAGTAACCATAACACCGAGGACAACCCAAAGGACAGAGCTCCCGAGTTATTTGCTGGTAAGGAGAGGTCATTGGAGCCTATGAAGTGCTTAACCATTAAGGATATGGAGCTGGATGTAACATTCTCATAGTGCTTTTTATAGAGTGTTTCTTACAGTGTTGATTTTCTTTCAGCAACAGCTCTGAACAGCTACAGAATTACAGTTGATGTTCAAAAGCAACAGTAGGTTGCTTTTCTTATACATTAGAGAAACCAATACAGGAATTGGTAAAAAGAAAGAAGTGTTGTAAGAGAGTAAGAGCATCTACTGAAATGAAAGTAGTGAGAAAACAATCTTTTATTTTGATAATTTTGTAGACTTAAAACATATAGAAATGAAAAAAAAAAAAAGAAGAATAAAGTCAGCTCTGAACAGGCATTCAATCTGGGTGAAAGATTAAAAGCTTTTGAAACTTTCATAAGATGAAATATATTAGAACTTTGAAAAGAAGAAAAAAAATTGTTAGGGATTTTGTCAGAATCATGACCCAAGAAGGGCACAGAACTGCACCAACATTACTCCTTTAAAATGTGTCTCATCTGGGACACCCACTCAACTGGAAGACAGCAGCCTCAGCTCGAGGACATGATGCAAATTAGGGTTAGGGTTATGGTTAGGGTTCAGAGAACCATAAGAACTATAGCTGCAAGGATTATTGGGATGCAAAAGGAATGCAAAGGGGAGCACGGCACTACACCAACATCGCACCCTCCACACCTTTCTCATCTGAGACACCCATTTGTCTGGAGAATGTCATCATCAGCTCCAAAACTCTATTTAAACTAGGTTTAGAGTTAGTGTTCAGAGAGCCATATATCCTACAGCTGCAGGGATACCTGGGCTGCAAAAGGCATGTCAAGGGGGGCACAACACTGCAACAACATTGCTCCTTTAACACCTTTCTCATCTGGGACACCCGTTCAGCTGGAGAACGTCACCCTCAGCTCCAACATTCCATATAAATTAGGGTTTCACTTAGGGTTAGACTTCAGAGTGATCCAAGTCCTACAGCAGAAGGGATAATTGTGTTGCTAAAGGCATGTGAAGGGGGGCACGGAACTGCACCAGCAATGCCCCTGCAACACCTTTCTCATCTGGGACATCCATTCAGTTGGAGAACATCAGCCTCAGCTCAAAGATTAGGGTTACTGTTAGGGTTAGAGTTCAGATTGATACAAGGCCTACAGCTACAAGGATACTTGGGCTTTGAAAATCATGCCCGCAGGAGCACATCAGTGCTCCAACATTGTTCCTTCAACACCTTTCTTATCTGCGACTTCCATTTGGCCAGATGACATCAGTGACAACTCCAAGATCACATGTAAATTCGGATTATGGCTAGGGTTAGGGTTCAGATTGATACAAGACCAACAGCTGCAGGGAGAAATGGGCAGCAAAAGGCACGCCAAGGGGAGCACGGCACTGCACCAACATTGCTCCTTCAAAACCTTTCTCATCTGGGACACTCATTCGGCTGGAGGACGTAAGCCTCATCTGCAAGATTCCACGCATGTTAAGTTTATAGTTAGGGTTAGGTTTATGATTATTTTTCAGAGATCCGCAAAGTCACAAAACAGGGGGTTGGGGTGGCAGTTATAAGTATCACCTATAAGTCTTTTAAATTACAGTTAGAATACATTTTTTTTTTCCTTCCTCAAATGCATGGGTTTAAAGATAATTGAGTACTTATAGAATTTTAAAAGTTGTCTACATTATCTCCAGTTAATAGTTGTAAAATGAATTGTGGAGATACCTGCTTTTAAAACCTGCTCTAACACAGGTGTGCTCAAACCTTTAGAAGTGTCAGAGTCACTGCTGATTTAGGCTTCAGTGTGCAGGAAGTTTAGCTCTGTTAGTTCTGTTATTAATATGCTAATGCACTTTCCTGCATTTTATCCAGCTCCCATCCTTCCCAGTTCTTCCTATTTTGGTGTGATGTCACTTCTGGGTTCAATGTAAGTACACCAAGCTCAAAACTTCTGGGCTGTATGGTACAAATATGCCCAACATTTTTAAGATGTAGAATTAACATTATCCTTGCTAGTGGATATACTTCTGCAAACATATGAACAAATGTACAGTGGTAGAAATCATTAAGATCAAATACTTTTTTTATTCACAAAAGAAAAGAAGTCCTTACTCAGACCTGAGCCACTAATTCTGAAATAGACTTATGTTATTATGAAAGAATCTGTTATGGTTAAAGGTATTTACTTGATGATAGAAAGTTTCTGATACACACTTCTTTTTGTTGTTTAGTGCAGCAAATTAGTTAATGTAATTATAAGTGATACAAACATAAAAATCAAAACTGATCCAGATGTTGCAATAGCAAAATGTTCAAGAAGATTAATTTAATTTAGGGCTAATATTTAATTAAGAGAAAAAGAGTTAAAAAGTTGTAATTGCATTATGTATTGTAAGATGCTTTGAAGTCACAACAAAGAAATTGCTACATAAGCAAAATGAGTTTTCGTTAATTTTCTGAAGTTGTTTTCAGAAAAATGTCTTCTGCATCTTCAGTTCTCTTCCCTAAAAGATTGTGTCCATCAATGTTAATGAACTCTTCATGGACAGTTGTGCACTGGCAATAGGCGTGCATCACCTGGGAGTGCCAAGGAAGGCATTTCATGCAGTGCTGTCAATGGTAGGAAAGCCAAAGCAACCTTCAAGATTCCTAAACACTGTCGCATTGAAGTTGTGTTCAACACTTCACTGGCACTCAGTATATCATGAAAATATGACTCCTTTCCAAGAAGGCAGTATCACATGGACCAGCAGGTCTTTGGCCAGCCCAGCTGAATGCACCAACACAACATTGCCTAAGGGATGAACAGGAACTTCTGGGGTTTTGTCTCAAGCAGTGTAAAGTACAGGGAGACACCAAGTCCTCTTAGATTAGACCAGGTAGGAGTTTCTGTGGAAGTCTCAGAAACACTCCAGCATTTAAAATTTGACTGCATAGTACACTATAGTGGATAATTCTGTAGCAAAGGGTTGGCTATGACTAAATGGGTCTTGATTGTGCAATAAAACATTGTATGTGGTACACAGGTGCTGAATGAGGAAAAATGAAAACAGACCTTCAACATCTACTGTTATTGGCTAAGGGGCAGATACTTACCAAATGCAAATTGTTTCATTCTTTCAACCATTTATCTGATTATGATATTTTCTCCAGTGAGGATCTATCCAGTGGTGTCTGGTGTAGAAGAAATTACAAATAAACCAGAA
Organism: Melopsittacus undulatus; assembly: GCF_012275295.1. Taxonomy (NCBI): domain Eukaryota; kingdom Metazoa; phylum Chordata; class Aves; order Psittaciformes; family Psittaculidae; genus Melopsittacus; species Melopsittacus undulatus. The sequence goes on along the minus strand of NC_047528.1, from coordinate 13,931,439 downwards.
AGAGATTCCCAAGGGAGTGTCTCCTTTGATAGCAACGCAATGCAAATTTAACCAAAATTGCCAGCTGGGACCCAGATGAACATTTCAGTGACAAGTATTAGAAACAAGGCAGGGTTGTGTATAGCAGCACACTAGGGACTACTTTAAGTTCTGGGACTGAGAGAAGGAAGTTATCACCATATTGTGAATAGTTTGTATTATATGCTTCTTATTGTTCGTCAGAAGGCATTTAATAGCACAAAATAAAATAAAACAACAGAGTACACAGCCAAAGCATAAAGCCAAATAAGCAGTAAAAAGTTAGCACTAAAAGATGTATTTTTGTAGCCCTGGCTTTGCAAACACAACAGGCAGAGTGCTGCACATTTCAGGCAGAAGGATTTCAGAGGAATTCAGGAACAACACACTGAAGACTCTCCTGCCATTCTCATGGATAAGACCATGAACAGCTATGCATCTTGTCTTAACAAATAGTTTTCAAAAAACTGCCATGAACATAATAAACCAAATTCTTCTTTTGGCCATACTCACTATGACCCCACTGGCTACAGCAAACAAGCTTAATGTGTTAATGACAGCAAATTTTAGTCAAAGGGATAACAATTCCTTCTGAAATACAGAATGTATAGCAAGCTGCAACTGCATCTCTGTCATTGTTTCTACCCCAACTACCTAGCAGCAAAATTGTAGCTGAAATAAAATCTTCCATATATGGCTAATTTCTGCATTGCAAAATATCACTAGGAGAAAAATAAAAGCTGAAATAAAACTGGCTGAGCAATATGGCACTGTTCTCACTATGTTATGTTGGGTTTGTGTCAAAACAGAGGACATTTTGAGCAAGTCAAATAATCACTTCTCAAGGTCCTTTCTGCTTCTGCTTAATTCTCTCTCCATGAAAATGAGATCATGCAAGCTGCATGAACTAAAGCACTTCACGATCTTCAGATTAGAAGTAATTTGGAGAGTAGATTATTATTTTAGACAAATAAATGCCATATCTTACTTTGGCAAGGCAAAGATAATTTGACTGCTGTTGAAAGAAATGGAAAGTAGCAAGAAAGAGACTGCAGGACAATTTGAGAGGGCAAAGACTCATATATTTGTCAAATATAATAATGCTAATAGATTATGGTCCATACATTTTGGTAGCAAAGGGTAGAGTTTCTCTTGTTGACAGTGATTGGCCTATGGTTGATTTAATTCAGGGATGTAGCTGATTTAATGAAGTGCAACGAAAGGTAAGGAAAGCCTAAGAGATATTCTAGTAAGAATGAAGCAGAATAATTTTTTGCATGTCTACAATGTTATACAAACTGACAAGTCTCTTAGAGTAAAAACATCAGTTTAGCTGGCACAATGAATATGACATGTATTAATGATAACCCAGTTTCTTACTTCCATGGAAATTAAAGAAAAGATGAAGTACTGAAGAGAGAGTATGTTAAATTCAGACAGAGGTCTGTTGAATCTAGGAACAGGTTTTAATGTAATTTACATCACCTTCCAGGGCGTTTACCAAAAAAAAATTATATTAATAGATTCTGACTCTTCGACCAAATAGAACCATAAGTATCTGTATAACTGGATAATATTATATGCATCTAAAAATTATTTATGCTCTACTTCTAAGATAGTTTATTAGTTTAACAAAAAATGTCTATATGAAGAGCAGGTTTTCCAGTTCACTGAAAATTTCAGTCTTTCAGAATTTGGTTTCAGTCCAATTCAAACAATACTTTTTTTTTTTTCCAGATTCTTTCCAAAAATTAATCATCTAAACTGGGGACACACTACACTAGGTAGGACTAGTTGGTGGGAAAGGTGGAAGGAGTGCTGTCACTCCTGAATCCCTTTTAGTCCATAAACCATTTTCAAAATAAGGAAGTTTCTCCTGTTTTGTCAAATGGCCTATCCTGGAGTCCCAGGACCTGAAGGTGGTTCACATGACCAGCATCTCTCAAGCCATATGGCTGTCCAGAGATCACTCTCATGGCCCCACACACTGGCTGATGAACAGGTGGGTCTTAGACACCTATTTCCACAGCACAAAAACCCAGTATGTCTCTGCCTCCACAGCTGGAGAATAGGAAGCCTATAAATCTACGAAATATACTCACATCCTTGCTGGAGAAACGTGGGTCTTGAAATGTTGTAGCAACAGGGAAAACTGAGTCAAATGCCTGAAGAGCATCGCCATGCATTCAGTTAACCTATTTTGCAATTGGAAATTCTGCAAGGATCACTTCAGGCACAATACGATATTCTTATCTATCAGCACTCTGAAATTCTGCCGTGTTTAACTGAGGAAATCTTTCATGTAAGAATGACATAATTTATAGAAAACTGCAATTTTATATTTCTGGTAGCAGATTCCAGGAAAAGATGCCAAAATAGAAAAATAATTTCATGTTAATAAGCAATTTAATGACATATAACAGTAGTCCAAGGGAGAGAGGATTCATATATTTTAACATGAGAAGACTTCTAGGAGTTAGAGGAGTTAATGTAGGTGCCTTCAAGAGGTAAGCAGAGTTTCATGGATTCAGCTTGTCTTTGCTTTAACTACAAACAATTCTTGGCCCCACCTGTACTACTTGTGAACACTGAGCACATCAACCCAGAAACAAGTGTACATCCAAGCTCCATCCCCACACAGCACAGACAATGCAGGCACAATCCATTTTCCCAGATTTTAGGGGCTATATCCAGTTGCCCACATGTGGTGTCTTGTGACATTGGGGTGACCTAACATAACCTACCTGACCGTCAGCTGATAGCCTGGAAAGACATGGGCATCTGTATACATTGAAATACCCCATGGCACTTCAAATCCACAAGATTTGTGTAAATATCCACATTATAAATTTCTCAAGGTGATAAAATAAATGCCAATAAGACAGGTCAGCAGTGAGCATGAGTGGCTTTGATTGATTTATCCACAGCTATGAAAGTTATCTGTCTGAGTTGTCTCACTGAGCCCAGGAGCCTGAGCAAGCAGCACTGACTAGATATCCATACCAAAAAATAATTGAGAGAAAGGCTAGTGGGATATCTTTATCACTGAAAATTTAAAGCCAGCTTTCAGTAAATGTTATTTGGTTTCTACTCATTTATTTAACTATATAGTCAGTTAATATCTAGCACATGTATAAGCTATATGCTTATAAGCATATGTATAGCCACAGTTTGCTATGAAAGCATTTGGGGTGAGAGACCTGGGGACAACTCTATAATTCTAAAAACCCTGCTGTGAAATTATTTTTCCCTTGTCAGCAAAGAGCAGCAAACTAATAGCTATGTTAAAACAGTGGCTGCGTGTTTCTGACAAAATTAAATGCCCAGAACTCAAACTGACAAAGTAGCTTAGTGATGTGCTGCAAAAAGTGTTTGTCAATAAGGACCAAACAGCAGCAGAGGCAGCTTTCCGAAACCGAGTCCTCATGAAACATGAAAACATGACGATATGGTCCTCAAAATTTTATTTCTTGGGTGGGAGGAGGGATAGGGTGGGGGGGGTAAGGGGAGAGGAAATAATCTCATATTAAAGTTCCTTTGGTAAATAAGATCTTAGCTAAAAAATTCTACAAAGGCACAGCAGTAATAATGGCAGAACATGCCCCAAGCCCTCCACCTCAATGCAGCATCCAGGCTGTGTCTGTGGAGGTGCTGTTTCTTTGATCCAGCTGCCATTGCTATGTTCATTGAAAGCACAGTGGGCATTAAGGATTATTTCAGGATAACTCAGACTGTGTCATGCCAAGGATACCCTCACCAGGAATTTCTTACCAGGGGACCTTCTGCACTGGCAGCACAGTGGCAGACACAATAGTCAGAGCAGCTACATCAGATGTCATCTCTGGAGACATTCAAGGCCAGGCTGGATGTGGTTCTGAGCAGCCTAATCTAGATGAAGGTGTTCCTGCTCATTGCAGAGGGATTGGACTAGGTGACCCTTGAAGATCCCTTCCAACCCAAACTATGCTATGATTCTATGATTCTATATCCAATGTCCTCTGTGGGGTCTCAAGACATTCCCACATCAGGTGTGTAAACCCCAGGTTCTGTCCCACATTTTATTTCCAGCTCGGTGTGTCACAAAGAGCTAGTTGAGTTCTGGGGCTGGATTTGGACTGCCCATTTGGAGCATCCCAGTGCTCTGCCTAAAGCAAAGCCGTCAGGGGAGACTGAAGTGCCAGTGTCAGTGCTGGACAGATCTATAGAGACATGTGGAGCCAGCAGAGAAACAAAGACATGGGGAAGTCCTTGTGAAAGGAATTATTACAGGTAAGAAAGAAGAAAGAGGCAAGAGAACAAGAATCAGTCCTTTCCTTATTTCACTTTTTTCCTCATTTTTCTCCTACCCTGATTACCTCTGTTTCCCCCTGTCTGTCTCTGATTACCTCAAATAGCCCACAGTCATAATTAACAGGTGAGATAACCCAGCCCACTGTCAATACAGGGGTCAATGCTGCCCCTCAGCAATACAGAGGCACTTGATGTTCACTTCTTACCTAGCTTACCAGCACCACTTTAGTATTCAGGCACTGGCCTAACTTTATCTGGAGACCTTAGAAAAAGCTGTAGGTTCAGATGGCAGGCAATATTAGTTTGTCAGTATCCCACTTAAGCTGGATCTGAATGCTTTCTGCCTTCTTCTTCTCAGTAGATTTTATAGGTGTATCAGCAGCCTGAGATACATGGACATAGCAGCCTGGAAAAGGGACTGCAGGAATGTGGATGTAGTTACTAATACAACTTCATTTCCATGACAACATGCTGTTCATTTCAGGAAAATGCAGAATTAATTTGTAAAGTTCGGATCAACCCAGTAAGGGATAAACTGAAGATCCTAGGGACTTAGAATGAACTTAGAAGGAAACCAGCTTTGAATTAGCTAATTGGGATCTGAGAAACAATTCAAGTAGTTTGAAAGCAGATGATAGACTGAAATCTTACTATCAGTTTAGTGTTTTAATTAAGATATAGGGACATATTCTTATAGAGTGATTATATTGGTAGATGTGGACATTACAAGTGTGATGGCCCAGCATCCATTGTCACATAAACCTTTCATGGATTCTTGCGTCTCCTGAGCCTTTACCTCCAGAGGCTCACACTCTTCTGAATTGGTGCTTCCTATCCAAGCCCAGTTTGTGACCTGTACAAGCTCTGACATTCCAGTTTCTGTTTCTGCAAAGCAGTGTAAAAACCAGAAAGGGGTATGCAGCACTCAGCAAGGAGATTCTCATCTGGGAAAAAGTATAAAGTCCAGTAAAGGGAGAAGAATTGCAGAAAAAGTACTAGACTCTCCCAGATCCACATTTTAGATATTTTTAAAAATATATTTTAAAATATTTTTAAAAGGTACCTAGAAAATCTCTCATATTCTGGAAACATGAGATAGTCCAGCTTACTGGAATCTGGAACACTGTGGGATGGCTCCCAGAGATGCCCAGCCACAAACGCAGGTTTGCTGTGTATTTTTCATGAGCACACATATACATGGATGAGTTTAATAAAGAAACAGTGTAGAGGAAATGCAATGCAGCACTTAATTATGTAGTCAGTAGGTGACCAACACTGAAACCTCTTGTACTAAGGTACTACTACACGTTGCATCTGCTGAACACACAGATATCACATACAACAGAGCTTCTTCCTATTCAGAGGTCAACATTGTCACCAGAGTCTGCTCTTGGGATCACAGTGGAGGAGCAATTTATTCTTGTTTTTAATTTTAATTTTACTTTTACCTTTACTTTTGTTTTAATTTTAGTTTACTTAGACATGGGAAAGAAGCAGAAAAGACATTTTAACATGTGATGCCATAAACAAAAAGTCAGCGGGGAAGATTTATACAGAAATAGCAATGTACACAATAATGAAATGAATTAGTACAGCAATTAAAGTTCATCAAGCTGAAGAGCTTCTGGCAAAGGATTTTAGTAACAACAGAGAGATCTGAAAGCTCGATAGCAAGTTTCAGCAAAATGCAGTCTTCCTCATTTTTGTGATAATTTCAGGAGGGCTGGAAGACTACAGTCTCAGATTCCTTAATCAAGCTATCTCTCACAATGGTACCTTTAGTCAGAGTGTTCAGCTGGAAACCAAACGGCTTTAAAAATACAGATATTTTTCAATGGCAGCTACTAATCACCCACATGATGCATCACTAAATAAAGATAATTCAGTCCTGTCCTAATTAAAGGTCATTTCAGGGTTAATATTATGGATTAACCTTCTCCGCAGTAGAAAGGCCAGAGAGAAACAGATTATGAACCCTTTCTATGTATGAGAGTCTCATGAGAGACTCTGTTTATGTTTTGTGCAGTTTTTATATCATTAACTCTTTAATCAGTTCACAAACAAACATTCTTAAAACAAGTCACTTTAATGAAGCAGATGTATTTAATAATACAGGCTATTTCTATCGCTTGGGATAATACCTTTTTATTATGTCATTTCTTATACTAAAATAGTTTCAGTAGTATGATTGTGTGAATTACTTTGAAATTCAGATTCCACTCAGAGCTTGAGCAACTTGAACAACTATCACACAGATGCACAGCACAAAGCCTACAATGTATATAAGGCAGGAATACTGCTGAATATACCCTAAATGTGTGTGTTTGAAATCTAGAAAGTACATAAAAGGATATGGAGCAGCCTGGCCTAGTTACTTCTAACACTATTTGTACTTGCAAGTGATGCTATAAAAATGCACTGCCTCTTATGTTATAGCGAGGTACATACAGAAAAGGCTACCCAGCCTGACATTGTGCCATTAAGACAGGCCAGAGGGGTAGGCACAACAGAAATAAAAGGTCAGAACAAATACCAATTTATCCTTTTCCCAGTATATCCTCACACTTCCAGTAAACTCCAGACTGGGGACTTCAAGAGACAGAGGTTTACTCTGCTCCTCTGTGCTTCAGAGCAAAGGGCGGGGGGGAAGGGAGAGGGACTTCTTTCATTCCAGAGAAGGTTTTCACTCAAATCCCAATCACTTCTTTTTCTTTTTATGCCATTTGTATATTTATGTATCTACACCAGATGTCTCCTTTTGAAACCAGAGTCTTTGGCAATTCAAACTCTCTGTATAGCTATGCTATTTGAAAGTTCTGATCATACTGGCCAATCTTCTTTGACTACCTTGCACTGGTGTCTGTGGAAGCAGGTTACATTTTTGATATCCTTGTGGTCAGCACACTTTTCTAAGGAGGCCCACAACTGAGAAACCAACTCCCCCACATCTCACAGACTCCATGTAGCTTCCCAGACAGAGATTTACAGAGGCTCATGTAAGACAGATTGGGAAAAAAGTCTTTAGTTTCACTCTCCCTATGTCCTTCCCTCACAAAAAGACATTTAAGATCCATGCCAAGTCCTTGACCCATCCACCACCAAAGATGTCCAGCTATGGAAAATTTTACTCCTAACAGCCTGAATTGCTAAAACTACAAAGCTTGAGAAAGAAATTCAGAAGATCAGCAGCATGAACAAAAGGCAATGATGAGAGCTATACCTACTGTCATTTTTGGCAGCTAGTGTGCCATCCTCCTGGCAGAGGTCAGTATTGACACATTCAATTTCAAAAGGCTCGGTGCTTTATCTGTTCTTGTCAAAGTTTATATTTTTTGTGCTTGACCAGTCTATTCATAGCTTATGTTATGTAAACAGTCGCAAATCTTAAAGTCCCCTCTTTGTGCAATTGCCTTGATTCATTGTTCCATCCATGTGTTATCTTTCTGGAAAAAGAGACATGCTGGGCAAGTGTGGCAGCATCCAATTCCTGAGGGCACATAAAATGGCAACAATGATTACTGGTTTAAATAAATATAGTAACAGTGGTAGCAATGCAATCTACTCCTACAGTGAATATAATTTAACACTGATGTTCAGATGCTTCCTGTTATCTGTCCATTACTAGATCGGCAAGAAATATCATACTCAGACAGAGCCACCTGGGTGATTGCACTGCAGATAGCAGTTATGGCTGTTTAAGGAGCAGACAAGTCAGATGGATAAAACTCAAAGGAAAGCAAATAATTTCTGTTTGAAAATCTTAGATTTTAATCTTTCACAGTGCGAACTAAACTATTAAAAAAATTAAACATAATTTCTGCTTCACAGTCATAATTTCTATAGCATATACATGGCAGCTGCATAAAAGGAAGCAGAAAGATCAGCTGGATCTGCTTTGTCAGTGCCAGTGTCAGACCCTTATCTAGAGATGATAGGATTCCTTTTGCAGCTATCCCTCAAGTGATCCTTGATATTAAGTTTTGTCCTGTCACTTTTTGATTTTTTTAATCACTTTAACAATCTTACATATTCGTTCCTATTATGTGAGAGGAATAAATATATATTTCAACCTCAGAACCCAAGTCTAGCTCTTTGCTGGCCTTACACAGATAATAGTGCAATTCTGTAGTGTATTTAGCAACATCCACTAGCTCAAATGCTCAGCTGGATGAAGTTCCCAGTGGGCATCAAACTAGTGAGCTCTCTATTGAGCAGATTTGCTCTTCTCATGCAATATAAAGGAAAGAAAAAAAAAAAAGAAAAAAATCTAAGAGAGACAGAGAACCAATATAAATTTGAGAAAGCAATACTGAGAGACAAGTATCAATCTCCTTTTCAATAAAATGACTGTTATTGCAACTGGAAGAGAAGGCATGAAGGGTTCTTGATGCTCAGGTTACACCACCTAATAACTAGAGAAACTGGTGTCATATCTGTACATCAGCTGTCCTGCTGCCTCCTAGACAATCACTAAATGTGCTAACAATGGTGTTATTGCCAAAGAAATCAAAGCATGGCTACTTTCTAGAGAGTGACCTCTTCTGACAAACCCCTCACAACTGCAACTCTGACTTAGTGAATTTAATTTTGGCTTGATTTCTAGCAAACTACTGTTTCAAATGAAGTTCTGTACCGTGTTAATAATAATGTAGGAGGGAGTCCTTCTTGCCCTGGGGTAAAAAAAAAAGAGAGAAAAAGAGAGGACATTAAAATATAAGACCAAAATTTAAACAATTAGAAACAAAAGGCACATCCTTGGCCCCCATATTGATAGTTATAATTTTCATATGATTTTACCCAGAATTGTCATTCCTATTGATTATTTGGTTTTCAGACTATTTTCTTCAGCATGTAACTTTTTCAGTAGTTTTTTCCAGTATTTTTTTCACAAGTTACTTTGCTATTTCCTTTCCTGATGTTTCCTCCCCTGTTTTCACTTGAGTTTTAAACACTGCGCAGACCATCAGCTTCTGGTAGTATGTAGCAGCAAAAGCCTTGGTGAGTCTTTCACACCTATGGCCAGGTAACATCTGTGGTTTTGGATCATATTTTCGCATCAGCAATGTTAATATATGCATGTTTTCTATAGCTGTGTTTTTCCTTCATGGATATGGAATGAAGGCTAAGAACTGCCTATAGTGGTATGTCTGAGGAATCCATTAATCCCACTTAAAAGCCATATCCCAAAGAGTACGCACAGAGCACACCACAGGGAAAGGACCTAAAACTTTGACAGTAGCCCTTCATTAGATGGCTTCCTTAAAGAGGTATAGTATGGCTTCATTTAGAAGGCCATCACTGGAAGGACACAAAAGAGTTAGTTTGGTATTCTTGCACCTGTGGAATTGCACCTAGCTTAGCTTTCCCTTGTCGTGGACTTTACTTCCTGCACACTGAGTTCTACTGTTCATAAAGGAAAAGGAAAAGAAAAAGCCTGGGAGTGTTTTTGGTGTGAAATCCGGAATGGCTCCATGCAGTTGGTCCAAGAGGGAACCCGGTGACTCTCAGGTTGCTCAGGAAGAGGGAGACATTTTTAGGAGATTCAATGGGGAAATATATGAAGTAGAGGAGAACAGAAGGTGGGAAAGAAAGGACTTTGTCTGGTATAGGTTATAGAGGTTGTCTCTGGCAATACTAGAAGAACCCTTCTTACTGGCCAAGTTTTGTAGGAACAGTTGGATGTGCCATAGCATGTGGCTGAAAAGAGTTGATGATACAAACACAAACCGTCAGATGCAAAATTTCTAAGCAGGGCTACAAGTGCCAGGAGGAAGGAATCCCAGAACCCCTTAATTATTCTGTTTGAACAGAACTGCATCAACAGCTGCATCTATACTTGTATATTAAACAATGCCAGGGAAGGTGTCAGGCCCTGGAACTTGGTAATTCATACTACTGAACTGTATTACAGCATATAGCACATTTTGGTCCAGGCTGATTAGCACTCTGCTGAAGAATTTTTAGGCGCAATTTGGGTGTTAGCACAGATCAAGGACTGTTCTCTACAGGCAAGTTAAATATCCTGATGGTGTAGGAAGGTATGAAAGGTTAATAGTCTGGATCCAGGCTGTTCTACACTACTTGGCCCTAGTGTCAAACACCAATACCAGACAAACTACATTTGTCAGAGTAGACATGTCCTTTTTGCTCCTTTTTTTCAGCCTCTGCCTTACCTTGAGCCGACAGGTGAGCTCATGCAGTTTGTGAAATCTGTTCAGTGTTTTACCTTCCAAAATAAAAGATTTTAAAATTTCTTCATAATTTTACTTTTACTGTTTCTCACATCCACAAGGGATTTGTTGTTCAAATTATTTCTTTTCTAATTATTTTCATATAAATAAAGTAGGGGTTTTCCCATGAAATAATAAAATATGACAATCCTTCCCCTAAAAATAATGCACCTTAATCAAATTGCATTCTTAAAAGCCAAATAAAGTCATGAGTTTAAGCTCTGGATGGAGAACCCTGGTTTAAAACTTAATGTTTACATTCTGTTTTTTCCCATAATGATTCTACTTTTTTGAGGAACAAAGAAAGCAGAACTGCTCATCTCTATCCTGAAGACAGCTGCAGCGCTACTCACATGCTGGAAGAGGCATGAAGAGACACATGAAGGAGGAAAGAGAGTAAGATTCTGGTAACAAATTGTAATTAATAGAAAAATTCTTTTTCCAGTATAGAGTCCAGGATTTCACCTTCAGTGTTGTGTCTATTAGAGCTTCCCTGAAGTGTACCAGTATCATAAAACACCTATGCTCTAATATTTCAGAATCCCAGGTGTTAACCATTTTAAATCCTCCCCTCTTTTACTCAGATGGGTGTAGAAAAAAGTATCCTAGTAAGTAAATATCTGTCCAGAGTGAAATTCTTGCCCAAGCAATACCAACGGCAAAATCTTATCACATTTATTCAGACACATGGTTCTATTCTGCATTTTAAATACATGCTAAAGGGAAATTTCATTGTACAGTTTTTAACTGCTACAATCCACTATTTATTTGATCTGAACTACTGACCTTCCCCCTGACAGGTCTGAAGCATCAGGGTCCTGTTTTTTTATTTAATTGGCTATGGGCAAATGAGTCTGATTATGTTCCTCTTCACCTTGATGGTAAAATGCCATTAATTGAAAGTAGCTGATTATAACACAAGGCACATAACTGTGGAAGCTGGAAAAGTCAAGTCAATATATGTGGTCCTGGGGGATGATGAACACTTTAAAATTTTTAAGGAATAGATGCCAGCTGAAAAGCTGGAATGTTTGGCTATGGTCAGGAGGTGAGTAGGTGCATACAGTGACCACACTCCTGGAGGGTGGCAAGGAGGTGTCCTTCATGTCTAGCTAGACATGTCTTTCATGTCCTTCCTTAAAACCATGTCTTTCACCTATAATACCCTTATGGAGTGAAGAGGTAGTGCTGTTTTTCTCAGATGAATGTTTGCATTCATCAGCATAATCCTGATTTTCTCAGTTTTATCAAGTTACAAGTAATTACCATGCATTGCAATACCTGGAGTGCCACTATGCAAATTTGCATATGGCTTGAATACTCTGTTTAGACAAATATTTATCATCCTTTAAAGCTTCTCTTGCAAGAGAATATCATACCTTCTGCTCTCATCATTTTACCTGTACCATTATTTAAACAGAAGTCACAGCTGCAGGGAAAGTCTGTGAAGAAAAGGTCTGGTGCCTGCAGAGAAATTCCTGTCAGAATTCTGTAAGAATAAGACAAAGGGAAAATCATAAACAAATACTGTATAAAAAAGAAACATATAGCTTAAGGGTTCACCTTGTTCAGAATTAATCTAATGCTGTTCTCCCAGCTTGTACTCTGTGCGTTCTAGGGCTGCACCTGAGCCTGTGCAAGAGGATTTGGTAATCACTGCAAGAATGTTATTACAGAGGAAGACTTTCTCCCATCAAGGTTGTTGGAACATTTGCTACCCCGCAAAAAAAGCTAAGTGTTATCCTTGCCTCTACCTGCTCATAAACTCTCTCAGTGAATGCTGATAGAATAAAATATGTACTGGAAAGTCTGTAAGAATAACAAGCATGAAAGATACCGTCTTAACCAGGTTTCCTCTGGACTTAAGAATTATCTGTCTAAGAAGTGAACAAGGACTATCAATGATACTTCAGCCCCAAAGGTAAGCATCTAGTACACAGTTGCTGTCTGAGTTTCTGAAGTGCAACTCCTTTAGAGGTCCCATCAAGCCACACATTTTGAGTACAAACATGCATCTGGGTTTAGTGGAAAGAGAAGGAGCAAAGGGAGAGGGTTCTTTTTTATTACAACTTTGGGTTTAGGCAAGTATCAAGCTTCATGTGAGATCCAAGCATGGATCTCCCATTCTTGGCATTCTCTGAATGGCCAGGCTGGGAAAGAAGCTGCACAGGAGGACAGCAGAGATGGCAGATAAAGGCTGTCTGCTTGGTGTACCCTATCCATGCATGGTGCTTCTGGGGCCTGCAGTGGGTCAGCAAAGCTCTCCATACCACAGTGATGAGCTGCTACATCTGGAACCAGAGTCTTGTAAACATTTCTGTTGTTTGGGAAGAGATGTACCAGCTGTTGATAAATGCAACATTCACCACTGATTCACCCAGATGGAAGTCTTTTCAGCCATTCAGAATAACCAAATTGTTGTGGGCATTGTCTACTCCTCTTTTTGTTGGTGTTGGCACTTCTCATGGGGTCTCAGAAGAAAGCAGCACAGCACCATTGCATCAGTTGAGCACCACACCTCCATTTGGCATTGGAGGATCCTAATCACATTTTGAAGCTGAAATCCTTGTTCTGCTTACCTTCACAGACTGAATTTAAGCCAGAAAAGAAGGCTTCTTCCGCACCTCCCCCATCTCTTTTGCTCTTTCCTACAGAGCACTGCAAAAGATACATAGTGCCTTCCCAAAGGCACAGCGTAATGTAGCTTCTGAGTAATGCAGAGCAGCATCCAAGAAATAGAGGAAGAAAAAGCAGGTTTTTCCAAGTTATGACAAGAAACCAGCTTTATTTTACATAAGTCAGGCTGATATGTAGAAAAGTAGGTAGATAAACAAGGGAAGAATTTTTTGTATCATAAGAGGGGAATTTAAAATCACTTCCAGGGGTTACCAAACTTGATTCTATAAGCTGAAGCAAGACATACAATTATGTACACATTCAGATAGTAATTTGAGATGTCTTGAAAGAGCCTTTGGTCAAAAGGGTGGCAATGGGGAAATCTTTCCTAAGTACAAATTAGTAAAATAATGATTTGTTAATTTTCTTACCTGTTTTTCCTTAATTGTCTTCTTTGTCATGTCAAATTTACAACCCAAATTGAATCAGAACAGAGTAGAATGTTGTTAATGGCTCACATAAATCAGGTAAATTAGCTATTTTTACCATTTTTCTTCTTGAAAGCTTTAAGATAAATATGTGCTGTCTGCCCAGTTGTAAGAAAAATGACTGTTCCTTTATGTGTTGATAACATGGGAGCTGCAAGAACTGCTGTATTAGCCCAACTCTTTCCTAACATATGATTTTTCCCAAAATTCTCATGTTCACCTGTTGTGGAGCTATCTGACCCTGATTCCTCTACATACTGGGGTATACTCAGAGCTATGCACTGGGTATAAAAGAATTTTAAAGCACTGTTATTCTCTTAAGTCTCTAACTCCAGTCCCTAAGTAAATGCTGCACAAGACTTTTAAACATGGCAAAGTATTATTGCTTCATTCATTTTGGATGTGCCTTGTTTCAAAAACCTTATATAATCCCTGAATTTCAGAAAGAAGATGATGACCTTGCTGTCACCTTGGACACTGGGCTCCCTTCTGGTTAGTTGCTATGTGATTTGACCATGATCATACAAAGTAAGTCTATATTCTTTTTCAGACTAGTGAATGTCCATGATCAAACCAGGAACTGAACCCTGATTAGGGAATGGCAAGCTACTCTTAAAATCACTGAGCAGCATTTCTTTTTACACTGAAATTAAACTGTTCCTCTATTGGTAAACCAAATCCTGTTTTTGTATTTCATGCAATTCGTGTACTTTATTTACTTCAGCTGGTTTGAAAGCCTGTTTGGCAAGCAATGCTCTGAGGAACAGTGTGTCCATTTCTACTACTTCCATCACCAGTGATGGAAAGCATGTCATGATGTTGGGGTAAGTGCTGTTGACTTCCTCAAGTCCATAATGTGCATGGTATCTCTGCCCAGATTTCTCCCTTGGCAGAGGCTGCCTTGCCCAGCCCAGAAGTAACTAACATATATATGTAGTATAGATCATCAGATCATTGCACTTGTGGGGACAGCCTGATTATGCCTGGATCCAGCAAACCCTGCCATATAGATTTTACCACTTATTGCTTCAAAGCATGTAATATTTCTAACTCACTAAACACTTCTGTTGTTATTCCAGTAACATCGAAAGAATTTGAGCAATAAGGAGGAAATACTAACAGTGTGTTAAATCCAGCCAGTAGAGTCATTCAGTTCCCCTTTAAAGACAACAGTGGTGTTTTGTGATACAGCTGAAGCACAAATACTGTCACCAGCGTGTGTGCACTATGAGACAGTAAGACTTCAGCTATTTCAATAGCATTCCCTGTAGACAGAGGGCTCACACTCTGGAGTCCTACCAGCCTGCTGATCTGTTGATAGGCAATACTTCCATCCTCAATATAAATTGCATGAATCACAGATGAACAACTAGAAAGGACAGCTAGGGTGGTCAGCCTATGAACATAGTACAGGAGGTTAAAATACGTCATGTATAGAAAAAAAAGTAACAGCCTCTGCAGGCCACCAAGGCTGATATTCATTTGGCACTCTTTCTTCAGTAGCATAAAGGTAAATATTCCCCAAAGATAAGAATTGGAAGGCAAAGGTATTGTACAGTCTGTCGCACTGCATGACGTCCAGCACAAACAAAGCTACCATACATTTCCTGGTTTGATATCAATTTATTGTGTTAGTACTCTTAGAAGGTTGACTGCTATTTCAGGTGCTATTTCTCTTGCCTTAGAGAAATATAGTTATAAAACACCAAACTCCACCATGTGCTGTTGTTAAATAGAAAAATATTTGAGGGTAAGTCTGGAATTCTTTCAAAACTTCATTTGACTCTAGACAAAAATTATTTCCTACCCTTCTGTTTTTCATGAAAATGTGGATTTGCATTGAAAAATTAGCAGAATAAAGAACATAATCTTTGTCATCTAATCAATTTCATGGGATAAAACTTAATTGTGAATTCGTCCTTTTGTTCATTCTGTGGTGACCGTGCTTGCACTTTTACATTTTGCAGCATGCCAGTGGCCATTTCTGTCAGGACTGAATTACATCGCACACAGTTAATAACTAAATTTCCATTAAAATAAATTCCTTGTTTCATTCCACCTTCTAATTGCATTTCTTCTGAATAATTTAGTTCTTGTTCACACAAGTAAAAGTGGATGTAAAGCACATCATAGCAAGTTTATTAGACCATGCAGAACATGTTCAAAGTTCCTCCTTCCCTGTCTCCTGCCTCCCCTCCATGCACATGATTCAGGAGGAGAAAACAGTGTTTTCCTCAGAAGCTGCTGAAAGAACAGGAACATTTCAAGGAAAATGTGTATGCACATGCAACTATGGGTTAAATCTGTTTCAGACTCACCATCAAGCTGAAGATCAGGACTATCCCACTTTGCCAGATAAGCCTCAGTTTTCAATCCCATCTTCTGGAACTCTAGGGAAATCTTCACCTTCAAGCTCTCCCTAACAGTCAATGAAGAGACACCACATGGAAGTTTTCAAGGCCAGGCTGGATGTGGCTTGAGCAACACAATCTAGTGGAAGGTGTCCCTGCCTATGGCAGGGGGTTGGAACTAGAAGAACTTTGAGGTTCCTTCCAACCCAAGCGATCCTGTGATTCTATCTCCAGAGGTCTAATATTTAAACACAGGCTACTAACACCAGTGTTTTTTTACATGCATTGACTGTTAATGACATCGTAAACATCTGTTAGGTTGTTGAGATAACAAACAGTTAGAAAAGGTAGCTTCCTTAATAATGGATAATAGCCATTTATTGTCAATTATAATATTTAGTATGAATGCATGTAAAAATAATACAATTAATGTATTCAGAAGACAAGAAATATTCCTGTTAATCTCTGACTATCAAAATAGTCTTCAGCCTTACATATGGGAAAAACACTGGTGTAAGACTGCTGCTGAGAGTTCCATCTCTGCATAATGCCACAGTGTAGGAACATGCTTTGAGAAGCAACACTTAGGCTATGACCAATCCAAGATGCTCTCAGACACAGAGGTGTTTGGGGATCACAGGTCTGCTACATGGGATCCTGTTGGCCTATTTTGAAAATAGCAGCAGATACTGCAGATATTTCTGTTTTATTTGCCAGCTATTCATATACTTACTGGAAGATGCACACCATTATACATGTCCTCACATCCTCTTTTGTTCCTACCTACCTCTCCTGTCTTCCAAACTGCTCAAAGCTGGTCTTTGATTTGTCTTAGCCAGGCTCCTTTCCTTCTCATTTTTAACTGGGGACATTCTCCAAGCTGATATGGGGCAACTGGCTGGCATTTCTCCATGATGTAGGAAAACTGAAAATGGACCACAGGAGACTGATTAAGACAAACAGAAGGAAATCTGAACCTGGAAAGAAATTCAGGTGCTATCATCAGGAAGTCAACAGGAATTTCCAGAGAAGAACAGTGATAAGTTTGGAGGCTTTTCTTAAGAAGGACACTTAAGCCTTGCACCATAAAAGGTACCTCTGATCTGCCACCACAGGAAAATATTTTTAGTTGTACAAAACACAGGAACAATGTTCAGCACTGGGGATGGCTCAGAGAAATATGATTTTCTTTGTATGAGAAATGGCAGCATTTAGAAATGTGTTTCTGCTCTGAATTGCATTGTTTATGAAGAATGTTAAAATCTATGGAAAGAAGAATGCTTCTGCAAAAAATGGGAAATGCCGACTAAAAATGTTGGCATTTTCAATACAAATGAAAGCATTCCATTTGCTGATGGAAAATTAGTTTGAACCTGACAAATAGATAGTGTGTTCTTGTGACTTATTCATGTTTGAAATGTTGGTTCCAAATTTTTCCTTTCTGTTTTCATAATCAGAAATGTTTTTTAAATATTGGAAAATCAAGATTTATTCAGAGAAATTATTTACCTACATTACAAAATGTTTTCTGGAGGGAACTGTCCTGTGTCAGTAGCTTTAAGAAGTCTTGACCACAGCAAGTGACACATGCTTGGTGTGTACCTTAGAACCCACAGAAAATCTCTGATTCATATGAAAACAGGCTTTAAATTCTGTTGTATCAGGCTCCCAGCAGGGTCTCTCCACCTCACTGCAGCAGATTTACTGCTTGTATTAAACTTTGTTGCTCTGCATTATGTATACACTTGCAAATTTAATTCTGACTACTGAAATACTACTGGAGCCCCAATTTAAGCATGGGAAATATAGCTGGAATTGGAAATGCTTCTGAAAGCACAGTGAAATCCTGAAGTGTGCCTACTGTTTCTGTAAATTACCTTTATCTGGGAGATGTAACTCTGTATTCTCTGGGATTTGTTTTATTTGTCTTGTTGTTTGCATAAAACTAGGACCATAAGCAAAAAAAAATCTAAGTACCTGTAAAGTTCAACTGTGAAATAAAAAGCAAGGGAGAAACATTTCTTTCTCCTAGTCTCCAAGTGGAGGGTTACTGCAATCAGGATAATTATTTTCCTAACTTCTTGCTTGTTCTTTGGAAAAAGCTAGCAAGCACAGCTTTCCCAAGGTGCTAACTCACTCCTGTCCTCAGTAAAAAAGAAAAAAAAAACCCAAACAGTTACAGGAAGCACCTTGGATTCAGACTTGTCCTCATTTATTTCAAAGAAGATTTTGTCAATTTAAATTCCCTTAATGCCCCTCAATAGTTAGATTTCTCCTCTTTGCACAAGCTACATATTCACCCTTAGCAGGGTGAATATTTTCAGATGTCTGCCTTTGCCCTGAGTCACAGCACTGCTAAAAAATCTTGACTTTGGTGTTGAATGTAGAATACAGAGTAATTTGATTAGGTTCCCTTTTAAAAACCTGATACAGGCAACAGTTCTTATATTATCTCATAATGTGCAAACAAAATGAAGGCCTGAAATTAATAGGCTGTGGAGAATTGCATCAGCAGCATGAGAGACAGGCTAGCACTGCAGTGTGCTGTATTTAACCTTCAGACTCTGGAAGTTTAAGAGCACGCTGACCACATACAGCAAGGCTAATGGTTATTTTCAGGCCAGTGTTTATCAACTAAGCTCACGGTGTTCAGGTACAACAGTTTATAATACATCAAAGGCTTAAGTTGAGTGAATGGATTAGTGATCCAGGAAGTAAGTGACAATAGACAAGACAGCAAAAATGCTTAGTGCATCCCTGTTTTCCTCCTGCAGACTGATGGACTGTGCTCCTGAGCAGTGTCAGCTCCAAAACAGAGCGTGTCTCAAATGCACATCCCAGGATGGCAGAGGAACACATCAGGTTTTTTTCAAAACAGCATCAGAGCAGAAAGTGATAGACGTTTGTCAAGAGCCACAAGAAGTCAGGACACTGTAGAGGAGATCATATGGATTGTTGTCATACTATCCCAAGCATATAATGTGCTACTCACCACTGAACAGACACCACAATTGTGAAGCTGAAAGAAAGAAAAAAAGTCAGAGCCATCTGAGACTCACAGAAGTCATTCAGTGCCCTGATGCATGAATGATGGGACTTGGAAGGATGAATGCAGCATGAAAAGTATCATTAATAAAACAAAACTAACTTGTACTAAAAATAGACTTTCTTAGGTCTCATCAGCAAGAGAGAGCATGCCAAAGGTCACTGATGAAGTGCATCTCCCTATACAAGATAACTGCAGAAGTTCATAGATGTGTCTTTGGCACAAATAACAAGATGGATCCCATGAAGCAGGTCCCTTGTCAATGCTGGGGACATAAGAATGATTACTAAAGACTATTAATTCCCTCTTTATACCATTTAGATTTTCAGACCAAGGCCATCTTTCTAGGGAACGTACTGCTAAACATATTGATTAATTCAAGTTTTCTCACTCAACTGCCTGTTTTGATAAACAAGGTTCATTGGTTTGAAAAATCTTTTCATGAAAAGCAAACACTCAGCTTGTAAATCTCTCAATAGCTGGAGCCTCACATCTGTCAACTGACTTCACGGATTCTTAAAATGACAGAATTGCACAGACTGGAAAGGAAGGTTGGAAGTCATCTGGTCCAACACTCCCATGCAAATCAGGGCTAACTCTAATGCACATAAGGTTGCCTGGGGTCTTGGCCAGCCAGTGTCTGACTGCCTCCATGGTGGAGGTTCACAGCCTCTCTGGGCAACCTGGGCCACTGCTTTACCACTACTGCTGTAAACATTTTCTTTTCTCCTTAATCCAACCCTTATCTGCTGTCCAGTGTCTTTCACAGAACACCTCCACAAAGAGTCTAGTTTCTGTGCATCCTCTGATTGGGTAGTTAGAGATATTAAATAAGATACCCCTGAACCTTCCCTTCCCCAGGCTAAACAGTCACATTTCTTGAAGCTGCTCCTTCAAGTGTAAGATAATCCAGTGCCTCCACCATTTTCATGGCTTCTGCTGGACTCACTCCCATATGTCATGTCTTTCTTGTGCTGTGCAGCCCAGCACTGGATCCAGCACCCCAAATATTTCTCACCAGGGCTAAGCAGAAGAGAAGGATCACTTTACCTGACCTGCTGGCAGTGCTCTTGCTGATACAGCTCAGTACATGGAAGCTGCAAGGGCATATTGCTGACTCCTGTTCTGTTTGTGGTCCCTCAGGTACTTCTCTGCAAAGCTGCTTCCCAGCTGGTCAGCTTCAACCTGTCTTGGTCCCTGGGGTTGTTCCTTCCCAGGGGCAGAAGTTGACATTTGCCCCAGTTGCCCTTGTTGGGCTTCATAAGGTTCCTGTTAGCCCATTTTTCCAGCCTCCCCAGGTCCTTCTGAATGGCAGATGTGTCCTGAAGCTTGTCAACTGCTCTTGTCAGTCAGGTAAACTTGTGCTTTTTCCCAGAAAAAAAAAATCACAATCTGATACCAGATCCTGAGAAAAAAGCATACAGCTAACACAAAAATAAAAACTACTACAAAATAAAAACAAAACCCAAAATGAAACACCAAACATCTCCCACACTTGTGCACCACCTGAAAAAACATCCCTGGAAGAATAATCTCTCTATGAAAGGGGCACATCCAGAAATTACCCTGTGCACATGGTGCTATGAATCCGATGCCATCACCTGCAGTTTGCTTAAGAATTTCTGTTCTAGTTGTTCTTTGCTAGTAGTTTCACCACTAGCAAAGAGTAGGAAGATTTGCTGAAAGAGTACTATGTGCTGAGCAGTAGCTTTGCCTGTGTCCTTCCCTGGTCTCCTGAAAATGGGTTCAGCTGGGACAGGGAGCAGCCTGCACCCATGTGTGTAGCCTGTATCCCCACCTTCTGCTTACTGGTGTTTCTCTGTAGATCTGTGCAAAGATCCTGTTGTGGGATGTGATGTGAGAGACAGCTATTGAGCACTATTTCTATACAGCCAGGACAGCTGTACTTTGTGAATACTGATTTCTCTCTCATTGAACTCCTACTTTCTTATCCTGTGGTATACATCTGAGCAAATTCACTTACAAATTGCTATCAGCCACTCAGCATTAAAAGTGGTAGCTTTCAGATGACAATTAGGATATTTTTCCAAATGAATTGAAAAATCAAGGTAATATAAAAAGAAAGTAATTTTTACTTACAGTACATTTGCAGGCAATGTGGAGGGTAGACATTAGAAATATTGAAGAGCATAAAGGTTAACAACACCCAGTTTTGCACTGCTGGCAGAATATTTGTACTTAGGGTAAAAAAATGAACATTTTCTGCATAACCATACTGCGACTGTGATTCAATAAAACCAGGAAAGCTGTGGAACAGGGAGATAATGTTGGTTTAATCTATGACTAGCAGAGGCTGATTTCCATTGAGAGTAAAGGCAGGAAAAAAGCTAATGTAATTACTTTACTTCGGAACAATACAGTCTAAGTGAAATAGCATATCTTTATTTTCCTTGGTATTTTTGTGTACAACTGTTAATAATGTTGGAAATCGAAATGCTGGGATGGTAGGAACATGTAGATTTTATTTTATGATACAGGAGAAACCCTGCATAATGCAGAAGCCTCTTTTTTTATATACTGTACTTCTGAAACTAAGGTCTGAGCACCTGCAAAAGATTATTTGCTTGTGATTTAACCAGCAAGCTCTGCAAGGTCTGTTATTCTGAGGCTCTTATGGTATGCCCATTTCCTACAGAAGAGCCAAATCTAAGGGAAGAGTAAGTATTGTAAGAAGCAACAGCCTTACATCAACTATTTTAACAAACTATAAATTAACTGCCATTATCTTTGTACAGTTTAGAGGTCAAAAGAGAAATCTGATGAGTTAGTATGATTTGCTGCATAGCACAGACAGGTTACATAACAAAATAAAAACTGACTTGAATTTCCACTGGTGTTGCTCAATGTCTTTTATGGCAAAGTACCAGAATTTAGGAATTTGTTGAGATTAGGTGATGTGACAGCAGGTGAGAAGTGCTGAAGGTGCCATAGTCACCTGGCTCTCTGTCTTACCACCATCTTTCAGGTCTTCCAGAATTTTCAGGTATTTTCTCAGCTAATTGGGGCAGTGTCCTGAATCCCTGCCAGCAACTGGCAACGACACTGGCAATCATCAGGCCCATTTCAGGAATAGCCTCCAGATATAAAAAAATTTCAGTCTCTCCTCCAAGTGAACTAAATCCTAATTATTGTTTCAACAATAACTGAAGCCAAAGTGAAATCAATTGGATTTTGGAGTCCATAATTTTCTCCGTTTATTGCTTTGAGCAAACAAGATGAATGCACATGGGAATGTGAACAGACTCATACAAATAATTTACATTTGAAAACATCTTTTCAGCAGAAAAAATTCAAAGCACAGGTGTTTTATCTTAGTGAGATCTTAATGAAAACAAACAGCATAAGTCACCTGTAAGACTGCTGGACTTGCAAGAAAATATTAACTGACTTTTCCAACAGAGCAGAGTTTTCTGATACTAACAAGTTTTCTGCAATCTCTTGACATAGAAGGATGCTTCCCTTTACAAATTTAAGCATCTAGAGTCATGTGCTTTTTCTTCCAAGACAGCAAGAACGGTGCTATACTGTACATCATCTGCATGTACTGCCCCATTATTTTACACCTGCTGAAGCCATCAAAGTCTTGCTTACTGTATCAAAGAAAGATTCAGTCTTGAAAAGGCTTTTACCAGGTCTGTAAAAAGAAATATCCTCAGGCATGCAATTTTCTGAAATAAAGGAAGAAGTGTAGCACATGATCTGCCTTGGATAAAGGCAGATAAAGGCCTCAGTTAAATTTTCAAAGTATTGATAGCAAGAAACTTTTAGAAGGACACTCTTTTGTTTAAATTACTACATGATACAGATTAAATAGTGAAATGAATGTTCTGTCTGTCTTCCTCATTGGTAAATGATTCTAAATCTCAAAACGATGTTTTGGTCAAAAAAAAAAAAAAAAGAAGTATTAACATAGGATTTCACTGGCAATTAACCTTCAAATGATGTCTCTGAATCAGTCGATCTTGTAAGACAGGGTGAATGAGAAAAGCTAAAAAATCTCTTATGTAGCAAGCTGTTACTTAAGTAATTCCTCCCAAGTTGTACAGTGTAATGGATTCAGTCTGATAATGGCTCCTTCTGGATTAACACTCAGAGCTAAAGGATGCCACTGATTGATTTCCATGTGGCTATTGAGCAGGCTCAGGCAGTGATGAAGCAGATGCTTTGAGGGCTAGACAAGAGGAAGACTGGAGTTAACAATGTAGGAAGCAACTCACCAAAAAAAAAATGGGACCTGCCAAATGGTCCTGACTTTGGCTTGGGACTGAATGAACTTTGACTTGGGACTGTATGAACTTTGGCTTGGAAATGCGCAGGAAAATAAGCATAAAGCTGAGCTGTTTCCTAAAAGGGTGGGTCTGTGACACAAAAGGCTAGATGTGGCAGAGTGCACAGGGGTCAGTGGATGCATTGGAGGCAGGGTTGCCATGCTTGCATGGTGTCGTGGTTTAAGCCCAGTCGGCAATCCAGAACCACATAGTCATTATCTCACTCCCCCACCCACCCACGTTCCTCCCCCTGCTCCCAGAGGGATGAGGAGGAGAATCAAAAGAATGTAACTCACACTGACTGAGGTAAGAACAGTCCAGTAACTAAAGTATAACACAAACCACTATTGCTGCCACCAATAATAATGATGATAAGGGAAATAACAAGGGAAGAGAATACAACCTCTCACCACTCACCGACCAATACCCAGCCTGACTGAGCAATGGTCTAGCCCTTCTGGGTAACTGCCCCCACTTTATATAGTGGGCATGATGTGCTGTGGTATGGAATACCTCTTTGGTTAATTTGGGTCAGGTGTCCTGTCTCTGCTTCCTCCCAGCTACCCCTTCTCCCTGGCAGAGCATGACATTCAGAAAGTCCTTGGTCAGACTAAACATTACTGAGGAGCAACTAAAAACATTGGTGTTATCAGCGCTGTTCCCAGGCTGCAAGTCAAAAATACAGCACTGCACCAGCTACTAAGAAGGAGAAAAATGACTGCTACTGCTGAACCCAGGACACATGGGAGGAAAAGGCAGTGGAGAGGGTAGTGGTGGAGTACCTGCCTTGGAAAACACTCACCCTCACATGAATAATGCTGTATTTCTAGGAACAATGTCCTTAAGAATATGGTCCTTCAAGAAAAGTAACTGAGTTGCATCCCTTTTCCTTTAATTTTTTTTCATGCTTTCTATATATATCCTCTGACTGTTCTCCCTGGAGAAAAAATGTTCACTTCCCTCATAAAGTCTTTTAAAAGCACAAATGGTATCTCTATAGAAAACAGAGGCCACAGACTGCTTCTCCAAGGCTTTTAAACCCTTGGAGCAAAGGGGAGCAGTGTTTGCCTCCTACACAAAGCTTTTCCTAGATTGATGTTTTCAATACATTTGAGCTTAACTGAAATGCAGTAAAGCTTATTGTGTCTTTCAAGGTAAAAGCAATATTGAATTATAAAAGAAGTAACAATTACCCACTCAAAAAAATAATGGCTCCCAATATATTTGGGATGATGATTGTGCTTTTAGATGATGATTGTGCTTTTTACTTACCAAAGTTCAAATTTTAGCAGTGGTATTTGACAGTTTATATATTTTCTCATATAATTAAATCCATTTACTGCTCTGTTTGTTCTTAATAGAGGCCAATTCTAAAAGAACAATGTCAATATCAGACCTGAATTCTGATTGTCTATGAGATAAGTAAGTATTTGGGTAAAATATGAACATTTTAAGAAGGAAAAAAAATCATATGATTATGCTCCAAAGCTAGCAAAAAAGAAATCAGAAGAATCTACAGCATCTCAGTTTAATCTAACACCAAGCAGGAGGTAGGTCTACAGATTGTCTGCATTGTCTTTCAACACCTATGATTTGTGATTCTATAATTAGAGAAAAAAAAAAAAGGGCTTTAATATTGTCAGAGAGACATCTGCGTTGTCCAGGGGTTGCCCTAAATGATAGCACATAATGGGCGTGACCTTCCTATATAGTTGGGAAGGGTGTTTAGCTCACCCTTGGCACACCTTGCTGATCCATTGTTTTTCTTAGTAGCTTATCCTTTTTCAGCAGTATTCTGCCACATCCCTGCTACATTTGATGACCAACAGCCCAAGCTGCCAGCTGTTTGGAAACTTCTGCTGAATGACCATTGGGAACATAGGGCAGCTGTGAAGTATGTATTCACACCAGCGTATCTATCTCTCCCGGATACCACATGCATGCTAGGCTAACTTGCATAGCACATGGGACAGCCCCATACACTAGTCTCTAAACCTGGCAAGGGATGTTAAAGATAATAGGAAGGGATTTTATAGGTATGTAGCAGATAAAAAACAGACTAAGGACAATGTAGGTCCCCTCCAGAAGCTTTCGGGAGAACTGGCTACACAGGACTTGGAGAAGGCTGAGGTTCTGAATGGCTTCTTTGCCTCGGTCTTCACTGGCAAAGGCTCTGACCGCAGCACCCGAGTCTTGGAGGGTGGACACAGGGACTGTGAAACCTAGACCTTGGGCCCACTGTACGAGAGGATCTGGTTCAAGACCATCGTAAGAACCTGAATGTACACAAGTTCATGGGACCTGATGAAATCCATCCGCGGGTTCTGAGGGAGCTGGTGAATGAAGTTGCAAAGCCACTGGCCATCATATTTGAAAAATCATGGCTGTCAGGTGAAGTTCCTGATGACTGGAAAAAGGGAAATATAACCCCCATTTTCAAGAAGGGGAAAATGGATGACCCAGGGAATTACAGACCAGTCAGTCTCACCTCTGTGCCTGGCAAAATCCTGCAGCAGATTCTCCTGGAACACGTGCTAGGGCACATGAAAAACAACAAGGTGCTTGGTGACAGCCAGCATGGCTTTACTAGGGGAAAATCCTGCCTGACCAATTTGGTGGCCTTCTATGATGGGGCTACAAAAGTGATGGACAGGGGTGGAGCAGTTGACATCATCTACCTGGACTTCTGCTAAGCGTTCGACACTGTCCCACATGACATCCTTATCTCTGAATTGGAGTGTCATCAATTTGATAGGTGGACCACTCGGTGGATAAAGAACTGTCTGGATGGTCGCACTCAAGGAGTTGTGGTCAACGGTTCAATGTCCAGCTGAAGACCAGTAACGAGTGGTGTCCCTCAGGGAACTGTGTTGGGACCGGTCTTGTTTATCTTGTTAACCAGTGACATGGAGATTGGGATTGAGTGTGCCCTCAGCAAGTTTGCCGATGACACCAAGCTGTGTGTTTCTGTTGATATGCTAGAGGGAAGGAATGCCATTCAGAGGGACCTTGACATTTGTGAGGTGGGCTGATGCCAACCTCATAAAGTTTGACCATGCCAAGTGCAAGGTCCTACACCTGGGTGGGAGCAATCCCAGGCACAGCTACAGGCTGGGTAAAAAGGAAATTCATGGTAGTCCTGCGGAGAAGGACTTGGGGGTGTTGGTCAATGAGAAAATGAACATGAGCCAGCTTCAGTGTGCACTCACAGCCCAGAAAGCCAATCGTATCCTGGGCTGCATCAAGAGGAGTGTGACCAGCAGGTCAAAGGAGGTGATCCTGCCCCTCTACTCTGCTCTCGTGAGACTTCACTTGGAGTATTGTGTGCAGTTCTGGTGTCCTCAACATAAAAAGGACACGGTACTGTTAGAACAAGTCCAGAGGAGGCCACAAGGATGATCAGGGGACTGGAACACCTCCCATATGAAGACAGGCTGAGAAAGTTGGGGCTGTTCAGGCTGGAGAAGAGAAGGCTGCATGGAGACCTCATAGCAGCCTTCCAGTATCTGAAGGGGGCCTACAGGGATGGTGGTGAAGGACTATTCATTAGGTACTGTAGTGATAGGACAAGGGGTAACAGGTTGAAACTTAAACAGCAGAGGTTTAGGTTGGATATAAGGAAGAAATTCTTTGCTGTTAGGGTGGTGAGGTACTGGAATGGGTTGCCGAGGGAGGTAGTGAATGCTCCATCCCTTGCAGTGTTCACGACCAGGTTGAATGAAGCCTTGGGTGATATGGTTTAGTGTGAGGTGTCCCTGCCCATGGCAGGGGGGTTGGAACTAGATGATCTTAAGGTCCTTTCCAATCCTAACTATTCTATGATTCTATTTGTGGCTTAATCCTGATGACCCCTGAGCAGTCTTTTTTTATCATTCTATGGCAAACATCACTAGACTATCCTTGGGCTCGTGTGTGACCTTTACAAGCGCTGAGTCCATACATGCTCTGTTCATTTGCTCAATTTTATACTGTACAGGTCAGACTTCACGCTCACCCATGTGATGTTTAGGAAGAGCTGGGTGTGGGTGTGTCTTGGTTGGTGCATATCTGATGCCTTGATGCATTGGAGTCTACTAAAGCTTCTGCTTCTTCAGGCAGAAGCTCTGGAGCTCTCCTAACCTTGCCGTAGGGCACAGGAAAGCAGTGTGGATAATTCAGATTTAAGAAGTTTCAGAGCCACATTAAAATGACAACATAAGGATGGACAGGATCATAGTTCTTCATGTCCTGTACCTACAATATGCTTCCAGTGTCATCCCTGATTTTGGGGCTATGTGACATGGGGTGGCTTGTGTCTGCACTACTACCACAGTGAGACTGTCTGTACCATCCTCCAGTGCATCTGAGAGGTGCTGAACACAGAATCAGAATGGTTTGGGCTGGAAGGGACCTTAAAGATCACCTTGTCAGTGCTACTGGGAGGTCTCCACAGTGCCTGAGGCAACAGGGAGAGCAGGCACCACGGTGTAGCATTTCGACAAGCCCTGGTCTGTCCTGGTGGAAAGGATACAGCCTACATGAGCCTCAAAGCAACAACTGAAGTGACACAGCAAACCTGTGTCCAGACCCCTGGACATTGCTTTGTGAGGCCAGATGTGAGCTAACTATCCATGCATGGAGACACCTTAATAGTAGGTGCTGGAAGTGAAAGTAAAATATGCATATATTACAATGAGAGAGGTATTTGTGTATTGCCCTGGATGGCCCCAGTGATATGGCAGCAGATGGAATGTTGGTGGTGGCCAGGGACTGGTAGGCCAGACAGAATGTTGGTGGTGACTGTATCACAGCGGATAGAATGTTGGTACTGGCATAAAGTAAATCCCAGTTACATGGGACAGGATCCTACTGTTTTCCTCCTGATCAGAGAGTGTAAATTGTGTTCCTTCTTCCATGGTCATAATTAAGTTATAGGTAAAAATGGATATGGACTTCCACTCTGAATCTTCTTTTCATCTTTTGGGGTTTTATTTTTTTCTGTGCTAGATTCAGATCTGTAAGGGTTTAAGGAGTTAAGTACCAAGATGCTTTGAGAAACCTCCACTTCTGTGTCCTGTTGCTCTAAATACTTTGGGTCACAGAAGACTGCATTCTGTTAACTTTCAGTCAAGACTAGACACGTGATAATGCAAAAATAATGGGGATTCACCTAATCCATATCCTTGAGCAACTCAAAGAGACAGAGGAATTCTAGCTCCTACATTTGGAATCAAAATAAGCATTTAGTGCAATGAGAGATGCCCTTGCATATCGCTCCTGCCTGATCTAAAGAGGCATGCATTTTTCCCAGGTCCCGTCTCCTATCTGCCAGTTTCCTATATATCCATGGGATGTTGGGATGTAAGACAGCCCAGGTGGCACTAGGTCAGGATGTCAAACACCTGAATTGCTCTGTGTTTAGACATCACATTTAGCTGTCTGCACCCTCATGCTGAGCTCCATCTTGCTCTGCCCTAGCCCTGACAGCAAGCAGGAGGCCCAGGGGAACTGGGGTGGAACAGGACAGTGAGGACCTGTGAGGTGACCACAGCCCCAGGTGAAGAGGCTGTGTCCCAGCACAGACAGGAGTGACAGCGAGCTCTCTGTGTTGGCTCTTTCTTGGTGGCCATGTCCCAGCAGACAGAATTTTGGTGTTGGCCATGTCCCAGGGGAGAGAATGTTGGTGGTGACTGTGTCACATTGGGTGGAATGTTGGTGGTGACTGTGTCACATTGGGTGGAATGTTGGTGGTGACTGTGTCACAGCAGGTGGAATGTTGGTGGTGACTGTGTCACAGTGGGTGGAATGTTGGTGGTGGCCATTCCTTTCCACAGGGGTTGGTAGCACAGACACCAGGACAGGTATCTAAAGGGCTGTGCGGTGACAAGGGCCAGACCAGCCTGGAGGTGAGCAGTTGAGTGAGCCAGGGCTGAGGTGAGAGGGCAGGAGGAAGGCAGGGAGGGGAGGGCTGGGCTGCTGGGCCCGGGCAGGGAGGCAGCAGCTGCCCCATGCACGGCAGATGGTGGCTGCTCCTCCTTTCACTTCCAGAGCCAGAAGCTCACACAAGGACAGGACTGGAACATGGAGCACTCCTGATCATGGCCACACAGCCAGACACTGCCTCCTGCTGCAAGGACACAAGGTTAAGTCTTGGAGTGTGGCAGGGCCCTGCACAGGGGTTGCACATGGTGAGCAGTGGTGGCTGCCCTGCAGTTATCTTCTCTTTTGCAGCCACAGGAACGCAACAGGACAGGATCAGATCTTGGAGCGCCCCGGTCCTCATGCACTTGTTCAGGGAGATTCGCTACCTTCCATGAGGACACTGACACAAAGTTAAGTGATGGAGTCTGGCAGAGCCCTGGGCAGGAGTTGCCCATGGTGAGACAGTGCAGCTGCTGTGTGGCTTGTTCTCCCGTCTTCTGCAGGCACAGGCCATAAGAGGAAATGGACCAGACCAGGGTGCGCTGCTGTCCTCAGTCACACAGACTGGATAATCAGCTGATTAGGAGAATGAGGATATCAACAGTGACATGATACAGCTGAAAAATTAACTACCTGAACTACGCAGACCCAGACAAGGACAGGACCAGACCATGGCACACTCACACCCTTCTCTCCGAAGCCACTCAGCCAGAGATTTCTGTAGCATTCCATAAAGCCATTGACCTAAGGACAAGGAAGTACAGACAGCATCAGCCTGCACCATGCATCTTCCCTCAAGCAGCTGGAGCCTCCCCACAGCCATGGATAAGGTGAGCTCTGCATCACTCACCCTGCCTGTGTGAATCTGACCTGGAATAAAATTTTCTGATTCATGAACCATTGGCTGATTCTTCTGCTTTGTGTGGGGGAAAATCTGCTGGGCCTTTTCCTTATTATCATACAATTACAGAACGTTTTAGGTTAGAAGGGACCTTCTAATCTAATACCCCTACCATGGCCAGGGACACCTTCTACTAGACCAGGTTGCTCAAAGCCCCATCCAAACTGGCCTTGAACTCTTCCAGGAATGATGCAGCCACAACTTCTTTGAGCAACCTGTGCCAGCTTCTCACCACTTGCAGTTTGAATGACACATGTCACTCATAACACTGTGTCACATCTGTGTGACACTGTGAAATGCATGTTACCACGGCATTTACCTGATCAGGACAGTTTCTGCATGAACATACCTTTTTACATGTCAAACAGCAGAGTTTGTGGCTATGCCATCTACTTGTGCCCTTATGTGACCATGAGAACTCCAGCTACCAAAAGCCCCTTTCCCCAGCAATAACTGAGGGCACATTTCATCTCTTTTGAGGTCCTTTTTTGTCATGGGTAGTTTGTTGGTTAAAATGGTTGTGGAGTTCATATTGCATTATGAACAATGAGAGGACTGATTCTGTGGCAACCTGCTATTTTTGTTACCTTTATAACTCATCCAACCCAAACCCAACTATGATTCTTTAACACATGACTGAAATGACAACAGAGCATGAAAGGCTTTCTGGAACAGTCTGCAAGGATCACCCTGAGCCAAGGCATCAGGATGTGGTGCAGTTCCATCCATACTGCCAGGTAGAGCAGTCTCTGGATGTGTCCAAATAGCAAAATACCCACAGTTTTTGCATACCTATTTCTTCCATCCTCAAATTTATGTTGGGGGTAATGCAGCATACAGACCAGGATCAATCAGGAGAACAGGGTCCCAGGGTCAAATGGGGAACAGTCCTAACCAGCAGTGTAAACACAGTCAATGGTTGCATTGATGACAGGAATTTTATACTCAATGAAATACTCGTTTTGAAATAATGGAATATTTTTCTGAACCTGAGCTGAGACAGGGCTGATGATGATCCATACACAGCTGTTTCAAGCATGGTCTGAAGGCATTCTGGGTTTTGTCTAAAAAACTAAGAGAGCTGCTAAGATCAGCTCTCACACAAATTATTCTGATTCATTCTCCAGCTCATAGCTAACTAGCCATAGATCATTTATTATAAAACACTAAAAATGGTTTCCACCAAAGTTGTAGCAGAGCATGGACAGTAATAAATCCTCTCCTCCTTTCCTCAATTGAAGCTTTAACCTAAGGCTAAACAAATCTGCAAAATTACTTCTGGAGGAATTTAATTTCCCTGTTCACTAGTTTTGCTTGTATTAATTACAAGCAAATTCTTAGTCACATCTTATTTGGCTGGAAGAAAATACCTTAACATGCAAACATTTCTAAATAAAATTTCCTTTTTGATTTGAATAAGTTTCTCCTCCAAAAACTCCAGTTAAATTATCTAGCTATGCACATTTAATGAGCCCATACCATTAGTATATAGGCATCAGTCATAAATGCAAAATCCAGAATAAATTCTAATTATTTTACCTCATCTTGAGTTTAATCAGATTCATGTATGTTCCAAGGAAATACGGTCATATGCTCCTGAAATCTGACTGTGTGGGAATACTTCATTAAATGAATCCTTTGTTCTTTGCATTAAAGGCACATTTGAACTGCATTTTTATTTCTGACCTCAGAGCATGATAATATCATGGGATACCTGGGATCTTCCTCCAGGTCAGTCTCAGGAATCCTAACAAGGGAAGAAAGGATCTTACAGAGATTTCAAACCTGGATGTATCAGTGCGAAAAATCCCAGTTTTACATGTTAAGTCCTGACTGTCCCTTTTGTGAGGAATTGCATTGCATGAGAAAGAAGTGGCCACTTTAACATGATCTTCTCTTAAAACGAATGCTGTAATGTCCTAGAGATGGCCAATCAGATTATTCTTTTTCACAAAAAAAAAGTAGTTTTTACTAAAATTGGCAGTATCATAGAATCATAGAATGGTTTGTGTTGGAAGGGACCTTAAAGACTATCTAGTTCCAACCCCCCTGCCATGGGCAGGGACACCTTCCACAAAGCCAGGTTTCTCAAAACCCCATACAACCTGGCCTTGAATACTTCCAGGAATGGAGCAGACACAATATGTCAGGACAACCTGTTCTAGTGTCTCACCACCATCATAGTAAAGGATTTCTTCCTAATGTTCAATCTAAGTCTGCCATCTCTCATTCTCAAACAGAACACAATAGTAAATAGTAAAAAGCTAAAAGATCTATACAGTTCATTCAGACTTTGCTAAACAGACAGTAATTTTACAGGCTTTACAGAAGCACTTGTCATGTAACCTCTGGTGGGAAGTATCATGGGTTTAGTCCTCTTTGCTCCTTGCAGGGGTACTTCTTGAGCATTCAAAGGTACTTTGAATTTGGTCCAAGCTGTGTGTTTAATATGTCAAAGCCCTAAGCAGAAGGAATGACATCCTATACTGTGCAGACTGTGTTGCTCCCAGATTCTGTGGATTTGCACATCCTGCTAAAAAACTATTGCCATAAACTAGATATGGCTGGTGAGCTTTTATTATGGCAGCATGTTCAACTTCTAGTAAGGCTGTCTTTGTAGTTAAATGCCTGCTTTGCTTGTTAAAGACATCTGTCTTACTGTGAAAGCCTTTTTTCCCTCCAGGACAACACTGCCGGATTCTTTGAATGTTTATTATCCAATAAGTGAGTTATTCTCATAAAACATTGTGGAAACTATTGATTGAACAAAACTAAATCTTTCTTAACACATAATCAAGTGTTCAGTACAGCAAAAATAACAATTATGAATTGACAGAAGGGATTATGTGCATTACATAAATTCTTCAGTAGATACTCATCATGAAGGTTATCAGATTGAAATTCTCATATGATTATGATACACCAGGAACTGCAGTAGTCTGAGACAGCTACAGCTGAATAATCCAAGCTGACACCTCTTTGGGTGCACTATCACAGCTCATTCCTTAAATTCCTAGGTGTTGATCTAAGATGTTTATTTACATCCACTAACAATTCCCTCCCAGAACAGGTGTTCATTAGAAAAATGGCATGCTTCATTTGTCCTTCAGCATGAGTGACAGCTAATAAAAATATATGAACATGTGCTATGCATATATATGCCATAAGGCATAATCCTCTTTGCTCCATGCAGAAGTATTTCCTATTGTCACAATTATTGTGAGTGATAGGAAGTATTTCAGCATGGCAATTATGTCCATAACATCTGTGTCCAGGGTGGAAACAAGCAAATATTGCAGAGTACTATTCACAAACATCCATTTAGAGGTTATTCAGTTCCTGCTGTCTGTTGACAATAAAAGCCATATAAAGACAATTCCCTCACACATATTGCTTTCCTGCCAGCTGTCATGGTAGCTGCTGCTGATCCCTGGCACTGAGCTAGGACTGACAAGTGGCTCAAAGGCTGATGCTCCTTCCTGGTGCAAAGCTATAGTCCAGGAAGAAGAAATGGTTTCTCCAGGCTACTTCCTGAAGCAAATACCAAATGGAGCATCTACCCAGTAGACTACCAGGTGAGTTTCAGCATTTGTTTCCAATTTCTTACTCAATGCTGTAAAAAGAGATGTGGCAAAACCTTCTAATATGCCCCCTGACAGGAAAAATACATTTGATTTTAATCTTCTATATGACATTATGTTTCACCAAGTAGATCATAAAAATTTCAATTACTTAAAAGAAGATATGCAAGTACTACAAAGCTTACTGAGAGCTGGTACAAATGTGATCCCTCATCAGGCCGTTCGCTTAGACAGTTACTTTCTGTGTCCCAAATAAGCTCTTCAGCCTCAGAAAGGCTCCAGCAGTGGACACTGATTTCAGCTGCATCTTTGTAATACAGCTATGATGAATGTTCGAAAGTCGCTTTCATTGTATCCGAAAGCAAATTGTCTCAAAGCAGCAACTGCAGATCTCCTGCATTGGAGATATTCAAGGCCCACCTGGACAAGTTCCTGTGTGATGTACTCTAGGTTACCCTGCTCTTGCAGGGGGTTGGACTAGATGATCTTTCGAGGTCCCTTCCAACCCTTGGGATTCTGTGATTCTGTGATCCTGCTAAATGAGTGTTCTATTACAAAGCAAGGAACTCTATTTATCTAAAGCAATGCAGTACTTTTTTCATAGCTGGCCAAATTAGCAAGCTTATGAGAGTGTCTATTTTAGATTCTTTGACAGCAAATAAATATGATTACTATAGGACACAAGCTCAGTAAAAAAAGAAAAGCATAAGAAAACATCCTTCATATCATGAAGCTGGTTTCTGCATCTAACAGCCCAAGTTAACAGCCTCTGCCTCTTGGCTGTTAGATTTTGTAATAATCAATCACCTTCAACTTTTCTCCAAACATGCCCACAAAATTATGAAAAAGTCCCTTTAACCAGTCACAAACACTCCATGACATCAGCTTCCCACAAGCGTTCCATAAATAAATGACTAAAGAGAATAAATATATTGGCCATGCATATGTAGTGTTCATTACGATCAATATTTTCACAACTTTTTCATGCCTTTGATCTGTACACAACGCTATTGTACATTGCACTTTGAATGTGCATGCAAGTCATCATTGCCTTCTGGGTCTGTATGCAGCTCTTAGCAAATGGTAAATTAACTCACAGATTTTGCAGATGAGGATTCAATAGCAGGGTGCTGCAGCTTGTGTGGCTGTTGGAGATATGAAGAGGCAGCTGATGACCAGCTCTTCGGGTAGGGCCTGACAACCATGTAAAGGTCAATGTTTCACAGCACAATGCTCTTGAGTGTATTGTAGACCTATTAGCTGCAGTCTTTTCCTCAGCGTCTTGAAGTGCTGCTTATTTCCCTCATACTTCATTGCCATTTTGGCTTAATTTCCAGCCATATTTCTACCCTGCTGTGTGAATCACTGCCTATCTTGGTGCCCTGATCTCAGTCTTAGATAATAAAGGAGAGAATTTATTTGCATTCACTTAATATAAGAGGAAGGGGAAAATCTGACAGTAGACCCACAAATGAGTATTCAGAGAGAGACAAGGGCTAGCCATTAGCATGGGAGCAGAGGCCACTGCAGTCATGGTAACAATAGGGAGGTCACTGAAGGAGAAGTACCAAGAGATGCTCTCCGGAAGCTACTCTGTTTGCAGCAAAGTGGGCACAGAAGGATGAGAGGTGGTACCTGGAGTAGACCATGTGTGGCATGAAGAGCTGGTGGGTCTGATCTCCCAGGTCCTCACTAGCATGGAGAGCAGACGCGAGCAGGGGAGATCCAGCCAGATAGAGAACTTAATGCATGAAAACTGCAGAACAAACTCCTTCCTGCCAAGAGACCATGCAGATAGATCCATAAATTTCCCTAAAACTGAGGCACAGACCAGGCCAGAAGTGTATTTGTTCAGAGCACAGAAAATACCAGTGCTGAGATTTGGAAGGCTTTCAAAACTTCTAGCTGGAGGCAGATGCTGCAAGCCACAGAGTGTAATAAAACAGTCTTGACCCAAGGTTTACAGCACTAAACTGCACACTTGAGGCCAGATTAGTAAAAACAGATGGGCAAAATATAAAGCTGCATAGACTAATTGTGCGCCCTGTTGGTGGACACTTCCTGTAATCAGGGGAGTTTTGAATGACATATGTTTATCTTTTCTGCCTCCTTGGGACACTATTTCATTATACGCAGTAATGAGACACCTGGCCTGGAGATTGCTGCGCTGAAAATCCTTATGAGGATTTTCACCTGCTGTGTGCAAGCTTTTCTATTGGTACAGCATAGATGTTCTACCCTGACCACTCCCTAGGGCTTGACAGAGGACTGGCTGTCTGG
This sequence comes from Melopsittacus undulatus, assembly GCF_012275295.1. Classification (NCBI taxonomy): domain Eukaryota; kingdom Metazoa; phylum Chordata; class Aves; order Psittaciformes; family Psittaculidae; genus Melopsittacus; species Melopsittacus undulatus. The sequence goes on along the minus strand of NC_047528.1, from coordinate 13,895,448 downwards.
AAATCACCATGATTGTGTTTATTAGCATTTGGGAGGCATCTCTGCCTTTGCTGAAAAAGGCAGATGGAGGTAACTTTTTTTAGCCAGGGAGGAAAGGTAGAGTGGAAAAGGAATAAACAAAGTGGAAACAACTTCAGACATGTCACAGACAACTGGATAGAGGCATAGAAGCAGTGAGTGGTGGGGTTCATAAGACTTCAGCTATCACCCTCATTCAGAAGTCAGAATCCAGCCTGGGGCCTTACAGCCATTTGGGTGGCCTGCCACTATTTGGGGCAGCCACAGCACTGAGCCAGAGCCCCACAGAAATCCACATGCAAACACCAGAGCTTTTTCTCCGAGAAGGTTAGGGACATGAAGCCTTGGGATGGTAGGCTTTATTTCTTAGTGATTCATTGGACTTTCTGTTCATTGCCCCTGTTCAAGCAAGGGATCTTTTAATGGACATTTGCAAAACTGAGCAGCCAGACAACTTAAAGGGCATTTTTCTCTTCCTGTGGCACAACCTCCATTCCACCACACAGAAGTACAAGACAAGTCCATTTATGCCCCTGTCCAGTTCTTTCTACATGCATGTATGTTCATTGTACTGATGGACTCAAGATCCTGCCACCTACTGCTGGGATGTGTGTCAAAACTGGAGCAGGTCAGGTCTGAACACCAGTGGGATTGCTGGTATAAAGCTCCAGAGAGGAGCTGGCTCTGGCCACAAAGGCTAAACAAAGCTCAACACTAGCTGAGTTATTGGAGACAGACACTGAGTAATCATGTTTCTACCTGTACAAACTAGAATCAAAAGTGAGTTATTCAGTCAGTGGAGATAAATGGATTTTTCCAACTGGTGTGGCTGACGTGCAGTGTGTATATCACATTTATATATCTTCCTTCCACCAACCAGCTCCCCTTTCAATAATCAAGCTCTATAGCTATAACAATTCTACTGACTGGAAAGAAATGTGTGTTCACAACATGCACCAAGAGATAAATCCTGATACAGCACCAGAAACACATTCTGTGCATTACATGTGCCAAAGGAGTAGGATTTATTCAGGTCATTTATGCTCCACTGGAGTGGAAAAAGGAAAAAAAATAGGCCCTGCTATATAATGAATTGGACTGTTTTGAGTCCTGCAGAGAATAATCCCTATGCACTGGCTAACAGGGATTGCCATCCATCAAGGCAGCAAGGGGTGGCTTTACAGCACAGGTCTGTTCTGGACCCAAACCTATATGTGTATGTTACCTCCTTCAGCCCCTGAGATGTCTACCCAGACCCCAGCTCCCTGCACTTCTCATTCCTTCAGCAGCCCTTCATACAACCACAGTCAGGATTCTTCCCATGCTCCACAGGAGCACCTCCCCTAGCCACTCATGCTCTGTCCCATATGAATGCCCTTCTGTCAGCTCTCTGCTCTTTCTGGATAGGCCATACCAAGAAAATTCAATTTTGCGCAAGTTATTGTTCATCCTACAAAAATGCTCAGAGCCTGCAGGGTTACCATTGTCCCATTCAGCTATGCAGCCACAGAGCCACAAACTTGTGATCTAAATAGTGCAATGAGGAGAGAAAAGGGCAGAGGAAGGGGAACACAGCAGGCCAGAGCTACAGCTGAGACCACAGCTGGCTTCAAAGCTATCACCATTCCCTCCTACAAGAGAAGAGAGACTAAATTACTGACGTCTGCGTTTCATTTTGTGCTATTTCAGCCTTACATCCATGGGTTCAGTTCCTTTTCAATAGTGGGTTTTTTGTTTTTTTTATTTTGCATGCTACTGATGTGTAATCAATGGGGTATGGATGCTTAGGCCACACCTTCCCTTTTTCTTAAATGGAAGTGCACTGGGATTTTATTTTCTGGAAAGATCTCTGAGAACAAAATGTTGGAGGAAGAGGGATAAACAGTGCGATACACAGCTTTTGAGGCATGTTGTGAGACAGCTGTATACGGTTGTGAGGCATACATTGAACTGCAGTTCAGGTTCAAATATACATATATATGCACTCCATAACCAATAGTTTTAGAGACACAATTAAGTAAACTGTTTAGGTTTTGAAATGTTGTCTTTTCTTTTTACAGAGAATTGGAACTGGGCCTTAACATAGTATCTGCAAAACTATACAACAGACAATCTGACTCACATTCTGTGGTTACACATTTATCTCTATGATAGTAAACATATTATCTAAAGCAATAAACAGTAAATATAATTAAATTAGTTATTCTAAATATTTCTGAACATCCTGAAACTTCTGAAATCAGTAGGAAAGGCAGAGCACAAACCTGTACAGCAGTGGCTCCAGTACAGCTGGAAGAATCCAGTTGCATTGCCGGAGCAGTTGGCCCAAAATAAATAAAGTTGTCAGCATCTTCATATTATTTTTGTTGGTTTGGGGTTTGTTGGTTTGGTGTTTTGTTTTTTTTTTTTCCAAAACCTCCTCCAAACCATGTTAAAAATTATAAATATGCCTGGTGACGTAACTGCCCTATCCTTTACTCTGTCCCAGGCACAATGGCTTTTATAATAATTCAGATCTCTTCCCCAAGGCATCATGATGAATGCAAAGAGCCAAGAACATGCACAGGCTAGGAGGAGATCTCTGAAGTTTTCCATGGAAACTTGTGTGCATGTCTAAATGCATCCACGAAGTTCAAGATCTGTTTTTAGCATGGGTGTCCTCACAGGATGGGCTAACTAAGAAGCATCAATCAACAGAGCCCAAAAAGGGGTGATAAGACTACCATTACCCATGCTTTGTGATTCTCCCAACAGCAAGGATTTCTCAGGTGAATTTGGTAAAAGGTTCAATAGTGAAGCACTGTAGTTTCTCTTCTGCCATATCATCTACGCATATATAACCTAGACAAATTACCCCAGAAAGAGAAGACTAACACTGTTAATCAGGACAGCATATTAAATATTCTTGATGCTTCTGGGTGGAGGGGGGAAGGGGAAGTCAAATTGTAATTGTCCTGAGCAGAATATATTTCCATAACAACGAAATCTCAAAATCAGTCCCCTGCTTATTTCAACAAAGGAAAAATTAGCATATCTCCAGATATTTTGGGTCAATGGGGATACCATTATAACCTTCTGAATCTGCAAAAGTCATTTCAAGCTGTATTGTTTTATGATGACTCTGTCACTGCAATGTGACAAAACGGCACGGTTTTTAGTTTAGACTAGTAGATAGGGATTAATCAAGCTGTTATTCTTGCTGTTGTATACCACCAGTGGAGGCTTTTAACCAACCAGCTGAGAGACTTATGAGTGTGGAAATTGGGTTTTTTGCATATTCATTAAGAAAGAGAATTGTGCTCCCTTAGCAGAGCAATCTGCATGGCAGCAGAGGACCAAAACTTCCAGCAGAGTCAGGCAAACAGCCTGGTTACAACTGAGCCACATCTCTGGCGGAGGGAATAAGAGTTTGAGTGCCTTGGGAATTTGGACTAGTCTGTAAATAAGAGGGGATTTTCCCTTCAGACAAAACCCCTGAGGAGTTTAAAGGGACAGCAGGAAGCACTACATTTTCTCCTGAAGCCACATAAAAATTAGGCAAAAATAGAACCATCTTCTGTGTGCTCCTCTCTAGCTGTGACACAAGAGCCCATTACTTCTGCATTTGGAGAGAATAAATTTGAAAGAAGCACAAAACACCCTACCATCTTTATCGATCTCCACATTAAAATACTGACAATTCGGGGAAGAAACTTCAATCAACTGCTGGGATTTGTGCCTGGGTTTGGGGGCAGAAGAAGGAAAATCTGTGTCTCTAAAGAAGACAGCTTGGTAGACACAGAGTCAACGTCTGAACAGATTGCCTAAGATAGTAATCTTTATAATAGACCAAGGCTCAGGTCAAACTATCATGAAGTACACCTGACATGACAGATGAGCTGTACCCTGAAACAGTCCAAGTCTCTTCACGACCCCAACTCCCAAATGCTGTCTCCTAGCCCTGGCATGGGAGCCCACTTTGTAGAGATTTAAATTTAGTGAGATAAATGCCACTTTAAAAATAAGCCTTAAGACCCTCAGACAAATGGGCTTCTTGTGGTTTTCTTGAAGCCTTCTCCAATACACCACAAAGCCATGTGACTGTAGGACACAAAATTCCTGGGGTGAGGTGTGGACAGAATAGATGCCCTGGACCAAACTCTTCACAGTATGCAGAAAATCATTAAATTAAGAGATAACTGATGATAAAGACAAATTTAGTGCTTTTGGTAGGTTTATATTTTTATAAGTCATGGCTCAGACTGGGCTTTGAGAGTCTATTCTTCAATGTCAAATCCCCTAGGAGTGCAATTTCCAGAAATGTTTAATGACTATTTAATAACAGCTGCATAAAATATCTCTGATCATATTTTAATATTCCACATGACAGAATTGTTCACTGCTGAACTACTCTGTGGCTATAAAAAATATATCACTCTTTTCTCAGAGAACTGCCCTTACAGCCAGCCCTGGCCATGAGCATGACCCTCTTGCCTGCTGAAAGAGCAGCCTAGGTGCAAGTTACACAAAGCTAAGGAAGGCAGATGCCCTGTCTGCTCATAGGAGCTCACCATGGCAAAACCAGTGACTGGCTTTTTAGAGAGGTTGGAAAATCTTATTACTTCAGTATTTGCAAGCAGACAGGTGAAAACAAGATACGGGTAATGAAATTCCTTGCTTGAGGGCATCCGCTGATCACCTCTGGGTTGCAGGGCAAAAATTTACCTCCCCAAGAGCTGCCTGAAGCGCCAAGAGCAGATGCTGACAGGTTACCGGTGTGCTTGATCTTTCCTTGAAACTTAAGTTGCTGCCCAAAGGCAGGATACAAGATCTGCAGGTTTCCACACCCCAGCTGCATCTAACCTCTCCCTCATGAGCAGCCAAGGCAAAGCAGGCACAGCAGGTGCCACCAACAGTTACTGGCTGGTTTATCTCTGTCTGTCAGAGGCACTTGGGGCTCCTTTGTGCATCTGACAGGGTTGCTGCTCTCCTACCAGTTCAGTCTGTCTGCCTTTTGCCTTGTTTTTGGTCAGAGAGCAGATTCTTGCTAGCATCCTGTGGTGATGTGACCCCTCGTTCCCATGCCACGGGGGTTAAAGCCATAACCACCACCAGGGATCGTGATGGCTGCATCAAGCTTTTTCAAGACTTTAGGGGATGGACTGCACCTCAACAGCCAAAGGCTGTCTGAAACAGTCATAGAATCATAGAATCATAGAATGGTTACGGTTGGAAAGGACCTTAAGACCATCAAGTTCCAGCTCCCCTGCCATGGGGAGCAACAACTCACTATAGACCATGTCACCCAAATTGGTCTTGAACACCCTATGGATGGAGCATTTACCACTTTTTTAGGCAACCTGTTCCAGTACCTCACCACCCTTACAGTAAAGAGCTTCTCCTTATATCTAACCTGAATTTCCCCTGTGTAAGCTTTACCCATTACCCCTTGTCCTATTGCTACAGTCCCTAATGAATAGTCCCTCTCCAGCATCCCTGTAGGCCCCCTTCAGATACTGGAAGGCTGCTATGAGGTCTCCACGCAGCCTTCTCTTCTCCAGCCTGAACAGCCCCAACTTTCTCAGCCTGTCTTCATACAGGAGGTGCTCCAGTCCCCTGATCATCCTCGTGGCCCTCCTCTGGACTTGTTCCAACAGTTCCATGTCCTTTCTATGTTGAGGACACCAGAACTGCACACAATACTCCAAGTGAGGTCTCATGAGAGCAGAGTAGAGGGGCAGGATCACCTCCTCCAACCTGCTGGTCATGCTCCTCTTGATGCAGCCCAGGATACAGTTGGCTTTTTGGGCTGTAAGCGCACACTGTAGCCAGCTCATGTTCATTTTCTCATAGACTAACACCCCCAAGTCCTTCTCCACAGGGCTGTTCTGAATCTCTTCTCTGCCCAACCTGTAGCTGTGCCTGGGATTGCTCTGACCCAGGTGTAGGACCTTGTACTTGGCATGGTTAAATTTCATAAGGTTATCATCAGCCCACCTCACAAGCATGTCAAGGTCCCTCTGGATGGCATTGCTTCCCTCCAGTGTATCAACTGAACCACACAGCTTGGTGTCATCGGCAAACTTGCTGAGGGTGCACTCAATCCCACTTTCCACGTCGCTGACAAAGATGTTAAACACTATCAGTTCCAACACTGACCCCTGAAGGACACCACTTGTTACTGGTCTCCAGTTGGATATTGAGTGCAACTCTTTGTGTGTGGTGATCCAGGCAATTCCTATCCACCAAATGGTCCATCCATCAAATTTATATCTCTCCAGTTAGAGACAAGGATGTCATGTGGGACAGTGTCAAACACTTTGCACAAGTCCAGGTAGATGACGTCAACAGCTCTGCCCCTGTCCATCAGTTCCATAGCCCCATCATAGATGGCCATCAAATTGGTCAGGTAGGATTTCCCCTTAGTGAAGCCATGCTGGCTGTCATCAAGCACCTTGTTGTTTTTCATGTTCCCTAGCATGCCTTCCAGGAGAATCTGCTTCAAGATTTTCCCAGACACAGAGGTGAGACTGACTGATCTGTAGATTCCTGGGTCTTTCATTTCCCCCTTCTTAAAACATGGACCCACATGTCTTTCTGGTATGCTTCAGACCACAAGTGAATCATTTGGTCTAGTGAAGGCATCTCTGCCTGTGGCAGGGGTGCTAGAACTTAATGATCTTTAAGGTCACTTCCAAGCCAAACAGCTCTATGATTCTATAATTAATCTTACTCCATATATAGTAGACAGCCCAGAGCCCACTGAACTCTTCTGCATGGCAGGGGGCTGCAAGCCAGGATCTCCCCTTGATTAGGGACACCCCTCAAAGTTGCTCCTTGAGGTTCAGGGATTCCTTGCCACGGCAGATTTTCAGGAAGTGATTAATAGCATGCTAAACTTTGAAATCTTAGCTTAGTAATAGAAAGGATTGATTGCGCTTGTATAATCCCTTAGACATGAACTTTTCACCAAGTCTGGGACTAGGTTTGGATCCAGTTGCAACTGGACTGCTTTCTGAGAAAGTTTTGTAAGCAAGGGGATCCTTTCTGACCTCATGATGGAATGGGAGGGTCTCACTGACAGTTTTGTCTGACCCTGTCCTCTATGCAGTAAATAAGAAAGTGTACCTTGCCATAAAATCTTGCTAAATTATTGTTGCATTTACCATTGAACTTCATTAACTCTCTGTTTTATATGAACAAAATATATTGTTGCTTCTCTCTTAGGAGGGAAGGGAATGACCCCATCTGTGACACACCTACACCTGTGACTTAACTTGCCTTGTGAGAGACGTGCAGTAAGTTTGCATGAACCAAGCACTTGTGAAGATGTGATAATATGGTTATCCCTTCAGGGCAAGAACTGCCTAATTTAGAAGGTATCATTTTTCTTTACCATTTTTCTTTATCACGTGGAGCCAGCTGTTGACATCTCCCTGCTCCCTGGCTCAGAAAGTTTTAGATATGACTACTGGCCATGTACCCCATTTTGTGCAGTGGCTGTTGGCATCCACACATGCTCATAGGCACATCTGTAATAATCCTAAATAGTCTCTGGTCCTAAACAGGACTACCTGCATGTCAAGCATATTATGGATGTTTTCAGCCTTCAGGTGGATGAAGGAAATTCTTTAAATCAATTCCCTTGCATGTGAATGTGTTTGTGTGTGTCTGTATTGTGCATGTGCACATGAAATAAAACATGATGGAACAGAAAATTTACATGAGTTTTCAGACCATTAAAAGCCAGTGTCTGGTAACCAGATCATCAGCCCAGTTGGCTCAGAGTCTCAGCTTCTGGATTTATTGGTAGTTTTAACAGCTGCCACTCTCCTTATGATCAGATTCCTGTGAGAAGGGGAAAGAAAACATGTTCTTAAAGCACTTTGCATTCCTGAAGGGGACTGAAGTAATCTTAGACCTTGTTACATTTCCATTTTTAACTGAATTAGTGAGCCTGTTAATATGTGCAGCAATTAGACTTTTCCTTGCAAGTAGAATGGTTTCAGAAGAAATCTTTTTTTAGTATATCTATCTTCATCAGCATTGGGAAACTATTTTCTCTACATTAATTACATGTGCATTTAAATTCTATTTTGAATGTGCTTCACCAGTCTGAGACCATTGAAGCACAGCTATCTTTGAGGAGAAAGCACCCATAAAATCTATTCAGTCCATTGCAGAGTATTGATAGGGAAGAAAATTCAGTTGAGAGTCTTGGGGGTTTATGCCTGTTCTTGAAAGAATTTTTATAGGATATTTGTGTCTATTTGGAATTGACATTTTCATACAAAAGAACATTCCATGGCAGTCTGGAGGTTTCAGTTTATGTGTTCTTTCTGCTTTCTAAAAGGGATCCGTGTCTCTTTGTAATTCTAGCATTTACAGTAAATATGAGTTTACGTACAAAAGTATTGTTAAGTTCATTTAGTAGGTATTGATAGTTTTACTTTTACCAAAGGAAATTGCAGAACTGCCTGTATCTAAAGTATTTTCTGTGCATTATGTTTTTAGTACAAGCTGTACATCAATTCCAGAGAATTTACTTGTACTTTTATATGAGGTGAGTGATTGATGTGACTGATGCAACTCATGTAATCCAGTCTTCTTCCTTGCTGTACTGCAGAAAGCAGTAGGGCATAGAATCCTCTCCTTTCTGTATGTGGAGATGCTTGGTCAGTCAGCTGCACAGGAAAGTTATTGTTTTATAGATTCTTACAGTACCTTGATCTATCATCCTTTTTTAATAGCTGACTGACAGCTTATACTTAATGAGCCTTACAAGGAAATACCAAAATGAGTATGGCTGCTGTCTCAACCTTGGAACAGCTTCCAGACCACTACAAACTAGTGTTGTAGTTTAACCCTTGTAGGTAACTAAGCCCCAAACAGCCACTCTCTCATTCCCTCCCAGTGGGATGAGGGAGAGAATTGGAAGGGTAAAGTAAGAAAACTCATGGGCTGAGATAAAAACAGATTAATAGGTAAAGCAAAAGCTGCACACACAAGCAAAGCAAGAACTCATTCATTACTTCCCATTCACAAGCAGGAGTCCAATCATCTCCAGGAAAGTGGGGGTCATCATACATTACAATTACTTGAGAAGACAAATATCATAACTCCAAATGTCCCTGAATAATAGTCTATGGTACTTCCTCCTTCTTTCCCCATCTTTATACGATGGGCATGACACCATAGGGTATGGAACATCCCTTTGGTCAGTTGGGGTCAGCTCTCCTGGCTGCGTCCCCTCCCAGCTCCTTGTGCACTCACAGCCTTATCGCTAGTGGGATGGTGTGAGGAGCAGAAAAGTCCTTGACATTGTGTAAACTGAGCTGAGCTAAAGTATCCACTGTTTTCATCATAAATCCAAACCATAGCATCATAGTAGCTGATACAAAGAAAGTTAACTCTATCCCAGTCCAAACCAATGCAATAAAAAAACTCAAACACAGCCACAAAGAAGGGCTGTCATTGCCTGAATGAATGAAGCTGGCTCTGCTTTTGTAACCAAAGAGCCTGTCTAAGCTGACCTGGCTACTGTATCTGACAACGAAAGGTAAGATAAAGTAAATAAAGCCAAGAGTATAAGCACACCACTTGCTTATTAAAATTCCCCTTTTTTCTACATGGTGTTTCAAATGCTGAAGAAAAATGTTTGTTTGGAAAACTAGGTCAGAAATGTGTAGTCCTAAAAGTGAAAATATAAAGCCCAGCAAGACCCCTAGAGAAACAAGGGCTTGCAGGCTACAGAGGCCAAAAAGGAATAAGTTACATAAGCCTCAGGAAGTCACAGTGGTGTTTTGCTCTGCTGTTTACTTAAAGAACGCTTTTATGTTCCTTTTGGTGGCAGAGTTAAAAACTCAGAAAGGCTTTGCAGGTATGTAGGGAAAAGCAAGTTGAGACAGGTCAGGATGCATGACCTAACACTTGAGTTGTGATTAATCAGAAACCAGAAAAAGGACCACTAGAAACAAAAACATTACTTTTCTTCTTCACTAAAAAAAAAAAAAAAACAAAAAAAAACCCACAAAAAACCCCCCACCAAACAAAAAAAAAAACTCCATTGATTTTAGAATCACAGAATCAGAGAATAGTTAGGATTTGAAAGGACCTTAAGATCATCTAGTTCCAACCCCCCTGCCATGAGCACAGACACCTCACACTAAACCGTGTCACCCAAGCCTTTGTCCAACCTGGCCTTGAACACCCTTAAGGGTGTAGAATTCACAACCTCCCTGGGCAACCCATTCCAGTACCTCACCACCCTTACAATAAAGAATTTCTTCCTTATATCCAGTCTAAACCTCTGCTGTTTGTTTAAGTTTCAACCTGTTACCCCTATTCCTATCACTACAGTCCCTAATTAATAGTCCCTCACCAGCATCCTTGTAGGCCCCCTTCAGATACTGGAAGGCTGCTATGAGGTCTCCATGTAGCCTTCTCTTCTCCAGGCTGAACAGCCACAACTTTCTCAGCCTATTTTAATTTTTAAAAATTTAAAAAATTTTGTGTAAATTCACTGTCTTGGGACCCTTTGTGAGTGTCCCATGGAAAGGCCATAGACTCATAGGTTGGTTTGGGTTGGAGGAGAACTTTAAAGATCTAGTTCCAACCCCACTGCCATGGGCAGGGACATCTTTCACTAGATCAGATTGCTCAAAGCCACATCCAACCTGGCCTTGAACATTTCCAAGCATCCACTTCTTTGGGTAATCTGTTCCAGTGCTTCACCACCCTTATCATAAAAATTTTCTTACTTACGTCCAATCTAAATCTACCCTCTTTCAGCTTAACTCTGTTAGTCCTTGTCCTGTTAGGCCCTGGTAAAAGTCTCTTCCTATCTTTCTTATGAGCCCTCTTTCTATACTGAAAGGTCTCAACAAGGTCACCACAGAGCCTTCTCTACTCCAGGCTAAGCAACCCCAGAGATGGTGGCTCCATGCCCATAGGGCAGAGAAATGGGGTATGATGGTGTCTGCGCAGACGAAGACATTAGAATCTTACCTAGGGAAGCAAAACAAATGGGCTGGGGGGGTTCCCATTCTGAGCAAGACAGGAATACTTGGTCCCACCCAGAGTCTAATCTGAAGATCCCTAAGTGGGGATGGTCCTTTCCTCCACTCCAGACCCCGATCTTATGCTGAAAAAAACCTCCTATATAGTTAGACTGTGGGATTGTTCCAGGCAACATGTCCCTTAATGGCTTGCTACAAACCCAGAACAAAACAAAAAACATCTGCATCCACCCAAAACATGCCCAGCATTACCTATATAAAGCACACAAATGTGGGGAGATGATTGCTTTGCTGTTGCATCCTTGTGGCACTGAGACATGTACAGTGATCCTTTCCAGAACACCGTGTTAGGACAGAAAGAACACTTTGAACAATTATTTGTGAGCCAGCTCTCCTTCAGTCTGTTTGCATGGGAGACACATGGCTGTCTTGTAAGAAATCTGAACAGTATTTATTTACTCATGTGGTCTCTGAGAGGATTGGTGTCTCCTGCATCAACCCACCAAGGACTTGTCCTGTCACATTGTCGGAATCAAAACACAGCCCCTAAACCTGCGTGACTTCAATAACATTAGTGGAGGCCTGTTGGCTTGGATGGAACAAGTGGACATGACATCAGGTGCCAAGAATTTGCTTGTTATCTCCATTGTAGCTTCACTCTGGGATGCTTGCTGGGCTACAGAAATCTGTCATAGACTAATCTGCTTGGGATGTCAAGGAATCCAGGGCTGAAGCCTTGATGTATGAATCTTCTGTGCTGATAATTCTCTGCTGAGCTTTGATGAATGCATAAAGAGTTGGCAGCTGAGTGGAGGTTTTGATTAACTGTGCTAGTCTATGCACACTCAAGCTTCAGTGAGATTGTGTATTGTCAGCCTGCTGTCTCCTGTGTGCTGAATTCTCATTTAAGCTTTTGTTTTTAACTGGAAATTCTGATTCCATTTTCACTATGGAGTTTAAAATGAAGTTCAAATCAGACATCATTTACAGCAATATAAAGTCTATGTAATATTTTCTGTCTCTGTAAGTAGCTTTGAGATGGAATTACCCTTAGTGTTTATAACTTCTTGTATTCACATTTGCATTAATGCATTTTCCTTAACAAGATAGAAATATTTCTTCACTGAGCACATCCATATGTAGTTGTGTTCATGAATATTTTTGTCTCAGGTATCAAGTTCCTCCATTTCTTGTAAAAAAGAAGTTAGCTTACACTTTTTAAAGGTAACTTTAATATAGTTGAATCATCCAGATACAGATGAAGATTTAACAGTAACTAGGAAGCTCAGAATTTAGATCTCAACATTCAAAGATGAATAGATGCATCCTGAACAAGGCAAACAAATATACAGCAAGTTATGTATTCTCAAGCCTATTAGAGAAAAGAAACAGTGCATCCTGCTTTTCTTGTAATAAAGTTATTTACCAAAGCAATGCCTAGACAGCCACCAGGATGGGGAACCATTATTATAATCATGGGCAAACATAGCAGATTATACAATTTGTGTTCTGCTTTGCTGTGTACTAAAAGCAAAGTGAGGCTGTAGGGATGAGGACAGATACATAATACAGAAATAATCAACATTGCGAGGTGCAAATATGGCTCCAAGATGCCTTGCTGGGTTTTATGTTCATTTTGTGGATTTGTTATCCTACATATTGAACCTATTCTTACATTCCTTAGTTTCCACCGAGTTCCCACTTGATCAGTGTCAGACTACCTGCTGGTGAAAACCAGCCTGGCTTAACTGCAGTGTATTCCTCACCCATACTAGCTCAAGCACAGCTTAATACATTGTATAGAAACTTTACAGAACCATTGTCAGATCTCTTTTGTAGCATAACTGTGTTGACTATATGAGTTAATCCAATTTATAACCAGGCATGTGAAACGCTACCCTGTCTCTGACCCATGAGCTTCTACCCCTTTATATTTGACCTCAGCTTGTCCCTAGGATTGCAGTAAAGCATTTGTCTGATGAAAAACTATATGGCCTCATCTGCTGTATACTTATATATGGTCTTACAGTCTCCCTAGTTACTATTAATTTTCTCCACGAAAATCACTATCGAGTGCTCACCCAAGCAATATGTGTTATTTAATAATTATTGTATATTACAGTTATTCAGTAATTGTAATATATTTTCTCATTGCTCTGTCTTGAGACCTCTCTGTCTGCTGGTGTCAGGGCTATTTTATTTGTGGGAATGCCATCTCTTTCAATTATAATTTGTGTACAGGAATCCTCTAATCTATTATTTTAGTTCAGTTAAACAGAGCATAAAATCTAACTCAATAGAACATAAAACATCACAATAGAGCAATTTGTTAAGGCAAGTCATCTTCATGGTATGATACTGCTGGAAAGGAAGGGACAAGAGGGGCATAGCATGCACTGGGCTTAACCTGCCATGTTCTGCATTCTCAGTGCAGATGTTTCAAGGAAGCTTTCAGCCTCTTTTAAATCACAGAATCATAGAATAGTTAGGGTTGGAAATGACCTTAAGATCATCTAGTTCCAACCCCCCTGCCATGGGCAGGGACACTTCACACTAAACCAAATCACCCAAGGCTTCATCCAACCTGACCTTGAACACTGCCAGGGATGGAGCATTCACAACCTCCCTGGGCAACCCATTCCAGTACCTCACCACCCTAACAGTAAAGAATTTCTTCCTTATATCTAGTCTAAACTTCCCCTGTTTAAGTTTCAACCCATTACCCCTTGTCCTATTGCTACAGTCCCTAATGAATAGTCCCTCACCAGCATCCCTGTAGGCCCCCTTCAGATACTGGAAGGCTGCTATGAGGTCTCCACGCAGCCTTCTCTTCTCCAGGCTGAACAGCCCCACCTTTCTCAGCCTGTCTTCATATGAGAGGTGCTCCAGTCCCCTGATCATCCTCGTGGCCTCCTCTGGACTTGTTCTAACAGTTCCATGTCCTTTCTATGTTGAGGACACCAGAACTGCTCACAATACTCCAAGTGAGGTCTCACGAGAGCAGAGTAGAGGGGCAGGATCACCTCCTTTGACCTGCTGGTCACGCTCTTTTTGATTTTCCATTTCATTAAGATTGGTGATCGTTGCATTTATTGCCCCCACCCTTTCCTGTTTCTAAGAGTCTAGCCAAAATGTATGGTGTGCTGCTGGGGGTTTCTAATAGTGTGTTTCTGCAGCTTGATGTACTGACAATGTTTAAGTGTGAGTGTTTACAGCCTCTGTACATCCATCCTGTCAGCTGTTCTTTTGGCAGAAACCCCCAGGAGGTCTTCAGGAAGAGCTGGTCACAACTGAAGGGTTCTTCAGTTGCCTGAAAGCACGATTTCTACCTGATAAATTCCCCTTCACAGGGACAGTGCCATTTACAACTATTCCTGGCAGAATGCCCCTCTGTACCCAATGGAACCAAGAGAAACCAATGGAGTGTGACTGAAATCTTTCTTTTATTGCAATGGGGATCTCCCAGGTTTTGAGTTAGTCATAAAGAATTAAAGAAAACACATTCCAAAGCCAGTTAATTTCATCTATGTTGGGGTAAAAAAAGTCATTAAAAGGTCTGTCTCCTACTAGGAAAGTTTGATATACAAGGTCTGTTTGCTTTTAACAGTCCATCTCTACTGAAAAGTGTGTAAACAATTACACGGTCCAGAAAAGACAGCAAAGAGAGGAAAAATCCTACAGACTTCAAGCTGACAAAAGCTCTAGTTCACTGCTTTTGAATATAATACAACATTTCCAATACACCAGTCTTTGGTGATTTTTAAGTTGTATTTCAAAGTAATTGAGTGTTTCAGGGACCCTGAGCTCTGGTAACAGCTTTCTTAGCTGGTGATTGTCCTTTCCTACTTTACTTGTTATAAGTTATACCATCTACTTGAAACTTCATCCTGTTTTATAGAGTTTTAAATAACTTGGGTCTTCATCTGATTAAAGTGTCTCCAAATTCTGGTATTTTATACTCTTAATTATCTATTTAAAAGAAACCCACAAAAAACAATAAAACAAAACCCAAAGCAAACCCAACAATAAAATCAATCAAACAAACAAAACAAAAGTCCCCTCAAAAGGTTGAATTAGTACATGAAATTGATCACCATAGATTTGATGCATTTTGCTCTGAGAGTGAGCTAAGATATCATAGCTGACCGCTTAGACTTTTGCCTGTCTAAAGCACTTGTAGAGAAAGAAGCATCTCATTTCAGATTGTAAACAAGGTCTTTTACTGAAGTCTTCATGGAAGAAAATATTTGCAAGTTCAAGAGATGGTTCATTTCACTTACCTCACATACTAATTTTAGTGTACATTAGGGCTGCTACATGTTCCCTGAAAAAAAATTGGGCTGCAAAATGAAGGTGAGCAAAACCTACTCTCAGAGAGTGTTTTAGGATAGTTGGGGCCAAAGCCCTGCTTCCAGGAGGCTAGGAGAACTGAGGCAAGGCTCTCAGGACCAACAGACACGGGGATTTTAGGGCACATCTTGACAGCTAATGGTAACCTGCCAGACCAAATGAAAGCTACACGTTATCCCAGTTTGGACAAGTAACTTGTTTGGAAAACACATTGCAGGAATGAGACCAGAGGCTGAGAGATATATGATGAAAAGATTAATGAGGTGTGGTAGTTGCAACACCCTGATAGGGGTGATAAGCTGCTGATGGGGGTGATTAGCTTGTCAGGTAGAGGCCCAGTGGCCCTTAATACTGCCTCAGCTTCAGCCAGGTGGAAGGTGGAAGAAGGATGCTAAGGTTTCATGGTTCTGTTCCACCCTTAAGCAAGACCCATAGCCCTAGAGCAGGCTGGCCAAAGGTAATCCTTATCCCTCATTTACATATAATAAATACACCAAAATGGAAAATTGTCTGTGCTGCCCCAGCCCCCTCCCCCCCCAACCCTGCACTGTCTGTGATGGCAGCAACAGATAATTTGACTACAATCAAATTTTTAATCAAAATATACTTTTTTCTCAAAAGTATAAATTTGGCATTTGAGCTCATCCATAGCATGAGATGAGCATATGACCCCACTTTGCAGACAAGTCAGAGAGCTTGCTCCTCTCTCCTCCTTAAAGCAGGGATGCCTCTTTGGTAAGAATTGCACATCTAAGTTGAATGATAGCTGGGTGGAACTAAGCTTAATGAATTACCAATTGTTGGGGCTTTCTTTTCTACATAAGCTCAATTAATTGTTGGCTAGCTTTGGATTTTAGTGCTAATGTGAAGTACAGTAAGTGAAATTCTCAGTGGAAATTCCCAATCTTTATTTATGTTTGCTTCAATAAACTACGTTATTTGTGAAAGCAGGCTAAGCAAATTGGGGCTATTTAGTCTGGAGAAGGCTGCATGGAAACCTCATAGCAGCTTTCTGGTATCTGAAAGGGGACTACAGGAATGCTGGAACAGTCTGCCCAATTAAATTAGGAATGCTTCATCCCTGGCAGTGTTCAAGGTCAGGTTGAACACAGCCTTGATCAGCCTGGTTTAGTGGGAGGTGTCCCTGCCCATGGCAGAGGGATTAGAGCTAGATGATCATAAGGTGCTTTCCAACCCAAACTATTCCATGATTTTACGAATCTGCAATCATGAAAGTTATAATCAGAAATAAAGCCCAGCCAACCCCAGCCCCTCTTATCCCTGAGGACTGGCTGTAACACGAGGGGTTTTATTTTCTGCCTCTTTCTATACTCTTAATGTAACAGAAAACAGTCAAATACAGATGACAGTAATTTTGTGTAGAGAAAAATACCCTGGTATTACTCCTAAGTAACAGCCTGTGTCAACACTACAACAAGAACAAGGGAGACTTGTGGTTTGCTGACTGCCAACTCCTCATGAAACCCTTCAAAGCACAAGATGGGACTTTTCACTATTTTCGTAATCCCAAAAAGTTAGTGAGCCTGAGGCACTTCTGAAGCCCTGTTCCTAATTATCAAAATATCCTATATATTGAATTCTGAAGGGAAATGTTAGTGTTTGTGGTTTCAGGATTGTTTTCTGTATTTTGTAGTGTGGGGACAGCCATTTTACTAGCTAAATCAGAATTTTTGACTAGTTTGTTTGTTTGTCTGAAAATACACTTTTTATTTTAATATTTCTGTTCCAGCACCCATAATGAACCCAAAATACTGTAGTAATCTGCAGGAGCAAAATAGTATGAAACAGCAGGGCACATGTCCTAACAAATACACTGAATACAACCTGTCTCCTAGCATAAGCTCTGTACTGCACTACTCATGCTAGTATTGTCTGGGCAGTTTCAAGTATCACATCCCTTGGAATTGTAAACAGCTAGACAATTCATCCTGAAGGGATCTAAAATTGTAGTCACATTTTGGAGGAAAGGCAATATGTACATTCAGAGTGTTCAGACTCTGGAAACTAAATTTTCTAATGACAGAAATGGGTCCTTGAAGTCCATAGAAAATGTACTCATGTATCTTAGGTTAAATCAAATCCTTGTTCACAAAGTAAATTAATTCTATTGACATATGATTTTAGTGTCAAATGTTTGAAGATGTTTTCTTTTGTGATGGAGTAATACATAAAAGAAGCTGAATTAGGCTTATATTAGATGTTTCATTTAATTTATTATGGCATCCTTTTAGATGTGAAAATATCTTTAATTTCAAAATGGAAAATTCCTTTGAACTGAGAAATAAAATCTTTTGCATTGCAACTTAGAGAGATACTTTAAAGTGTTAAAAACCCTTTTCAACTATTACTTAGGACTGCTTTCAATTTACTTTCCTTCTCAGGAGCATTTTTAGTTCTAATGAATCATCATTTTCTAATGAAAAAAAAAATCAGCATGAATTTCTTAATCAGCCCTATGAAAAAACCCAACCGGAAAGTTCTGCTCACCACAGGCATGGTCCCCTCTGCACAAAGCTATTTAAGGTCAAATTAATCCAGTGAGTCATTTTGTCAGCTGGCATGAGCCAGCAGTTTCCCTGAAGACAACAGATATATTGATCTATCATTTCTGGGAGCATAAATGTAAATTTTCTAGGTTTTCCATGGTACTTTACCAGATTGGTACTTTACCAGATTTGCCACTTCTGATGCTTTATGTGAATGATGTTCCGTTAGACAGGTTTTCAAGGTGGTTGTAATGTAAGATAGCTAACAAATAATTTCTGTGATATGAGATCTACTGTAAAATCTCACATGAATTAAACAATCCACACAATGGGTGAGGCCAAAGAGCTACCACCCAGTCCTCTCCTATCTCCAGCAACAACCTGTAGCAGAGGCTTTGGGCTGAGACTGAAGATTGTCCTTCGACAGATGTCTCTCTCCTTTCTTGGTCCCGCAAAGAAAACAACCACAGGCCTTTTCCTGTGCATTGGAAATGCCTTCCATAATGTTAAAAAAGATAAAACATAATATGGTAAGAAAACAGATAAAAATAGTTTTGTGGTTCTGACAGAAAGTGTGCCTCCTGCTTGTCTTTACTCTCTGTTAATCCATTTCTGTTCTGTGAAAAGACTGGAACCTGGCAGCAGTGGGAAGAGGTGTCTGCCTGCTTTGGGCAGCTGGACCCTTTAGGGACCAGAGGGAACCTTCACCTTGGAGAGAACCAGACCTTTGTAGTTGAAGGGATTTCCCGGAGAATGGGGCAGGGAAAGCAGGTAGAGGACAGGGACCCTGCTATACCACTAGGAATTGAACAGCCTCTATACAGAGCAAAGAGCAAAGCTCAGCCCTCCAGATTTGATGGAAAGCCAATTTTCTTGAGGGGTCCTGAAAAGACCATGTGGAGCTACTGCAAAATAATTAAGAATTTGAAGTCTCTTTTATCCTAAGTATTTTTGAAGAGAAAATAGGACTTTCTTGCAGTTCCATCTGTAGGTAGGAATGAAATGTTATCTATTTACAAATTAGTTTAAAATTAAAAGGTATTTTAAAGGTAAAGTTAAAGTCAACGTTACCTTACAGTAAAATTGCAAAAATAAGAAAGCATTGGTTTAATGGAACTTGGCTAACTCCCCTCACCTTATGAAAGGTGATGAGCAACCACTAGCGTTAAGACATTTTACTTATCTTGTCAATGAAGGAGTATGGGGATAGTGCTGTTCAATGGGATGCAAACCTTGCGGGAAGCAATTTACTTGAGTATGTGGACGTAAAATGAATTAGAAGATGATACCTTGGTACCTGAAACATTGTGACTACCTGATCATGGGGGAAAAAAAATAGTTCAGCATTCAGAAAACCCAACCAAAGGAGTTGAAGGTGATTAGATAGAAATTGGTTTTATTTTTTTTTTATCAAAAGATTCTGAGAGCCTTTTATTATTTCATTCAAGAGGAAATTATTAAGAGGGAAATTCATAAACATAAGTAAAGAATCTAGAAAGAAAAATCCAGTTTCTCAAGATTATATCTTGGGCCTAGAATATCAGGCAGAAGGTTTGTCCATACATACATATGTATTACAGGCACATTCAGGGATATACTGCACATGTATTTGCTATATTGGAAGGCATACAATTCTTTATAAAGTTGATATCTTTATACTGTGGATTAAATTCTACTCTCCAGGGCAGCAAGCATGATAGCAATGGCTGACTGGGTCTTCAGACTGTAGTTGCATCAGATCTGAATAGTGAAGCATGTTCTACTACTCTTCAACATGCTTCAACAAGCATGGCAGATTCACTGTTTGGGATTCTTAATTTTCTTTTTTTCCACTTAATTTTTAACTTTATTTTTATTTTGGTTTATTACCACATTTTCACTGGTTTGCTAATTGCCATGTTTCACTCACTTTTTTTGAAGTCTGCATCAGCCTTTATGCACCTGAGTTTAGGCTGACTTCCAGTTTCACCACCTTGGACCTTTTCATTTCCATCCCGTGAAAGAGAATTAATTCAGTGAATAGAGGAATAAAATATATTTCAGGTATCTAGTTTAAGCTTTTTAAAAATTAATTTTACAGGGATTAATTACATTGGCATCACAGACACATGACAGTGTAATTTTGACTTGCCTGCAGCAACACAAATATCACATCTCATCAGCTCACTCTTAGAAGCAGCTTTGTGTTAGGAAGTGATCAGCTTGAGACATTTGTGTCTGATCCTTGTTACTTCAGGAGTCCATCAGGGAGTGCAGTCAGGGTATTTCTACTCATACTAATTCCTGTGATTATTATGATTAGTTGTTGCTGCTCCAGGAGATCCCTAGAAGAAGGTGTGATGATGTCTATTCTTATATATGAACTGGATCATAACTGCCAAGAAAAAAGATCCTTCATTCTCTCCTAACACTTATTTCAGTTAAGTTTTTCCTCACTTTAATCTACCAGTGGCAAACCAGATATCAGATGACTTAGTGGAAGGCAGAAAAGAAGGGAGGGAGGGAGAGAAGAAGGAAGATAAAGAGGAAAGGAGGAATAGTGGAAGGAGGGAAGGAGGAATAGTGGGAAGTAGGCAAGGAAAGGAGTGAGGGAAAAGGGGAAGGAAGCAATAAGCACATGGATTTCCCTTATTTCTGTTAAAATGCTTTTGCACCAATTATTTCACAAAGCACAGGTTAAGAGATAACCTACCCTTGGAAGCAGCATGCCTGAATGTAGTAAAGGCAGTAAAATAAATGCAGACTTCTCCTTGAAAAAGTATGTCATTGTACTGAAGAGCAACAGCAAATATCGTGGCCTGCGATTCCTGCTCGGGTAAAGATCAAGTAAGAAAATGAGATTCTCAGCTGCTGTAAAATGGCCCAACACTATTCAGTCTTTCCCTCCCTCCCTCTCTCTAGGTTTTTGTTTTACAGCTTAGCTCCCTTTTCTCAACTTCTCCCACACTGTGAAAATCCCTGTACAGTGTATCAAATTATTTTCTTGACTCCATCAATAAGTTTAAAGCTTTTTTAAGACTTAGCAAATGGTTCCTCTAAAATATGACTTAAAAATTCATGCTGACCTTTCTTAATTTTAAGATAGTTGAGTATCAAATTGTATTGGTTTACAATTTCAGTCCATTTTGCAAACACAGGAAAAAGGCTTTATGGAGGACTGAAAAAAAAGGGAACATTTCATTCCCCTGGAACCACAGAACACTTAAATGATGCGTTAAACATCATACTGAGTAGTAAGGCAACATTATGCTTGAGTTCCTCTTGTTCCTTTAGGACTCTTAGATGAGGACCATCTGGCCATGACAACTTGTTACTTACTAGTCATTTTCTCAGTTTCTTTAAAAATTCTCCTTCTGACAGGTCATTTTAAGATGACCCTTAAAGCACTTTCCTTATTAAAAAAAAGAGAGAGAAAAAATCAGTGTGGGAGCCATGCTCAGCTTTTCTGAAATGAATACTGGTGTAAAAATTCAGGTTTATGTTGTGGTCCTATCTTCCTGGAGTACTACTTTTACACTTCAGTCATTTGATAACCTAATACTCTCCTTGGCAGGCATCCTGCTTCTGGTGCTTTCAGTACATTTAGTTTTTGGTTTTATGCTTTAAGTGAGGTTCCTCTAAATTGTTTTTGGCCTGCCTTATTATGGTTTTAAGTTTCATTCATCTGTTTATTCTGCGAAATGATTCATTTTCTATTGACTTACCCCTGAATGTGTTGATCATTTATGAGGCAGCAGCAAAACTGAAGGACTTGCAGGTCATTTCTATATGGAGCCCAAACGAGAAAGAGCAGAGCAACATTACTTTCTTATTTTAATTTATACACTTTGCTTGGAACAATGAACATGTCACTAATCCACTGTTCTTTTGTTCAGAGCTAGAAGTATAGTCTAGTGCCATTGGAGGGGACCCAGGGAGGTCCCCAATAGCAGGCTCAGCCCTGAGGTCAGAACAGGTTGCCCTGGGTTTTATCCAGTCAAGTTTTCAAAACCTCCAAGCATGGCAACTGCACAACCTCTCTGGGCAACCTGTGCCTCTGCCCAACCATCCTCATGGTGGAAATATTTTTCCCGATGTACCTTTATAACATCTTCTGTCCTCCTGCCATGAAACCTGATAACCCTCTTCTAGGCAATGGCAAGCTGCTAGTAAGCCTGTCTCACCAAAGCTGTCTCTTTTCCAGGCTGAATAAGCCCAGTTCTTTAAGCTTCTCCCTAAAATGCATGTGCTCCAGCCCCTTGGGCACCTTGCTGGCCTCCACTGAGCTGTCTCAAGTTTTACAATGGCTTTCTTGTCTTGGAGGGCTCAGAACTACCCAGTCATTCCTGAACTAAGCATTCCTTTCTTGCCTCTGAACACTGCTAGCCTGCAGTCAACCACAAGTTTTGGTGGCTGGATGTCACTTTCTCCCAGTGCAGTATTCCATAATCTTAGCCAAAACCAGCCATGGAATCTAAGTTAAAACCAGGGGAGATAGGAGTCTGCCCAAGTTATCGTGTGAACATTCCCTTGCAATGAAAGGGACAGGTGCATCAGACACTCTCTTGCATTCTGAATTCTACAGGAAAGAGCAAGGAACCTGGACAGTGGGTTGCTGTACAATGCAGCTTAGTGGGTAAGTGCAGGTACTACCCATATGACATGAAAGGGAAAGGGGACTGTTACCCCCCTGTGTACAGCTGCTGAAAGTACCCCTCCAAAAGGTCTAATGAAGAAGTCAAAACAGCATGTTACCTACTTACTAATATCCATGTAACTCTCTGAGAGGCAGTCATGACATTGTTTCCTGGTTTTAGTTAAAACTAATCATAGCTTTAAGGGGTACCTACTATAGGTACCTTCCCTAGAAAACCCTACTGATAAGTAAAGCTTAGTATCTACTGCACATTGGTCTTGCTTAATAATGGGAGCTAAAATGGTTGCTCTTTGTTTCTAGCCATTTCACAGGATCATACAATCACAGAACAGCTGAGGTTGGAAAGCACCTTTACAGGAAAAACAAAACAAAACCTTAAGTAAAATTTCATACATTTTAGTTTGAGCCCATTGCCTCTTTTTCTTTCACTGTGGATCACCAAGAAGAGTCTGGCTGTCTTCTTTATTCCCCTTTTCCCCATCAGATACTTAAACACACTGATATAAGCCTCCTGAACCTTCTCTCCGGGCTTAACAGCCCCAGCTCTTGCAGCCTTGTGTGCCAGATGTGTCAGTCCTTAAATAACTTTTGTGGCCTTCCTATGGACCAGCTGCAGCATGCAAATCTCTCCTGTATTGGCCAGCTCAGCACTGGACCCAGAATACCAGTTGCGTCAAGCCAATACTGAGCAGGGAAGGACCACCTCCCTCGGCCTGCTGTCCATGCTCTGCCTGATGCAGGAGGCTGCAAAGGCAAACTTCTCCTCACTGTTCCTTCTTCCCATGCAGATACTGAAGATGTACAGAAATAGCTGCAATCAGGCCAGAGTGGCCAGTCATTGCCTTATCCACTTCTACAACCCAGGCACCAATACATACCAAGAAATTCACTTGCTGAATCACTTATTTCTAAAAAGAACTATATCTCAACTAACTATAAGCATTTTTTTAAAGACACAGCTGCTTATTCAGCACTGCTGATAAGAAAATTTCCTTCGGAACAGACTGTTGATGCAATGTTATGTAGACCATAAATTGTCTTCACCTTCCAAACCCGTTAAATTTCCTGTGCCAGTCTCTCACGAGGGTCTAGTCCACAGTACCATCTAGTGGCGGACCTTGAGATGACCATGCCCGTCACAAACACGCTCTTAACCGTTGACTTTTTTTGCAGTCTCAATAGAACGATAAAATGTATGAAACATCCTCTTATTCTTGGAAATAGTACCATGTGGGATAGCATGAGAAAAACTCACCTTGTCAAGGACTGAGAGGAGTTAGCTCTGATGGTGAAATTGCCCATCCAGGACCCTTATGAGCATGATTACTAATGACTTCTCCCAGAGGTGACCTGTTAAAAAGATTGTTTGCCACCCTGAAAAATATAAAAGAATTTACCACTGAGTGAAGAAATGAAGAATATTTCTGAGACTTCTTTTGAAGACAACAGGGGGAGCTTGCTTTCTCCTGACTTGCACAGCCAGTAGTAATTCTGTCATACTTCTTTAGAAACTGCTCCAAGTTAGAGTACACGTATCTGACTTCCAGATGGATATCTTGGTATTGCTGTTTAGGTAACTCCCTTGACAAATGAACACTGGACAGCATATTTACACTGTATTCAAATTATGTGTACTCTCAGTTAATTTAGCTGTTGAACAAGACTATAGTAATGCCTTTGGCTTTGATAACAAAAAGGTAGTATGGCATTGTGTTGTAACACAGCATGAACACCGAATTTCTTGTATTAACTAGCCTGTCATACTTTCAATGCCATTCTAGGAGTAGCTTGTGCAGAGCTTTCTGGATATTCTATTGTGATTCTTTATGCATTATAAAGTGTTAAATTATAACAAATTAATTTAAAATAAAAAAAAAAAACAAGAAAAAAACACACCAATATCCAGAAGAGATCAGGGAGAACTGACAACCGTTCCTTAGGCAAACAGCATGCAACAGTAATTGTTGTGAAGCTGTTTAATTAAGTAACAACATCTTTACTCTCTGATTTTGTAAAACACATTAGTGCAAAGTGTTGCTTTTTGTACCAGACCTACTGGAAGTGGAATAAACCCTGTTTGTTGCTTTCTAGGCGTCTTACATAAGGTCATAAGAACCAGAAATAAGAAATCTAGCTCTCATAGAAAGGCATTTCTCGAAACACATCAATTTAGTGAGCTCTAACATATGCTGTTTCAGTGGCTGAAATGAAATGTAGATAGAAGAAATGGTGCTGAGTTATGAAGCCTCCCACACAGGAGGCAATGAGCTGAAATGAGGGAGGATGGCCTCTCAAGTTGCAGAGCTTCCAAGGAAGCTTCTAATAAGTCAAGAACTCAAGCATGCTCACATAGTTGTGGACCTTCAGAAGAGAATGCAGTGTGAGGACTCACGGCCCGTAAGCTTGTTTTCTCAGATGTGACCCAATGTCATCAGAGTCTTCTGCATCTAGTTTCTTATTCATACCTTTTGTTTTCAAAGGATTAAAAATGTAAAAATTAAAAGGATTAGAATACATACACATAAAACTTCTTACAAGGATTTCTAGCCCTAGTCAAGCCTGCACATTTTTAGTATGGTAGCCAGTTTTCAGTATAATTTATGCAAACCCATTTTTGTCAATGAAAGACAGTCTATCAGTTTAAGAGCTCATATAATGATTCATAGGTGATGCTTTTGAGCATGGAGTTCAGGATTTTTTTCTCCCTTCAGCTCTAAAAGTTATATAGCTATTTTGGGAGAAATTACTGCACTTCTGGTCTCTAAAAGATGAAACAAAGAAATGGAGGGTGAAGACTAATTTGCATGACCAGTTCTACTTGTACTCAGTTTGCACTGCAGTGTTGGGATTTAAGTGAAATTTTAAAAATGGTCTGGAAAAAACTCTTAAACCAACTCTACAATTTTGCCTCATCACTACAACAATTTGAGGTATTCTATCACAGTCATAGGTCTTGTTTCCGAAAGGTTAGTACAGCTCAATAACAAAAAGTGAGTCTGACCCTTCAACAAACATGCATTCTTCCATTTGGGAACATAGCAAATCTGTAAGATGGTAGACTTGCTGTGAACATGCTAAATGCACCAAACAGCATGTCTTCTGATGGATGACATCACCAATACCTGACATATACTTGACTGCTATAAAGTGTAAGTGGAAGAAACTTGTTTTTTTTTTAAATACAAAATAAATGTATTTCTAAAAGATTTTGTATTTGAAACCACTTGGACATTACTGCACAATCTTCATTATTTTCAAAGGTTTTGTTATTCTTTAAAGGTTTTTTTACTTTGCATCTTGTCACTTTGATTTCTATTGATAACAATTTGCATTTGCTAGAGATATGGCTTTCTCAAGTCTTTAAAAGAGGATGTTTACAGAGTAGCAAAATTTGTTTTCTAAGATCTCTTGATATATATTTTAGTCTTACAAGTTCCTATACCCTTGAAACAGACTTGTTGAAACACTAGTCAGACCATTAAGGCATTTCTGATGTTTTTCTTTCTTATGTTTCCTGATTCATACTTCTGAAAGGCCTATTGTTCACGATACAGCTGCACTTTGGTGGTAATAAACACTTTACAGTTCTGTCTTTTACTACCAAAAATACCATTCCTATGATATACAGTAGTAGTTACCTGTAGTATCTTTCATTTAGATTACAACATTGTATAGAAAGAAAGCACATTATATAATCCAAGCAGACAATAAATATGAAGGAATGCATAATATGTAATCCTTTTTTCCTCTTTAGGTCACCTGGGAGCCTTACAAAACATCAGGGTTATGACTAGAATCATGAGAAGAAAAGATTAGCGAATCACTTAGTCAAAATAAGTATTAAACCTACTGCTTAATACACTGTGAAGAGAATATAGAGCTCTCAAGGTTTTTTTTTGATGATATTAAATCATAAAAAATCTACCAGATTTCAAGCTGCCAAATTAGCTTCTAGTTTTTGTGCTGTATTAAAAAAATAAACACATCAAAGACGCCTTGAATGAGAGAGACTTTCACATTTGGTGAACGTAGGTCAGTCTAGGTGAGCTCCCACAGGACATCTGCACAAAGCAAAATGCAATTCAGTGCTGTAGTTATAGATAAACATTAAGAAGGGTGTTTTTATATCACTCACAGTAGGACTCAGAGCAGAAGCAAGCAGACAGTTTGGCAATATGGAAGGGTTCTAAACCAAGAGGTGAACCAAATAAAAGGAGATCGAATCAAGCTGACTGACAGTCAGAAGGGTGACAGAAATGCATGAATCAATGTCCTGAAACCACAACTCTTTATGATGTGAACTGAGGAACATTCTGCAGTTCTTAATTTGAGGCAGTAGGAGACAATAGCTACAAAAGTAATGAACATCCAGAGCAGAGACAGGCCAGTTATGAGGGGTTAGGATACAGACAAACTATCATCAGGAAAATGAGTTCCTGATCCTGAGATAGAAATAAACATGGTGTGGTAGGTCCAGAGGACCTCTTCTGTTTGTTTTTTTCTTTGTGATGGAGGCAATATCTGTGTATTAGTAGAATCAGTAGGACTTCCTGACTAAATACATAAAAAGATGAGACCTGAAACCAGAGGCAGTAAATATTAGAACTAAAATGGGAAACTTTCCAAATGGAAGACCAAAGACCTCATTTAAAGAATGAACATCAGAGTAGAAGAGAAAAAAAAGATTTAGTCAGGAAATTAACCTAGAGATGTGGCCTATCTTTTCTCTGCTTTCCTTCTTCCTTCCTCAAACCACCAATGAAAAATCTCAAGCAAGCGAAATATAATCTTAATTTAAATACCACTTTAAAAGAAATATAAAATCTCTCAGAGATGTAAAACCCAAGACATCTACTTTGTTTTCCAAGGAAACCACAAAATTGGTTTTATGCTTTGGCTTCTAAAAATATCTTAATGAGCTGACTTTCTTACAATAGTTAAAAATTAGACAATTTCAATTCTTACACTGAGACTTCATCACTCTTCAGTAATGCTGCTTCCTGCTGGATTTTGGGTTTCCTGCTTCTTTGGGGATTTTGTCTAACTGCACACAAAAGCTATGGCAGCATCCCAACATGATATATCGTGAATAGGTGAAATCAAACTTTTGTGTGCTGCACTAAGAGCAAGACTCCAGAGGTCTCTCACATTACAGACCAAAGGCGCTAATTAAGTCAGGTCATAATGACTTAACAACGGGGTGAAAAACTCTTTTGTTTGTCTAAGAACTTGTTTGCCTATCTTGGACATACTGCACATTCTTACTGGAATTTAGTACAGTTTCGTTAAATGTTATTTTCAGTAACTTCTAGATATCAACCATGATGGTAAACTAACTGAGTTTTTAACTCTACATGAAGATTATGAAGCTCTTATTATTTACTGCCAACACAAAGAAATATGATTATGGGTAAAACATTATTAAACCAGACTAAAACAACTATCCTGACTTTTATATTCAAGTAAAACATTCAATTTCAATTACAACAGATAAGTTTTATAATTTTATTTTATTAAATAATGGAGGCAGATGGTAACAGTTCAAAAAGGATAATGAAAAAAACTGATCAAAGAAAAAATGTTGGCTTTGAATTTATGTTCAACAATATGGGCAAACAGAAGAGATTTCAGCAAGTCTGGGAAAGAAATATAGCCCAGTACAGTCCAGAGAAACAACACAAATTAACAGTTTGATGAATAGTACCATGTTAATTTTTACAATATCTCACAAAGATATAATAAAGTTCTATTCAAGTAGAATTAATTTTACATATCTTAAAAAGATAAACAGGGTATTTTAAAAACTACTGCTTTAAAAATATATCACCAATAATCCTAGATTTTTTTCTCTGGTAGGAAACAAGTGAGAGTTAATGCAGTTTCAGATTACTGATTTTTTAAAAACAAAGCAGCACCACATTGAATCCACTGGTCTTGGTTTCCTCCACAAGGTACATCAATGTTTGCCACCACGCGGTCCCTCTCCACACTAGTGTAGACTGGTAAAGATATGCATTCCTCTGGAGAATATGGACCATATGCATCCTGTCAACAAACAAGCACTTAGTTATCACCTAGACAACAAAACACGAGAAAGGAATAATCTGCAATGACATGGTATCTAAAGCTAGATTGTAAGATACAGTTCAGGTGCTTCAGTCTTAGGCAGGCAACTCTTGGTTCAGGCTACAGAGAAAGATTACTAACAGAGATTTCAGAAAATTTCATAGAATCATAGAACAGTTTGGGTTGGAAGGGACCTTGAAAGGTCATCTAGTCCAAGCCCCCTGCCATAAGCAGGGACATCTTCAACTAGATCATACTAATACCAATCACTGTCACAGTTGGGTTTCTTTGATACTTCTGGAAAACAGGCCATTTCCATGAAGCGCCTAAATAGGAAATTACCAAATTAACTTTAGGCATTCAGATTTGAACTGACTGCTTTGAATTTCCTGCTGAATTTAGAGTTCCCGTTCTCTTATACATGTACTTTCCTTGCACAACATTAGCAGTACTGCTATTACAAAGATCGCACTTAGACTGTAAACACCACTTAAGGAAGGACTTCAGTTGAAGTCATAGCTTTACCAGTCTGTATCTGGATGAGCAAGCAATGCTTTATTCTGGGAACAGGAACAGCTCCCTTCCGCTTTCTGTACTACAGACTGCTTGTGCCTTGGACAGTTTCATGGTAGGGCTTTGCACAGGACATTGTCCCTATGCATGGCTACAGAACTGAGCTCAAAGACTCAGTTTAGACTTCCTACAGCATGTGATTTGGTTTTCAATTTATGTTGCATTTATTTAGTGTAAATAATTCAGGGTTTGATTCAACTGATATATATTAAGCATGTTTCCTGTCACATTCAAAATCTCCCTTCCTGTCAACAGGAAAATGTGGCAATATTTTAAAAAATCAAATAACAAAGCAGCACAGTTGTCAGAAAGGAATCTGAAACAAAAATGAGAGTCTTTTTAATGCAAATCACATCAAATGGGAGTTAGTGAAGCTCCAATATTAGAAAATAATTAAAAACAGGAAAAAGGAAACATGCAAACAATAACTGTTTCAAGCACTTTGCCTTGCATGTCAAGTGTAAGCCATTTCTGAAGAATTCTGTTGTTCCTTTTGAAAATCAACTTCCTGTGTCTTTTGAACGTCACTGTTTAAATCCTTACAGAAAGTTTGTGCACTGTAAGAGAACAGCTAATTAATGAGCAGTTTGTCAAAAGAACTCATCTGTTCTCAGGATTATACTTGCCACTTATATCCCTTGGTTAATGCTACTGAAGAAGACAAAATGCTGGCCAGTCTGAGAGTAAAGTATTAATCAGAGAACTTAAATTTTGCCAAAGCTGGGAGGCCAAAAGTTGGCCAGTTTGCCCTGAAAGACCTCTTTTTACACGTTTTTTGGTCAAAAAAGCTGTTCTGCTTTTCTCAATCCCGTTGATGTTTTAAGGAATCACATTATTTGAGGGTTCAAATCATTCTGTGGAAGTCTTTTTGAACCATAAATCCTTATGTCCTTGGCTTAAGCACAGTTCAAACATTCTCTTTGTCTAGACTGCCTCACACACAGTTCCATCCCCTATGGATATCTACCAGTGAATTAAAACTGGAAAGGACCTTCACAGTTTAATGAGAGTAAGCATTATGTTAATAGCTCAAAATACTCAGTTTTGAGCATTTGCAGCATTTTAAGGGGGCTCTCTCAGAGAAATTCTGCAAGATTTTCTTTTTCTTTTTCTAAAGATTTCTCTATTTTAGTTTGGTTGAAAATGACCTCAAAGTATTGCATTATAAATATATAGATTTTTGCTCACTAGGTTCTGTAAGGTATATTTATAGGGGAAAAAAAATAAACCCCTGAGAATCCTAAGACACTATATTCTACTTCATGCACTCTTCTACACAGAGGATAATGAGATGAGGGGAAGTACATAATGTCCAGATTCTGCCTTGGTTTCTGAGAACAGTGTTTGAGTGTGGTCCACTTTTCTAGAGAAGCCCACAGAAAACAACTTAAGGGCACAGCAGTTCAGAAATGCTCTTCTTAGAGACACCTTATATTTAAAATCTGGGCAGTTGACAAGTTTTGGCTTGTGTTTTAAAATAATTATATTTGAGTCCAGCACAAAGACTTCAGTTGCTATTAATTTCAAATATGAAGTACATTGGAAGAAGTTTAATTCACTTATTATTGAACTATCTCACTTCCATGTTTTATAGATCAAGCTCTCTGCTGATTGATGTCCCATATAACTTCTGGATCTTTGAAGTTTAAGGTACACAGATTGTTATTCAGAAAAACACTTAATCTGTATTATCTCTAACACAAGATGAATGTTTTTCAGAACAAAGACAGGGTTACTTAAAATCCTCATTTTCAGTGTGCATAAGATAAACATTTAGTGTTGCCACGTAAAACCCTGTATATTGTAATCCTACCCCACCCATCACTAAGTCTATATACTATGATGTATGGTAATTCCATTCTTAAAAGGGGCCTACAAGAAAGAAGGGGAAAGACTTGTTAGTAGGGCCTGTTGCAATAGAACGATTTAAACTAAAAGAGGGAAGATTCAGGCTGGACATGAGGAAAAAAATCTTTACGATGATGATGGTAAAACACTGGCACAGGTTGCCCAGAGAGGTGGTGGATGCACCATCCCTGAAGAAATTCAAGGTCAGGCTGGATGTGATTCTGAGCAACCTGATCTAGTTAAAGATGTCTTCACTTATAGCAGGGGGCTTGGGCTAGATGGTCTTTGAAGGTCCCTTCCAACCCAAACTATTCTATGATTGTATGATTATCCTGTGCACCACCTTTCATGTAAATTAGAAATCTGTTTATTTCTCTGTACAAAACAAGCCTTGTAAACTACTACAGAATTGCAAAATCTGTCACTGGTAGACTTTGTAACAGGGTTTGTGGCTCTTTGTATCTTTTTTCTTTTTAATTTTCAGTGTTTTCTTTCCCATCAAAGCTGGGAGCAGTACTGCTGATGCTGGCTACTATTCACTTCTGTGTTCAAAGTTTAAATCTTGACTATTATACTCCTAATGCTATACTATAATACAATGCCATACTTCCAGTGCTGGAGGTAACAATGAGGGAAAACAAAAAAATAGTTGGGATACAATAATGTGCTAGCAATGGTGCTCCTTGCACAATAACTTTCACAATATACCATGAATCTCCTCATTGCCATAATTTCTGATAATTAATAAAATTAATTTTAACTGAAATTTCAACTACTTGGGTCCCATGAATTTTTAACATTCTTCAAACCTAGCCTTCTCAAGAGAGAGCTCTGCAGAGTTCTCAGGGTTGCCAAATAACAGAATCCTCCAGTTAATAAATGCATTTTCTTGATGAATCAATGTATACAGGACAGGATAAAAGGTGGCATTGTTTTTCATTTTATATATACTGCTAATTTTATTTATTCTGATAAAGTGGGAAAACCCTACATTCACCCCTATTTCTCACTTTCTACATATACACCCAATTCTTGGTGTAAATGTCTTGATATTTTTCTTTTAGATCTCTATGTGGGATTCTTCTCACCTATCTGTTCCAGAGTTGGAGGTCTAGGCTGTCTCTAGTCACATCTAGGCAGAGATTTATCCCAGTTACCTTATGCTTAGACAGCTATATTTTGATTAGGTGAATTCTGCAATAAGCTTTCTTTTAGAGATAGATGGTAAGTATAGGAATTCATAATTCATACACATCCCTGAATAGGTTCTATGCAATTTTTTGCTTTATTTATCAGAGATTGCTATTATAATTGGAGAGCAGATGAAGTAACAACTTCTGCTGTTAGAATTACTTCACTTTTGTCTTGCATAGTTCTGCAACCATTGGCATATTTTTAAATTAGTGGAAGTAGGAGAAAGGCTTTCTTTGCTTACAGATCACATCATATTCTCTTTTTTATGCTGCTGCATTTTAATTTAATGTTTAAAATGCAAAGAAAATATATTCTAGGAATGAACTCCCAAGCTCACATATGCATTTCCTAAATATACTTTTGAAAATACTTTAATATTTTTTAAGACAAGGAAAAGGGTATAACTGAAATAAAGCCCTTGATTTAATCTAAACAACAGAAGCTAAAGAATATTGATAAATTTATAGTAAGTTCTTGTTTTATATAGAAAAAAGTAACTGCTTTTCCTATTAGAGACAAAGATTTCTATATTGAAATAAGGGGGAAAACAGGTCAGCAACATCATACTGAAAAGCTACTACAGAGAAAAAAGCAAATTATGGGTCTTGAAAGTTTAAGGCTTTTAATAATTTAGTACCTGTGGAATCCAGGCCATGTAACAAGGGAGAACAGATGACACAGTGGGAGAGTCATGCAGATTTTCTGCAAGTCGATTTCCATCAAAACTGCAGCCTTCCAGTTGTAAGCCACTGATCTGCCGTGGAAATATAAAATATTCAAATGTATATAACAGACTTGGAATGTCAGTAATGATTACTCTGTGCTTTAATAAATGATGATCCTTTTTACTGTGACCAGTTTTTTAATAACAGGACACTAATTATTGTAATGTTGTGTGTGAGAATAGGAAACATGATTTAAAGCAAGATCTGGACCACACTTCAGTGTGAACTTCCAGTGATTTGGATTCATGGTCTTTGAAATGTTAGAGAGAAATATCTGTAAATGTCATCATTTATGAAGCTGCAGTTGCTTGGCATTACTTTAATGGAAATATGATAGCAATAGCCAAGTATACAGTCATTACAATGTCAAGAAGAGAAGAACAGTCACTGAAATAAGCATGATTTCCTACTTGGAAGTCTGGGCACAGCTTTCAAAGAATGGAATGCATGGTTACAGAGCTACTGCAGAGGCAAAAAAAAACCAAAACACAAATAAAGTGACATAATATGACAGAAAATGTTATTTAAACTAACCCAAGATTTCTTAAGTAAACTGTTATTTGGCAAAATTAAAGAAAAATCCCATACACTTCTACAAGTAACTATGCAATGTTTTATATGTAATATGATTTAAGTGCTTTCTTTTAATCAGTAAGTACTTTCAGCCTCCGAACTAAACATTTTCCCAGTACAAATTATAATAGTTTTCTAATATAAAAAACAATGATAGTCAGTGTTCTGATCTGCTGAAGTGAGAACTTCAATTTTAACAACAATAAAATTTAGCAGTATTTTGAAAGGCTAACGACAAACAGAAAAAAAGGCAAATGTCTAACAGCAGCTACAGTCTAAAAATCATGTCTGTTAAACTATCATACCAAAGCCCTGAATTAAATACAGGTTGGCTTTCATCAAACACAAGGCTCATAAAGCAGTGCTGAAACTACTAAATACAATGATATTGGAAACTGGTGAGTGACCACATAACCAAAATGGAGAAAAGTATCATTTTCTAATACTAATATAATCTTTCTAGTAAAGATTAGAAACTCTTGCAAGTTCTAAAAAGTATACTGAATTTTAAAAAGCAATGAGAGCATGATGTTACAATGAAGGATGGTATCATAGAAGATGTAATGAAAATAATTTGCTCAGGCAATTACAGTATTCTAAAATGATATATTTGGCAAGAAAAGTTGCAACAGTAAAACAGTGGGGATTACTGGAATGTTTCAAAAGCAGTGCTTTCCTCACAAGTGTTGGTTTTTTTTCTTAATGCTTTACTAACTGCATGCTAGCTAGGATTAGGTTTTTAGTAACTAATTCTTTTTTGACTGTAGATGGGGATTGTAGTCTTCAAAAGTTTGCTTCTTTAAAGTCGTATTTCTGTTCTGAGCTCAGGTTCTTTACAACGTGCATGAGGCACATGTACATGATAAGGAGGTTATGAAAGATTGAATTAAAAAAAAAAACCACAGAAAAATGCCGTGTTTCACCTTGGAAACAGTGACCAGAGAAGCAGCAACATTCTTTGAAGCTATATGTGCTCTGTACAGAATAGGACTCAATAATGTCTCTAGAACTGCGGTTAACCTGAACCAAAACAACCCGAATTGGAAAGCTTTGTGTAGTGTGACTTTTCTCTAACTTCCACAAATTATTATAAGAAGACCACAGTGAAACTAACTATATTTTTCAGACTATCTGGAATTGCAGAACATTATTTTTTTTTATCCTTCAATCTCCTGTCAGAAGCTTAGGGTCTTTTCTTTGTTATGAACGTGTGAGACTCCTCTCCCTTCTGCTGTCAAGTTTATTGTGATATTTCCTTTGAATATTCTCCAAGATCTTCAGGTCTGTTGCTTTTAAAGTACAGCGTTAACATTTGAAATTTGGTATTGTTTCTTTGCAGACTTAAAATCTCTCCACACAGACAGATTTTGGAAAAAGCAGGCTTCACCTAGTAAAAGAGAAGTTTGGGTGTCAATAGTCTTTAATGATAGCCTATGCACATTCCAGTACCACTTCTTCTGTCTTGCAAGAACAAAGGGTATGAAGAAAATATCATTAAAAGGCAGGAAAAGTTTTACTAATGATAATATGGAGGCTTTCCCACAGACTCATTCCTACTGCTCTCTGTTGTTAACATTGATACTTATACACCTGTTATATATCTGGCAATATAATCAAGGCCTTACTTGCTTATATGCCCAGGTCCTGGGTTACACTTCATCTTGCTACACCCTGACCGAATGATTTCAAAGCTCCAATTTATCCCTATCACACAAATATTAGAAAGATTAATCTTAACAGGTCTTTCTGTCCTTCCTGCATTCTGCAGGGAATTTTGTTATGGAGTTGAGTTTGATAAATATGTGAGTTTGTCAAAGTTATTGAAGGAACACTGGTCTGAGGAAGAGGTTTTAATATTCATTGTTAGGGTACACAAATGTCTGGCCATTGTGAACACGGCTAAAAGATGTTTCTATAGAAAACTATTGAAAAATCTTTCTACTGCACACATATTTCTTCTTTTGAAATTGGCAGATCCTTTGACATTATAGTTATGAAAAATAACATCACTGGATCTCCTGGAAAACTTCAACCAATCATAGAAACTCTTTTGAAGATGAAGACCTAAATTTTAACTTTGATTCAATATTAAAAGACATTAAAAAAAAACCAAAACACTGGAACAATGTACTTTCAGATACTGTTTGGCTGAGTGCTCACATAGCCATGTTCTCATTTCTATGGTGTAGAGCAATTACAAGTACTATGAAGGACGTGGATTTCACAGTATCTATAATTAGCATGTACAGTATTTTTGCAGTTCAGCTCACAGTAATGGCTGAAGTTGTCCTTAAATTTTTAAATTTGAATTCTAACAAAGTATTTGGTATTTTTTAACCTGGTAATAATTTAGTTTCAAAAATCTTGTGTTACAAATTATAGATTATCTTTCTTTAAAATACATCTGTGTTCATACTATGGTCCAAAGAATTTCCATTTCCAAAATTTCAAATTCTCTGCAATGAATTTTTCCTTACTATTTAATGTCATGATTTCCCATGAAACGATATAAACTACAGCAGACTTAAGTAAGTTACAGTTCCATTCCATTACCTCTACAGGCCTCCATCATAATTTCTTGATACTGCAGGAGGGAGGCGTTCTGTGAAAAAGACCTTTCCAGATGCCTTATAATAGTCTTTCAGTCAACTGCTAAAAGCACAGTTTTGGTGTTGATGTCTTGCAATACATTTTTGGTTTTCACTATTTATATTAAGCAATACCCAAGCTCATAGCACTTACTACCCCAGAAGTTTCTTACCATGTTTTTTCCTTTCTTTCATTCTTTTTTACAACAGAAAATTGAATGCCAAAATGAATGACTACCTACTTTTGTATAAACATACAATCAGTGCACAAAGCAAATAGAATAGATGCATTTGCATATCAGTATGTGATTATACTGCAACAGCAATACATTTTTAGTACCTATAAGCAATTGAACGTGATACTAAAGAAGATGCAATTTTGCACAGATTGATTCTAAATCAAATATTCATCACATTCTACTACGAAAAATATGCTCCACATCATACATCTGAACTGTCACCTGAATAAACATTGATAATTTAACATCAGATTTGATAATCTACCCCCATTAAGGTGTATTCTTGGCCTGATTGAGTGTTCCTCTGCCTACTCTGTATTTTGCTGAAATTGACAATTCTAGCACACTTCTGACTTAGAGATGATCGTGTATTTGAAATGTTTGGCACACAAAGATCATTCCAAATGTCTACAATTCATGAAGCACAATGCCATTTTTTAAAAGTTCAGGAAAACTGAAGAATCTTTTTATTGTACAGATCACAATTAGATTTGCATCTTCTTCTCTGTATCAGAACAAAGTCTAAGCCATCAAAAACTTAGAAGTCAAGAAAACAGTCATTGTCAGTGTGACTAAGAAAGTTAAACAAAGTATGTGAATCCTAGGTTTAAATTCAATCCTCAATCGCATTCCTAATTGTTCCAATAGTTAAAAAAAAAGATATTATATTAGAATAATTAAATATCCATTGATTCAAGGACTTGAGCATGACTCTCCCATGTCCCAGAACAGAGTTCCCCTACCATGTGAGTATAGAATCAATTCCCCCAGTGGAAACAGTTACACAAAGTGAAATAGCACCAGTAGCATAAATTGAGACTGATAAACCTCAGAATAGCCTGTACCATGATCTGGTTCTTGTAGGGGATGTGAGAGATCTAATTTTAAGCCTGCAGTCTCAATCATGTGAAGAAGGAACATGCAGTATCTACAAATGAATAATAATTTAAAAAAAACACCATATTTAGCATTTCTACCAGTTATTTAATC
Organism: Melopsittacus undulatus; assembly: GCF_012275295.1. Lineage (NCBI taxonomy): Eukaryota > Metazoa > Chordata > Aves > Psittaciformes > Psittaculidae > Melopsittacus > Melopsittacus undulatus. Next base: position 13,858,144 of record NC_047528.1, on the reverse strand, counting down.
ACAAACTTTCTGGTAATTTTAAGATCTATCTTACATAAGAATGGAGTGGCTTATCAAAGATTACCAAATTAACTTTTTTTTTTTTTTTTGGAGTCCCCATGCAAAATAGATCCCCATTTTATAAGTTCAGCCTGGATTCTTGAAACTGCAAATACGTTAAGATTGGTTTACATAAGCAATATGAACTCTAATACTGGTAAAGTTAATGTGCCACACAGAGGATCCTTATCAAAAAAGACACACTTTAGGGGTTGATTTTTCTGAATCACTGACATTTTTATACCCTAGTCACAGTCCATGTGGCATTTAGCTTTACTAATGTGAAAATTTCTCCCTAGTTCTCCACGAGCATGACGAGGAAAATCTCATGGAAAGTAATCTAAATATTCAGCATGGCAAAGGATTCCAAAGCCTTTCTGTACATCAAAGATTGAAAGGAGCAGTGAAGATAATGGTGAATATTTACAAATACAGATTCACTGAATATTGCTTTTACTGAGGAAAGGATAATATTCACATGAAGTGAATAAACTTGACAGGCTTCTTAGCTATTTCTTAAAAAATAAGCACTCACTTAACTGTTTCCACTACTCCTGTGGCAGAGAATTTACTCTTAAACAAATTATCTCAATTTTCAATTCCTCTCAAAACATTAGACTCCTTGTAATGCAATTGAGAATACACATTAACCTTTTTGCCTACATTGTTATCAGTGACTGCTAATAATGTATTCTAACTAATATTACCAAAACCCTACCACATCAACTTACACATAACAAAGAAATATTACAATATACCTAACTGGATTGTTACAAAACTCTTTCCTCTGATTATCCTTTTTTAGTTTCCAAGCAGCTGTTTCAAACCAGCGACTGACATTTTTCAAAGATGGTTTAGAAGAAGTCCAAGATTTTAGGATCTGCAGCTGACAGACTATTAGAATGTGTGTTCTCATTGAGTGAAACTCAATTTTGGCTCACTGGTATGTACTCAGAAGTCTTGGCTGAATCTGGAACCACAGAACATGTGATTTTCAGGCTCTGAGGTTCATTTATCTCAAATTTATCGCCGGAAGCCAAATGGCCTTATAAGTCCCTTGGTTTATTTTATCTCCAGGTTCTAGTAATCAATCTGTTTCTCATTATATGAAGTAGGCAGCCACTACTCTTATTTAAATACCAAGACTGAATAATTTTATAAATGATATTCTCTAGTTCCAACAGGAATTCAGAAGAATGTAGTGTATAAAGGTCAGATTGGATGATAACAGTTACCTTTTCTAGCTTTACAATCTATTAATATTTTAGGAATATGAATTCTTACACATTCTCTATTAATAATTTTAGATAGCGTCAGCAGCAACCCAGATCCTTAATATCTCCCACAGCCTTATGTCTGGCTGCATTTCTAGAAAACGTGGCCTGGCACTTGCTTTTCTCTTCTAGTCTCGCAATCTCTCTGCTTTACCTGCACATGAGTACACAGTAGTGTGGTGAGTGCTCTGCATTATTCAGCCATGTTTCTGTAAGAATTCACTTAAAAGTGCCATGCTCTGTGCTGAACACTGCACTTTCAGCTATGCAGTATTATCATGGGACCACCATATCTGTTGGAAGATATAGCACTGAACATTTACTTTGTGAACTCCCTACAAAATTTAAGTATAAAACAGGTGCAAAGAGATCCAGATTCAGCCAAAGTGGCAGTGCCACCTGAAATGTTAAGAAACTAAACTAAACCATTCAAGGACTCGTCTCTACACTGCTGTCTAAGCAAACAGTAGTGACTTTCTGGCTGCTAGCTGTAGTCCTAAGTGTCCATTAAAAAATGGTTGGAGCTTTATCATATCAAATGCCAGTCACATTATAGTTTACTTGGGTTCATTTAACTTCCCTAGAAGTCTTTTTTCAGTGATTCAATAAACGCTAAAACATGGCCTCAGACTTGCAGATTTACATGTGTAATTCCTCTTGCTACATGCCACAAGACTTTCTGGACAATAGTTGATAGTAACTAATGGAACTGCAGCTTAAAATTTTATCTAAGAGCTGGTTAAAGGGAATGGAGCAAGAACAAGTTTAAATTTTGAAGTTTCAAATAAGCACTGTGACTACAGATGACTAAAAAGATAATTGCTTTCCTTCTCCATTTCTGCAGCATTTTTGCACTACCATTTTTGTAGTCATATACAACTAACCAGCCTTTTAGCTCAGGTATACCAATGTATTTATAGCTCAGTTTTCCAGTAAGTTTATGGACAGATGACTTAGACTATTCAAATAAAACATGTTTATAAACTTCTACTAAAACTTCATGGTAAAATACCTTAACTTGAAGTTTGCCTTCCTGTATTCGCCCTTTCCATGATGCTGTAAATTTAAGGCTGTCCACTGAGCAGCTCATTACTCTGCAAGGGAAACATATATATAGTAAATTATAAGGACATGTTACAACAGGAAATGAAATACAACACCAAAACCAATGTATTTCAATGTGTACCATATCATACTACATCTTTGAAGAAAAAAAAATAATTTCATCTAAAATAAAGAAAATAATCAGCATTTAAGAAAGTACCTCACAGCTATTCTACTTCAGTGCAATTAATAAAAATGAGATGACTAATGACAGCAATTGACATAATTTGTTGGATCTGTGTCCTGAAAATGAAATAACTACCTTCACGCCTAGGGAACAAAACTACATTAGCACAAATAGATAGATTATTTTCCCTTACCTTGCAGTCTCCTGGCGTAAAGCATTAAGAAATGTGTCTGGATGAAATAGCTCTGAAAGGTCAAGGGTATCTGACAGTAGTTTCTGTTTCTCTGCTTTTTCTACCCAATTCTATAAGAGGAGGGGAAAAAGGAAAACAAAGAATCCAGAAGTTATTGCCTGTTTTTCAAAACTTTGAGTCAATGTGGGTTTGTCAATTATTACTATTTAATGAAAAATGTTTGTGTAAATATACTGTAACCTCAAAGATTTATATTGATTTTAATATCTTACAAACAGAAAATTAACACCACTTAAATGTATAAAGAAACCCAGCAGTTTATGCGTAGCATGACTCATCCATTCATAATAAATTTCTATTCTGTTCTTTTGTACAGTGCAGCTCACGTTGTACAATCAAACCTTACCAAGTTTCTAACATTCTGTTGAAAACCCACCTCACTTTTACTAACAGAAGAGTTCACATTTTCCATCAAAATGTCATTACTGCCTTTGCTTTACTAAGTTCAGGCAAATAACCACATTCCTTTTAAAGAAGCTTTAAGATCATTCTTCAGTGTAAACTGCCTATTACATTCAAGAAACAATCTGCAGTAACAGCTTTCATAACTACTTACCAAAAATTTTTTTCAAAATATCTCTTAGTATTAATTTGAGACATGAATTCACAGAATTTTTGATGAAATAAAAACTGGCCTCTGTTATGTTTGGTAATAAATGAAACTGATAGAGGTGGGGGGAACAACTGGCCTCAATTATCCTTACAGAACACATGTCCCACCCTACCTTTTTAACCCTGTATTTTATGCAGCTATGAAGCATGCTACTCAGAGCAGCAAGCTTGGAATTTCCCATCAATACAATGCATTATGTGCCAACATGAGAAGAGAGACACACATTGCACCCTGCAGTTTTGGTAAACCATGTGTTTTAAGTAATGAAATGCAAGTTTGATCCTCAAAACACTAGCAATCTCAGACTAGAGAATTTTTTATTTTTAGTTATTTATGTACCTGAGAGGTTATGCAACAGTCTATGCTCAAAATCCTGTTTCTAAACTTTTGTACTGTATTTCTTTGGTACATGGTATAGTCACAGTCCTGACTATGGTACTGTTTCTGTATGACCTACTCTACAAGTAGTTGCAAGCCATAAACTTCTGCACACAAAGATGAATGTTTAATACTAAGCCAGAAAATAATCAGACACTAAGATTCCATATGCTATCACTAAACAGAGAAAGACAAACCACACTCCTTTCTAAATACAGCTACTACAGGATTATGAAATTGCTCTAGTCACTGAGTAAAAAATCATGGAAGCTACATTCTCATCACACAATGCATTTGCCAGGCATGCACATCTTGTTTATAAAGTACTCTACTGTATTCTTTGAACTGCTGACAGATGAATAATTCCATAGAAGCATCTTGGAAGTGATGCAAATCATCCAAAATACAAGTAAATATCACTCTGTGAATTTTACTTTGTCAGTGTGTCAGACATATCTCCATAACGTTTTCCCCATGTTCAAACATTAAACCATTCTTTTAATCTGTCACATCACTGATAGGAGCCCTCAACCCAAACGATTATGAATCAGTTAGGAGATTTTTATTTTCCATTTTCATTAGGCAAATGTACACAGTTAATGATTCTTATCTGCATGATTCTTTTAATGACTTTATATTGCAATCTTTTATCATATAGCAGTAACTCTGCATTTCGGTTAGGACAGATTTTACAAATTATTTTTCTGTAATAAAAAGTAGACATATTAATTTCAACTTGCATTTTATATAATTATTCTATTGCTGTCATCAAACAAACTTTTAATGTAACTGCTAAAGAGAAACACTGTCAGGAACATAGATGCTTATTTTCAAACCAATTAAAAGACCAGTATGGGTGATATTAATTCTGAACTCATATAATTAAGTAGCACTAGGAAATATACAATAACAAAAACTCTCATTAGATCACTAAAATGAAGTTTGTAATTGCTTGTACTGCTCTACATAAAGCTGGAGATATAGCTCATTCACAGCTGTTGAATAAATAATTTAAAATTTAAATGCAATAAAAATAACAATAAAATGCATTTTATGTCAGAAGTGTAAAAATATCCTTATGTTTATTCTCCTTTGTGTCTTATATGACCACACGGCAACATGTTAGTGAAGTGCTACACTTTCTAAAGACAACAACACTCTACTAAATGAATCATTTGTCACTATTACATCAACTACTGTAACAGCTGGAGGGATCAGGTCTTGAAGGGAAGAAAGTTTAAGCTAAGATGTAGAAAGACTGAAGTTTCTTGAAAAGGAGAAATCCTCTAACAGATTAGCTATAACATCTTCATTTCCCTCTCCTATCCCAACTCCAATAAAAATATACACTAACTTCATTTGTCATGATGAATGTTGTTTAGCTTACTGATTTTGCATGGCCATATAGCACTTCAGTCTGAAAGGCTTTCTTCTATCACCAACTCAGTAGAAAACCCTGCCTATCCTACCAGATAGTCCAAAATAACTCATGCATTTGTCACTTGCCAGATGGATTACAACGAGAAGACCAGCATCAGTCTCCTACCTCACATAATATGGTCTTAAAAAGGTCTGCTGCAATTCAGAATGTTTTTTTGCTTCAAAACCAGCCAATAGTCAAGATCCAAATGCACTAAAAGCAGCATTCAGTGTATGAGTTAATGCTAGATATGACAGCTATAACATCTAGGAAAAGGCATTGATATGACATGCAACCTATTTGAAAAATATAAATTCACATTCTAACAGTAATTTCTATTATACCAATAATGAGATCTTACAAGTCCAAATATCCTAAGCCTGAAAAAATTACATTACAAAATAAAATTTAAAAATCTATCATACACCTTTCTCTATAACTGTTTGTTTGAATATTTGATTATTTCAGTATTTCCTGAATCTTTCTCCTCACAGTGAAACTATAAATTGAAGTTTGAACTATCCATGATAGATTAATTTAAGGTATGATGATTATAAATATAATATCAAAACTTATCATCAATACCCAAGATGCTTACAAAGTAATTTCTAGCAGGTTTTTTCAATATTTCAACTAATGTGAGGTTTTTTTCGTATAATAAAAGGATTAAGTTTGGTTTTTTCTTTGGGTTTTTTTTTTCACATAAATAAATCTCTAAGTACAGTTTCTGGTGGCTCAAATATTATTTTTTTCATGTATCTTAACATCCAAGAAGCAACTATATCATTTTCAAAGAGAAGCCTTCCTTATCGTCTGTAATCCCAAAGCAAACTGAGAATCTCATATTGAACAGTGGAAGAAATAAAGAGGCTGCCAGATTTTCACATTATCGTTTATACAACTTTAGGATCACAGAACTCCTCCACAATGAATCACGTACTTTTCCTTCACTGTTTTAATTAATTCCAAATGTAACCTCTTCTACTGTGCTTTTCTATTGGTGTGGTCCCAGAGGAGAAGTTATATTGAAAGAGAAAATAATAGAAATCATTACAGAAGTAATTTCAGTTCTGTGCCTGGAAAACTGTATTCAGTGTTACATGAATACGCATAGCCTGAAACCTCAAGAGTACAGCTCTGTTTTTCCACTAGTTTTAGAGGGTTTAAAAGTTACTTGGGGAAAAAAAACAACAAAAAAAAAACAGGACTTTAGATAAGGGCAGTAAGTATTCAGTTAACCAGAGTTTAGATTAGGCAGAAGTCAATCCAGCAGTTATGTCAGAGTCCTGTTTTCCTCACCGTGTAGTGACTGTTTTATAGGTGTGCTCCTAAGGGTTCACATTCAGTGGCAAATGCCAGCAGGAGTAATTGAACTGTACTCCAAGAAATGAAATAGAGGTATCTTTTCTGGCATTGAACACAGAGAGGGTAACAAGTAGCTTCTCAGGAGAAACTGGCATACAACAATTTGCACCCTTGTGGTAATTTTTTGGTATGTGAAATCCTTGGGCTTTTATTCCTTAAGTAGTTATCTTTTATTAAATGAACATGTGACTACTGCAGTATTTCAGGTATACGATAACATGTTGGCACATAGTATCTTTTAAATGGTAAGTAACACAGAAATTTAACTTGCAGTCTTATTTTTATTATTTTTGTCCATTATTATTATTATCATTATTATTATTATTTTAGAGTATTCAGACCAAAAATGCTGGTTATTGCTCTAAATAAAATACTAGTATTTCTTTATTTCAGTTGACATGCCTAGAAACCCCCATGTTTGTTCAGGAAGTGTGAAAACCATGCTGTGCCAGAAGCAGATATACAGTAAGGCATAGCTGACAGAAGCATCAGCAAATGTGATCTCATTCCAGTTTCTGTATTAATTTATTTTTATCAAACCAGGAACTTTCCATAAATTGCTGTCAAAAATATCTACATTCATATATTTCCTATATGATCACTAAATGCAAAATCCAGTTATGCAATACAAATGCTTCATGAATTCTAGTCTTTTCTTTCTCCACAACTAAGTACATCAATTATTAGGGGCTAGACTGCGTTTGCAGTTATGAAGAGTACAACTGGGTAAGGTAATATAACAGCTAGAACCAGAACCAGAACTTACAAAACATGAAGAGCAAAGGGGACAAACATTCAAAGAAACTTCAAGTATTCTCTCTTTTGAAAGAGATTATGCCCTAATTCCCACCTTCACTGGTACAAAGTTGCAGGGGAGGGAACAAAGCAGCGCATAAAATTCATTTCCTGATAACAAACAAGACAGTCTACCATAGTCCTTGAAAAAAGGAGCAGGAACAAAGCCAGGACTACCTCAGAAATAATTCCTTTGTGGAGCTCTGGAGCAGGGATATTGAAATCTATATTGTGATGGTGCTGGTATAACTAAATGGCAGCATGGAATCATAGAATCAAAGGATGGTTAGGGTTAAATAGCAGTTTCAACCACCCTGCCATGGGTAGGGACACCTTTTGGTAGACCAGGTTGCTGAAAGCCCCATCCAACCTGGTCTTGAACACTGCCAGGGATGGGGCAGCCACAACTTCTTGGGGCAGCCTGTTCCAGTGCCTCACCACCCTCACAGTGAGGAATTTCTTCCTAATGTCTAATCAACCCTCTTTCAGTTAAAGCCATTCCCCCTTGTCCTGTGTGCTACAAACCCTTGTAAAAAGCCCCCCTCTTGTAGGCTCCTTTAGGAACTGGAAGCTGCTCTAATGTCTCCCCAGTGCTTTCTCTCCTGCAGGCTGAACAGCCTCAGCTCTCTCAGCCTGTCTTCACAGGAGAGGTGCTCCAGCCCTTTGATTATCCTCCTGGCCCTTCGCTGAACTCACTTTCTGATGTCCTGTCACAATTCAGGGGTAAGAGAATGCTGAAGAGCAGAATACTCAATATATTATCCACTAGTAGTGATGGGATGCACTGCAGTAATTAGATTTATAGTACTGGCTGGAAGGCTATGTTAAGAGTGAGGAGAGCCAACAGAGAATTGCTTACTTTGCTATGGTTCATTTTCTCTGGTCAACATCCTGTGAGATAGATTTTCCACTAAGCACCTCCCTCACAGTCCTTGTTCCTCTTCTAAAACAATGACCCCTTGGCCTGCTGTCACCAGTCTCTCTCTCTCCCTGCCCACCTCTTTTTTCTTTTTTAACTGTTTATAGTAGCTTATTTTTTTGTTGACACCCCCTTTTGAGGCTGCTGAAATTCAGGGAAAATACCTCAGCCATGCCTGTATCACAGAACCCTCCTCTATTAGCAACTCTTAAGACTTAACCTACCTCTCAGATAAGTGTGCAATGTTTATCAAACACACTAAAGCAACCTAATTAGAAACTGTTTAACTCAAAATATACCGCAATGAAAAGGCAAAATAGGAAATCTATTTTTTACAAGGAAAAAAGAGATCACAGAACAGAAATAGCAGCTGATGCAACCCCATTCTAAACAAATGACCTCTAGGATTGCATGGCCATTTCTGTATCATTTCTGCGACACGGCATCCCGTGACACACCATGCTGGCTCACACTAAAGATACTTATGCTCCATTGAACACAACAGTGCAGCATGGGATTACTGCTCAGACTGTCAAATGGTTCGTTCAACAAAGCGTAACTGCGTAGCCACAGGAATATTTTTTTTAATTGGTATGGATTGTTGTTTGCTCCTACACAGTAAAGCCAAGGCATTTAGAGTGAACGTATCTCAGATAGAGTGTATGAGAAATGTGAAGCCCATAAAACCTTTCTTTAAACAGGAAAGGGAATTTTTTAGTGGCTAACCCCAAAAAAACTGTCAAGCTGCCCTGTCACACGTGAGGGCTAAGACAATGCTCAAAAGCAGTAGCACGGCATGAAGCTTCATTCAAACCTGTTCTCAGGAAGTAACCTGGAGACATAGACTTTAAGGAGTAATTTAAGGGAAAAACAGCACTTTTTTATTTTTAAATGCGTGTTTGGTTGGTTTTTGTATGTTTGTTGCTTTTGTTTTGTTTTGTATTTCAGTTTTAAAATTATTTCTGTTATATAAATAATTTATTAATAAAATTAAACATTTGGCAGCAATAGTATCTATGTCATTTTGGTACCTACTGCATGATATTTTGAAGTGTCCTACAGTACCATGGAATTACAGAATAATTAGGGTTGGAATACCTCTGGAGATCTTCTAGTCAAACTCCCCACCCTCAAACAATGGCCAGCCTACAATAGGTTGCTCAGGGGCTTATTCCAATATAATTTTAAGTATCTTAAGAAATAGAGATTCCACAGCCATTTTGGACCACCTGTACCAGTGTCTGACCATCCTCAACATGATCTTTTCCTTACAAATACCTGATTAGAGTTTCCCTTCTCACAGCTTCTGTCCGTTTTCTCTTGGCTGATCTTAGTAAGTGTATGTAGCTGAATGTTCAACATTTACACTGAATTGGTACAAACCAAGTGCATATTCATTAGAGCACATCTGACCCAAAAGGAACAGTGGTGAAGTTATAAATTACAAAATTATAGAAGTTAGGTTGAAAGAGACCTCTAAAAGTCATTTGATCCAATGGCAGCTCAAAGTAGGGACAAATTCCCTGTCAGGGTGTTGTCTACTTTAGTTCTGTGTATCTTCCAAAGTGGAGGTTCCACAAAGCTGTCTGGATAATCTGGGTAATGTTGTTTTGAACCAAGCAGCCAAAAACTGGACAAGTGCTCCAGATGTGGCCTCGGAAATGCAGAATAGGAAAAATAACAACTCCCTTTGAGGTTTCATAAGCTTATTAAGAATTTTGCATTTGTATGATATCATGGGTGACATGTTTATAGCAAACATAATTTTATTATTCTAGTAACCTCTTACTGTTTTTTTTTCCTTGATGGATTCTTTTGTTGATATTCAAATCATCAATTTTTCCTTTCTCCATCCGATGAGAATACATGAATACACATCACTGAAAAAATCTTTTTTTCTAGCTGCACAATCTGTATGTCTGAATAATGAACAATATTGGGTTCAGTTCTAAATTATTTACTGCATTTTTCCTGATATGTAGGTAATTTCAGTTGATTAAATTTATTATATGAGATCATGAAATATTAGAAATGACACTGAAAATAGTAATTATAGAGAATATATGCATGTGCAAGGAAAAGCATATACAACACTGTACAACAGTACAAGCACGAGCGCAATTTTGAAAATTGAGCTCAGATGCAGAGAAAGGATTCTTTGTTGAATCATAACTCTCTTAGTCCAGAGTGACTATGTGGAATTAACAATATAAAAATATCACTGCCTGCAAATGTGCTATTACACATTCTCCTCCATAGAATCATAAAATCATAGAATAGTTAGGGTTGTAAAGGACCTCAAGATCATCTAGTTCCAACCCCCCTGCCATGGGCAGGGACATCTCACACTAAACCATCTTACTTTCATGATCTTTTGAGAGAATCACCAACCATTTAGATAAGGAACAAGATATAAACTCAAAGGTGCTCTCTCCCTCCAACCCCTGCCCAGTTTAACAAAAGAGTTTGTAAAAGATAAACTGAGGGGTTTTCATACCAGTAGTGATCCAATCTCAGGCAATTTCTGCTGAGTACAGAACTCAGCACTGGATCAAGGTCTCAAAATGATATGTAGTGTGTTTTAATAAGTGTAGTAAATTCTAACTGGTTTATTCTATCATATTAAATAGATTCCCAGTTTCTAAACCAAGACATTCTTTAATTACAAACCAGTTGAATCAGGCACCAAACTTACCCATAATCACCAACACACAGATACAAAATTATAGGAAAATTCAGTTACTAAGAATCACTGAATGATCTTTGTCATAAGACACCCTTATTTTCTTGTATTGTACGTTATTAGACTACAGGGACTTTGAGAAAAATAAGAAAACAATAGTCTTCCTGTGTAAATACAGGCATACTACTTTTATTATTTTCAGTAATAACAAGAGATTACATAAAGCTAGTGTGCTGCTTGGATTATTATACATTATTTTCCATACAGACCACACAATTACATTAGCCATTCACTGCAGTTCATGTAAGGCACAAATTCTAATTAAGTTGTTACTTATAGAACTCAGTTGAATACACTCGGGAACATTCAATAGAGTAAGTGTATATTTAACCTCCCTGCCTTCAAGTGTCACACGCCTAAAATGGGGATAGAATCATAGAATAGTTTGGGCTGGAAAGGATCTTTAAGCATCATCTAGTCCAACACCCCTGAAATGAGCAGGGATACCTTCAACTAGATCAGGTTGCCCAGAATCACATCCAGCCTGGCTTTGAATGTCTCCAGGGATGGTGCATTCACCACCTCTCTGGATCTAAGTTTCCTATCACTCTTAAGAACTCTTCTGCTTTGACTCAAGCTTTTGTTTTGTTTTTCCTGAATTATATACCTTGCTGAACATTAATAGACAAAGACCATACCAAGACGACCAAAAACCACCCCATGGTCCAAACGAGAATCCCTCTGTTTTTGTGTTTACTCCAGTTTTAAAATAGTCATGAAAACAGAGTTGCTGAGCGCACTTGCATCCTGCACAGCTTGCTTTATTGAATGTGAATTCCCCAGAGTAAAACTACTGTGCAGTAACAGACAAACAAGGATTTAGTCAAGAACTACTTTCATGAAACTTTTCCTTCACAAACTAAATTTGACATGACAGCTCTGAAACTTTACATTTATATATATATATATTTGCACAGGAATACAATATGAAACTATAATATCATTTCAAATTCAGCTATATGAAACCTTTTTCCAAGAGAGAAAGATCTGTCAACAGACAGCTGCATTTCTGTCGTTCCCCCAAAGAAATACCAAGAAGACAGGTAATTAGGGATGATGCTCAGCTGTAGAATAGCAATGTGTTTCTATAAGAAAACAGACTTTCTTTTTAATATATATCTGCAAATGCTATTTAAGGAATAGTTATATCATGTTATCATTGATCTTGACCAATTAAATCTCAAATCAAATGATGAAATATTTTGTAAACTATTTCACCAAGCGAGTTCCTACTAAAATACATACAGTTCAAAACAGAATCAAGATCACACCTAGTTACTCCATAAGTTACAAGAAATTGTACTCAAAGAAATTTATTTCTATGCATGCATACATGACAATGAAATCATAATTATAAATTAAACAATTAGAATTTTTGAATGAATTGCTTCTTAGTAGACACAATATTTGTGTCAATATAATGGTGATCAGAAGAGCAAGTTACTGCAACTGTCTCGAAAAAAAAAGCAGATCAGTGAATGTACCTGCAAATTGCCATATTAGCATGTATTGCAGCCTTCTCATTCATTAATATCTGGAATTTAAAATTACAAAAGTCTTTGACAGGATAACATAATGAAACTAATTTTCATATGCAAATGATAATAACATTTTCTACCACTTGTACTATAATTAACCTTTTTTTTGCTTGACCTTTTGTCCAACAAGACTATCCATTTTACTGTGTCTATTTTTTTGCACCTTTGTCCATGATAAAGAGATAAAATGAAAAAGAAGCTATTAGAAACTGAGCAATTTACACTTTAAATTTTAACCATTTAAATGCATACAGTTTCTTCCTGTATTGTGAAAATTAATCACAGAATCACAGAATCCCAAGGGTTGGAAGGGACCTCAAAAGATCATCTAGTCCAACCCCCCTACAAGAGCAGGGTAACCTAGAGTACATCACACAGGAACTTGCCCAGACGGGCCTTCAATATCTCCAACGCAGGAGACTCCACAACCCCCCTGGGAAACCTGTTCCAGTGCTCTGTCACTCTCACAGTAAAGAAGTTCTTCCTGATGATAACGTGGAACCTCCTATGCTCCAGTTTACACCCATTGACCCTTGTCCTATCACTGGATATCACTGAAAAAAGCCTAGCTCCATCATCCTGACACCCACCCTTTACATATCTGTAAACACTGATGAGGTCACCCCTCAGTCTCCTCCAAGCTAAAGAGACCCAGCTCCCTCAGCCTCTCCTCATAAGGCAGGTGTTCCACTCCCTTCATCATCTTTGTGGCTCTGCGCTGGACTCTTTCAAGCAATTCCCTGTCCTTCTTGAACTGAGGGGTCCAGAACTGGATGCAATATTCCAGATGCGGCCTCACCAAGACAGAGTAGAGGGGGAGGAGAACCTCTCTTGCCCTACTAACCACAGCCTTTCTAATGCACCCTAGGATGCCATTTGCCTTCTTGGCCACAAGGGCACATTGCTGGCTCATGGTCATCCTCCTGTCCACCAGGACCCCCAGGTCCCTTTCGCCTTCACTACTTTCTAGCAGGTCAACCCCCAACCTGTACTGGTCCATGGGGTTGTTCTTCCCCAGATGCAAGACTCTACACTTGCCCTTGCTGAATTTCATCAAGTTTCTCCCCGCCCAACTCTCCAGCCTGTCCAGGTCTTGCTGAATGGCAACACAGCCTTCTGGTGTGTCAGCCACTCCTCCCAATTTAGTGTCATCAGCGAACTTGCTGAGGGTACACTCAGTTCCCTCATCCAGGTCGTTGATGAAAATATTAATCAGCACTGGTCCCAGCACCGACCCCTGAGGGACTCCACTAGTCACAGACCTCCAGCTAGATTCTGCCCCATTGACCACAGCTCTCTGCCTTCTTCCTTTCAACCAGTTCTTGATCCCCCTCACTACCTGATCATCAAGCCCACACTTCCTTAGCTTATCTATGAGAATGCTGTGGGAGACAGTACCAAATGCCTTACTGAAAACAAGAAAAACCACATCTACTGCTCTACCATCATCCCTCCACCTAGTTACTTCCTCATAGAAGGCTATAAGGTTGGTCAAACTTCACTTCACCCTGGTAAAACCATGTTGGCTGTTCTTAATGACCCCCTCATCCTTGATATGTCTAGAGATGGCGTCAAGAATAAGTTGTTCCATCACCTTTCCAGGGACGGAGGTAAGACTGACTGGTCTATAATTACTTGAGTCTTCCTTCTTGCCCTTCTTATAGACTGGCCTGACATTTGCCATTTTCCAATCCTCAGGCATCTCTCCCGTTTCCCATGACTCACCAAAGATGATGGGGAGTGGCCTAGTAATGACCTCCGCCAGCTCCCTCAGCACCTGTGGGTGTATTCTATCCGGACCCATTGATTTATAGATGTCCAGATTGCATAGCTGATCCCTAACCCAATCCTCATCTACCAAAGCAAACTCCTCCTTTGTTCTGACTCCTTCTGGGGCTACAGGAATCTGGGGCCCCCAGGGAGAGTCTGCTGGAGTAAAAACAGAGGCAAAGAAAGCATTCAGCACCTCTGCCTTCTTTATACCCTCTGTCTCCAGGGCACCCACCTCGTTCAGCAGTGGGCCTATATTGCCTCTTGTGTTAGTTTTATTTGTTATGTATTTGAAGAAGCCCTTTCTATTGTCCTTAACCCAACTAGCAAGATTAAGTTCCAAGGGTTTCCTTAGCTGTCCTAATTGCCTCCCTACATCCTCTAACAACTGTCCTATATTCCTCCCAAGTGGCCAGCCCCTCTTTCCATAATCCATAGATTCTCTTTTTCCACATGAGTTTGCCCAGCAGTTCCTTGTTTAACCACGCTGGTCTCCTAGATCCCTTACTTGATTTCCTACCCATTGGGACACTCTGATCCTGAGTTGGAAGAAGTGGTCCTTGAATGCTGACCAACTATCGTGAGCCCCTTTACTGCCTAGTACCCTTTCCCATGAGACTTCCCTTAGCAGTTGACTGAACTGGCTAAAGTTGGCCCTTCGGAAATCCAGAACTGTGGCCTTGCTCGGTATTCTATTCCTCCCACACAGGATCCTAAACTCCACCATCTCATGGTCACTGCAGCCAAGGCAGCCATTGACCATCACCACTTCAACCAGACCCTCCTTGGTGGTGAGTACTAAATCTAGCAGTGCTCCTCTCCTAGTTGGTTTGTCCACCATTTGCATTAAGAAGTTATCATCAGTGCACTGGAGGAACCTCCTAGACTGTGAATGATTGGCTGTGTGAGTCTTCCAGCAAATATCGGGGTAGTTAAAGTCCCCCAAGAGAACCAAGGCATGTAGTCGCGAGGCTACTTTCAGTTGCCTGTAGAAAGCCTCATCAACTCCTTCGTCCTGATCAGGAGGTCTATAATAGACTCCCACAGCTGTATCACCCGTACCAGCCTGTCCCTTAATTTGTACCCACAGACATTCCACTTTCTCCTCATCTGCCCCCGGACAGAACTCAATACATTCTAGTCACTCTCTCACATAAAGGGCGACTCCACCACCTCACTTTGCTGACCTGTCTTTCCTAAAAAGGACATAGCCATCCATGACCACATTCCAGTCATGTGAGCTGTCCCACCATGTCTCTGTAATTGCCACTAGGTCATAACCTTTAGACCGCACAGAGACTTCTAACTCCTCCTGTTAATTCCCCATGCTGCGTGCATTGGTGTACAGGCATTTCAGGGACTGAGCAGAGCACACTGATGGCACCCTCGGGAGGCAGGAGGCCTTCTGGTCTTCATTAATACTAGAACTATGCCCCACTAGTACAAACCCAGCTACAACCCCCTCGCACTTTGAATCTAACCTGAAGCTCTGTGAGTGAGCTCTGCTAACTCTTGTCCTAGTACTCTTTTTTCCCCTGTGGGACAGGGTCTAAACAACTATCCTTTCCCACAAATGAAACAATAGATTGACAGTCCTCCCTAGTCCGCCATCCTTCAAGCCCTAGCATGTTTCTCTTGGGCTTGTCCCTAACAGGCCCAATTAAATCTTGTACTTTAAGGAGAAAAATCAATGAATGGTGATCATTTTATTAGATTAAATAAAGTATGTCAGCTACAGCTTTACATCTTATATAATACATGGTACAATTTCTTGTAAATGATGGAGTGTATAAGTACTAACCTGCATCCATAAAGAAATACAGAATACTAAATCTAGTTCTTTAAAATTTAATCTGAGGTTAGAAAAAAAAATGATTAAAATAAGATTTTCTTTAAAATAAGGTAATTTCTCAGAAAGTACATAGAGACAATGACCTGGGGGTTTCTTTTTTAGGCAACATTTATAAAAAACATTTTGTGAGTAACCATCTTCTGCAATCAATATTGTACAATCAGCTGCACAACTGGTTAGTGGTATGATAAAGGAGGCTGCTCCAACTTCTGCTTACAACATACTGTTTAAAAATTAAATAAGAATAGCCACTCTCACTGAACATGCTTAGAATTCTGAGACTTTAAGTAACAGCAGCTGAATTCTGTTGAATTCTGTTGAAACAGAATTCTGCTTCAAAACATCTAAGCCTGATGTTCATAGAAAAACTCATAACTTGTAGATGCCTCAATTTAACAGAACATCTAAACTTCATTGGGATTAAACTTCAACTACTCACAATGAAACTAAGTAAAATGGAAGTAGAGGTATCTTTCCATTTTCCAATGCTGCTTTCTAAAAACTGTTTTTCCATGCATAAAGCAAATTGTTTTCCCAAAACTTGAGATAATCCTTGCTCATTGAGTCAAAAAAATATTACCATTTAAAGCAATTAATTCTACAGTGAAAAAGGTCTTGATAGATATATCCTGGCTGATAAAATCTGAACAAAGTGAAATCATGTTGCAATGTGATGAGAGCTGTGGGAGCCAATTAAGGCTCACTTTCTTAGCAGATAATGTTAGGCTGTAGTTGTATTTATGTTTTGATATTCTTGACAGTTAAAAGAGGAGAAGCCAAGAAAAGCAACAGAAAATGCTAATTCTTCGTCATAATGTGGAAATTTGAATTAAAGTAACGCAATGGGTAAATTCAAACCACAATATGTTTATTATTTTTTGTGATTTAATACTAGAATAATAAATCTTAAGTATGCTGCACTGTAGAGATACCTAGGTAAGAGCTGTTCAAATAGAGAGAGATTGATAACAGAAACAGTGACAATGTAGGGAACACAGCCAACCTAATGCATCTGAATCAGCTACTCCTAAGACCATAAAAGACAAATCATTAAGCTATTGTATATGCTGCAAAATCTACTACAGCAATCTATAATAAGAGAAAACTGAAATGCCACACACACAAAGTGGGATCACTTAAAGAGGTATAGGCCTTATTATGGAGTGTGCCAGAAGGTCAATTTTGGGACTGAGCATGACAGTTCTGGGACTGTACAAGATTTATTATAGGATATTTAGGGGAAGAAGCAAAGGTGGATGGGGGATGAATAAGAATGGGAAAACAGACAGAAGTATAATAGGGCATGCCGCACACAGGGAGACTGCTGGACAGTACACTTTGGCCAACCTTGCATCTGATCGTCAGAGCCTGTCCTATCCCCTGTAGCTTTATTTTTAGTCATTTTTGTGTTCCCTATTTAGAAGGGAATCCACTAGCAAACTTCTGGCAGCACCAGCCAGCAGGAGAATTGTGAGAGACTGATCTGAGATCAGACTCCACTGTCCATTGTCCCAAAGACTGGTAGGACAAGCTGAGATGGGACTCCACCACCCATTGCCTGATGAATGAGTGGGAAAGAGCTAAGACTCTTCCTTCTATTGCCTCAAGAATTGGTGTGAGGAATTGAAATAGGACTCCACCAACCATTGTCTAAGAGATGGGTGGAAGGAGCTGAGGTAAACCTCTTCCATCCATTGCCTGGAAGAAGGCAGTGAAGAGCTGAATTGGGACTCCACCATCCATTGCCTGGATGAATGAGAAAGAGCTGATAACATTCTTCCATCCATTACCTGGAGGATTGGTGTGAGGAATTGCTGTCCATTATCCCAAGAATTGCTTCAGATACCTGTGTGTGTGCAGACACCCTGCAGCTGGCTGCAAGACCAGAAAAACTGGTCCACCAGGACCAGGAATATAAGGGGGAGTAAAAAAACACCAAAATGGGTGCCTTCAAGGGGACACCAGAAGGATGCCTCCATGAGGACACACACCACTGATGGACTCTTGGGAGACCCTCTACTCTGATACTACAAGACTACGAACACTGAAGAACTCCCACCACCACCAATGACAACAATGGATCCCTGGGACACAGCTGGATCCACGGTGGTGACTATCTCTCTCTCTATGCACCCTGAATTCTTTCATTTTCTCCCTTTTTTTCCAATCTGTCCTATCGCTACCCCCTTTATTACAATATTTTCCCTTTCTTACAATAACTTTATGTAATTTGTAATAAACTGCCCAATTACAGTACCTGACCTTGTTTGTATCTTAATTTCACTCTTAGGATCACAAACTGAAACAGCACTAGGTTTTTTCTCCAATCGGACCCTGACAAGGATGAGAGGTTTGAGAGTCGCATGCTGCAGATTGAGGGACTTGAAGCAAGACAGTAGAGAGAACAGTAAGTGTGAACAATATTTTCCTTGAGCAATGAACCACAGAAACAGGACAGGGCTATTCATGTTGTGTGTTTATGCAGCTGCTTGTAAAGGTACCATCATTCTCTGCTGGCCTGTGTGCGTTTAGCTGTGTCTGTGCAGAGCCTGTGTGCATGCCTAGTTTGGGATTCAAGATCACCCTGTACTTCTCAGATTTTATGCGCATATTATCTACTGATGAAGACTGATTTATAGGCTGGTTCTCAGAGTTCTTTAACTCTGTGAAAATTCAGCAGAATTTACTTCCTTGGCTTTAGAAGAGCAGACTTTCTGCATGTTAACAGTGAATGAAAACAGCTTCTTTGTCTAGACGCCTTGGGTGTGAAGGAAGAATACTATGTCTCCTATTCCCAGGAGGTTTTGTAGTAGCTTCGGCAGGCAACTTCCAACAGTTCAAACTTTATATACTTTGGGTGTCCAATCTATCTTTCTGGGGATATAGTTGTTGAAACAGATAAATAATAAGGGTTCCAAAACAGAAACAAAGTCATTGTACCTCAAATAGCAAAACATTAGTAAAACATCTCACACTAGGGGGTCAAACTGGTATCGAAATTAAATGTTAAAACCCTAGATTTCCCTCAGAGGGAACAAGAGATAACCTGGGGGAGGAGGGGGTAAGGAGGAGGGAGGGATTGAAGATTGAAGCCATCTGATCTTTGGGGTCCCTTCCAACCTTAACTATCCTGTGATTCCTGTGATAACAGCATCCCAGAGAGATATATACAAGTCTCTTGATAAATACAATTTTTTATACTATACTGTACTATACTACACTGCACTACACTAATACTATACTATAT
Source organism: Melopsittacus undulatus (assembly GCF_012275295.1). Lineage (NCBI taxonomy): Eukaryota > Metazoa > Chordata > Aves > Psittaciformes > Psittaculidae > Melopsittacus > Melopsittacus undulatus. The sequence continues at coordinate 13,838,707 of NC_047528.1, read as the reverse complement.
ATACTATAGTTAAACACACAAAAACTTTAATAATTTATAAAAATAAAAATTTTCAGTATTCATAAACATTTCCTTGATTAGAACTCTGAGGAGTATTTATGAGTCTGAGCTGAACAGTCCTCCTTTTTCAGTGTACACTGCAGGCCTTTCAGCATTGACCAAACAGCCTTCCAAAGGAAGAACTGTTTTTATACATGACTTAGAAGCAGCTGAGTTCAGAAGAGTGAAATAATATTTTCATTTAAAATGTAAGGTATTGTTGGAATAAGAGGTGGTTTTATGGAAGAAGTGAAATCAAGCTCTTTACTTAGCTCTTCTTAAACAGAAAGTTCCAATTTATTGACCTGAAAGATTTTCCAGTGTTGATACTCATCTGACATTTGCCTGGGCTGCTGTTTTGCCTCTTAATAGTGTATTCTGGTTCTTTTCTCTATCTCTTGTTTGTATCCACGGCCATGAGAACACACTTATCTACAGACTGGCATGGCCAAATTCCATTATACACTGATACATATTATTGCTGAGCTATAATCATACACAAGAGAGGGAAACCACAGATTGTATTTAAGATCCTACCATAAGGAAACTAGTATCAGGGACCAAGAATTACAACCAACACAAAGAACTATGATGATTCATAAGCTTCATATCTCAATGTTGATAGCAAATAAACCACTGTAGACAGACAAGCTGAAATACAATACTGTAAAGTTGAATGTCAGCATTGCTAATTTGAAGTATTCAGAACTCTTAATCTTGGAAGAATGTTCAATAAAGAGAAATTTTGTTTCAATTGCAAGCAAAAGCTAACATCCAAATATCAGGATATCACCTGGGGAAAAATCACGTATTTCCATCAGCTCTATCAGCACAATATAATACACAGCAAAACATGGCTCTGTTGCATTTTGCATATAATGATTTGTTCATACTTCAAGTAGGCAGATTTCCTTTTTTTTTATTTTGTGTTTACTGACTGAATTCAGACCTGAGAAAGGCAGCACCTGTTGTTTTTCTGTCTGTTGTTGTGTAATGCTCCCAGAACATCTTTACACTTCGAAAAATTCTGCTATAATTATTCTACCATCTGGCCTACATTTTGGGTTCCTCCCAAAACCCTGACGAAGGCAGCTTTTAACTAATAAGCTAAGTAGAGACCTACTGCATCCTTAGTAGATGCAATCTTTCAGTATGACTTCAATGTCTCCTATTTTCCTCTTGAAAAATACCTAAATCCAATCTGTCTCAAAAGATGAAGGCAGAAGTCAAGATCATGTAGTGAATGAAACAGAGGGAGGTATGAATAACTATCAAATACCTATGAGGATGCAGATGGTCATATAAAACTTAACCCATCCAAAATATGGCTTTCATTGAAATATAAATCTGAAGATAATTTTCAGAGTTATGAGAAAATCTTAATTGAAGACTTTATTGAATTTCTGAATACTAAATCTAGACATAATTAATAAGAAATTACATTTATAAAATCAATAATGAAAAGTAACAAAAAAAGGAAAGTTAATTAAAAAATTATTAAGGCTAATCAAAATCTTGGTATAATATGCACAAATATGAATTGGAATCACATTTAAGGAAAATGATGATTCAGCTGAAATGCATCATTGGAAATAATCAACATTTTTCAGTAAAATACATATAAAAATAAACCCAGAAATTTTATTTCAGATGTGATCTGACTAGAAGCTTGAGAAGCAAAACAGACTGATAATGTTATTAGTAAGAATTGCTTCAAATAAAACTTCATGACATATCTGACATTAAAAAAACCCATAAAAAATATGTAAGAACCAGTACCTGGTCATTTGTCACTACTTTCTCTTGTCACTACCAAAAATTAACACAATTTACTGCTTATGGATACACACAAATGTCTACTGTAAAACTCTGCCTTAATAATCTGTCCGTCTCTTACAGTAAATAAATGTTTAAAATGGTAAATGATTTCTTCATAATAACTTTCATTAAAATAAGTAATCCAAGTGTACAATTTTGTCAGCAGTTTGAACAATGAGGAAGGAAGATTACTATCATGGTAATATAATGCAGCACATTTGTCAATACTTCACTCTAGTAATATATGGAAATAAGAACTTTTTGAATATGCTTGGTTGAAAATCATCTATTACTGGTAAAACTAATTTCATCCTGTTACACTCTGCCACATTATCTCTGCTTTTCATGGGAGGTGCACTCCACACAGATGCTTGAACTCTAATATCAGGCTTCCACTTAAAGTTGTGTAGTAAGGAAAATTGTGTGCAGTTTGGTCAGAACCAAGGCAGAAGGTGCAAACTGCAAGGTACCAACATTGCCAGCTCAACCACAAATGATGCTTTTTTAATAATGATGACTACAATAGTCAGGCAAAAGACAAAAGAGACTGAGTTCAACTCCAGCTATATGACCAAATAACATCTGAATATGCATTATCACTTATTGCTATACACATTTACACTTTATAACTTGAGCCTTTTTGTGAAGGAAAGGATAAAGAAAAGTTAAACATTAGCCAGAAGAAATGGTTTGCATAACAAGAATTTTATTAACACTTCGGAAACATCCGATAGTTTCTGATAAGTAATGATTAGAAATCATGTGTCCCTCAAATATTCCTTCTGATACTGACAGTCAACACTAATGTCCACAGAAATCTTCTTCATATCCCACTAGATAAGACTGTGTTAATCAAGGTCAAAACCAGCAGCTTTCTATTTATTGCCTGGAGGTAATCGAAGATCTGTCCCTCCTAAAGGAGCCTTCCTCTCTGGAAGATTCTCAGAGCTTCCTCTCTTTATATCCAACATGATGAAATCTGTTCCTTTAAATACTAATTAATTCAGATAAATAACCTTTTTATTTATCTGCCTGTTAGCTTAAAGTACATCTTCTGTCAAAATATAGATAAATCTACCTTGAATAAAATTTTTATATTTTACTGTCAGATTGTAGATTGATAAAGCTGTTGGGCCCTGCACCTTCTACTCTAGCCACTTGTAAACCTGGAGAATGCAGATGTTTTCTTTATTTGCCTTAAAGACTCGTCTTCTATGAATTTCCACATTAGCTCTATTAGAACTGCTTCACTTTTTTCTTTATACATAGCTCTCTACCAAATTAAAGATTATGTCTTTGATGTAAAGACTCATCTCAGTAAATATTTCATTTTTCCCCACAGTTCATCAGATAAACTAACAATTAAAATCTAAGATGTAAATCTATTATGAAGCAACAAACAACATTACTGTATTTAAATTTACTGACTTCAAATTGCTTAGTCTGCTGTCCTCGTATTTCTCATCTATCCTTAATTTTTCATATGTCTTTTCACACATCCAAAAATCCTTGGTATTTGAGCTTATATAGGCTTGCTGTAGTGCAATTCACATACTATACCATGTCACTGAACATCAGTGTAGTGAGGTAAAATGACTCTTTAAAATTACCTGTATAGCAAGTGCTCGGGCTACAAGACTTCTAAGATATTGTAAAGGATCTTCTGGACCTTCCCACTTGCTTTGCCATGTGATGGGGCACTGAAATAAAAATATATTTAATGAAAAAAACATCATCATTACATTTTAAGCTATCATTTTGAAGGAAATTATATAACCTGGAGATTAAATATATCTACAAAGAGAAAAAGCTGTATGAGTAGTATGTTGTTCAAAGCAAACAGCCACTAATACGAAGGTCGTATTCCCGATAATTATTTATGTGGCACATAGAGGATAACCTACAAGAACTTCTGCTATCCAGTAACAACAAACACTTCAAAAAGGACTAAGCTGAGTCCTTCTTGGAAAGCCATGATCCATCGTTGACCTGCAACCACTGGTTCTAACTCCTTTCCTGCTGCCTTCTCAGACTTGAACATGCAGTTGTGTTGCTCTGTAGTGAAGTGACTCTTCCACATGATTATTCTCTCATGTTAAAGTATTTGTAGAACACCTGAGAATAAAATCCTGCAAGATCTCCTGTGCAAATTTCTGACTTCAAAAACAAAAGCTGAAAAGGTCCTTTGTTAGATTCCCTCCTTATAAGGATAAAAACATAACTACCTACTCCACATGAATCTGTGAAGTACACTGAAATTGACTCTGCAAGATTGTCCTATTTATGCGAAACAGAATTGGTATAAATCATTATTTGTGGGATATCATACAATACTGAAGATACTGAACAGACTAAACATTTTATACTGTTTAACATTTACAGCTGTATTTTCAAGGGGGTTTACAGTCTAAAAGTGCATGTACTGAACAGACTGTCTAAATATGATCACAGAGGTTTGTCAGAAAAGGTATCTTTCAAAGAAAATATTAAATGTGTACCTTTTATAGATAAAACAAAAAAAAATATCTGGATCTGGGAACACTAACAACCACAGAATCACAGAACTGTAAGGGTTGGAAGGGACCTCTGCGGATCATCTAGTCCAAGCCACCTAGAGCAGGTTACACAGGAACATGTCCAGAGGGGTTTTGAATGTCTCCAGAGAGGGAGACTCTACAATCTCCCTTGGCAGCCTATTGAGTGCTCTGCCACCCTCAACATAAAGAAATTCTTCCCCATGTTGAGGTGAAACTTCTTGTGGCTTAGTTTATAGCCTTTGCTCCTCATCCTGTTGCTGGGCATCACTGAAAGGAGTCTCCAAACATCCTCCTGACACCTGCCTCTGAGATAGTCATATGCTTTAATGAGATCCCCTCTCAGTCTTTCCTTTAGACTAAACAGGCCCAGCTCCCTCAGTCTCTCCTTATAAGAAAGATGCTTCAGACTCCTGATCATCATTGTGGCCTCCACTGGACCCTCTCAGTAGCAATTTGTCTTTCATATACTGAGGAGTCCAGAACTGGACACAGTGCTCTAGATGTGGCCTCACCATGGTGGAGTAGAGGGGCAGAATCTCCCTCAGCCTGCTGGCCACACTCCTCCCAATGCACCCCAGGATGCTATTGGCCCTTCTTGCTGCAAGGGTGCATGGCCAGCTCATAGTCAACTTGGTATCTACCAAAACTCCCAGGTCCTTCTCTGCTGAGCTGCCCTCCAGTAAATGAGCCCTAAACCTGTACTGGTACTGGCAGTTCCTCCTCCCTAGGTTGCAGCACCTTGTACTCGCCATTGCTGAACCTCATTAGGTTTCTCTCTGTCCAGTTCTCCAGCCTATAAAGGTCCTTGTGCTGACAGCACAGGCTTCAGGTGTATCAGCCTCTCCCCCAGCTTTGTATCATCAGCAAACTTGCTATGAGCTCTAGCCCTTCATCCAGAACATTGATAAACAAGTTGAATAAACTAGAATACATGCAAGACAATTAATAAAGCACAGTTAAATGCATGGTGCTTTTTAGTATAATTATGATTTTTTGATTTTTTTTGTATTTTAAACTCAAGTACAACGCATTATCCTTGCATTTTTGCAGTCTTTTGCTAGGTATGGATTTACAGGCAGCTCACCAATCTATCATGTAGATGCCATTCACCTAATACTGCTAATATATCATTCAAATAAGTTGAAAGTAATAGCTTAGCTAATTGTCAGTATGGAAGCACATTTCAGGTGTACACTAACATATCATTTTTGCACAAATAAGGCATGCCACTGAAACCATTACACGTCACGTATTTATTGAGCTTCATGTTTCTATTGGGAAACTAACAGTTTCTTCAGAAGCTATAATCTTAAAATAACTACGATCTTGATGCTTTCAAATACAAGTTTTTAAAAATAGTCCTTTGTTACATAGTACATGACCGCACTAAACTATACAAGAACAGTGTATAGAAGATACATGAAACAAATCACAGAATCACAGAATCACAAGGATTGGAAGGGACCTCAAAAGATCATCTAGTCCAACCCCCCTGCAAGACCAGGGTAACCTAGAGTACATCACACAGGAACTTGGTCCAGGTGGGCCTTGAATATCTCCAACGTAGGAGACTCCACAAGCCCCTGGGCAACCTGTTTCAGTGCTCTGTCACTCTCACAGTAAAGAAGTTCTTCCTGATGTTAACGTGGAACCTCCTGTGCTCCAGTTAACACCCATTGCCCCTTGTCCTATCACTGGATATCACTGAAAAAAGCCTAGCTCCATCATCCTGACACCCACCCTTTACATATTTGTAAACACTGATGAGGTCACCCCTCAGTCTCCTCTTCTCCAAGCTAAAGAGACCCAGCTCCCTCAGCCTCTCCTCATAAGGCAGGTGTTCCACTCCCTTCATCATCTTTGTGGCTCTGCGCTGGACTCTTTCAAGCAATTCCCTGTCCTTCTTGAACTGAGGGGCCCAGAACTGGATGCAATATTCCAGATGCGGCCTCACCAAGACAGAGTAGAGGGGGAGGAGAACCTCTCTTGCCCTACTAACCACACCCTTTCTAATGCACCCTAGGATGCCATTTGCCTTCTTGGCCACAAGGGCACATTGCTGGCTCATGGTCATCCTCCCATCCACCAAAATCCCAGGTCCCTTTCGCCTTCACTACTTTCCAGCAGGTCAACCCCCAACCTGTACTGGTCCATGGGGTTGTTCTTCCCCAGATGCAAGACTCTACACTTGCCCTTGTTGAATTTCATCACGTTTCTCCCCGCCCAACTCTCCAGCCTGTCCAGGTCTCGCTGAATGGCAACACAGCCTTCTGGTGTGTCAGCCACTCCTCCCAATTTAGTGTCATCAGCGAACTTGCTGAGGGTACACTCAGTTCCCTCATCCAGGTCGTTGACGAAAATATTAAACAGCACTGGTCCCAGCACTGACCCCTGAGGGACTCCACTAGTCACAGACCTCCAGCTAGATTCTGCCCCATCACTTTAAGATGATAAACATAGTGAGGTGTAGATGCCATGAGGTCTAGCTGCCATGCCAAGAAAGTGGCATTAGCCTCTTTGGAAGGCTGCTACACAGATTGCCTTATGTTCACAACCCAGTAAAAGGACTTCTGTTAAGGTAAGTGGGTAAGTAAGCAGCTGAAATGCCAGAAACACTTTGCTCAATACATCAGGAAGCACTGATATTTCTAAGACCGAAAAATGCATATAATCTTTAAGTATAGTTTAGTGACAGTGACCAGCTTCACAGCTCCTGTTGTTCCCAGTTTAAGAGTGCAGCTTAAGCACATAAGCAAGCTATACTCAGTAACAAGAAATATTACTAGAAATACTAAAAAATGGCCATTATACGTATCATATGCATTCACTATGACTTACACTTTGCACCAATTTCTACCACGTAGTCAAAACATGCTTAAAAAGGCAATGAGATTACTAACATGAAAATGTTAATTTATTCTAGTTGTATTACAATTTTGCTAACAAACGCTGTCTTGTGAATCTGAAAACATAAAGCTTTTAATACTGTTTTAATTAGAAATTTGATCGATCAATAAATGTATAACAATCTTTTTTAACAGCACTTATTCCTCACATGAAGATAAACAAGATGTTAATAGGAATTACCATTCATTGAAGGGCAAATCTCAAAAGCAGTGCATTAGCATAAACACAATTTACCAGTTGCTGCAGGTGAAATAAAAATACAGCATTTCACATCAGTGTTTGACTATCTTTAGAATCCAATTATCTAGTTATTAAATACAAATCATGTTTGGCAGTCACTAATTGTACCAGTTTATTAACATGCCCAGAAAACATGGAGAAAGTACATGTACAAATTTTGCTTGCTTTTCTCATATATCAAGAATATAGGGTGAGATGATAGGATGGTATGGTAGGCACAGCTTGTCTGATGTGATAGGGTAATAATCCATATGGAGTAAAAGCAGACAGCAAATTGTGATTACAACTGCAGTAAAACTCAGATTTTAAAAAACTCTATTGGCTAATATGTTTGACTTATCTAGCATGATTTGGTATTTGAAATGGAAATAGTATTCCACCACTTCTAATCTTATCGGATTTGTCTTTCAGGGAAAGCTTGATAAAAGTATAATATACTCAGAAGCTTCTGCAAGTCCTTGAAGCAAGATTTTTCTCAGGTTTCATTCCAGAAAAAAGCATAGTTCTGCCTTAGAGTCGCTATCAATGTAAGAATTCAATTTTAGAGTCTATCAATAAAAGAACAGAAAAATTGATGACATGAAAATGCATATCAGAATTTTGTTCAGTTCCCTTGGGTCTCTTTATTGCTTGTAATGTAAACTCATGACAAAATGACTTACCTTCTGATTTAGCAGAGCAGTTGCTAGTCTTTGTACTTCAGAACTCAGTAAGGAGGTACCTCTGATGACTCTACTTAAAGAAGCAAGTGACTGGTGGACACTTTGCACAAGACGAATGGCATTGAATTGTTCCAGAATAATGAATGACAAGATTGGAGATCCTTGCTGTTCCACAGGAGGAGACACTTTCTGATGAATCAGGTTAGAATTCTAAAGAAGAACATATGACACCCAGTTAATAAACTCAGGGAAACTATTATGTTATAAAATGTAGTATTTGTTTAATATGCAATACTTCGCATAACCTTGTTAGCTTTGAAGTAATGCAGATATCCCCCCTTTCACGACACTGGATTAATGATACTTTCAGACTGTCCCTGAGATGTTCAATAAAGGCACCACTCTTCTTAGACAGCTCTCTCTAACTAATTACTTCAAAAGTACTGGAATATCTGAAAAATCATCATTTAGCTGAATCACTGCTTTCAGTATTTGTGTTAAGGTGTTAATAAAAAGCAGTTGCGTACTTAGCAAAACAAAATTGTACTGGTTACTATAAATCATGCTGCCAGATACAGCTCTTGCTTTGAGAAGAGTAGTTTGACCTGGAAGAAAATTAAATACAAATAAATAAAAAATAAAACATAAATAAAATTTTATGTGTAAATCCTGAGTAGCTCAGACTCTGAGAAGTACTGCTGCTTTCACACAGGCATTTTTATTACTTACTTCCATTCCATTACAGCCACTGAAAATCCAAATTTATTCAATAACTTCAAGAGATGGAATCATTTTGCAAATCTTAATTCTATGCAGCTTATTACATAAGTATATTTTAGCATGTGTTCTGAAACTGCCAACCTGACATGTGACAAGATGCTGCCCTGAATTCCTGTTATGGAATTTAAGCATTTATTGGAAAATTCTACAAGGTACAAATGTAAAAAGAAAACCCTAGCCTTTGAGGAAAAAAACGTTTTGCTACTTCAATTTCATAATTTATTTAAAGTAAAATTAGATTTTACTTTCTCTGAAGTAGCTCTTCTTAAAATAACAAGTAGTTTGTTTTTTTTTTTTTAGATTAAATAAACTTCTGAATTGTCACATTGCATCTCACTTTCCAGAACTTGTAAGATATCTGCCTCAATAATCATTCACAGGTACTTCAAGTTTGTCAGAACTTTCACCTATTTTTCATTTCAAGCTCACACTGCACTTAACTACAAAGCAAAAATGGGAGAAAAGCTAAGTGAAAGAGTAATACAAATATTTTGGTTTATGACTGACAGAAAAATGAATGATAAGGTCTTCCATCCCACATCATTAAAACGGTATACAACAAAATCACTTACTTTTCTAAGTGTAAGAAACATACAGTATTTAGAAATATTATGTTTTGCATTTTGCATCCTGAAATCACACTACCAGTTTCACTTCTGTGTTTCTGAGACCATAGTTTGTTGAGTATATATAAAATGTAATGTACAACTAGCAGAAGCTAGCTGATAATTTCTTATCGGAGTGTTTAATTGTAGAAATAAGGAAGAGCAAAGACATTGCAACTTGCAGGTTTTCCTCAATCTTTCACATATGCTGTCTTGATTCACAACTGACTTACTGAAAGTAAAGGTCTCTAAGTTCCTCAATACTGTCTTTTACATAAGTTTCCTATGACTTGCATATTCATTTCATCACCTTTTTTAACGCTTTCTCCTGAGAATTTTTTAAGACAACCCATCTGTCAGTTTTATAGGGAAATTAAACATGACTACCAATATCAGCTTATACATTTAATGTTCTACTACATTCCCTTAAAATCCATTATGTATATAATTCACATCAGCTTTAAAAATATCCTCATGACCTGCTTGGGAATTAAGATGAAGAACTGCTGAAGTACTAAGCACGTTTTCTAATCATAAGAAATGGAAGATAGGTTCTAATATTTAACATTAAATACTATGTTATGCAACCAATATTAAATTAGGTATATTTTGAGACTTTGATCATTTTCCCTCTTTCAGTTTTGTTACTATCTCAGTAAAATCATGCCTGACTAATTTGGTAGCCTTCTATGATGGGGCTATGGAACTGATGGACAGAGGTAGAGCAGCTGATGTCATCTACCCAGACTTGTGCAAAGCATTCAACACTGTCCCACATGACATCCTTGTCTCTAAATTGGAGACATCAATTTGACAGGTGGACCACTTGGTGGATAAAGAACTGGCTGGATGGCCACAAGCAAAGAGTTGTGGTCAATGTCTCAATGTCCAGCTGGAGATCAGCAATGAGTGGTGTCCCTCAGGGATTGCTATTGGGACTGGTCTTGTTCAATACCTTCGTCACTAACATGGACAGTGGGATTGAGTGCACTCTCAGCAAGTTTGCCGATGACACCAAGCTATATGGTTCAGTTGATATGCTAGAGGGAAGGAATACCATCCAGAGGGACCTTGACATGCTTGTGAGGTGGGCTGATGCCAACCTCATGAAGTTTGACCATGACAAGTGCAAAGTCCTACACCTGGATCAGAGCAATCCCAGGCACAGCTACAGGTTGGGCAAAAAGGAAATTCAGTGCAGCCCTGTGGAGAAGGACTTGGAGGTGTTGGTCAATGAGAAAAACATGAGCCACAGTGTGTGCTCGCAGCCCAGAAAGCCAACAGTATCCTGGGCTGCATCAAAAGGAGCATGACCAGCACGGTTGAAGGAGGTGATCCTCCCCCTCTAATCTGCTCTCATGAGACCTCACCTGGAGTATTGTGTGCAGTTCTGGTGTCCTCAACATAAAAAGGACATGGCACTGTTAGAACAAGTCCAGAGGAGGCCACGAGGATGATCAGGGGACTGGAGCACCTCCCATATGAAGACAGGCTGAGAAAGTTGGGGCTGTTCAGCCTGGAGAAGAGAAGGCTGCGTGGAGACCTCATAGCAGCCTTCCGGTATCTGAAGGGGGCCTACAGGGATCCTGGGGAGGGACTATTCATTAGGGACTGTAGCAATAGGACAAGGGGCAATGGGTAAAGCTTACACAGGGGAAATTCAGGTTAGATATAAGGAGAAGCTCTTTACTGTAAGGGTGGTGAGGTACTGGAATGGGTTGCACAAAGAAGTTGTGAATGTGGTGTTCAGGGCCAGGTTGGTCAAAGCCTTGGGTGTGGCATGGTGTAGTGGGAGGTGTCCCTGCCCATCCCAGGCGGGGTTTGAACTAGATGATCTTAAGGTTCTTTCCAATCCTAACTATTCTATGACTCTACAAGATAAGATTTCACATAATCTCACCTAAGCTGCTCCAGAGCTTTTCTTTGTTATCTTCCTAAACTCAAACTTTTTCAAACTCCAGTATGTTCTGAAAATTGCACCCTCAGACATGTAAAAAATGTAATAAAAATAAAACTCATATACCTCCACTAATTATGTATTTGATTCAAAATTCAGTTTTGGTGGTGATGGTGCATTTTAGACACCTCCTTCTAGCATTGTGATATACCCATTCTTCCTCTTCCTTCAAGTCTCTCTGCCTGTTTTTTTTAGATATTAGTCTCTCACTGTTTATTACACAAAACTGTCACTGCTGAAAAAAAGTTCTTTTGTTAAAGCTGAGGTTCCTAATGTTTTAGGTAAAAGAGCAATAGCCCATTAACTTTCAAATTACTTTTACAATTGTCTTGCAGCACTATGCAACTTCATGAAAATACTTAGCCTTCAATTTACAAACACAACAAAAAAAAAGGCAGAACACATCATGGCAGCTTATGATCACATACTTAGCAAAAATTATTTTGAAGCAGCTGCTCCCAAATTTTTATTATAGGTGGGCTTTCTAACTTTCACAGAGATACTAAAGGGCTTCCCTGAAACAAGGCAGAAAATGCATCCACCTGACAACGAAGTATGGCACTGGTTCCTGTCTCTCTCTACTCATGACAGACAGTCATTTGGACATGATAAAACACTTAGGCAGCTCCATTGCATCCTGGTATTTTTTATGCTTCTTTGAAAACTATGAAACTATGGGCAATGCCAGAGTTCTGTTGGACTGTGACTTCCAACTGATCCAGTTATGTAACAATGAAGTGCTTATATAGATCCTTATCTATATGTATTGCCATTGCAGAAGGCTATGTGGGAAGAGTCTTGAGGAGAGAGGCTTGCTGAAATACTCTGATGGCCCAGCCCTGGCCAACAGGATGTTCTGGTCCCTCCTTCCACATTAATGAAGATTTTTTCTTTTTTTTTTAATTTGTGTAACATTTGTTTGATGAGTTATTCATTATTTTTAGTAAGGTCTTTCATGAAAACTTATACTGAGCAACTGCATATGTAGTTAATAGCAGGTTCATAAGAGTGCCATTAATATGATTATAGTTAAGCTATTATTAAATCATGCTGAAAGACACTGTAGAAGCAGTTTTAGGACAGTATTCAGTACAACGGTGTTTTCAAAAGGCAAGGATTAAAACGCATGTTTTCAAATCAAGCTAATATAGATGAAAATGTCAAGACAATCTGTATTAGCCCTGAACAGCCAAATAAAAAGGGGAAGTTTGTTTGTGTAACTTTCAACACAGGAGCACTCTAATTTAAAGCAGATTTTAAGTATCTATTTGATTAAACTAAAATTCAATAAAAAATTCCAGAGTCTGCATTTTGGCTGGACTAATAAACTGTGGATGAAAGGGGGGTAGTTTCCATGATTCTATATATTGTTATGGATACAAAAAGAATAATAAACTCCCCAGCTCAGTCATTTCAGAATATCTGAATAAGTTACAGGCTATAAAGTTAATTCTAGCCCAGCTATACCCAGCCATAGGGTATAGCCATAGGGTAGTTTAACTGGATGCCAGACACTCACCAAGACACTCTATCACTAAGATACCCTTAGCAGGACAGGGAGAGAAAATAAGATGAAAAATTGTGCTGTTCAAAATAAAGGCAGTTTAATGAAAAACAACAAGAAGACACCAAAAGAAAAACCCAACCAACCCCCCCCAAAACAATGGAAGACTGCATGAGGAAGCAAAACCAAAGCAGATTTACTTTCTACTCCCCATCAGCAGGTGATGTCCAGCCACTTTCTGGGAAGCAAGCCTTTTTGCTTGTTTCCCTCCTCTCATGTTCCTGAGGTCCACCATCTCATGATCACTGCAACCAAGGTTGCCTCCATCTTTCACATCGTCAGCAAGTTCTTCCTTCTTGGTAAGTATGAGTCCTGTAGATTGCCTTCCCTTACTGGATCCTCCACTACCTGAGTTGCGAATCTGTCAGAATGAACTACAGAAACCTCCTGGATTGCCTGTGCCCTGTTCTTCCAGCAGATACCAGGGTGGATAAGTTTCCAGAAAGTTCCCTCACAAAGACCAGGCTCTGAGAATATGAGGTTTCTTCCAAATGAGAAAGGTCTCATCTACTTCTTTCTAACCACAGAAAGAAGGGCCCATAGCAGATGGGCAGAAGGGCCCAACACTATAATGTTGACTTTTTATCCTAATTTACAAACTCTCAACTGGCATGTTGTACATCTCCAGGTAGAGTTCCATGCATTCCCACTGGTCTCGCATATAAAGGGCAACTCCATGTCCTTAACTTCTCAACTTTTCCTCCCAAGAGATCCATGGCAGTACTACTGATGTGTAAGCCCATCATGTCCTTGTGACCCCTATGAGATCAGAAATCTACAACTGCATGCATACCTCTAATTCTTCTTTGTTCCTCATTCTGCACTCATTAGTGTACAGGCAGCTTGATGATTTCCCAGAAAGGTGTGAGAGCATTCCCCATAATTCTGTAAGGCAGGCACTTCCTTGTTCCTCTGAACATATTTTAGATGGTCCCCCTTCGGCTTTGTTTTGTTGATTTTATTGATGATGATGTTTACAGACATACTTTTTCTGCCAACGTGGTCAGCTACTTTTTCACATAATTTTTGGTCATCTTCTCTCCATATTGCTACTTCTGTTTTAAAACTCTTCTCACCAAGTTGGCCAGCCTGTTGGCTCCACTTAGTCAAGTGGACAAGTTCTCTTTTGAACAAGCAATCACCAATCCTCAAAAAGTGTTCCATGGTCATAAAACCCAAAACCCTGTTGCTGATATCAGCTGTGCAACCAGTTGTAGGATTTGTCCACTCCTCACCTCCTCCACCTTCACTGTACTGATCAAGAAGAAAAAATATCTAGTCCCCTGTCCTCTTAAGCACTACCTCCAGACCCATGAAGTCATGTTTTATATGCTCCACAATAAGCCTGGCAGTATGACTGAGGCTATGTGAATAAGCATCAAGAGCTAATAGTCCAAGGGCCAGAACAAGCCTTGGCAGTCTTTCCACAGTGTACCAGATCTAAGCCCCTGGCAAGCAGCAAACCTTCCTAGATGACAGATCAGGTCAGAAAATGGGAGCATCCTTCTCTGCACAGCAAGGACTTGCCCACTAATATACCTTACTTCTTCCTCCTGGTGCTTCTGTTTGGATCTGGTTTAGCAGGCTTGAGAACACTGGATAGAGCTCCCAGCCTCTTGTCAGCTATGAGGGCAGTAAATCTGTTCTATAACTGCAGGTCTTGAGATGGAGCAGAAGCCTTCCTCCTGGTGCCAGAAGTCACAAGCTTCCAGTCTTTGCCACCCTGTAAGTTTTTACTTCCTGTCACAACAGACATAGACTCTGCTGGCACAACCTACAGAAAAGTTGAGGGCTTGGCTCTTCAAACTGCAGTGTTTCAGAAAAGATTCAGCTAATCTATTTGTGATGCTGCAAAGTCCACTGAACTCCTCCAACAGCTTCTTAATTTGATGACACAGGTCCTCAACAAGCATACATCTCCTGCAGGCTGAAGAACGTTTTCTACTGTCCCAGCCTCAGGAAGAGACACCAGCCATCCCCTGCAGCTTGAGATCTGTAGAGATCCTCCTTCTACAGCTCTGTCTGAGTCCAGAGAAATACCCAGCCAAATGCTGTCCATTATTTTATCTAAATTTGGCACCAGATTACAGAATACAAAAGTGATCAGCATAGGGTACTGAGAGTGTACAGATAAAATTATGTCCACAATTAAAGATTATGATCAATTACTCAATTATAAATTCTACAGGACAAACATATGTCAAGTGGTAAATTTTGCTATGCTTCAAAATCATCAACATTTACATATACAATACTTATTTTCAAGGTATTTGTAAGATAATCCTTTTTGAATTAATCCTTGATCTACATACTCAACACTGGAATAAAAAGTTCTAAAACATACTTAATCTCTGTCTACATATTAACAAGCTTTTAAGCATATTTTTTGCCTCTGGAATAAAAAATAGCTGATTTTAAAAACAGCTTTGAATTTATAAACAGATTAGCTAGATTTTGTTCAGACATATACTGGACACTTCTTGAGTTTCAGTAGTTTGAAACAGCTGTTAGACCATTATTTCCAACTACTCTTAGTGATAAGCAAATTTGACAGGTAGAAGACTTGTATTTGCTTCTTGTACATATAATGGAAGGTATTGTCAGAATCTATCCCGTCTGATATCTACTTTACAACTATATGTAAACAACAGATAAATGGTAATAATAAAGAAGAACAACATCATTCAACAAGGCCAAATGCAAGATCCTGTACCTGGGTCAGAGCAATCCCCAGTAACAGTAAAGACTGGGGGATGAAGGGATTGAGATTGGCCCTGTGGAGAAATGTGGCATTTCATGACACAGACTCAAGTTGATGCAGAGACTCAAATCCTCGTTTATTACCACCAAGCCATTTTTATCCCCTTGTTCGGTACTTTCCCAACCTGCACATACATCCAATGTTCGATTTCATTTGCCCCTGTAAAACTCTCCAGGTAAATAATCCAATCACAATGTTGTAGACCCCCTCACAACCCCCACATCCTCTGGCCTTACACACCCCAACTCATCGCCCCAAGGCTTGTCAAAGCACCAAGGCCCAGAGCTCATTCCCAAACTGTTCTTCATGCAAATCTTATCGACTTCACTCCCCACAGGGAAGGACTTGAGGATACTAGTAGATGAAAAGTTGGACATGACATGGCATTGTGCACCTACATGGTACTTCCCACCTCAAATACATTTACATTACGTTTTGCTTCTTATGTTTCAATATTCAAGATATATCCTTAGACTTTACTTCTAATGTAGTTATCAGAGGAAAAAAAAAAGTTGTCTTTTCAAATTAGCTACTTTCCTACCTGATTAAGTTTCTTCCATAGATTGAGAACAGGAGAAAGTTCAGTAGACCATATTTCTCTGTCAAATTTGCAGCCAGCAGTTACTGACCTACTAAGGATCCGAAGCTGTGAAATGACCTGAGTGATGAGAATACAAATGCAATCTTGAAGGAGGATAAACAAACTTCTTTTAGTATAAAAATGCAATACAATAGCAAACACCCTCTGATTTATCCATGGACTATATTTTTCTGCATACTTAATTACCAATCATGATCTATTCAGAACACAGAAAATATTAAATATCTAAATATAGAACATACTTGGGCCTCATTCATACTGAGCCATAAAAAAAAGAAAAACACCCATATTTTTTCTTATCACAGTAATTGCCTTTGTTCAGCAATAATTTAAAAATTAATGAGGTGTATGATTAGTTAAAAAGCCTCTTTTTCATAAAATCTATAAACAAAACTTAAGCTGTGCCTTTAACTAGTCTCCATTGGTAAGTAAAAAAGAGAAACAAAACCCCCAGAAAACATTACCAAATGCATATAATACCTATCAGGCATCAAAACTCCAAGACAATTACAATCAATCCATTCTGATCTCCCACAGATCTCTTACTCAGATATTCATGCTACCTCAAATTATGTAAATGCATATTTATTAAAGAGAGAAGGCAAGCAATTAAAAGAATCAACTGCAACATTTACAGAAAGAAGGGGTGCTTCCAGTTCATTAGGTCCAGCTGCCTTTTACCGTTAGCAACCCTGATAACACATAAACTCATCAAATACAAGTATATATTTAGAAAGAAAGAATACTGAAATTAAAATCCTTCAGTGATATTGCAGTCTGTCGCTTAAGCTGCACATATAACCACATAATTTTAGGTGTTTTAGCTATATCTTAGTTATTTTTCACAGTGCATTATTTTCAAGACATGTTACAGAGTAACTTACTTACAAATTCTACTGTCTTGACTTTAAAGAATAAAAATTGATAATACAAACTGTATTAATCATTCAGACAGACTGGTCTATTTAAGTTTTAGACAGAATGAGGCAGAAAGTCAAGTTGCTTCTGCTAGGTTTTGACTTATTTTCTATTCTTGAAAGATGTGCAGTGATGTATTGCTTCCTTTTGCTTTTCATTTTCTTTCACTCAAGGAAACAGCACCTTCTTACTCAGCTTTGAGAGGCACTATGAAGCCCTACAAAATGGTAGTGAACTGAACAATGTGAGCATTTGTAAGATTTACTATAATTTATTTTATATTTCATATTAAGTGTCTTAAAAACAAAAACTAAAATATAACTCAATGATCTTACGGTCTTTTCCAACCCTAACCATTCTATGATGTATAAATATACATAATAAAAAATACATAAAATCTCTGTGTATAACATAGAAACATAGAATCTCTTAGGTTGGAAAAGGCTTTTAAGGTCATCAAATCCAACCTTTAACCTAATACTGCCAAGTCCACCACTAAATCAGATCCCTAAGAGTCACATCTATATGTCTTGTAATTCCATCCAGGGGTGGTAACTCAACCACTTCCCTGGGTAGCCTCTTCCAATGCTTCACAACCCCTTTGGTGACAAATATTTTCCTAATATCCAATCTAAACCTCTCCTGACACATCCTGCAGCTATTTTATCCTATTGCTAGTTAGTTACCTGGGAGAAGAGATGGAACCCTACCTCACTATAACCTCCTTTCAGGTAGTTGTGGAGAGTGGTAAGATCTCCTCTATGTCCCCTTTTCTCCAGGTGAAACAACTCCAGTTCTCTAAGCCATTCCTCATTAGACTTGTTCTCCACACCTTTCACCAGCTTTGCTGCCTTCTTTGGACGTATTCCAGCATCTTTATGTCCTTCTTGGAGTGAGGGGCCCAGAACTGAACACAGGATTCACACTGTGGACTCACCAGTGCTAAGTACAGGGGGTAATCACTGCCCTAGTCCTGCTGGGTACACTTTCTGAGACAAGCCAGAATACCATTGGCCTTCTTGGCCACCTGGGCACAGGCTGTCCAGGTCCTTTTCCATCAGGCAGCTTTTCAGCCACAATTCCTCAAGCCTGCAACCTTGTCTAGTCTGAAGTAAACTGCCAAAAAGGAAGTCAAGGAGAAGTTGCAGTCAAGACAAAGGAGTTCCTGGCGTGAATGGAGCTTTGCCCAGGAACAGGTTACAAGCCAGCTCAGAGCCTGCAGACAGAGTTTGGAACACTGGTGTTGCTCTAATAGGTGTGTGCTACAGACTCCTGATCAATAAAGTACACGAAATCTTCTTTTGACAGCTTGAAGGAGCCTAACAATCACAGGCCTTCATACTCATGTAATACTTCACCCAACACAGAATCTGCTGTGAGGGAAATATGAGAGGGTACAAGCAATGCAGATTTCTAGAATTTCTTGAAGACAATTTCTTTGTAAAGGCAGGCAATTAGTCAACCAGGGGAGATGCTATACTGAATCTGTTGTTAACAAACAATGAAGAAGATGTGAAGGTTGAGGGCAACCTTGGCTGCATCAATCATGAGATTGTGGAGTTTAAAATTCTGAGAGAAGAGAGTAAGGCAAGTAGTAGAATCAGAACCCTGGTACTCAGCAGAATAGATTTTAGCAGATCTTCTATGGCAGGACATACTGTCATAGACATAATAGAGATCTTCTTGGCAGGACATACTGGGCAACTGCACTGGAGGGCAAAGAGGGCCAGGACAGTTGTCAATTGTCAGGAATAAATTTCCCAAAGCACAAGAACGGTCCTTTCTGATGTGCAGGAAGCAAGCATGAGAAGCAAACAAAAGAAAAGGGTGGCAGAAGATAAAGATGGATGAGGAGGAAACTAGTGATCTCAAGTGTACAAAGCTAATCCACAAAAGATGGGAGCAAGGATGGACTACCCAGAAGAGGTATAAAGACATTGCTCAGTTAAGTTAGGATGGAGTGAGGGAAGTCAAATCTCAGCTGGGTTTGAAAAGACAACAGATGCAAAAGCCTACAAGGTCTTCTACAAATATTCTGATAGCTAAAGGGAGAAAAAGAAAATAGAAGCCACTACTCAGTATAGCTTCTGTTACAGAAAATACAATTTCATTCTCTTATTCTCATAACTTAACTTTAATAATTATTTGTGTGCTCCAGTTATTGTGTATAGCAGAAAAGACTTTTGTTTAATTTAGCAAAAAATTATTTTCTCTAATCAATGTTTTGATTACAGTATTCCTGCTATTCTTCCTCCTTTTCACTCGGCACACATGCAAATATTCTGACAAGCAATACAGATAATAAACACACATTTCTGCCTTCCAGATATAATTCTTTTAGCTATAGTTCTGGCTCTTATAATTTGTTTTTGAATAGTTGGATGCTATCATTTGCAAAGAAATAAAACATTTATATAAAATATACTTTAACTGCTAATTCATATGCAGTACTTCACATAAACTTGCATATTTATACTATAAAGCTGAAAAAAGGTTATATGATTGCTTTTTTAATATGGCCAATTGAAAATATTAAGTATTGTTTTCCTTCTTAAGTGTCTTTATGGGTATAAACACTTATCTTCATATAGCTGAAAATTTGAGAAGTAGTGACTGCAAGATCAAGTAATTATTTTCTAACTTTACTGTATAGGGTTAGTTGTCTAGTTCTAATTATGTAATTATAGACTTTGACAATATAATTTAAATCAGAAATACACTATCCATAATTTCAATCTTCTTCTGTGCACCTGTATCTGTTTCTGCTTTGTATATTTTATCAAAATAGCTCAAAAATATTGTGATGTGATTATCAAAAATTAAGCACTTAGAAGTATAGAATCAAAAAAAATCAAACTTTAACAGTCAGTGTTCTAGAGTACTGCAACATACGATGATATTTACCAGATGTTCATGGAAATTCTTTAGCTCTTTCCACTGCATTCCATTTCTTCTCTCAAGTTTAACAAGTATGATGGTAACATAAAATAATCAATAGGCAGATCTTAAGTGTGCCAATTTGTAATTTAGGAGACCCTCCTATTGAGTACATAGGAAAACTAAATCCGTTACATAGGTAAGGATAGATAGATGGGTCTATGTTGTGGAGATTAGAATGAGGATTTTAATTTACTGGAGACCTAACTTCAAAACTCAAGAAGAATTTGGCTCCTCTCACTCTACTATGTTATCATCAGGTCAATTTCAGATAGTTATATAGGATGAGATTAATCATACCTTAAACACAATACTTCTACGACACAAAGAGAGACTAGAAGTGACTAGCACAGATGCAGACATCTAGGTCTGTTGAATTCTATCCTTTGCACTTTAGTGCGGAAAGAACCAAGGTACGTCCTTATAATACGAAACTGAAAATCTAATCAAAGTTGTATAATACAGAGTACTCAAAATAAGAGTACTTTTAAAATACCTGACCTTTCAATGCTCACCTTTGTTATTGTAACATAGTCTTTTAATATATTATACACTAAAAAATCTTATATGCTGTGCTAGTCCAGTCCAAAAATACACCTAAATACTCTGAATAGAGAGAGAAGAAATCTGACATAAAGCAGGAAACCACTACTTTCACTGAAAACATGGAAGGGATGGAAAGAAAGCTAACCAAAATATAAAAGCAATCACAAATACTGGTCTGTTTAAAGAAGGATGAAAAGATTATTCAGAACCATGATTTTGTAGAAGATATTTTAAGTAAGGTTAACTAATCATAACAGTATTTATACAAAAAATTAAAAGAGTAATTTATTTGTGAACAGTGCATCTAATAACTATAAACAGCATAAAGGAACTGCTACTGGATATTTTCTCCATTCTTAATGGAAAATTTATACACTCTTTTTTGTGTTGTTAGCACAGAGTAAAATAAACTGCATATATTAATAAAGGTGGGATAGTCAAACTTGTAATGTCAATATTTATTTACATAGTTATTAAATTTAATGTGCATCTCAGCTTTTTAATATATTGAATACTTTGTGGGTTTCTGTGGATATATGCTGCTATGATATTGACCAACACATTATAGTAAAAAGCCCATGCATTTAGAGAAATTAAGAGAGATAATGAACAGAATAAAAAGCAATAAAGACAGTAATAGTCCCATGTAGCTTCATCCAGAATTACTAGAAAGTCATGTTTGCCCTGAAAATTAAAATAAACTCACAGAAAAATAGAGAAAATGTCAAGATTTTAATTTCTCCTTCCCTGAAACTCAGCTTAAAAGAAATTTTTAGAAATACAATATCTATTTCTGTTCTTTACTCATGCATAAGATGAGGGAAAAGTCTTGCCTTCAGTAATCCACAGTTACTGCAAAACCTGCTATTTCACAAATGCAATCTATAAGAAACACAGGCTTATATTCAAGACTTGTATTTATTTCAGAAGAAATCTATCCTACAAAGCATACAATGAAATAAAATTTTACACACGGTATTACAATTTGAAAAAGAACAAAGTAATAAAGTAAAAAATATATTGTGAAATTCTGTCACTGAATTAAAAAAAAAATCTCAGATCAGTGATTTCTGAGTATGATTACTGTTGAAAGAATACAAACCAGAAAAGATTCACTAGTCAAATAAAGGTTATTTTTTCAAGACTATGGAACAGATAAAATGTTTGGTTTTGTATAAAAAGCTAACAAACTCCCCTCAGCAGATCTACAATGTCAAAGCAGATGCTCTACTGCCATCTACCAGTTTTAAAGGAAATAGTCTTAGCACAGAAAGCAATTCTATGTCTCATTTCTCTGAAAGAAACAATACATCCCTCTACACAGCTATTCAAGGAAGTATTTCTGCTTTTATAAGACTTTAGAGCTCAAATGATAATATCAAGTTATATCATAGTTACTTTGATAAATACTGGTGAAGCAGTAACTCCATGCAATGTAACTATGTCTTCATTGAAGCAAGAGGAGATAAATTCAGCCCGATTTGCCTTCTGACAGAACTACATGCCTCCATACAGTTCCTAATAGTTTAGCTGCAGCTACCCACATGGCTGTGAAAGTAGTTTAAGACTGAACTGCCAATGAAATCTCCTGGACTTTCAGTCTCTGTGTCCCTTAGCCTCTCTGCAGTAACAGGGTCCATGGAGGTTGTTAGGATGAAGGCACTTTAATAGCATTCATAACCAAATCATTCATATTGCATATTGATGAGTAAGAAAGTGAAGGTCTACACTTCCTCTGTGGTTGTTCCCTCAAGACCACTTCAAAGCTGTGCTTTCACTCAATAAGGATGTGAAGTAAGACTGGACTCAATACAGAGCTAGATGATGCTTTAATCAAAATACAAAGCAAAAAAGGGAAGGACATTGACACCACCTATATCTTCCTTCATACATGAGAGGATCATACATCTTCGACACCAGGAAAATCCTCTGTAGAGCAGGGGTTCAGTGTAATAAATCAGGATGCTGCAGATGTACAGCACAAGCCCACCACTGACCCACCCGATATTCTAGCCTCTCCAAGAGTAACTATGGGGTTTACTTTGCAGAGGTCAAAAGATACATACTACCCGGAGAATATGATGCAGAAAGGAAAGCCAGAAAAGGTGGTTCACATTAGCTAATTGCACACCATGACAAAATTTGAAAAACCTGGAAAATTAGAGCGTGTTCAGAACAAACTTTCATGCAGTGCAACAACATATTCTCATATACATAGCACCAATTCTGTAGGAATTAATAAGGCTACTTGAATTATTGCAATGATTGACTGCAGTGGTAAAGAGCTGTGTTTTCTGGTAGAGCACAGTACTACAGCTCCCATTATTTGACACAGCACTTTTCTTTCATGCAGCACCCCAGGTATATATAAAACACTCCCCAGATTTTAACAATTCTTGTTAAGAACTCAGATCCCTCAGTTGCAGCGTAATATTAACTACAGTTTGGCTTTACACAATAATTCCGGCTAGAGCCTATTAGTCACGTATTTGTGATGTGGGATGCATTTAATCAATGTCAGTAATTATATGCTATGCATGGCTGATGCAAAGGTTATATAAATGCTAAATTATTTTAAGAAAATAGATTTATGTTCATCCTGACAGCTATAGCAATAACATAACAAGATCAAGAATAATTTCAATTGCATGCTTGCAATAATTATACCCATATTACTCTATGTGACATGATTAGAATTATGAAGGAACACTAGATATAAAATTAGGTACCAGTGCTCAGAGCCGGTTTAGCTAGATTTTGCAAGAGAAAACTCAGCCTGTTGACAAACACAGAAGAAACTACACATTATTATATTACAACTGCACCTTGAAAAATCACCATATCCCACAGCCCCAGTCAGATGTATGACTGGTATACTGAGTGGACATACTCTAACTTTTCTTTAGGTGACTTAGGTGATAACAGTAGTGTATAATCATGATGCAGCAATCTAAGAGTTCCAGGTGTCCTTGAACACCCTACTCTGCACATTCTGCCTCATCTGCTGTCATTAACAAGATAGAATCCAGTAATACAATCATACATCTGACTACAGTTTTAGAAAGACAGACAGCAGCTTTAATCTAAGTAAATGAGATAGATATGCAAGGAATAGTGGGAAGACCTGCAGAACCACACAGTGACTTGCTGAAAATACCAGCAGGTCAGCAAATAAAATGAATAAAGAACCCAAAATGGAACCCAAGGATAAAAAGCTGTCTTACTGAAGTCAATGAGATCATTGCAGTTACATTTAATGAGGAAAAATCACATCTCCTGATCCTGGTTCTTACCTTGTTTGCCTTACTAGATTGCCCTACACTGTTTTCCATTATTAGTTTACTATTAATTTTAAGTCAACAAGTATTCATCCCTAAATGAAAAATAGCTATAAAAAGCATGTTTTTTTTTCTACAAACTAAGTTTCAAGCACAGACTGAAGAGAACATTAACTATTTTAAAAGAGTATTATATTTAATAGATACACTAAGCTATGATGAGCTATCCCTTTTGACTTCTAATAGTGTTCACTAAAGAAATTCTTTTTTCTCTTCAATCAACCACATCCATAAACAGAATGCATTCAGTGTGAGATTTCAGTACTGGGACCAGTGCTGTTCAACATCTTTGTCAATGACATGCACAGTGGGATTAATGCACCCTCAGCAGGTTTGCCAATGACACCAAGCCATGTGGTTTGGTTTATACCCTGGAGGGAAGAGATGCCACCCATAGGGATGACCTTGACACACTTGGGAGGTGGGCCAATGACAGCCTCATGAAGTTCAACAAAGCAAACTGCATCTGCATCAGGGCAACCCCAAGCACAGCTACAGTCTGGGTGGAGAATGGATTGAGATCAGCCCTGAGGAGAAGGACTTGGGCATGGCTGGTTGATGAGAAGCTCAACATGAGCCAGCAGTTTGTGCTTGCAGCCCAGAAAGCCAACCGTATCCTGGGCTGCATCAAAAGAAGCAGAAGACCAGAAGATGAAAGGAGGTGATTCTCCCCCTTTACTCTGCTCTCGTGAGACCACACCTGCAGTACTGCGTCCAGCTCTGGGGGAAACAACACAAGAGGGACATGGGCCTGTTGCAGCAAATCCAGAGGTGGCCACAAAGATGATTATAGGGCTGGAGCAAGTCTCCTATGAAGACAGCCTGAGAGGCTTGCTCCGACTGGAGAAGAAAAGGCTCCAGGGAGATCTTACTGCAGTCTTCCAATAGCTAAAGGGAGTCTAGAAGAAATCTGCAGAGGGACTTTTTACAAGGGTATGTAGTGACAGAACAAGGGGGAATGGCTTTAAACTGAAAGAGGGTAGATTTAGATTTGATATTAGGAAAAAAATTTTCCCTGTGAGCATGATGAGACACTGGAACAAGTTGCCCCCAGAAGCTGTGGCTGCCAAATCCCTGGCAGTGCTCAAGGCCAGGCTGGACAAGGCTTTGAACAATCTGGCCTAGTGGAAGGTGTCCCTGACCATGGCAGAAGGGTTGGAACTAGATGATCTTTAAGGTCCCTTCCAACCCAAACCAGTCTATGATTATATGATTTCTATGCTAGTATAATTTCTGTGGAATATATACATCGGCAAAATGGTTTTTGCTTGATTTTGTAAACCTGAGTTTGTTCAGATAATTATAATTTACTTAAGTTATCCTGAAGTAATGTGTGAGTGTTATTCCTGTCTGTTGAGTTTCTGCTAGAACAAACTTAGGTTTTTAAACGATTCAGCTGTCATTCACCACAAGTATGAAATGTCACAGTACGGATACACAAAAATAAGTGTGAATAGAGGCATAGGTCATTTCTACAAACTTTTAAAATACTCTGTAACAATATACATTTTAGTCCTGTACACTTCCAAATTGATATTTATAGCAGTGGTTTGCAAAAGTACATTTTTACTGAGTATGAGAAAACCACACAGGCTTAATACTTTTGTCAAAGAAGCACATTAACAAATTTTTCATGGGAATTGTATTTTAAAAGGTTGCATAAAGTTAATGAGAGATCCACTAGCTTATAAAATTTTAACACAAATTAAGAGTTACCTTTCAGTCACAGAAACCCTTTTAATACCATTATTTTCAGCTGTGCATCTTCATATTTCAAAATGTATGTGAAAAAGCTGCATTATTAATGGTGAAGGAAGGAAATGGTGACTGAAGGAAATACATAAAGTGCTGATTAACAGCCAACATTGCAAATACAGGGAGGAATTATTATTTATATTTATGTTGAGGATAGTCTGAGGTAAACTGCAGAGTAGTGATTTTGGACCTTAGGGAAGCAGACACGGGTTTATTCAGGGAAATGTTAGCAGAATCACATGAGAAGTGGTCATAAAGAAGAGGGAAAATTTGAGACAGTATAGTGGACAGAACCTTATTTTCAGATCATTAAAATAGGGAATAAAGGATTTTTGAGTGAGCTCAGAACAAATCACCTCATTGTGCAGAAAGACCAGGCTTTTCAGCAGAATGACTGTTTGGGTAAACAGGGAGTGCCACAATAGACTGAAAGACAAAAAAAAAAGAAACATACAAGAAGCAAAATAAAAGAGAGAAGGAAAGGACATGAAAGCAGTGATTGAGCACTTCAGGATGACATTAGAAAAGACAAAACCCAGTTGGAGATTAGACTAGCAGGAAACATTAAGGGTGAGACAGGTTTCAACACATATGCAAATGTTCAAAGAAAACACAAGACAGCTTAAGTGAGGGTTGGTTGTAAAAGCCTTAAGTATTAAACAGCTTAGGAAGGAAAGGAAACAGCCTACTTAGAGAACATGAACATACTCATACCTGATCATGAAGACAAATCTAGCTGGTGGTCAGTTACTAGTGGTGCTCCCCAGGGGTCAGTATGGGGCCCAGTTCTGTTTATCAGTGATCTGAAGAAGGGGATTGAGTGCACTCACTGTAAGTTTGTGGATGACACCAAGCTGGGTGGGAGTGTTGATCTACTGGAGGATAGGAAGGCTCTACAGAGGGATCTGGACAGGCTGGATCAATGGGTTGAGGCCAGTTCAACAAAGTAAAGTGCTGGGTCCTGCACGTGGGTTACAAGAACCCCATGCAATGCTACAGGCTTAGGGAAGAGTGGCTGCAAAGCTGCTGAGTGGAAAAGGATCTCAGGATGTTGACCAACTGCTAGGTGAATGTGAGCCAGCTTGTACCCAGGTGGCCAGGAAGGCCAATGGTATTCTGGCTTGTCTCAGAAAGTGTACCCAGCAGGACTAGGGAAGTGATTGTCCCCTGTACTTGGCACTGGTGAGGCCACAGCTCAAATCCCCTGCTGAGTTCTGGGCCCTTCACTCCAAGAAAGACATGGAGGTGCTGGAATGTGTCCAAAGAAGTGAACAAAGCTGGTGAAGTGTGTGGAGAACAAGTCTGATGAGGAATGGCTTAGGGAACTGGAGTTGTTTAGCCTGGAGAAAAGGAGGCTCAATAGAGACCTTATTGCCTCTAGAACTATCTGAAAGTGAGGTGGGGGTCAGTCTTTTCTCCCAAGTAACAAGTGGTAGATAAGACAAGATGAAATGGTCTCAAGTTGTGTGATGGGAGGTTTAAATTGGATATTAAGAATAATTTCTTTACCGAAGGGGTTGTGAAGCATTGGAAGAGGCTGCTCAGTGAAGTGGTGGAGTCACCATCCCTGAAGGTATTTAACATATGTGTAGATGTGGCTTTTATGGACATAGTCCAATGGCAGACTCAGCAGCAAACAGTGCCTGACCAACCCAATTGCCTTCTGTAATGAGGGCTGAAGAAACCTGAGTTTCAGCTATACAGAAAATCTACCTGGTGTAAACCAGACAGGACCAGCTATGCTGGCTCCTGCATCTGCACTGTCACATGAGTTCTTTTCTATTGTAACTGCACTGTTCTGCAGAGAGAACACAGCAAGAGATGTGAGATTATTCATGACCTTCATGACCAATGCAACCTAACAGATGTTGTGTCAAAAGCTTCCTGTAACTGTAGGTAGGGCAGAGCTGCAGAGCTTCAATGAACTCTAGAAATCCAGGCTCTAAAAATTTACCTAGCTCTACCTATATAAAACAACTAAGCACAAAATAATAATAATTAAAAAGTAAGTCATGTTGATTAAAAGATTACATCTATTTAAGTCAAATATTTTTTTAAACCAAAATGGCTCTTACCAGTACACATGCAGAAGCAATATTTTCCGAATTACACTACAGAACACCATAAGACATAATTTTTAACAATATTAAAATAATGCACCTAGAGATACTCAGTTGTTAAATTAGAGTTGAAGTTCTCTGTTCTAAATAAGAAAAGCTGTGAATATAGTCAATATTTGTAGGGCTACTGAAAAAAGTCCATTTCTTGTTACTGCTTTTTTAAGTTTACACAAACATTAGCAATGCAGCAGGTTACAGAAGAGATCTCTGCATGACTGCAAAATGCTGCACTGTGCTGCAGCAAATTTCTGCTACAGCAAAACGTGTTTCTCCAGCAATACAAACCATCATTCCTATAGATAAAAATTAAGCAATATTCATAGAAAGTCTATAAAAAATCTACATTTCTATTATCTAAGTATTCCATCTTGTGTAGTGAAACAATGGCATAAAATGATACCAGATTGCTTGTAATAGATTTAATTATTTTAATGTCACAGTTAATATTGCTGATTACAATTTACTTAAGATCAGTGTATATTTGAATTATTATTTTAAATCTCTCAGCCTAAAATATGATTGAAGTCAAAATTGCTGTCAGTTTGTTTAGACAAGTAACTTCTAAGTATGTGTGTTTCAAAAAACCCTTCTTCCCCTAATCCCGACTTCAGTGGTATAGCCAATGCAATTCTGTTTCTCTGCATAAGGAAGATGTTAGCAAAAATACACACTGAGAAATTACAATGGCTAGTAGATATGAAAGTGTATGGGATAGTAGATATAAATTGTATACCACATACTTCACATAGAATCAGTGAAGCAGTGGATGCAGTATTAAATTTCGCATTTGTAGTGCTAGCGACATGATGACTGAGCTGGTAGCAATTTATTTCTCACAACCTTATTCATTCAGCTTTTCTCTGCCTTGGCTTGGTAATGGAATTATGAGAAAGACTTCTGTTAGAAACCAATCACTCAATTTAACTGAACCATAGGATCACCCATGGATCTAAGGGAGCTGCCAAACTGTCAGAAATGAAATGGGAGTAGGATTCATAGTTAGGTAGAAATACAATTTAAGAAAAATCTCCCATTTCTGTTACTTAAATTGCCTAAGACTAAAAGTCCCACAAACTATTATTGAAAAAGGATAGGAAATCTCTCATATGACAAAGAAGCATCTCACAGAATTGTAACTACAACAGCCTCATATTTTCAAGATTATAACCTATAGTTTATAGATTATAATCAATGCTGTGGCAGACCAGTTCAGTAGAGTCTAAGTCTGCATGTGAATGCATTCATTACCTACTTCCCTTCACACAGGAGCTCTGAATCTATTCTGATTTTTTGAAGGTTAACTAGCATTTTTAACAATTGCAGTTCTGAACAAATTATGTAAGCATAGCTGAAAGAAATAATGAGCAGTCTACTGTGTATCTGACAGAAACAAAAGCATTTTAGAATTGATTTTTGTGTAAGATTTTAAGACAACAAGATACATCAAATCTTCATTTTTGGCTTTGTAATAAGAGTTCTTGAGCTCAGTGTATTACCCTATGCACTGTTATCCTACTGATTTGTCTTTATATAGCTTTATAGTTTAATGTACTAATTCCTCTTTCAGAAAGAGAATGTTACCCGTATTCTATCTGCCAAACTACTGTATTAGAATTTAATGATCAGAACTAAAACCAGCTTTGCAGTGAACTGCACCTGAAAGAACTAACCCATTGACAGAAGTTACCTTAACAGTATAAATAAATTAGAAGCTACTTATGTATGTGGATACCCTTCAGCATGAACTGAATTATATCACTGTAAACTTTCTCAGTAATTCTTTGTTTATATTAAGTCCTAAACTAATATCTTTGCAACTAAAGAGAACAGTTATTGTATTAAAATATTCTACAGATAAAAGTCGACATATTCCAAAAATCCCTTCATTTACTGTGAGTTATGGAAATTACTATTTATGAACCGGTGATCGGTTCTCTAGCTTATACTAGATGCAGAAAAGATTCAGTGTCCAATGAAAAATGTAACTTTACCTGGGAACTGATCATACATTGTGATGAACGAGCCATATTAGCAGGCAGGCCAAAAAATTCCGGTTTATCATCTTCTGGAAGACTTTCAATAATATTACAATAATCCTGCATTATAAGAGAAGAGTAAACATAACTGAGGGACCTTTTGTTCAGGTCATGAATTTAACAGTGTATGCTAAAAGAATTTCAACTCAGATGTCTAGTTTGGAATCCTATATTAAATTGCAAATTAATATTAGTAGTAACAGCAATAGTACGTGAAAAGATAGGGAGAGATCAGTTCTTTAGACTCACTGAATTCCCTCTTGTTTACAATAAAGGAATACTATAGGAGAATCAGATTCCATATTTATCTTAAAAAAAAAAAGCTATACATCCTCCACAGCATAGAAGTAGATTATGTCAGAATGTTGATATATTTTGTAAATAGAAATGTATTTAATTTTCCTATTTCATCCAGAAGTTATAAGAATTTTTAGCAGTCTGCAAAAAGTACTATTATGCTAATACACCAAGTTACATAAAAATGCAATGATAACCTTCTTTGTCATAAATTGACCCAATTTCTTTTACTCAGTTCTTTATAGCTCTGCTGTTCTACTCCATAGTCCAATCAGATATTATAAAAAAGGAGACTGGCTGAACAGACAGAATAGTTTTGACAACTTAAGAATTAGTTCTTTACATGAAAGAAGTCTTAAATAAATAAATGAAGGCATTCTTTGGATTGTAACCCCAGTTTTCTTTGTGGAATTATTTCCAAGAATAATTCTTTACAATAACTTTGTTTAGTTTTTATATTAGGTGACAGAAGATGTATACCTACCAAAATACTGCAGGAATTTGGTAAAGAGATTGAATATGGGAAACTAGTAATCTTCTTGCCTCTAGCATTTAAGTTGCCAATGACTCGTGAATTGAAAAGCTGCTCCAAGTAGGACCGAAGAACCCTCATATCAAAGTAATTGTCTACACGGCCTCCATAAATCGCATTTTCAAACAAGCCATGCACAAATTCCCATTGGAAGTCTTTGGAACCTATAAATTAATTAATATTAATTTTGTATGAGTGGATAGCATTGCACTGTAAGCATTTCTTCTTTGTCACTGCAGTTTTTCATTGAAACAAAAAAATACAAGCACATCCTATAATTAATTTCTAATTTTTTTTCTTCTGTATTACCAAATAATAGAAGATGCAGAAACTTCAATGTCTTTGCAAATACTCGTCATTGATAAAATACACACTTATTGTGTTTCAAAATGAGTTATTAGAAATATTACTTAAGTCTTGCAGTTCTATCGTAAACTGATTATATGCATTTCAGAAATTATGATATTAAAATTTTAATTATGCAGTCCTTTGTCACAAATAAAATAATTCCCCTTGTTCCAAATTTTGTACACTGTCTTGTATCACATTACCATCTGATCTCATAAAATAAACTGGTAGATCAAACCAAAACATTACTGGAAATGTTATCTTTCAAACACAGAGAGGTCCAGAATAGGTATGTCACTGTAAGCATGTAAAACTAATCATGTTACTATTAGTTTCCTGGACAGTTTGATACTGCAATTAGATTACTCTGGCTCAGCTATATCCCATAAATTCAAAATAATTTATTTTCTCTCCCTTCTATCAATCGCAGTTGCCCAAAATAATTACATGTGATAATTACCTACTTAGACCCTATAGCTTTCATGTACAGGTAAAAGTTTGATCAAAAAAGTATTTTTGAAAGTCCCTTGAAAAAGGCAGCAGCAATTATTTTAAGGGGGGAGTTTATTGGTGATAACTATTGTTTCCAAATGCTTCAATTATTCCTTTGTAGATTAATGATTACCTTTGATAGTTAGTGATTAAATCTCTTTACATCACTGTATGTTTCAAGTTTGTATAACTAAGGTCCAGTTCCAAAAGTACTAATCATCCATAAATCTCATTTAAGTCAATGATCACAAATTATGTCTCAACATCAGTTGCTAAGTTTACATAGAAGTAAATTATTCAAAATGCACAGACTTTTAAAAAATACCTTTTTCATAATAACTGGTATTAAGACATTACTACACTACTTAACATAAAAACGAAGTGAGCTCTATCAGTGAATTTCAGCATGAAGAATTCATAAATATTCAATTAATTTTCAATTCACTTATTCACTATATGGGGGAGGTCACTGGGAAAGAATGGAGGCAGAAGACTTATCTTCCAGGTACTTCTCTATTATCTATTTATTTCTCCGGACTCAAGAAGCTGAGCAGAATAGGTCCTGGCACAAAAAAATTACTGGTTTACCGAACCTCCCAAAAATGCAATTATGATTCACTCTTTGTGTCTAGCTTTGCTTACTGATGATGAGCCTTGCAGCATCTACACTCTTATCTGAGTGTTATAGAAAGAGAAATTTCTTCATGCAACATCTCTGCTAATCGTAAAATGGGACAGGGTTCCACTTGAACTCAAGATCTGATGGGACAAGGTGGCTTCATTCATACAACTTAACTCTCTTTTGCCCTTAAATAAGGTAACCTCCTACCTGCTGCCTATTGGAAAGACTCTCCAGGCTCTGCTATCTTGCAAACCATGACTTGTCAGTGCCTATGGCAATGTCAGTCTGCATAAGCCAAATATAGGAATAAATAAACCTAACTGCAATAGTTTTGGGCCTGTCTCCAGCCCTTACCAGTTTACTAATCCTCTGAGTTTGGATCTACATGCAGAAAATCCTAATAAGCTTAAGCACAGCTTGATTCAGGGTCAGATCACTTCCCATACTGAAGTAATTATCTAACTACCTGGACATGTGCTTATATTTGTGGAAATGTTCCAATGAAGATTGAAATAAAAAACTGTAAATACCTTCAAAGTAGCCTTTAAACAGAATGGCCCCATTCCAAACACCAAATGAAACAATCATGCAAAGTAACCAATTTATCTAAATTAATCTGAAAGGTTTTAATACTCTAAAATTAAAACTAAGATATTCAGAAGGGTTATGAAACAGAAGTGTGAACTCTTCTCCATAAGTGACTTACCTTCAAAAAGTGTATCAATAATGTCAAAACCAGCACGGAGATCAGATAAAGAAAATTCATAGAACTTGGTCCAACCCTACCATTAAAAGTAAATCAAAGAATTTAATGAGTCACAGAATGATCAATACATATATTTTTTATGTATGTGGTTACTGTATACTGTACGATACTTTACGAAAAAGAAACATTTGTCTTACTCCTTAATTCATGTCACTTCTCTACAGACTGAAAAAAACTATGATAAAAGTAATTACTGGTACTATTACAGTGAAAATTATGACCACCATATTTTATCATTCTCAGTTTATACCTCCTTTCTCAATGGCATTTTTATATATAGCAGTACTGTTTAATGTGTACGTAAGTCTCCAAAAAGTTTCAATGTAAATGGATAACTATAAATAAATATTGATATATGATACAAAATTTAGGAAATCCAGGTCTCAAAGGTATATCCACATATCACGCATATCCAGTGAGAGGGACACAGTCAGGACTGCAGCTGTTTCAGAGATCACAACCAAGTCACCCTGAAGGTCATAAATTGAAAAGGTGCTGCAGTCTCCCAACAGTGTTCATGTATTTGTTTTGATGGATCTGTATATGGACCTAAAGCTTGAAATTCATTATAAAGTACAAGATCATCTAGCTGGGAATAACTGCAACCCAGCAATGACAGAAGTAAAATAGAAAACCATCACTAAGTCTGTGCATAAGATAAACACAGTTACAGTGGAATTAAGGAGAAAGCAGTAATCCTATCTTGTGTCATTTGGAAACTGGTGGTAAATGAATATGAATTTGAACAAAGCTAAATGAGAGTTCACGTGTCAGATCAGTGCTTTTTCACCTGTTCTGCTTCTTGAACACTATAATCAAAAGTCTGTTACTGTAAGAGGCAATCTCATAAATGACAAAGTCAAACTAGCTAAAAACTCTCAAACATTCCTGCCTCTGAGAGATCAAATCTTTCAGATGACAGGTTAATTTCCCCCCTAGCCTAAATAAAACAAACAAGACATAGAACAGTTTGGTGGTGGAGCTTTTTTTCTGCTTGATTTAAGCATCTGCAGTCAGAATGAAATGGTAACTTTAAAAAAAAGAAATGCTAACTTTAAAAAAAATAAATAGTCTAAGGGAAAAACACAGGAAAAGCACATCACAGCCTTTGAAATGAATTATAAACCCCACAAGAAATGCATACATTCCCTTGTTTTTCCTTCTCTGTGAACAGGGTTTGCGTGCAGGAAGAGTAGACAGCATCATCCCCTCCTTCCCATCAAAGTGTCTCTTTTCTCATGTCTTACACTGAATCCTGTACATTTCCAAAATATTTTTTCCTGTTAAAAGTAAATAGGATTCACAGAATCTTTTCCATGGGACCCCCACTCCTGCATCGGTATCAGCTAGTACACAAATCACAAAATAACCCAGTGCAGACACTACCAGTTTTCAGAGGGAGAGGAATTTGGGCTACTAAGTTCTAATTTTGCAGTGAATTATGAGACAATAACGAAAGCAGGCACCAGAAGTACCCAAGTTTGTCTCATCTCACAACATGACCCAAAGTATACCTGATGAAAAATACTTGCAAATATAATAGCTAATAAATGAAGTACATTTTTACAAAGGTAGCAAAAAAAAAAATAAAAAGAAAAATTACCTGAGGAATATAATTTCTTCTTTCTTGGCATACAGCATGAAACCATGCTAAACAAAAGAGAGAATGCGCTCGCGACAGATTTCCCTTTTTACTAATTTGCTCTGGTGTCCAAGATTCATAGGTTCTCAAAAGATTCTTTTTGAGGCCCGGGGGTGCCTGCAATTGGAAGGAAAAACACTATTGTAGACAGAAACCTGACACTTTTATGTATTCAAATTCTCAATTTTTCTCAAATTCTAACTTACAATTTATAACTTAATAAAATTAGGAACAGCGTTTAATTAAAAAAAAAAAAAAAAACAAAAAATCTACCTGTAATAAATAGCCTAACTACAGAGTGATCTTATACTGAAAGTAACTTAAACATACTGAAGGAAATTTTAATCAGAACCAACTCATATGAGGGTTGAACTACCCTAAAAGATCTTAATGAAAGAACAGTACTCTACCAAAATATGCAAGCATAAAAGTAAATTCAGTTTTTTCAAGAACAAGAACCTTTCCTATGATTTTACAATCTCAACTTCCAATTATCATTTCTGTGATCAGAGCCAACTGACCTTATGACCTTATGACCTTGCACTCTGTTAGCTACCATACATATATGGTATATGCATGATAAAATGCCAGTGCTTTGATTTAGTCCTAGGTAATGCTCACAACCAGTAGAAATAACTGCAGTTAGAAGTGTATATAATATCAAAGATTATAGTGCTTACTATACTAGATTAAAAACAACTGATTAGATACCCAGTCATTTTCAAATTAGTTGCAAGTGTGAATGCAAACATAAATTTGAAAAATACTTAAATCACATATAAGAATGTTCTTCCGTTTTCTTTTTTTTTTTGTAAAAGAATGTTAATGGTTCCCCTAAGATTCTTCTCATATGAAGACAGACAGTGAGAGCTGAGGCTGTTAAGCCTGGAGAAGGCTCTGGGAAGATCTTAGAGAAGCCTCCCAGTATGCAAAGAGGCCTACAAGAAATCTGGAGAGGGACTTTTTACAAAAGAATGAAATGATAGGGCAAGAATGAATGGCTTTAAACTGAAAGCGGGGAGATTTAGATTAGATATTAGGAAGAAATCCCTCACTAAGAGGGTGATGAGACACCGTAACAGACTGCCCAGAGAAGTGTTGGATATCCCACTCCTGGCAGTGTTCCAGGCCTGGTTGGATGTGGCTTTGAGCAACCCAGTCTAGCGGAAGGTGTCACTGCCCATGGCAAGGAGGTTAGAACTAGATGATCTTCCTATATCATTCTCTGATTTTATGATTACAATAGTTTCATATGTTGCATATGCACACCTGTGGCAAATAACTGCAAAACACTGTAGCCAAATGATGACTTTTTTTAATATATCTACATGTTGACTGGTACCAGTTAAGGGACATACCACAACCATATAATTATCCACCACTATTAGCCAAGTCGTCGGCTCTTTCTTGTAAAAAAAAATATTTACTACAAATGAAAAGGTAACAAAAGGATTTAGAACATTGCATAACTGCAAAGACACAATTATTGCAAAGAGTGAGATCAGTAACTTTAGGAAGCTAGATGAAATGTGACAATCCTACACAGTCTGTAGTTTCTGTACCATTGAAGACCTCAATATAAAGAAGAAGGTACCTCAGAAGTTTAAAAATACCTGCTGTCAATATATTGTATGTAAAAATTTTGGCTTCTTGAAAGTTAGTAATATTGGGCTCTAAACGGTCAGAGCTTCTTGGATGAGCTGTAGCCACAATCTACAACACTCCATTACCAAGGGAGGAGTTAGTAGCACCCCTATCCATGATTTCCATAATGGCCATTGATGTATAAGTGCATTAATGATTACAGAACTTTCCAACAAGTTGGAGAAGCATAGTCCCATGGTTCCTTAGGTTGAGCCAGTTAAGTAAAACTCTCATTTTTTTTGTAAAGCCTTTAATGCTACATTCAACAATACAAGAGGAGAGCCATTTTTGTTGAAATGCCTGGTGAAAATAAAGCTATGAGTCCAGAAAGAAGAATAAGGAAGCAAAAGTATGACTGTGTGATGTTCAGATGACGAGATTCATCAAGCAAGAGCACGGGTGTAGGTTTTCCCTTTTAAAATCCGCTGATTAAATGCATTAAAGAATTTGGAACACAGAACAAACACTTCCCTGAGGTAAATTTATTTTCAGTTCAGATTTTCAACTAGAAAGAAAAATCTAGACAGAAATTTTACAAAAAATCCCTTTAAAGCACAGCTTCCACAAATTTCCACATATACATTATAAATCATAGAATCATAGAATTATAGAATCAGTTAGGGTTGGAAAGGACCTTAATATCATCTAGTTCCAGCCCCCCCTGCCATGGACACAGACTCCTCACACTAAACCATATCACCCAAGGCCTCATCCAACCTGGTCTTGAACACTGACAGGGATGAAGCATTCACTACCTCCCTGGGCAACCCATTCCAGTACCTCCCCACCCTAACAATAAAGAATTTCTTCCTTATACCCAGTCTAAACCCCTGCTGTTTAAGTTTCAACCCGTTACCCTTTGTCCTATCACTACAGTCCGTAATGAATAGTCCCTCACCAGCATCCAGAAATATAAGGGAAAGCCAGTTATGTAACTAGTCCACATTATCTAAACTTCATTCTATCTAAGCATATAGTTTACTATACATACAATTTCATTCATTGTAAACTTGTAATAAAAACTTTCCAAACAGATCTTACTTCGTAGGTTATTTTCAGACTTGATTGAAGCAAAATTGGTGTAAACTTTGGATGAACTTCAGTAGTAAGCCAAAGGCGAAAGTTTGGTTGAGGCTGTAATGTATTCAGTTCCTATTAAAGAGATGTTATATATTTAAGCAGATTTTGGTTGGGATTTTTTAATAGACAGAACAGTACTTACAAAATTATAATATCCTAAATTAGAAAGTTAGGCTTGTCTAAAACATCTTTAGTTGTTTTTACAAGTAAGGCTATTCAAAAAACTTCAACATGCTTTGACTCCACCACACATTCTACATTCTCGCTGTGTTAAAGTCTGAAGTTCATCCTAGATGTTTCAAAATATCTGCACTTCCACCCTACATCTGAAATTCAGAGCAGAAAAGTATATACTATATCTTTACTTCTTTTAAGTAAAAAGAAAAAAAAATCCAGAAGGCTACATCTCAAAAGATGAGTTCTTGTGCAAAGAAAAAGAAACTTTTGATACATATCTATATTTCACAGTAATATACAGGTAAAGTCACTTTGATTTTGCTAGCAAGTTAATGATTTTATATGTCATAAGTAAGTGTGTTTCTACCGAAGATTACTTTGATTTCAAATCAGCAAAAATCTCTTAGTGAGTCACATACAAGGTACACTTAACAAAAAAATAATAAAGTTCCAGAACTGAATTAAAAAAAATAAAATTCAGGCATGCATTCAGAGTTCACCAAACACTGGCAGTACCCCCTACAGTACCAGCCTTTTAACAGGAGCATTTGTTTACTTACTGTGGCAGAAATGCTCTACATTGTATAAAAATTAAAGCACTGGAAGGAAAGAGCTGCTTTGATCTGATGCATTTCACCTTATTCATGATTGATGAAACTGCAAAGGTTTATTTTTAAACTAGTGGAATTTTAACCTTAATCACTGAAATGCCGGAAATGCTTCAGAAATGTTAAATACTAGTTTTATGTGGTTTCCAATACATTCTTCTCTAGCTACCCTCACCTTTTCCAGAACAGGAAGCCAAGACGTAACAAGATGCAGGTTCTTTAAACAAAGCCATTCTCCGTTACGCGCACATTCTCTTAAAGTTTGAATAGCCAGATCAGCCTGGCCCTGGCCCATTGCAATCTGAAATGACAGACACAGTTTTATCAGGCACAGTGATTCCAAGTTAGAGTGCATATGTAAAAAATAAGGTTGTGCTAAAGACAGACAGAATTTTCTCTAATGTGATATACTACTAAAGTAGGGAAAAGATTAAAGAAAAAGTTTTTTTTTTCTTTGCAACCTACCTAACCAGAGTTCCTTAAGAAAAACCATTACCTAATCTTTTTATGGAAAAACCATACATCAGTTGGTGACAGTGACGGTGTATTCCCTGGGAATTCAAAAAGTAATTTAAATATCAGTGACTATTCCATATTACTGCAGAACTGCTGATACAGTAAAAACAAGAGATAAATGAGAACAAAGTTTCTTTTGACTGTAAGTTAGGAGTACTTTCTTTGAAGAGAAACATTCATTTTTATACTAAGATGAATGAAAAACTAAGGCTGCTCTGTTTCCAACTGAGAAAGATAAATAGCTTAAAAAATTGTCTTTTCTTCATTTTTATAGTATTGCTGCTAAAATGAATCTGGATATTCAAATGAAAATACCAAGATCTAAACCTGATAAATCAGAGAAAATTTAAAGGACTTGTTCTGTTGCACAATTACTGCAACAATTGATGTTAGCCTATCTGTAGAGTGCATTCACATTAGTTCTCCCTTAGAATCTAATTGGAAGCTTTCCATTACAAAAAGCCCAGAACCAAACAAGTTGAAAAAACAGCTGAAAAAAGCTGAAAAGTTGAAAAAAGTTGTAAAATGTTGTAAAATGTTGTCTTGGCAAAATAGAATTACTGTTATTATTATGACTTCATCAAATATCCCTTAAGAGGAAATCCATTTTGTCTTTTTATCCTAAAACTGTACTGACACAAAGAAATTTGAGGTCTTAGCTTTATATGATGATGCAGAGATATCCTCTGCCTAAATAAACCTAAGTATAATATCTTGAAATAATTTAAAATAGCCAAAAGAAGACAACCAAAAGTCACCAGACAATATGGTAGTGCAACACTCAGATGCAGTGGTCTTTTCTTCACCCCATGTAAGAAATAATTGAACAGAAAAGAAGAATCTGATCTTCTATGTTCTATTCAAATTGCATGAGCAAGTGCAGGAAAAAAATAGTAACAACAAAATATTCTCATTAGTAGGACAACCTTTAGATGATTTAGCTTTGAGTACTGCTCCTTAGTCAAATACCATACCATGTTATATTTTAAAAGTCAAAAATGTAAAAGATATTTAGAGCTAAAAATAAAAAGCTGTGTGGCAGAGTAAGAAACATGCATTATGAAACATTCACAGCTAGATGAGCTGGCAGTAGGATCTAAATCTGTACAATTTGATAGGAAAGATATATTACATCAGTGCACATTCCAGGAACGGAACAATTTCAAGGACTGTTTAAAAGCATTGGCATTTTTGTGCTAACTCCTGATCAGCTAAGAAGACAATTCCCTCCCCGGAATGTTTTAAAATACAGAAGGAAATGCTTTACAAAAAGGTGTAAAGCATGTTGGTACTGTGTATTAGGAATATTAGAAACCCACTTGTATCCTAGAATTATTTGAGTTGGGATAAATCCTAGAAGGTCTCTAGTCCAAACTCCTGCTCAACTTAGAGTTAGCTGAGGGCTCTGTCCAGTGGACTCTTGCTGTCTCCAACTACCTGATTGAAGAATGTAGAGAAGATGGAGCCAGAATCTTTCAGAGGCCATGGTGACAGGACTTTAGTTAATGTGCACAAGTTGGAACATGGGAAATACTGATTTGATATTAGAAAAAAAAATATCCTGTAAGAGTGGTCAAATACTGGAACAAGGTGCCTGGAGATAGTGTGAGATCTCCATCCTTGGAGGGGGGACCTCTGAGCAGGGGATTGAAGAAGATGATCTCCAGAAGTCCCTTCCAACATAGGTTATTCTATGAAATTAATAGCTAATGTAAATTTCTTGTTTATACTTTGGTAACTCCACACTAAAAAAGACAATGTTTCAGCATAACAATTCTCTGTCTCTTTTGTTCTCCTCCATGTATCTTCTCATTTTTCCCTTCTCCAGGTTAGAGGAATGCCTCTCAAGTGGATTCTGCATCTGTGAGGATCACCAATTGTGTCTCCTCCAACCCACTTTGCAAGTGGATTCAGAAGTTAATGGCAAGATAGGTGGGAACAACAAACACACAGACACCAAACTATGCTTTTACATACTAACTTTCTTAAAAACCAAGGTAAACCAGATATTACTACTGTAAAATTTTACACACTGTGGGGTTTAATCATTATGCTTTCTAAGACTGACCTGATGGTAGCACTCAGTATTTCTTTCAACACTGGCAAGTTCTTGCAACTCTTGAGAAGGATCAGCACCAGGAGAAATAATTATCAAGATGGGTTCAATTTCTAGAGTCTCCTTATATAGACGTTTCAAATTCAGAGGCGACGGAGATAGTTCTTTTGTCCCTGTAATTAGAATTGGAATTATTATGGAAATAAAGTGACTATACAGGATGGAGTGCTCCACTGACCACTTTTAGAGATTATCTAACTGAATATACAATGTTCTGTTCAATGGAGACCATAAAACTGGTCCTAAAATGAGAAGTAAACCTTTACAACATGCAGGTAGAGTCATCCTATATTGTGAAGAAAAAGACGCAAGCACCAAAACGGTGCCTGTACTTCCAGCTTGACAGACATATATTGAAGTCTTTATTTAGAATGCAGTCTTCAAGAAAAATAACAAAAAGAGAAAAGCTGGAACGTAAGAATATAAGAAGCTATGCTATTTGCTAAAACTAACTGCAGTGTGTATGTCCATATGCAGAACTTCTCTCCTGTATTATCCTCAGAGCTTTAATTACTAGACTTTGACTTTATACAGTTCTTAGTACTACAATTACTTTAGTATATTATTTCCTTTCACATACAAGTTAAATGTCTAGAGTGTTGACCTAGTATAGACAAGGCATTTGTACACAGGCTCACAGCTATGTGTATAAGTGCATCATAAACTTAAACAGTGTTAATTACATATTTAAATGCAGATTTATACTGGTCCTTAAGTAGTAAAATATTAGGTGGAGTGGGAAATCACACCATAAAGCAAGACAGAAGAGCACAAATCAGTGACATCTATGCCACACTGACTAAAAGATGCAACACACGTTTCCTTGAGGGCACGCCCTGCTTTCAGACTTGAGCTATTATCTCCACATGGAACAATACCGTATTATTTAAACATAGGAGGCAAAGTTGGCTAAGGTTACTGGATTCTCTCTATGTATTTGTACAGAGACTCTAATGGGTACAGAGACAGATAAAATAACTACCAATCAAAATGCTTTCAAAATAATTTTAACACCACTAACATTGGAAAATAATTTCATTACATTCATTAGGTGTGCAGAGGTAACAGAAGTTGAGGTAAATATGCAAACAAGGCCATAAGGCAACTCATACAGGCAGCTCCCTTGATGAGTTCTGCTGAACACTGCCAACAAGCACTAAACCACAGAAGATCCATAAAATGGCACTGAAACTAAAGTAGGGCTGTTCAGTGATGGACTGAAGCATGCTTAGTGAAGATGACTCTTCAGAGCCACTTATCTGTCAGAATCTCAAAAATGTCTGACAAACATCTGCAACTTGTTTCTCTCAATGAATCCTGTATTGGCCAAATTTGGATGCATTTTCAGAAGTCCTGAAAAAGAGCATACACTTTGAATGAAAGCTGCCCAGCATACTGCTCACCAGTCATTTCTCCAAACTGAGCTTATACTAACATTTTTTACAAATACAAACTACTCCAGAGTTAACATTCCTTTCACTAACATACTAAATGGGAATAGCTAAACTATTGGCGGAAATGGCAGAAAGACAATAGACATATTACCTAAGAAAATAAATTTTATATATAATTACAGATTGACTTGGGTTTTTTCCCAAGTACAGTCATAATTTAAGCTACTGGAGTCTAAGCAATAAAAGAAAAATATCAAGAAGTAGAACATGATAGCATTCTGTAAGGTAAGGATGTTTATTTTAGTTAAAGGTTTTATGAAAGAGTTTCTACGATACTGAAAATGGAAAACAATATCATGTCTGTAATTAGGAAAATCTAACATGAAATATTTGGTTTTGTTCATGAGGTATTTGTGATACCTTGAACCTCTTCCTAGAGATACAAGGAAGAGGCACTTGTGATGCATTCTGGTATCTGGGCTATAAACCACTGTCTTGTTCCTTAAGCACATTTCATCTCATCAAGCCACTCTCTACTGAGGTGTATTCACTGTTGAAATATCAAAATCTAATTGCTTCCATATTAATTTAATTGACATATTACACAAAGCGTTATTACAATGTAATCAGTAGCTACCTAAGCAATAAAGATACATTAAGAATCTCAACACCAAATTTTAGATCAAAATTTGATTAAAAGTAAGGTTTTGGAAAGGTAAATTTTAAGTTTTATTAACTTTTATTTCAGTGAAGAAATTTTTGAAAATCTTCACTACTGCTTCAAATCCTATGAAAGACATAAAAAATGAAAAATATTTGTTGAAGTCAACAGGCAGCAAGGATACAAAAACTAAATGGAGATCTTTCAGACCACTCATTAACACTGTGCAATGGGCATTGTGCCATGCTGTAGATATTTGTTATTACATGGAAATGCAGAACAGATGTACAAAGTCATATAAGGACAATACACTGAATCTTTTAAATAGTGTGTTACTACTACCAGTTGAGAAACCCTGGAGACATAAAACACTGGTTACTGCAAAAAGTTTCACTATAGGCTTGCAATGTGCTTATACTCTTGCACTGACATTTACTATTTGTCATTGACAAAGACAGTAACACACTAGACAGACCTCTCTTCTTCACCTCTTCAGTCATCAAGTTCCTGTATTTAAGATTGCTTTGCTACTACAAACAGATGCATGGAATATACTACAGTCAATATAAACCAGGGACTGTTGTATTTTTAGTGCTAGCAGAAGGCACACAGATTTCTGAGATGCTTAATTAATTAGGAGTTTTGATATCCTACAAAACTCTGTTAACTTGGGACTACAGCCTGGCCTCACATTAACTGGGGAATAG
Source organism: Melopsittacus undulatus (assembly GCF_012275295.1). Lineage (NCBI taxonomy): Eukaryota > Metazoa > Chordata > Aves > Psittaciformes > Psittaculidae > Melopsittacus > Melopsittacus undulatus. The sequence continues at coordinate 13,794,984 of NC_047528.1, read as the reverse complement.
ATGAATGTGTGTACACCTGCAACTTAAGCTATTATAATAACATTTATGGTAATGATACTAAACTTAGGTGTAATTGTAAATGAGTAAGAGCCTAGTCAAATAGATTGTGGTACTCTTGAGATGCACCATTTAGAAAATTAATACAGCATAAGCTTTCTTCCATAAAACAGTCTGGATTTATAGAAATTTGGACACTGTTTATTAAAAGCATAGCTATGCTGAAGGTGCTTTTTTTTCAAAAGAAGCTCAACAGAAATGAAATCTAGGAAAACTGCAATACAGATACAGCACTGTCTATTCCTGGCCATTACAGCGAGGATTACATTTAGAGAAATGAAAATAAGGACTCCATGTTTTTCAGGGTAAATCAATAAGCACTCATATTCCAGCTAACAACTATGCAGTCAGCATGGGAATTCTAACATACTTTTCTGCCTGAATGTTCCATTCTGATAGAGTTTCTTAAATCTCACTATCCAAAATGACATCCTGACATGAGAAGAAAAAGCAAATGTGAGAGCAATTAATGTTTCAGTTATGTCAGGGGGGAGGGATCGAAGGGGAAAAAAGAAACACCTGACATATAAATCCAAATTTGGCACAGGGTGCAAACTTTGTGGTTTTTATAAACTGATGAAGTTTCCATAAAAATCAATGAACAACTTTTCACGAAACTTCTCTACAAAAGTCAATGAATTAAAACCAATTTACAGCAGCTGGAACTTGAACTCTAAGTGCTTGTTAAAATTCCTTCTGTTGGTGATCTGTCCACAGGGAAACAATGTGCAAAAATATCAGTAAATGTATTATTGCCATTAACAATTCCAATACAGAAAGCAGGAAAGATTATTTTTTAGATTATTTTTTAAATTATTACTTTGGCAAGTAATTTTATTTTGGCCTAGATGCAGTAAAAGAACTCTGGTCTATGTTACAGAAAAAGGCCTGCTCATAGCTGCTGTCCCATAGTAGCACAGGAGCAGGAAACTCCCATTTGCTACACCATTTTCCTAACAAGGTGCACATCAGTATAGCATGAAAAATAAAGAAATAAGCATAGTTTGGGTGCCCACAAAATACATTTACAGAAAACTCTTAGGAACTTTATCTTCAAAAGAAATTATTTTAATCCTCCTTCATACATACATTTACAAATACATGTAAAAGATGAAAAAAGGAAAAAAAACCCAAGACAACAAACCACCATATCTGGATAAAATAGAAACAGAAAGCTTTCTTGCAGGGTATTATGGCTCTTTTGAAACTCATTTTTCTCACAGGAAAACACCTAAAGGAGATTGGAAACTTAACAGTTCTTTTGAATTAAGTGAAACACTTGCTATTTGATTCTAACAGGCAGGGACGTTGTCAGCGGGGCACCCATACACTCACCATGATGAAAGTACCTTCTGTATCTACAAATAACATTTGACAGAGCAGGCTAACATTACTTCTGAAAATAGTGGCCATGGTGCCAGACATGGAACCAATTTTTATCAGAAGTAATGCCCACAAAGCAGAGCATAAGGAAGAAGTAAGATAAACTCTTACCCAAATGTCATTAAAAATGTAATAATCAGACACCTAAACTTATATCTAATCCTACAGTAATAAGAACTGACATGTATGTTGAGAACTTAAAATTGTCACAGTCATGTTTATGTAACTTGTCCATTGCATTATGATGCAAAATCACCCATCTCAAGATCAAACTGCAGATCTTCTCAAGCACTGGAAATACAGGTCCAGACATTACCTTGGCAGCCTGTGGGTCAATTTTCCAGGTTCACTTCCCACCATATTAAGAACAGCCTTTGTCACTTACACTTAAGATCATTAGAATCTTGATCTTTCCCTTCTGTTAATCCCACTTCTGTGGGATTAAAAGCCATATTAAAAACAACAAATTGTTTGGTTTTACCAATTATATTTTAATGTGGTTTTAATGTGGTAAAACCATAGTAAAACAACAAATTCTATCTTGTCCCTATGTAATGCCTATGAGGGTGACTTTTAAAAGTACAATGTCCACTTCAATGAGACACTCATCATTCATCTTGCATATGTGCATTGTCATTATGGCTAAAAAATGAAGGAAGGCTTTGGTGTGCTATATTGCAATATTTGGAACACAAGTCCCAAGCTTTGGATATAATAGACCTCAGAGAGGAAACAGACAGATGAAAATGAATAGACAATTACAGTATTGTATCACTGTAGATCATGTGTATTTCCTTATATTATCATCCAAGAGACTAACAAAAATAACTGACAACACAAAACAATCTTTTGACATCCAGTTGACAAGATCTCAAATCTAATGGTTTTAAAATAGTATTTGACATTAAATAGAGCAATCTTTTTGGAAAATTTCTGTCTTAGGGAAAATGCTGAAGTGTAAAATTTATAGAAAACCAGCTATCATCCTTTCTTAATTACTCCAGCATTCAAAAATTCACTAAAAGAATCTGACAGATCTTTTAATAAATTTTAAATCATTACGCAACATAAATACCAAACCATTGGAAAGCGCTTTTAAACGATACTTAACACGAACAAAATCAGCAAATCCATTTACTGCATATTTTCAAATCCTAAAATTTTTTATTCTATAAGAACTATAAAACAGGAGAGAAAGCAGACAAAAACCGTTATTTAATTGTTGTGTGGAAACACCTTGGAATAAAAAATAACTTACCTAGGGTTTTACATGCAAAAAGAGCCATGGCACTCTGTAGCCTGTCTGGTCGGACAGCCTGGACCACAAGTACCTTCAAATAAAATACATTCAGAGGAGATGCATTTCTAAAGGTACATTGTGACAATTTTAAAAGACTTTTCTAAGAAGGCTGAATTATTTAAAATTCTCTTTAGAACAAAGTTATTTTCTCTGAATAGCTATCTGATCAATCTGTTCCAAGACAATCTAATGTAATTGCTTTTTTGTAAGTAGTTTCTCCTATTAACAGGATCACAAGACAGATCTGCCTCTAACGTCTATTTGTAAGCTGGAACCTTTTCTGCACTGTTTTAGAAAAAAGCTCTGTGAGTAGCTAGAATGACAGAAGGTGAACTTAGCTTTAAACCAGTAATCTGAATTCTATACATGTATTTTGGCAGAAACATTTTAATTAGAATGAATAACAATGCTTCTGATTTCACTGCATCAATACAGTAAAATAATCAGTTTTGAAGTAACTTCCTTTAGCACACCTTTAGAGTTTTATATTTAACTTCTTTCTCTGAGACATTCTGACTTTCAAACCTCCTAGTTCTGCAAATTCTTTTTACTGTTCTTCAAAAGACTACAGAACATGAACAGCTAATAAGTTCAGATATAAAATTAAATTAAATTGTAGTTTTCCTACCAGCAACCCCTTGTTCAGTTAACTTCATGCAAATTTTCAGCACAGGCAACTGCAGGCAACTAATGCACCTTCAGTAAAAATGATATGCTAAAATTGCGACATCTTCTCCTACCCCCTTACTTGTAGATGTGTAAATGACAGTGCTGAACCTACCATCACATTCCAGTTTACATTATCTGCTATTTTGGAGGAAAAATTGAACTTAATCGAGTTTTTAATTACTACTTTTGAAGCTTGAGATTACACTAAGTTACTTCACTATATTTATGTTTAACACAGTTTGAGAGAAACTAACTCACATGTAGCATATGATCAGGTAGTTTCAGTATATTTCATAAACAGAAACATCAATAGTTTCTACACAAGGAACTAGATATATAATACATTGACCATTTCAGATTTATTATCCTATAAATGCAATATTTTTATGACAACATGCTGTGCTCATAAGAATTGCTCCTCAGCGCTTCATCCAATCAACCGTAACTTGGACAAATTCCCTTCCAAACTTCTTTGTTCCTAAATTCCACTTTTATTCACTTTTATTCCATTTCTATTTTAGAAATTCCCCTCCTGTACAAATCTCCAAATAGAGAGCCCCTAAGAGCCAATCAGCATGAAACTATATTGTCTTATACCTCTTCACTTCTTTGGACAGGCCTTTATTTAATATCAAGTACTTCAAATGAAAAATAAGGGTATCATGTGAAAGTGAGTAACAACACCCTTTCTTTCTTAAACAAAAGAAGGATGCCATTTTTCTGTTCCAGAGTAGAAGAGATCCCAGGTGGAGGAAGGGACATGCCTCTCCAACATTCTTGATGAGTTCTTTAATCACTAAGCTTTTGGGAATTTTTTTAACCACTATTTTATGACTACTATTCTAAAAATCAGTGGTTGCTATTACATTTTTTGGTTTTCAGTCAGATGTGTGAGTTTGCACATTTTATGATGAACTAAATTAATGATGCTCAACAAGCTGACAAATTCTTCAGTAACAAAGCAACCATGAAAGAATTTTAATATCCATTCATGAAATTATTTCTGTGAATATTAATAAAAAGCTTGTTACCTTACAGAGTATGCTCAGCTGCAGCCAATACATCAACACAAGAAAAGTCTCAGATAAAAGAGAGCTAAATATGTATTATAGAAAAAAGAAAAATCCTTAGACTAAATACACTAGTTAAGCTGTAAAACTATGGAGATACTGTCAACCGCTTATAATTCAACTAGGCCTGAAGCCTAAATTCCCAAGACGTAAAACTTACTTTCAATGCTGAACTCACAATTTTTAAATAATTTAATATTAAAAAATTACCTGCTGAAATAAGGAAATTCTTTTCACAATAGTAGATGGAAAGTTTTGTTCACACACAGAACTCTGAGAAAAAGTGTGCCACAGACCTTCATCTTCAAAACAAAGTGTCTGATAGAGTCCTGGGAGAGAAATCTACAGAACAAATAATGTATATTTAACAATAAAGAAGAATACTAATTTTGACATTATATATTTTAATTAATTTGAAAATACCTCTATGACCCCAAACCTATAAATACTCATGCATATCACATGAGTCAATTCAATTTTATCCTCAGAGTTACAGAAGAAAAGGGTAGGTTTTAAAATTAACCATTTTTTTACCTTTCAATGGAAATGCTGTCTTTCTTTACTATATTTTTTTGTTTTTAAAACCCTAGGTTCTTTCATTTTAAAATTTAGGCTCTATCCAATCACAATTCTTTTTTTTAAAAAATGACTAGATTCTTTTTCTATCATTACATACTACTGATTCACCCAGCTACTCAATTTGTTTGTTTTTAAAACCCCTAACAATCATGACTGCCACACCATTATTGCAGTTGCTCCTGATCCCTGGTGAACAGATCTGAAAAATAATGAACTCTGGATTTAGCAGCAAAAGTCCTTGCCAAAGACTTGCAAGGTTTCCTTTCTTGCTGCTGAACTAAATGCAGAAGGAGAAGAGCCTAAGACAGAATTTCAAAGACTAGCATTTTCATTTAGCTCCCTTCAGGATCAGAGGACTTCAACATTAACTGTTGCAGGGTGAACTGTTTTAGTTTGAAATTACTTGATCTGAGTAATAACAAACAAAAATACCTTAAGGATGGGTATGGAAATCTGTAAGTAGGAAGGTTATTTCCTAACTAAAAGTTTATGGCTTTTAATACAATACGAAGTCATTACATAAGAGAAACCTGCAACTTGAATATTCCTTGCAATTCTTCTTCCACACATTTTTCTAACAATTTTTCTAAGAAATTGTAGTGCCTTGGGTAGGATTAGAGTATTTTCTAATCTCAGCAGGATGACAGGTTCATTCATATGCATTGAAAGGCATTGTTAGATGAGGTAAAGATGTACATGCAAAAGGCTCAGAAAAATGAAAGGTGGGTATATATTCAGCCATGGTTTCTGGAAGATAGAATAAACCATTAAAAATAACAAAATACTTCCACCTAGTAAATACATATTTGAGTATTCATGTCCAAATTACTACTTGCTAAAACCAAAGGCCTTTTAAGTTAAATTCAACCCACCACATGATGTATACCTTCAAAGATGCTACTGCCCAGGCTCGATCTTGTTCTATCCAAGAAGGAATCTGGTCACGAACACTTCTTTGTGAATCCTTATTCAAAAACACAAAAGTTACACAAATTTTTGTGAAACACTATATTCAGTAATAAGATTGCAAAACCCATTCACAACTGGACTCTTTCTGCGGTCTTTTGTGAAATTCATAAAGGGTATAACAAAACAAAAGCTATCAACTATTCAAATTTTGAGACACACTGTTCATACAAACACTTGCTTAACCACTTGAGCCTGAAAATATTTTATCATTTAACACACCTGTATGACACACTCAGCTCTAAGTATTCTTTTCTATTTGCACTCTGAGCAAGTGACTTAAAAAAATAACTCCATTGCACGTATTTGCAGCCATGAAGAAGATGGTTCTTTACACAAAAAAACAATTCTGGGGTAACTCACTAGGCAATGCATCACTTCTGAACATCTCTGCACCGGTACAGTTTAGTCACAGCTCTATTTTTCTGCTTCTTAGATGCTGGGTACTGAGAAAATTCTAAGGATGAACAACATGGCTTAAGCTCCTGTGGAATCTCTGTATTAGCGACATTATTTTTAAGAGAGAATCTTACAGTATCCATTAACAAGTCTGACAGTCTCTGTCTGAAAATGTACTTGGATCTCTCAAACACTGAGCATCTTTAATAGTAATCTTAAATGTTCAGCAGAAAAAAAGGAAAGCTTTCTTGTGGAAAGATATCTCAGCCATGAGTTATAAAGTCTGAGAAAGACAAGAGCCGGAAACTTGGGAGCAATTGTAGGAATAAACTTGAAAAGAGTCTGCAATATACTTTGCACTTAGAAGTGGTATTGAATCAAGTATGTCCCCATTCTTTCCAAAATATATGGGCTGTGTGTTAGGTGGAGTAGAGGTAGGGCTGGTGTTTAATTCCATTATACAATCAGGTCTCACATAGCTTGAAAATACACACTAAGAAAATATCTGAAAATCACCAAACTCATTGATGTTTAATTGAATTTTAAGGATTCCATAGAGATGAAGAGGGACTTCTATGTTCACACTGAACCTGCAGAGTCATGTAAGTGCTAGAGAAACTGAGCATTTAAGATAGCCAGCTATTTAAGTAAGAAAACCTGAGTAATATATTGTGCTTAAAGCAACTTGTGAATCCTGCCAGTATGCATGTGAACACAGTTGGTGCCACGACTATTCTAAAAACAAGGTTCTCACAATGTTCATTGTCTTGTACCACTGGTTGTACAAGATACTAAGACATCTAAAGAAGGCTAACTGTTAAAATTTGTTCTAAATTATGAAAACTGCAGCTGAGCATGATGGATATGAGATAGCATGACCCTGAACGAAGATCAGCAAAGTAGAGGCAAAGCCTGAGCCCACAACTTCTGACTGGGTTCATGTTTCATAAAAATACTTTTCAAAACCTTTGTCAAAATACTTGGTTCAAAGAAGGGCTATAATGGATAAGACTACAGAAAGCTTTTTTCCTCTGCTCTTTTCTACTGAAAGATAATTTTGAAAGTATACAGATTCAACAGAATTGAGGGACACTGTAAACTACAGCATGATTGATCAGGCATGCAAGAGAAGCTTCCTAAACTAGCTCTGTCACCTAGGAAAACATATAAATACATCTCCAGATATAGAACTCTGAAGCTGGGGAAAAAAGCATGTCAAAGTTAGCAAAGTGTGTGGACTAACATACAAAAAGTACAACTTATATATAATATCAGAAGAAAGAGGGATTCAGAAACACTGATTTTAGCTACAGAAGATGGCTTAAAACCTCCTCAAACATACACTGGAAAAAAACAAAATTGTAATCCTGGCAACAGAAAAAGAAAAGAGGAAAAAAGCAACAAAGGCAAAAAGTTGAGGAAATTGGAAAAAGAGTAGTGATGTTCAAAAAGTTTTTATATTTTTGTATGACTATGTGAGAAGTTACTTGTTCCTTTGTACAAATACAATTAATTAAACTATATAGTAAGAATACAATTTTAACTTTTCAGTATTTTAGTAAATGTTCCTTTTTTCAAAATACACAAATAAATGTAGCTTACTGATTTTCTTATGGTATCTCCAATGATCACACCTGTAAAAGTCTCCCATTCCTAGGGGGAATAAATGAACTCTGGTAAGTCACAAGTCATGTTTTAAGTATAAAGATTAATAGGCAATAGGATATAGGCAAAACAGGAAGATAAACAAATTAAAGCCTAGATTCTGAAAGAGTTATAAGACATTTTTAAAACTCTAGTTAATATACTACCAGTACGCAATTCCTTATGAAGAATACAAACTGAGTGCAGTGCTTTAGAAGAAAAAGAAACAAAAGGAGAAGCCCTATTCATAGCACTCACAGCTCCCACCCAGACTGCTAACTATAGACTAGGAAGAAATAACATAGGTGGCTGGAAAGGGCACACTGCCTAATAGAGCACCAGCAGCCCACATACAACAGATAATTACAGAATCCATGTTTCAATAGTTTCACATTATAGCATCCCAATGATGTAGTTATTAGAACAGGAGGAATACTTAGTATAATAGATTGGTATTATTAATACATTGATTGCACTAAGTTGAATTTATATATGATTAAATCTTTTAGACTTGGTATTCAAAACTAGGAACACAGTTTTTAATAATTTTAAAACAGATTAGATCAGTATTTAAATGTATACTACAAATAACATAATCTTATATTTGGAAGTGATAAATATACAAAAAAGACTTGATAAATTCTGAAATTTTATATAATATCTATAATTCTATGATAAAGAACTTTTTTCCTAATTGTTAAAGGTAATGGTAACATTCCAAATGAAAAGGTCAATCAACGAGTCCTACTCTGATACTGGCTAAAGCATAGCTTTTTGCACCCATCAATCCTCTCAATCACAAACTGATGCTTCTCTCCCAATTACAAAGAGAATGCTCGTGCACTAAAAAATTCATGCAGGCTTCCCAGTTGTAAATCCAGAAATCATGCAGTATTTTTGTGAAGGAAAGAAGAAGTATAGTATGCAGAGACATGTAAAACTACCTCAGAAAAATCTATACATATTGATTCAGAAAGAGAATGTCTCTACTAAGAGCCAACGTGTTCTATACTATAATGTAAAGTTGTACTACAAATTTCTCATCACTACACGAAAAATTAATAAGTACAGAAGGTTGAACTCTTTCGAGACAGGGACCTACAACACTAAATTCCCTACAAGCATGATAGGAAGCTTCTAGCCTCATCACATTAACAGCTTTAAAAGAAATTACTTTAAAAAAAAAAACCACTTCAGCTTCATTTTCCTCAATAAATATTTTACACAAGCACTCGTCTTAACAATTTCATTAAAATAAGCTCCACCTTTCAGAGAAGTAAGAAATTTATTGGTATTATTTGCCTGTTTTAATTCTTGAGTAGCCAGATACTGCAGTAATTATATGTAACATAGATTAAGCTATTTAAAGAGCTCTAACAGTACTATGCTTTCAAAAATATAAACTATTAACGGATTAGTTCATCATTCCTCTCAAAGCTAGGCCACTATGGCACAAAGAAACAAATACTTAATTGGCCAGAGAACATTAATTGGCCAGAGAACATAAGAAGGACACTCTCTGTATAGTGCAGTCTTGGACATACTGCTGCAAACGAGTATATTAATGATCACTGGTTCAGGAAAATCTTAAAAACTGAAGAATCAATGGCTGAAATGCACAAAAGATAACTTCATTGCTTCACCTTCCAGGAAGACTCCTTTCTTTAAGTGTCTTCAACTGCAAGTTCCAGAATCAGACTTTTACTTAACTTCTCCCTAGGACTTGCACTCCTTTTCTGCATTTCAATACCAAGGTAACCCTTGGCCACAATGCAACAGGCGTGTATCCATCACTTTACTTATAAAGAAATATCCATATTTAACTGGAAGAATGGATAAATGTCTGGTGGCCACATGGTGGCAGGAAACACTGATACAGTGCCTGCAAAAAACTGCAAGAACCCTCCATAAACATCCTTTTCTGACCCTTATTTAAAAGGCAACTATATACCTACCTTTTCATGGTAATCTTCACTTCGAAACTAAAGAATATAATGTTGATATCCAAAAGTAACTATCATACAAAAATAGTGGCATATAAATCTAAAATCCCAAGCCCTACACTTACTGACTTTACTTAAAACTTTTTAACTCTTCATATTAAATTTATATATTTACTCTTCATATTAAATTTAAGTAAATCACTTGGGGATTTTCTTCTCTGGCACTTACATTCTCCTGAAAAAGTTCAGGGTGCATTCCTCGTACAAAATGCAGAGCAAACATTAGCTGATCAGCCTGAAATAAAAGCGGTAAAAATTTATTTATATGTTCATAAAAATTCACCTTTCTGCTTTTTTTATATGTAAAACAAAATCATTAATCAAATACGTCTAATTCCATAGTACTGACTTAATGACACATATGCTAATTCAAAATTGCTATACGTCCACAACTTAGACGCAAACACGAATGTAAACTCTGCATCTAAGTTCATCCAAATTCCAGTGAAGAAGAAAATAATGGTACTTGTAACAAAGCAAACATACTCCAAAGTATCCATTATTTTTTAAACTGTGCATAGGAAATGTTTGAAATCTTATAGCAAATTTTTGAAACAGAATTTTGGAGAAAAAAAAGAACCCACAAAAACAAACCAAACAAACCAAACAGAAAATAAAAAACACTGTAAACTTCTGACTTTTTCCCAGGTCTGCTGCACCACTTGGTTTTCAACCAGTCTCTGAGCAATGCAGCAATAAACCAGGAATAACAGAGCCATGGAATAAACTACACAAACATACAAGACAATATTTTTCAAAATAACATTGGCTTGCTAAAACTAGGATTCCTCTATATATGCACAGAAAGTTCTATAGATGTGTTCTAGCAAAGCTGTGCTGAAAAGCACAGATCACTACACAATGTCAACGTCAGAAACTGGAACTTGGTATTTTGGAAAATCAGGACCACTCAAACTAAGACTGAGTCCTCCAATTTTCAAACTTTGGCTATAATCTGAAAGATGCATTTTGTATATTTATGTGATACAGAAGACATGTACATATTTTCCCTAATTAAAATTTTCTCTCATTAAAATTTTAAGTAAACATAAGGAATAGATGGATAAGGAGAGGCTGAGGAAAATTCAAAGGAAAAAAGAGGCTTACAAAAGGTGGAAGCGAGGTCCAGGCGGCCTGGGATGAATATAGGGATGTTGTCTGGGAAGCTAGGGGCCACATTAGGAAAGCTAAGGCCCAGTTAGAATTACCAGTTTGAAGAATATTAAACTGACAAAAATACTAGCAAAAAAATAAATTGCCTGAGATTTTTCAAAAGATACAGGACCAACTATGAAGAAGCACACTTTAGGAAATATTCCTTACACATTATAAGGTAAAAGATTACCTGTTTGACTAATACTGGCTTTCTCACCTAAATGTCTATTACATTTTTGAGTACAAAATTATGTTGGGGGCAAAATTATTTTTTTTTTATTATTACTTTTTTCTCAGATACCTTTTTACAAGCTTGACACAAAAGTTCAGAAACAGATGTAATAACTCACAAGAAAAACATGGAATAAGGGTGCTCTAGATGTTCATCATATACAGTAAAAGTGACTTCAGCTGCATCTGCATGTGTATTTTCAACAATATTAAGTTCCTGAATTATAGTTTACTGACTAAAGGATATATTTGGCTTAGAGACCATATCCCTACTAGTTTTAATTTCCCTTGGAATGACTGACTACCAAGAGGCTATATATAACTTAATTCATATGAGCCACAGATGCTATAAGATGTATTTGCATAACTGCAGAAATGAACGATGGCAGCCACAGCAAACTCTTGGCATAGTTTGTATCTCTCTGGATACCAATACCTAAAGTTGTTTGCTGCTTTAAATAGTTCTGGTTTATTAAATCTTTCAATAACAAAAAGTATCCCCAAGGATACAATTAAAGCATATAAAGTACATTATATTTTAATTTGGATGCATTTACTAGTGTTTTTTTTTACAGGGATAGGACTAGAGGGTAAACAGGCCCCAACAAGAAATCAGGGTCAAACTGTACAAAGCATTAAAGTTCTTTCTGTGCTGATGAACAAAACACATCCATGAACATCAAATCGCTGCTCGAGTAGGGCTGGGTATCAGTCGGTGGTGAGAAATCATGTTCTCTCCCCTTGTGATTTTCCTATATTATTGGTGGTAGTAGTAGTAGTTTTGTGTTATAACTTAGGTACTGGACTGTTCTTATCTCAGCCCATGAGGTTTACATTCTTCTGATTCTCCTTCCCATCACTCCAGGAGCGGGCGAGAGAAAGAAGGGAGGGGAGTGAGAGAGCGGCTGCGTGGTTCTGAGTTACCAGCTGGGCTTAAACCACAACACTAACCCAGGCCAAACCTATGACAGCAACTATTGTGACAAATTAACAGTACAGGTGGCCGTTCCCAGTGCTTCACTTCAGTTACTAGCATATATTAAGTTCATATACACACAAACATAATTAGTAACCACAGACAAACAAGACCATCCATCCTAATTCTATCATGCTTAAAAGGGTATAAGCTTGTATCAGCTGTACCATTTTTGAAGACACTAGTAAAACCTTAGTGTCATAAGAATCTTTAAAAATTTGCATGGATAAAAGGCAGAATTAGCAGTGGATTGCTGATGGAGTGAGGAGCTTATTCTATCCATTAGTATCATGTATCTCTCCAGGACATGATACTAAGCTAGATGGACCATTAGTCTGAAGCTGCACAGCAACACACTTTCAGTGTTTTCTAAACTCCAACCTGATCATTCACAATGAAAATCTCTCCTACTGGAAATCTCCTATCTGTGCCTTGCTTTTGAAATCTTTAATATTTTCTGATATATAAAAATAGCTGCCTTCCGATATTCGAAAGAGGACTAAGGACTTTGTTAAAACAAAGTCCTTAGAAATAACTGCTACTTCTGCATCCTCAATATAGTGTTGCTAAACAGGGGGGTGGGGGAAGGAGGACCAAAAGTTTGCAAGATCTCTCCAATCTTACTGATAAAACTCCAGACTCACACAATTGTACTACTGTTCAAATCAACTGTGCAGACCTACTATGCATTCTTCAGCCTGGTACTATAAGGCAAACACCTCCTGTTATGACAGCTCCGTGTGGAAGTAAAAATTAAAATGGAAAGTGAAAGGCATATCTATGCTGGGTTTTTACCAAGAAGGCAAGAAGAGAAAAGCCATCTGATTCAAATACAGAACAAAAAAGAAATACATTTAGAACATTGTATGAAGGAACAGGGGAAAAGATAGAAACAAAAAAGCCAGCAGGTTAGACATTTGAGGCAGGATGCAGAAAGGAGACTATTACAATGGGATATTTTTTTTTGCTTTTTTCCTTTAATAAAAACAATATAAATATATATATATATTTTTTAAAAGATCAAATATTCACACAAAATTGTATCATGACAGCTAGGTCAAACACTCATGGGTAGAAGTGCTAGAAATAAATGTCCAGAAGACTGCAAAGCCTGGGATTGCCCAAGAAGCCAGAATGAGGCAAAGGTGAGGAGCCAGAGGTAAAGCAGAAATAGGACTAGACTGAGAATACCCTTGTCCATTAGAAAACTGCTCTGTGGAGAAATGTGCATAAGCAATCTTAACACTGTCATATCCTAATTGTTAGTACTTCTAATTTTTCATGTTATATATTGCAAGTGTAATTTTCTGCATGCACTACATAAAGTGTTAACACAATACTACTTATTTGAAGTACATCAAAGCGTCTGTTGCTGAAAGAATACTTTCAAGTATAATGCACTGCATAAAAGCCAAAAACCCCCCCCCACAATCTTACCTTAAATAAACAACGACAAACATATTCATACACAGTATGTTTCAATGAGCCAATAAGCAACTTGATTCTTTCTTCAGTATTGCCTGAATCCTAAAAAGAAAGTTTGGATCTCAAAATTCATGTGGAAGTAAAAATCTTTTTATGTACCCCATAAATTTCAGCAGAAAGACACAAACAATCTGGACTCTATATGACACTTACTAGTTCTAAAAATGTATTACTGAATTCAACTGCAGCTATCAATGAGTACATGATGAAATGAGAAGTTCAAAATGAAACACTGAGAAATAAATATTTTGGCCTTGAATATTTTGACTGTGAACATTTTACAACATTTTATATATAAAATAAATACATAGAGAACGAGAGGACAGTTTCTTCTCCTAACATTAATATCACTGAAATTTCATAGTTTTCACATGGTAAAAACCTGCTTATTTATTGAATTATTATCTCTAATATTATTAAGCAGGTGTGTTGACATTAAGTGTACTTGCTAAGCCTCCAGCCAAATTTGGACCAACTGAAGTAAACATTGTAGAAAATAGTAAATATACCCTGTCCTTCAAAGCTTACAGACTAAAAGACTAATTATAACAGAAGAAAATTGAAAGAAAGGGTAAAAGAGGACAAAATAGGATAGAAGGAGAGGGGAGGTGCGGGAAATAACAGTTGGTATGAGATCTATCAGAGACAAGTTCCTTCTCACTATGTTGCTATTTGAGGAGATGAGTTTATAAAGAAGGAAAATTTGGATTCACAAGCTGATTTGACTAATAGCTTTCCCATGTCTATAAGACAGCTTGGGAAAAATGAAAAATTGGATAGAGAAGCAAAAAAGAAAAAAGCAAAGACAGCAAAAACAGAAGTTGAGCTTTAAATAGTTAACATAGTAGGCAGCAAGAAATGATATTATGAAAGACTGTGAAAGTAAGAACAAGAATTTAGAAGCCTGTGTTGTGGAAGTAATAGGTAAAGAACTTTAAAGAGAGCAAGTTCTCATAGTCAGAACCATGTTTCTATTAATGACTGAAGCTGAAGGAAAGTTGTAAGCACAGATGCCAGAATAAAGGAGAATCTAAAAGTGACACGATCAAAGGCTGGTAAATGCCTTTTTAAAGTGGAAAAAAGAGAAGTAAGGTGAATTTTGGAGATGCTGAATAAAAAGAATATGAATCGTTACTCAGTGGGAGTTTTAAATCTAAAGAATGAGGTGACAAGGCATAAATCTATAATTCTTTGTTTCTGTAAGAAGAATATACTGATCAGTAGGATACATAAAAGTAAAAATTACATTTTACACAAGCCAGGCCACATGCATGCTTACAAACTGCAAAAGTAGGTTAATTTTTGATCTTCCTTAAGCTAACTGAATCATGTAGAAATATGTCTTTTCCTATTCTACCCTTTGTTGATAGAATTAGCATTATTTGTGATTAGACCAATAATTTCTTTAATTAAAGTCCTTAGTAAAGTTATAAACAACCTTGTTTTTCCTTAATCACCTTAAACAAAGTGCAAGCCTCAAATTACTTTGTTTTCACTTGGCACAGCAAGTTTACAAATTTATATGGAACTTAAAGTCATTAACCATGGACAGTGGGATTGAGTGCACCCTCAGCAAGTTTGTCGATGACACCAAGCTGTGTGGTTATGTTGACACGCTGGAGGGAAGGAATGCCATCCAGAGGGATCTTGACATGCTTGTGAGGTGGGCCAATGCCAACCTTATGAAGTTTAACCATGCCAAGTACAAGGTCCTACACCTGGGTCGGAGCAATCCCAGACACAGCTACAGGTTGGGCAGAGAAGAGATTCAGAGCAGACCTGTGGACAAGGACTTGGGGGTGTTGGTTGATGAGAAAATGAACATCAGGCGGCTTCAGTGTGCACTCACAGCCCAGAAAGCCAACCATATCCTGGGCTGCATCAAGAGGAGCGTGACCAGCAGGTCAAAGGAGGTGATCCTGCCCCTCTACTCTGCTCTCGTCAGATCCCACTTGGAGTATTGTGAGCAGTTCTGGTATCCTCAACATAAAAAGGACATGGTACTGTTAGAACAAGTCCAGAGGAGGCCACAAGGATGATCAGGGGACTGGAGCACCTCCCATATGAAGGCAGGCTGAGAAAGTTGGGGCTGTTCAGCCTGGAGAAGGCTGCATGAAGACCTCGTAGCAGCCTTCCAGTATCTGAAGGGGGGCTATAGGGATGCTGGTGAGGGGCTGTTCATTAGGGACTGTAGTGATAGGACAAGGGTAACAGGTTGAAACTTAAACAGCAGAAGTTTAGATTGGATATAAGGAAGAAATTCTTTACCGTGAGGGTGGTGAGGCACTGGAATGGGTTGCCCAGAGAGGTTGTGAATGCTCCATCCCTGGCAGTGTTCAAGGCCATGTTGGAAGAAGCCTTGGGTGATATGGTTTAGTGTGAGGTGTCCCTGTCCATGGCAGGGGGGTTGGAACTAGATGATCTTAAGGTCCTTTTCAACCCAAGCTATTCTATGATTCCATGATCAAAAATTCCATGTGTATGTATTCTTTATATCTCAAGGACATCAGCTCAGTATCACTAGTTATCATACATTTCATCATGTTATTATTGTACATTATTTTCTAAGAATGTTCAGAGCAACTAACAAATTCTAAGGATCAAAGCAGATTGATTCTTCTGCACCATTAACAGCTTCAGGAAAACAGAAAGTACCTGCTCGCTCTGCAGAGCCCTTTGGAAAAGTCGAAGGAAACCCGCCAAACTAAAACGGTACATGTTATTAATTTTGGACAAGTCAGAGATAATGAAGTACATTTTGCTGGCACTCTCAGCTAACGGGAGGTAGGCGTCTCTCTCCTGGGGATAAAACAAACGTACCTAGATATAAACCCAGAACACTACTGCCATCTACCGGTTATTCCACATTTACTCATCCCACCGAAGAAAACATTCACGTCACTCCCACTGCTTTAGAAAATTGAACCCTTTCCGATTCTTCAAATTGAGGGCCATTCGCTCAGGATTTAAACATTTTCTTTAGATTTCAAAACTGGAAGAAATTATTTTTTAGCAAAAAAAAAGTCTTTAAATTATGAAGAACATTTTGGAAATTAATTCCTAGAACACTGAGGTCTCTTCCCACCACACAACATCCCAAAATTTAAATGAAAATTTTAAACAAATAAGAACAAAGAGAAAACCTCTACTGTGTGTTACTAAAACAGTATGTTAGATTAATAGCATCAGCAGTGATCTAAATTTTTGCAGTAGCAAGTGATATATTAAGTAAGAACATCCATGTGAGCCACACTGTTTGCAAGAGTGTGTCTTGGGGTAATGGCTCTACTTGATGATCTTAAGGGTCTTTCCCAACCTAGTTTATTCTACGGTTCTATGATAAGAGTAGATGGCAAAAATAAAGTCAAAGCCCATTACTTGCCCATAAGTCCTTGGGAAAAATCCCTTTAATTGAAACTAACAGACTTTAAATTGTGTAGTTATTCATCATATGTAAAGCAAAGGAATTTAATTCAAGAAAATACTTTCTGTACTTGCATATCCCACATACCTTTTACTCAAAAAAAATAACTTAGCATGTTACTGATTTTATACTCCTGTGGATATAGGAGTATAAAATCAGTATCTCTCTATATAGATAACTATTTTTAGCAGGAGAAAAACAGCAATAAAAGATCAAAGTATTCTTCTACCTTATCAAGGAAACTCTGAAGTCTGCAAGATTCAGCAAGTGATTCCTGGATGAGTGCACTACTTGCTTTAGTCTGATTCAAAGATTCAATCAGATCTTTATTTTCTAGTATATTGCCTTGTGATGTTGCAAGTGTCTGTGGAAAAAGTAAAAAAAAAGCCATCTATGTTACATTACAAAAACCCTGTAAAGCAACCATTTTGGAAGCTGTCCTCTCAATGTATCAAGTGTACTAGAAAGCAGGTCATTACTAGATGCATAGAAAATAAAACCCCAGGAACAAACTCCAAAAAAACAGACTGCCAGGTTCTGAAACTTAAGTTGGCAGGAAGCTTTGGAGCACAGTTTCTTTGATCAGAGGTTTAGCTCTAATATCCCCATGATAAATAAAAAATAGGTTTTTTTTTCTTCTATTTAACTACCAATTTAACCTGAAAATGGCTACTAGTAATGATTTCCTGCACCCAGTCATTCACGGATTCATTTAATTTACTTTCAAAAGCATTCCAATATCCCTTATATAATTTAGTTCTCTCTTCCAACTGAAATGAATACTCACAACAATTTTGTTTTAAAAGATACCTCTAAAATCCTTGATAATATCCTACATTTTCCCCTAGTTCTCCTGTGCAAACAATTTCAATTCTAGTAAGTAGTGGGAAAAGCTTGAATGGTTCACTATATTTTAAGGGGTTTTACTAACCTGCAGTAAATGCATTTCAGTACTTTTATTATTATTATTATTTTTTACAATTCTTTACTATTTTTTTTTCTTAGTAAGACAACATCACCAAATTGGCTTCTTGTTAGTCAAGTCAATTCTGAACTACCTGTAGAACAGAATTTCAGGACATTTGGAGGAAGAAATTCACCAGTTAGAACAGTAAAATGCACTTTGTTCTCTAGTTGAAAAGAACTTAGGTTCAAGGCCAAGATCATCTGTTTTTTCAAGGAGTCTGACTTTGCTATAAGGATTTATAGTGGGAGCTATGAGATAGCCACAGAATGTGTGGCTTTGTCCCAAAGCTTTCAGGAGAAAACCAGTATAGTAGTTCAGATAGCATGCTAATGTTGGTTCTGGATTAACTGGAATTTAGCTAGATCGCCTCCAACACTGACTTCTTTGTGGACAAAGTCCATGTAGCACCTGTCAGTTTCCACTGAGCATTAGGGGTTTTTTCTTCAAACAGTATTCTGACTTCAGTACTAAGAAGAATGCCAAAGGTGAAATCAACCTCAGTGTTAACACTTGGTCACTCTTTGTTGCTGTTATCTTAGGAACCAACTACTGGAAATTCTGCACTTGACAATTCAGACTGGACAAATGTGAAAGATTTTGGAGTTCCAGCATCACACAGAGAATCTGTTCTAAAGAATGGACATTTTTTTTCTTGCATCTCTGAACTCAGCTTCTGGCAGACACTAAGGTGCCAAAAACATGATGAGCTGTGAATATAGAATTCTTTTAGAACAAGTTTCCCTGTGCCTGTAAGAGAAATCTGCCCCATCACAATTTCAAGTAAGATTTCAGCTTAGTATTTGTAAAACCAATTAGTTTATGTTAAGTCCATTGTTCTGAATATTGAGAAGTTCTATGACTTGACTAAGGGTTTTGAGTCAGCAAGTCAATCTCTCTGCACCTATGACATCTTAGAAAAAAAAAGGATTTGACGATGATTCCTATCAGCATGAAGTACAGTTCTATGAAGTCCACACGATATAAACAAAAAAGAAAACAGTGCCTCTTCCTTGGAAGCTGCTTTTTCTGATAGAGCTGTACAAGTGTTTCCAAGCATCATTACTTTCATTAAAATAAAAAGGTAAACTGAAAATTGAGAATATTAATTGTAAATATAAGAAATCAAAATGTTAAGTATAAAGAATATACAGTTCATTGCTAACAAGGAACAAATGTGGAGGTATACATTTTTAAACGTGTCTCTGAAGACATATTTACATTTTCTACTGGAAATTTTTCCGTCAGGTTTTTTTTCCTTTCACAATACAGAATAATTTCTCAACTGGGAAAACAGTCATTTAACATGATTCACAAGCTTAAAAATGTGACCTTTTTTAAAACTCATAATTTGAAAAATAAATAGCATAATTTTTAACAATATTTTCTCTTTTTTAATGCATTAGTTAATTATATTTCTAACCTATCTTAACAAGTCTTTATCTATTCATGTGTTTAACTTTGATAATGCTTAATGTATTGAAATACTATGGTTTCATGACAAATGTACATACTTTATCTACTTTACTCTTCCAACAGCCCTAGGCAAATAATGGTTTTATTTTCTCAAACCAAAAATTCTGAGGGCTCATTATTCCAACACTCTCACCATCTTCATTCAAACACATACCAATCTGGTATTTTGTATTATTTCTAATAATACCAATATGGTATTATTTTAGACCAATAGACTTTTTAGCCTAACAGATATAAAGGAGGTGAATTTATTTTACCTCCAAAAGAGACTCCTCAAGTTTAGCTAACTGTATCTTCTTATCTTCCTCTTGTTGTAACAGTTTTGTCTTCTGCTCTTCCAAATCAGGCTTTTCATGCTGAATTGTTAAAGCCAAAAGCTAAAAAGAAACAAGATTATTCAACAGCATAAAAAAAACTTGTATTTTGCAATATATATTCATTATCTATATAGAAAAACATAAACTCATTATTCATATATTGGTATATAGTCTATATTCTTGCAATCAGACTTCTGAGTGTTTACTCAGTTGCCCGAGACATCTAACATCATTAAATCTACGTAGCCATCCAGAATAGCCGGCAGTGGCCAGTATAATTCAGGAACTACTGTGAGCCATGCCGTTTTGTGTAACAGTAGATGTTGGTCAGGTGAGATACTGAAGGACATCTCAAAAGGCACTGTATCACTTTATTAAGGACATTGATGTACACCCTTTTATGCTGAGACCTCAACCTTTGCACTTCAATCTGAATCACATCTGTGCTTAAATGACTGGCAGCCTTCATTAGTATATACTGTTATCAGGTACAAAAACATGTAAGTAATGGAAAGCAAAAAATTCGGCAGAATGGCAGCAAATTTTTTTCCAGCAGGTGTACCAAAAGCCTAAGCCCTTTCTTGCCAACAGAGAGAAAACAAAAAACCAAAAGCCTTTTTCTGTATTTCCACTAAAAAAGGGAGTCAACTCACTTGGTTACATTGTACAATGCTGGTTCCATATCTCTGTGTTTCAAATTTTGAATTATATCTTACTTACTGACATTTTATTTACATCCCATTCTAAGCCTCTTGTTAGTTTGGAAAAACTTGTTTCATAACAAATAAAATGGGATTTTCTTCCCTTAATTCCTATTTTTTCTTTCTCTCTTCCATCTTTATGCTACATTTTACTTAATAGATGTTAAAAAAAAAGAAAAATACTCAAAAGCTACTAACATTTTGAAAGAAGTAAAATATACAGCTTTTTGGTTCTACCAAATTTTTCCTGTACACAAGTTATCTTTGCATTATTCTCTAACTGGGATACTGGAGAGCAGTAACAATAATGTTTTCACAGTACCATAAATGCATCTTGAACAGGAAACAGAAGCTTAGTAATTAATCTGTTGCAACTGACATCAATGAGATGGTTTCCATTTTCTCTATTGGACTCACTACTCAATTCTAAGTGCATAGAAACAAGATTTAAAAATTCAAATTTAGTTTCAGCATTGATGTTGCCATTTATATTTATGTGCTAGAAAATATCTCCATGAGCATTAATGAAAACCACACCACAGGGCTTCTTCCAGAAGCTGGATGTAGCTACAGATGTCTGCTATACCTACATTGGTTTTATTCTAAATGCCTACCTGTCCTCTTAAGCCACTTCCTGTCGTGATAAAGTTTACTTCACTAACAATAGAAGAAGCATCAGGTGGAATGAAGGGATTTGGGTTCCTTGTCGATAGAAAAAGACGGAAATCTTCATTATAATCTATCATTTTTTCACCTATTTGTATAGCGTAACGGGGTCCTGTAGAAAATAAATAATGTTATACTCTGATTGGCACATTCTAGATTTATCTCAAAAAAAGTTATTTGTGTAATACTTTATGAGCGATAGATGTGAACATTTATCAAAATTTGTAACTGTTCAGAAAGAAAAATAAATTTTAAAAACTTAAGGAGCATAACCTATGCTGCATTGTTAGATAAAACAATGCAATATACAGCACTAGTGTAAGGAAGTTACATGGTGAACATATTTAATACACCAGAGTAGTTTAAATATTGTAACCTAGTACAAAAAGCATAAATGGAAAAAAAAGCACTTGAAGTAAAAGAACACTAATGAATCTTCAGACAATGAACAGGAGACAACAGACAACAGAAGATGCACTGGCAATTACCCTTTTGTGTAACAATCCTGTCATAACTTAAACCATACTCATTTACACTCATTTCTGCATTGGTAAACTGTTTTACCAAAACGCACTAGCCATAATTACACACTGGTGAACTTAAGATGGTTCGACATTTTCTGAATGTAATCCAAACCCACTAGATTTCATCTCTGGATCTGTTACATTTACTTGTAGAAAGTTACTGTGCGATCATAATTCTACTAAAATTACTTTCTACGATAATTGTTAAAGAGAATGCCTATGAAACTAAAGATGCTGGAATATCTAGTTATTAAATTGAAAGAAAAACATTCCATTAAAAAATAGCCCATAAATATTTCTTATTATAAAAGCATTTAATGTAATCACAATATGAAAGAAACAATATATTTAATTTCTCCCGTCATGGTTTTCAATCTCTGCTTATACTGCTAGTATTCTGACATTTCTTGATATACCTGTCACAGAATGAAAGCACATGGATGGCCTCTCGCCATCTTCCCTCTACCATGAGTTTCCATTCTAGCAGGGTCAGAGAACAATAGACTCAATGACATGACTAGAGTAAGATTTTGCCTCCAGATACTAAAAACAAAGGAGGAACAAAATTATAAGGTGAAAAGTTTCAAAGGGAAAATTTCCTTTCACGAGAAATTTCTGAGGTAACATACTCTTCTCTATTTTTAGCACTAGGCACAGATCGGAAATGCTCTCAATATAAATCTCTTGCTAAAACACTGGCAGAGATGAAAATCACATACCAATTTTGCTTCTGTGCCAAAGATTAAAATAAATTTTAGGCCTATGCTGTAAAAATGTCAAAGACAAAATGAAAGCTGTACTTAGACAAATTTATTGCAGTACATATATTCATATTTTTCTTTACATTTCATTCCAAGTAATGAAAAGATGTAGAGTCATCACAATCAAAATCATACAGATAGGCTCCCACCTCCACTTTTTCACAAAGAGGAGTGTGTGCTCGCTTGCGAAGTGATGAAAAGACTCAAACAGCAACCCATTCTTCCTCCCTTTTCAAAAACCAGCTCCTAGTTTGGACTTGCAGAGACCTAGCATTAACTTAGCACATTAACATTCAAAAGAGGATTCCTGAGTATTATGAGCAATTTCCCTGAATAACCTAATATATTTTTATTTAATCTTCTTTCTCCACAGTTCTGCATACATATTCATCTCTTAATTTGATTCCCTGAGTAAAAACAGTTAAAATACTTGCAATCCTGTATCTCTGTTTTCCGAAGTTGAACAGAAGCTAGTGGAAAAGAAAAATTATAAAGATGTTCGACCTAACCTCCTACAGATCCCTGAAGTCACCACTTTGGTGGTGTTCTACATTTATTTTTACCATGAATTTACATTGAAAGAATTACTTCTACCTCGGCCACTATTAGATCTGACAACAAAAAAGAGTCTTGAGCTATTTTCAGTGCCCAAATTTCATAATGTTAAATTACAGGTATAGGCTGTGCAACTAATGCTTGTCTAAATTAACAATAATTTGGAAAATATTTAAAACATACATTGTGTACTGTTTTAATCCACCTGTCTCTTTTGATATAATTTCAAAAGACGTAATATAACCCAACATAATTCATGTTGAGATACTCTATTATTATCTTTGCTAAAATTTCAACTCAATTTTACATATCAGCCTTTTAAAGCAACTAAATCTAAATAAAACTACGTGTTTGAAATTAACTTAAAAGTTTAATTGTGAAGAGTTGATAAAAATATTTTATTATAATTCCAGTAAAAAAAAATCTAAATACATTTCAGCATTTTTCCACTTACTAAACAAGACATATCTCCAGCTTATTTCATGCACTGAAGTGTTAGCAGCCGGTTAATGTTAGAGAGGAAAAAACTATACAATACTGATATTTTCAGAAAAATCAATTTTTATATACTATATACAGATCTAATCTACAAAAGCTTTGAACAAGCATTTGTAAAGATCTTGGTAATTTACCTTGAGCAACAAGATCTTTTCTTAGCAATGGGTAAAGTACAGGCTCTACTCCATCCATTTCCTGTATAATAAGTGTTTTTCCAAATCTCACTGCCAGCTCAAGAGCAGTTAAGAAGTTGGTGTCCTAGGCAAATAAAAATAAATTGCTTTGAGTCATGTTTTTATGAAATATTAACACTTCAGAATGAACAGAAAGGAGAACAGAACCAGGAGTCTAAATCTTAAATTCACTAATATCGATGAAAAATTCTATTACAAGCATCATATGATATTTCAGGGTTTAATGACAAATGTTTAAGTAAGTTTGATCTATTCAATTACTGATATACAGGCAACCCATTTAACACGCCGAGCTCTCCAAGTGCCACACCAGAAAAAAGCAGGTCTACCATAGGTATTGTGTTACATTTCAGGTGCACCTAGACAATTAATCTTAGGTACCTTAATCTCAAACTGAAATCCAACCTTCTATTTCAAATATAAAGAATACAACACAAAGATCATAGGGAAGAAGTGTATACATACTCCTGAAATAAAGTGAACTGCAACCAAGAATACAAAAGATCTCTCTGTTTACAAACCTTTTGCTATTTCCCTCTCAGCAGGAAATACTGATACTCCTGGAGGGAGAAGCATAAAGAGATAAACTTGTAGAAGTAATACCAGATTTTGACCCTCAATTTTAAATACTCTGATCTCCTCCTTGAGTAAACAAATTTTCAATATCATGTAAGAGTACTTGTAACCTAGAACTCTGTGAGAAATTACATGCTTCATGGAATATAACCCCATTTTCAGTGATTGCTGTCACACCCCTTTAAAAACTGCTCTCTAAGTCTGGAATGGAATGAGCTCAAGCAGAAAAGAACTGTAAGACCAAGAGTAAATACTGCACCTGTTGATTAATAACTTCCAAACGTGATTCCTTCAAATGTGTCTTCAACCATTCAGTAGCCCGGAAAGAAGGGTCTATCAAAAATGGGCAAACTTTACTCTAGGGGAAGAATAATAAATAGACAAATAAATAAATTTACTGAAATCTACTTTGTTTAAGAATAAAATTGAACAAAGTCCTTTTCTATTTCTCCAAAGTACAGTCATTTTAATTTCATTTTTTTAACCCTTAAAAACAATAGCAGCCTAGTAACAAAATTAGTTTTTCTTTTTCTTCCTGTAGGGGCAAAGGTACAGTACATCTGGGTTTGGACCTTAATGCATTTTAGAAATAATAATTAATATAAGTATTTTCCTTCTCCAGGCTCAACAGTTCCAGCTCTCCAGCCTTTCCTCATAGGAGAGGTGCTCCAGCTCTTTTGTCATCTTTGTGGCCTTCCACCAGAACCTCTCAAGTACATCCATGTCTCACTTGTACTGAGGAACACAAAACTGGACACAACACTCCAGGTGTGGCCTCATCAGGACTGAGGAGGAGATGGATCCCATTTCCTTGACCTGCTGCCAATACTTTGTCTACAGCAACCTAGGACACAATCGGCCTTTTTTGCAAGGGCCTATTACTGGCTTATGTACAGCCTGGCATCCACCAGGACCCCAGGTCCTTTTCTGCAAAGCTGTTTGCAACTGGGTAACCCCCAAGGCATGTTGGTGCCTGGGGCTGCTCCTCCCCAGGTGTAGGACTTGAAATTCCTCTTGTTGAACTTCATGAGGTCCCTGTCAGCCCACCTCTCCAGCCTGTCAAGGACCCTCTGGGGTCAGCTCAACCCCCTGATCAGCCACTCTCAGTTTTGTGTCATCAGCAAACTGGCTGAGGGTTTAAACATATAGTTTCAGAAATTCTCTAGTTCATTCTGATAGAAGAACACTTCCAAGGTTTCGGGTTTTTTAAGGTTCTGAGTCCTACTATCTCAAACTAAGTAGTAACACAGATCTCAAGCTGCATGACAGGGAAACATAAACAATATCCAAACATCAAAAGACAACGAGCAGCATAAAAGCTTGAGAACCATGCTGTAAATGACTTTGGTAAAATACCGCATTCACTTCAATTTTAAAAGGATGGTGAAAAAACTGCCCATAAGGAATTAGTTGGGCTGCGGGAGCACTTGAAAAGCTCTGCATACACAGTGAGATTTTTAACAACTCGATCTATTCAACTCAGGAAAATCAAAAATAAGATTTGATTACAGTATATAAGTAACCGTAAGGGTACAAGATGGTATTTATTGAAGAGTTTTTAATCAACTGAGAAAGGAGTAACTAGATGTACTATCACGATGAAAAAGCAAAATAAATTTAAATCAGAGAAAAGGCTGTAGCTGATTTGAGAGAATCATCAATCATCCAAGTGGAAATGCAGATTCTCCTCACAGCACTAAATCTTTACTTTCTAGCAGATCTAATATATTACTACATTATAACAACAATATTATGCGCATAAATGCAACTCTATATGAATATCATTTATTCTGTATCTATATATAACCACACAATAAAACTAAATGATATAAAATTATCATATTTCTGTCAAATATTATTAGCTACTGCCCTTAAATAAATGATATTTTGCACCCTATATCACAGAGCTGATCAGACGATTATCTAAGGATTTAAAATCTAGTTCTTGTAAAATGTATCTGCACATGGCTTTTCCCTTTTTCTGAGAAAAAAATACTAGAAATGATATGTCAAAGTGAACACAGGATATAATCTTCCACTGTTTGTGTTGGTGTTCATAATTATTCACTCTTTAAGCCTGAATAGACTGATACCAGGCTTTGCCTTTTCAACATCTGGAAGAAAATTATAAAAGCAAACCCAAAAAATATGTATCTTCTTTAACTGTTTTTCTTTTTGCTACAGAAAACCCAGAGTTACGTAAGTATTGGTTTCTCTGTGTGTTCTGTGGTGCTAATAAAATAACACAAATGAAATGGTTCAAAATTCCAGAATGATGCCATGTTACTGAAATCTGTAGAAATTGAAATACTTCCAAAATAAGACAAAAAATCCCAGCAAATTACCTGCAAAATGACAAGAGCATTTTCTATTGAAAGGTCATCTGAAGGTAAACCTTCACTCTTCCAGACTAGCTCCTCACTTTCTGTACACAGGAAACGCCGTAAATCGAACTCTATAAATAAAAAATTTTAAGTTTTTGCTAATATTGTAGTCTGCATAATTTTTAAGCATTTACCACTCTATATACAGCAAAAACTCTGTCTAATCTACAGTGCAAGTCTGCAGATTTCCCTTCATTTATTATTTTATTGCTTGAACTTAGTACTATTAACCAGCTGGTGTTATAAAAAATATTTAATGATGTTACTAACACATATCGAAAAAATAACTGGAAAAGCAGAAGCATTCATAACACAGTGGCAAATTTAAAACAGTTAGTGTGAATACATTTATTTATGTAAACTTTTATTTTTAAACATGGACTATGGAGCTAAATCTTAAGAATTTGTAAGTATTTATAATCTTAAGAATTTCTAGAGTTATCCTAAGAAATAGTCTGTGTATACAAGTACTTATTGAGTAAGAGAATGTCGCTTTTCAGTTGGAACACCAAGACAATTGAGATTGTCCATTAGAACTCACTGGCATTTCTCAATCAAGCTTACTTATACATAGGCACACAGACACACACACACACACACACTTACTTTCAAGGCCTGCTGATTTGGTCCATTCATCCAAGCTGGTTTTCCTCTGATCTTCAGAAGCAGCAGAAAGATAAGTAATAAATGCAGCTGCTAACTGAGCTCTTTTAGGCAGTGTAGCCAGTTCATCTGTTATCTCTGACACCTTAAAAAAAATTAGAACAGAGTATACAGATATATTACAAACAAAAGTTAATATTTCTCCTCAGTTACTAGAATGTAAGAATTAAATCTTCCTTCCATGAGAATACAACTGACACAGTCTCTCTCTTTTGTATTTCAGGTATCCACACATAACTAACTCACAGCTACACACACATGAAAGTATGGGAAGTTCTTTTTAGATCTGGGCTAGAACATGAACAGAAGTTTCTGAGAACTTACCTACTAAAAATCTATCAATCTGATGAACAGTTCACCTTTTCACTTATAAGCAGCTGGGTAAATAATATAGTAAGAAAAATAAGAAATACTCATCCCTGGTCAGAATAAGCTAGTGAGTACCACTTACAATATGTAAATATTATATGTACCTATTACACTCAAAAATGTGACTCACTGTACGTTTACATGATAAAATAAATTTGTCATATATCTTCAAATAACTTATCTATACTACATTACCTCTGCTTTGAAATGTTGCAATATTTTGGAGAAAAATACAATGTGTACCATTAATAGATAACCTGAGCTTTCTAAAGACAGGGGTAATGTACCAGAAAGAAAAACTGTGAGCAATCACTTTTAGAAATGTTTAAAATCTGGGGTTCAAATACACGCAATCCTTACTATAGAAGATGGGATAGCTTTAAAGCTACTTTCACAGAAAAATCAAGCTTTTTTTCCATTATGCTAGTTGCCTACAGGAAGGATTCATCAAACCCTAACTTTGGTTCTTCAAAATGCACTTAGTCTAATTGTTTAGGCTTTTTTCAGTGTCAACTGAGAGACAGGACCACGTCTCTCAGCAGGGAGATTTTTTCCAGTTTTAGATAACCAAGAAAGCTTGGCATCACTTTCTTGAGATGACAGCTATTTTCAGCTTGTATATGTCTTGAAATTTTCCTTTTTGTTTCAGGCTGAAGGAGGGCCTGTGTGTGCAAGGAAGTTTCAGAAGGGAGAAAAGCTTGTATTTCTAACGAGAAATTAAAAAAATGTACTTAGGAGACACAGAATGGCAATAACTCACATTCTCCAAACAGTGCAAAACCTCAACTTTCACATTATTAGCTACAAGATTTGCTTACAAAAATTTTCACTAACCTGAGTGTTCCATCTTTTATGTTCCCTATCGAGCTGATTTATCAGTACCTCTGCAGCTTTCAGTGTTTTCTGCGCTTTATTTAGTTCTGCTTCAAGTTTTGCCGCTTCTGTTGTTCTACTCTGGAACCTGTAAAAAAACTACTGTTTGTAATTGCATTTCATTGCATGAACTACTGAATTTTTGGACAGTTATTTTCAAGGCAGTTTAATTGCCTGAATTTGTAATTAATCCCCCCAAAATCTTTTTTATACATTCTGCTTCTAATTGTCAGATATCTTCTTAGGACTTTTAATTAACAAAATTTAGATAGATGCACAGGTGAGATTTAAAAATACATTTGTATTACAGACTATAACGTCTCAAAATCATTCCTTCTTCTACTTAAACAGCCTGACTTGATTTTAGTGACTGTGTTTTGTTCTGCACCTAGTCACGGCAGTAGCAGGCTCAATGGCATATTGTACATTTGCATTTTTTTGGTAAATTTAAACTATGAAACCTTTAAAGGAGAAAATCACTAATTCACATGGATGATCCCAGTACCATGTGCACTACTCTATTTCATAAACTAGTAGCAAGTAAGAACATGCCCCAAACAACAGTCAAGGTTTAGGCGTTGTTTTGTAATGTTTAATGCCTAATCAGGTAAATTAATATTTAATTAAAATAATGCATTTACTATTCACCTTTTAAAAAAATATATATTTAACTGCAATGTACAGTATCTAGTTAATCTAAGACATCACTATATAATTGAATGAAAAGGAGAATTCGACAATTTTTTTTTTTTTTTCATCCTACACAACATGACATTTTAGTAATATTCACATATGTCAGGTCAGGTCAATAGCAATACATATTAACTACATAAGAGAACCCTCAAACTAAAAGAACTGTATTCTACTGAATTTGGAGAAAGTATAGAAGCTCACCACAGCAATTTTTATGGCACTGTAAATAATGTACTTGATGAGATGCTAAGTTAAAAGGACAGTTAGCTAGCTGTCAGGAAAGTAGGCCACCATAAGAAAAAGAACTGCCTTTCTTCAAGCTGTGATGACTGAAAGTCTTGCATAGGAATGTTTCCAAAGTCCAAAGGAGACGTGAAAGTCCTCTTAGTTTTAAAAGTGAGATACATACCGCTTTATCTTTTACACTGAAGGCTTCTAACACAGTAACAAGAAACAGGTACTTTAAAGGAGCATTTCATCTTATAGATGAGATGAACTCTATTCTAATAGTATTCATTTCCACTGAGGGTCTAGAAAGTCTAATTATTGCTACTTTTGATGTAAATTCAAAGCAGGGAAAGACATTTCGTTAGATAAATTTCATTACTCATACTGTAAATTCATCAATAGTTTTATTAGTACCTTAAAATAAACAAACCTGACTTACTTATCTTTGAGTTCCGATACTTTTTGACCAACAGAGTTCAAAAGATTTTCTAACTTCTGTTTTCTGTCTTCAGTTTTCTTGAGATTACTACAAAAATTTAATATTTATTTTAAGACTACGGAGAAAAATGCAACAGGAAAGTCATTTACATATAGTTCAGAGACAATTCTTTCTTGTGATTTATATTGACAAAAATCTGCTTTCACATGGAAAAGTTTTGACTAAATCTCATGATATAGCTTCAAAAATGGAAACCAAACAACTCATTCAAATATATTCTTAAAGATGAGAACAAATGCTTCCATTAAGGAATTCTAAGACCTAGAAAAACAATCAATATAGATTCCTCAGGTTATGGATATTCATAGAATCATAGAATCATAAAATAGTTAGGATTGGAAAGGACCTCAAGATCATCTAGTTCCAACCCCCCTGCCATGGGCAGGGACACCTCACACTAAACCATATCACCCAAGGCTTCATCCAACATGGTCTTGAACACTGCCAGGAATGGAGCATTCACAACCTCTCTGGGCAACCCATTCCACTGCCTCACCACCCTAACAGTAAAGAATTTCTTCCTTATATCAAGTCTAAACTTTCCCTGTTTAAGTTTCAACCCGTTACCCCTTGTCCTATCACTACAGTCCCTAATGATTAGTCCCTCCCCAGCATCCCTGTAGGCCCCCTTCAGATACTGGAAGGCTGCTATCAGGTCTCCACGCAGCCTTCTCTTCTCCAGGCTCAACAGCCCCAACTTTCTCAGCCTGTCTTCATATGGGAGGTGCTCCAGCGCCCTGATCATCCTCGTGGCCCTCCTCTGGACTTGTTCCAACAGTACCATGTCCTTTTTATGTTGAGGACACCAGAACTGCACACAATAGTCCAAGTGAGGTCTCACGAGAGCAGAGTAGAGGGGCAGAATCACCTCCTTTGACCTGCTGGTCACGCTCCTCTTGATGCAGCCCAGGATACGGTTGGATTTCTGGCCTGTAAGCGCACACTGAAGCTGGCTCATGTTCATTTTCTCATTGACCAACACCCCCAAGTCCTTCTCTGCAGGGCTGCTCTGAATATCCTTTTTGCCCAACCTGTAGCTGTGTCTGGGATTGCTCTGACCCAGGTGTAGGACCTTGCACTTGGCATGGTTAAACTTCATGAGGCTGTCATCAGCCCACCTCACAAGTGTGTCAAGGTCCCTCTGGATGGCATTCCTTCCCTCTAGCATATCACACAGCTTGGTATCATCAGCAAACTTGATGAGGGCACACTCAATTCCATTGTCCATGTCAGCGACAAAGATATTAACCAAGACCGGTCCCAACACCGATCCCTGAGGGACACCACTCGTTACTGATCTCCAGCCAGACATTGAACCGTTAACCACAACTCTTTGAGTGCGACCATCCAGCCAGTTCTTTATCCACCGAGTGGTCCACCTATCAAATTGATGACACTCCAAATCAGAGACAAGGATGTCATGTGGGACAGTGTCGAACGCTTTGCACAAGTCCAGGTAGATGACGTCAACTGCTCCACCCCTGTCCATCACTTTTGTAGCCCCGTCATAGAAGGCCACCAAATTGGTCAGGCAGGATTTTCCCCTTAGTGAAACCATGCTGGCTGTCACCAAGCACCTTGCTCTATTTCATATGCCCTAGCATGCCTTCCAAGAGAATCTGCTCCCAGATTTTGCCAGGCACAGAGGTGAGACTGACTGGTCTGTAATTCCCCAGGTCATCCATTTTCCCCTTCTTGAAAATGGGGGTTATATTTCCCTTTTTCCAGTCATCAGGAACTTCACGTGACTGCCATGATTTTTCAAATATGATGGCCAGTGGCTTTGCAACTTCATTCGCAGGTTCTTCAGGACCGCAGATGGATTTCATCAGGTCCCATGGACTTGTGTACATTCAGGTTCTTAAGATGGTCTCGAATCAGATCCTCATCTACAGTGGGCCCAAGGTCTAGGTTTTCACAGTCCCTGCATCTGCCTTCCAAGACTCGAGTGCTGCGGTCAGAGCCTTTGCCAGTGAAGACTGAGGCAAGGAAGCCATTCAGAACCTCAGCCTTCTCCAAGTCCTGTGTAGCCAGTTCTCCTGAAAGCTTCCGGAGGGGGCCTACATTGTCCTTAGTCTGTTTTTTAGCCACTACATACCTGTAAAATCCCTTCCTATTATCTTTAACATCCCTTGCCAAGTTTAGCTCCAATTGGGCCTTACCTTTCCTAACTTGGTCCCTAACTACCCTGACAACAGCCCTGTATTCATCCCAGGCCACCTGTCCTTGCTTCCACCTTTTATAAGCCTCTTTTTTCTTGTGGATTTTTCTCAGCGGCTCCTTATCCATCCAAGGAGGTCTCCTGGCCCTCCTGCTGCACTTCCTTCTGGTTGGGATGCAACACTCCTGAGCTTGGAGCAGGTGATCCTTGAATATTAACCAAGAGTCTTGGGCTCCCCTGCCCTCAAGGGCTATATCCCATGGAACCTTGCTAAGCAGGTTCCTGAAGAGCCCAAAGTCTGCTCTCTTGAAGTCCAGGGCAGTGACCCTACTGCACGCTCTTCTCACTGTCTTGAGGACCTCAAATTCGACCATCTCGTGATCACTGCATCTAAGACTTCCCTAGAGAGTCACATTTCCAACGAGCCCTTCCCTGTTGGTGAGCAGGAGGTCAAGCAGGGCACCTCTCCTCGTCGGCTCCTTTATTGCTTGCAGAAGGAAGTTGTCTTCCACACAATCGAGAAACCTCCTGAATTGTTTGTGCCAGGCTGTACCGTCTCCCCAACAGATGTCAGGGTGGTTGAAGTCCCCCATGAGAACAAGGGCTTGTGAGAGTGAGGCTTTTTCTATTTGTCTGTAGAGTTCTTCATCCATAGGTTCCTCTTGATCAGGCGGTCTGTAACATATCCCCACAGTAATGTGTCCCATCACCGATTTCCCCTTAACCCTGACCCACAAACTTTCTGTTAACTGATCACTTGTCCCCAGACAGATTTCCATACTCTCCAGCCTATCCCTAACATAAAGGGCAACTCCCCCTCCCCTCCTACCGAGCCTGTCTTTTCTAAAAAGCCTATAACCTTCCATTCCAACACTCCAGAGTCAAAGGAGCCATCCCACCATGTTTCGGTGATGCCTATTCTATCATAGCCCCGTAGATGTGCCCACATCTCTAATTCCTCTTGTTTATTCCCCATGCTACGGGCATTTGACTATGTTGTATCTTTTTGATCCTAAGAAGAAACTGAGTATGCTTAGAATGTGATTGAAAAAAGTGGAACTAGCAGACATCTTACAAAATAATGGGTTTCACCAACACATTTTAAATTCATATGTGATCTTCATTTATCCCTCACACATTTCAGCTGAGACAGGTAACTTGTGATTGGCCAAAAAATATCCAAGGCATAGCTGCCAGAGAAAATAGCGCACACTTACTTTGCCTGTCTCAGCATGAATGTTTTATTACCTATGGATGAGGCAGTTTCTTACATCTTTTTCTTTTCCTTTTTAACAAACTTCAACTATGCTGTGGCAGCTTTAATTTCACCCACCACCACTGGAATTAAGAGCATTTAGTTTGTAACAGTGTCTAACTTACAATTCCAAGCCAGCCTTTTCTTTTTCCAAAGGCTGAATTCGTTCTAGGACATGGGAATACTGGACATTGGCATTGACCCAAGCTGCTAATGGAGCAGCTGCAGCACTGGCTCGTTTTGCATTCTGGAAAAGATCAGTAACAGTTACAAAAATCCCTGAAGTGTAATGTAGATAAGATAAATACAGCATAAATAACTGCAACAGATTTACAAGTTATCAATTTAAATATGCCAATTAGCCAGCTCCTCTAATGAACTAATCTTTTAAATTGTCACTAAGAGATTGTATTTTAGGCCATCAATCTATGTAACAAAATAATGTGTGTCTTTACAGCTACCAAGCTTCACTAAAGTTAGTAAGTTTTAAATTAATGCATAATTTATTAACATGTTCCTTCTCATCAGGGAACTACAATTTTGCTTTTAAAAATAAGAATTCCTTTTTATAGCTACGACCAAATCAATTCTCAAAGATCACTCATACATTTAATCATTATTAGTCCTCCTTTTTTTAATTAAGTGTACTGTTAAGTCTCTTACCAGGAAACCAGAAGGACTCAGTTACAATTCTTTTATCTGAGTTCTAATTTATACCAGTGACAAAAATCTCCAACGACTTGACTCCTCATCCCACTGCTCGTTAGTCAAAAAAATTTCAGTTAGAGGCAGTATGTAACAGAGTAATCTCTGCTACAATTTCATCTCTTTAGACTGACAAACTCTAAGCAGAATTAATCACTTTTTCTGTAATTTCATTCCAAAAATTATGTTGGAAAACCAGACAATCATGTCTTTTTTTAATTTTCCATTTTTTTTTTCCATCATATTTTTTCATTTTATGTAGTGCAATCAGGAATTACCTTTGGATCAAAAGATGGTCCATTCTTAGAAAGAAGTTCTTCAACACTCTCTCGTATTTCTTTTGGAATATTACGGGCGTCAAAGGTTGCTATGTCCTCCCTCACTCCTCTTTTAGCCAAGAAACTGTAAAAAGAATTAAATAACTAAGAAGAAACACTGTTAAAGAGGTTATTCATGTATTAGACCAAAGAATTCTGCACAGGTTATTCCTGAATATAATACAAAGATTTTCATAATGCAAATTACTGCTTAAATTTAAAGCTTAAATGATATCCTTACCTCTTCATGCTCACCCATGATGTATCAAAAATCCCCATCAGCCGTAAAACTCCTTCTAGTATGTCTCTGATTATGTCAGGAGGCATCCGTAGTGACCGGATTTCTGACAAAGACTCTGGTTTTATATTTCCAACTGCTAGTTTAGCTTCATTAACCAGTGGCTTAAAATATAAAAATACATTTAAAAAGAGATTAGGATATAAGAAACAGAACATTTGCCATTTCAGTTTTTATACAATTTCTTGTTCTTTCAATATATTTTATTGCCTAACCAACTGCCAATGATGCATATTCATGTGCACATTTATTTAAAAATTTACATGTGTTTAAGAGATTATAAATTATTTCCATAAAACCCAGCATGTTATACACCTGACCTTCCTTTAGTTTTCATTCAGCACTGTAATTCCTAAGCATTATACAGATATTAATACCAATCATATTTGTTTATTCTTTCATTGCTTAAAAGTTCATTGTCATACAAATGTTTTAATAATGATGTTAATTAATATCTGTAGGTATATCTGAGGGTATCTTTCTAAAGATGTGCAGAAGTATAGGTCACCAAAGCTTTTTATCTTCAGTAGCTAAACATATCCAGACAGCCTTTGCCCTTATCAACAAAGCAACAAAATTATAAGAAGACAAGAAAAAGTTTATCATTAAACACTTTGAACACCTTGCACATCCTTCATATTTATCAAAGACCACAGAAAGGTGGTACCCTAATCCTGTAGATCTATGTCACTTTCAATACAAGGATATAATTCCTTGGCATCTATGATATTTAAAAGGAAAAAAATATGTTGCTGTAATTTTTTCTTATTGTTTAATACAATTTTTAAATGGATGGGATGGAAAATAGAGACTAAAAACAATAACTGAACATACACACCTCTCAAAAAACCTGATGCTTAATGGCTGTAAGGTCTTTGGAACAAGCAGTTTGCTATTAGCAATGTTAGGATATATAATTTTCAGAATTTAGTAATAAACGGAAATTATTGCTCATTAAACTATTTACATTGAGCTGATGATAGAACCACCCTGATCAAGGCAGAGTAATGTATTTGGTCTGTATAAGATATTAGTAATTGAAAAACATCCCGCAAAATCTGAAAAGGTCAGCTATAGACAGCAGCAACCCAGAAACAAAAACTGAAGGCAAAATATCACCTGAAAATTCATTCTCTAATTCAGATTTAATGGAACACAAATGCCAAAATGAAAATCTCAACACGGTAAATAAAATATTTTTTTCTAATGCATAAAAGCTTTAATATCAAAATAAAGCAAGATTTAAGACATACAGTGATACATTTTGCAGAAATATTTTGTATGGCAGGACTTACCTGAACCTCTTTTAATTCCACTTCAATTTTTCTTTTTCTCTCTTCTATTTCTGCAGCCTCTTCTGCTATCCGGTGTTTTAATTTTTCCATTTCTGTTTTTTGCTCACTAGCACTCTAAAAAAAGAGAATACCTTTAGTTTTCAAATTTCCACAGATTTTATTCCTTTAGGTCTTTTATTCTTTTAATCCTGATTGTAATGTAATTTGCAAAATACCAATTGCAATATATTACCTGAGACTGTTTTATACCAGACATGTTGATTAGGTAACTAAATTATGGAATAAGCATCTTCTGCTTTTATTGTGTCTCCATCTCTTTCTTTACCATAGACAAGACTTGTACCTCTATTTTTGAGGCTCATTATGACCTTTTTTCTCCTTGCCTCTGATTTTCCATTCCTTATCAAGATGCCAGTCCCCCTCTGAAAGGGTAAGCAGCGACAGACTGCAAATTCTTACTACAATGGAAAGTAGTATTTTCCTGTTGTCTTTATAGCTGCTCACATTTCTTTCTTTCATGACACCATTAGAACTCTCCTTTTCTATAATGCTCATAGAAGCAGCAGTTGTATTGGAACTAAAGCCTATTAATCTACAAATACTAATATTTTGTTTACCAGTAAATTTGCACCCATCTGTCTATAAAGATACCTGCCATATATCCTACACCATAGTATGTATTTTAAGCCCTTTGGGTTTACATCTGGGTTTTTTTTAGATTCGTACTGTGTCTACCACACAGGAGATGGTATCTATTGGCCATCCCCAGGGCTCCTAAGTACTTCAGCACAACAATAAATACCTAGTATAAAAAAAAAAACCTCAAAACCCACAAAAACCAAAACAAACAAATAGAAAAAACCCCAAGAAAAACAACAAAAGCACAACAACAAAAAAACAACAAAACACCAACATACAAAATACAAACCAAACAAATAAACAAAACACAAACACCCAAACCCAGAGATTACCAATGCCTGCTACAAAACAAATAATTGAGGATAAATGCATAAAATAAGACTATAATTCTAGACTCAGTTCACCTAAAAGATAGAAGACAACAAAGTCCAGAGTTTACATTTTCCCAGTATAAAACACATAATTATCAGCAGCAATTGCTGAGATGAGTTGAACTTGTAGCAGAAGGTAATAGATATAAGAAAGCAGAAAAAAAAATTTAGATTAATAATAAGCTTTCTGAGGACTTAACCCAAGTTATAGAGGAGTATGTCACTGAAGATTATATTCAAATCCATAAAACATTAGCTACCTAAATCTTGATTAGACGTTTCATGCAAATGTACAAATACTGAATGACGGCTCTGAATAAGAAAACCTTAAAATTCAGTTGTAGGTCAAAAGCCTTGCTCTGAAAGATTAAGTGGCTGTATGTATTAGAGCCCTCTCTCTTTCATAACCGGAATATTTGAAGTGACATTAAAATGATAGAGGGCACCTATTCTTCATGATAATCTAAATAATCATAATTCTACTGTAATTTTTCTGATGTCAGTGGGCCCATCCTGTTTCATGGCTTTTAGCCTATTCTTTGATTTTATTCTACAATGTGATATGAGCTACCCACACAACCTGTAACTCTACTGGACAACAACAGACACAGATTTACAACAGAAAACAGGGAAAATGGCATAATAAATTCTTGCAGGCCAGCAGTGAACACACCAAGCCAATCATCATTATTCAAATTTATGGGCAAATATAGCTTAAAAGCATTAAAAACTTCCAAGTGAAGAAGGCTGATAAAAAATTACTGTGGATCAAGTAGTTTGAGAAAGCAAACTACTGCAGAGAATGTCTTTGGCATTG
Source organism: Melopsittacus undulatus (assembly GCF_012275295.1). NCBI lineage: Eukaryota > Metazoa > Chordata > Aves > Psittaciformes > Psittaculidae > Melopsittacus > Melopsittacus undulatus. The sequence goes on along the minus strand of NC_047528.1, from coordinate 13,756,844 downwards.
AACATCTTTAAGTTTTCTTCAAACTGAGCAGACTAAACCGGTGACAAAGCAAACAGTGCAGTGACAGCAGATTCATTATGGCTTACCCTACATTTATGATTCCTAGAAGCATTAACGTAGAGATCTATTTTCTGCACAATTATTTTACTTAACTGGGAAAACCAAAAAACAGGATGTCTACCAGTGAACTGAAGAATAAAAACTCAATGAGTGATGAACACAAGAGGTATTATTCAACCTTCTTTGAGGTTAACTTTAGAAGGACTGGACCTCATGAAATACATTCTTTTGAACAGTCCACAAATTTAATTCCTGGTATGTGTTACTTAAAATTCTGCTGCTTGTCAGTCTTTTGTTTAAATTTCCTGTCTGAAGTAAGAATCATAAAATGAATCAGTTTGGATTTGTGAATTCCTAGGAAAACTTTCAGAGTAAACTACAGCAGTAAATACTACTCAGGTGCAAAACTTGCACTGATCTCTTTCAACTCCATTAGTTCAAATATTATTTCAATTATGTAATTCTCTGTCCTGTTGCAGTTTATTCAAGCCTCAGGGTTCATGCACTCCCTTAGGCAAATTCTTGTAAAAGCATCACCTTTTGTAACCCTGGAAAAGAACAAAGCACAGGCAGGAGACCAAAAATAGAAAAGCACATCTTTTCTTCCTCAATTTCTTTATAACATTGTATACAACACCTGCATGGATACTGTAATTTCTTGAAGGGCAGCATCAGCCTCATCCTGCTTTGTTTTGAGTAAAATGCTTTGCTCTTCAGCTTTTCTGTTCAGTTCATCCACCAGAGCTTTAGCTTCATTCAGCTTTGAAACACCTGCCTATAAAAGTTTATAAAAAGCAGTTATGTAGCAACAAATTTTAAAAAGATTTAAATGAAGGTTGGTTGCAAACATTATGCACAAACTCAGAGTGATGTAGATGAATATTCTTACTTTTTTAATTTATGTTCCACATTTTCTCAATATTTACATTTTCTTAGTATTATTTAATCTAAAAGTGAGATTTAGTACTTACAGATGTGTTGCTGTAAGATCTATTACTACATCAAAACCAAATTCTGTAAATAATAAACTTTTAATGGAACAGCAACTAGTACATAATCTTATTAATTTAACAGCATTACAGTTAACTGATATTAATGCCACAGATCTTCTTTAAAAGCAAATTTACAAAAATTAAACAAATTATAACAAATTAATTATCCTATTTCTACAAATCTGTACATTTTCTAAAGAACATATATGTACATAAAGGAAAGCCTCAATTATGGTTATTTTCTTTATGCACACTTTCTAAATTATTTACTCTATGGTAATCAGATAACAGAATTATTTCAAGATGTATTGGGAAAGAATATTACCTGGAAGATGTTTTGATTTAGGATACACATCTCTAATTTTCACTTAAATGATTACTTTTATTTAACCAGAACATTTTACAAGCAGATGAGTGTCTGTCACAAACAAACCACAGCTGCTTTCTAAATACTAAGACAATTTCCATCTTTACAAATGTAAATCTTCTTAAATTGCTTACTACCGAGACAGAAAAATGTTGCCAGGCAGAATAGAAACAGTGTAGATTACAAGGTAAGGAAGTATCTTGATAGATGCTTTAAGAAGAAATACAGCTTTACGAATGTGGTTTCAGAATAGCACTGGGTCACTGGGAAAAGGGGCTGAAAGGGAAGGGAGAAGGATAAAGACAAAAGTTCCACGTCCTGAAGGATCATACAGAAGATCTTTCCAGAAATATATTGGGAGGAGAAGGAAGAGAAGTATGTATGACTGGAAAGATAAGAAATGGGTTTCAAAAATAAGCATGTTAGGCATAGAGAATAGGAGGAAAGCGATGTCTGTGAGATGAACTGCATTTGGTCTAGAACTGTGTGAAGGTCTGATGCATGGAAAAGGAATTCAAAATCAATTAAAAAACACAAAATCAGAGAGAATCGTAACAAGGGAATCTTGGTCAAAGCTACACAAGGGTACCATGAGGTTAAAGAAAACTGCTTGTTGAACTAGCAAGAATTACACACAGTAGGAAGGTGCTGTAGAGTTATAAAGACAAGGGATGGAATATGTAACTACATGGGGAAAATTTATACCAACGGAGGCAGGACTTAAATTGATGGAAAGATGATGGATTGTTTGCAACATAATTCCAGTACATACACATGAAAAAAAAATAATGTGCTTTCAAGTACTATTTAATCTTCCAGTCTGATACATTCTAGAGGAAAAATATTAACAAAAATAAGAAACCATTCTTCACCCTATAAGGCATTTGAACAAGGATGTCAACTAAAATTCATACTATTCCTTTCTTGAAATCAGAGCATCTGCATGTACCAACAGAGGACACTTCACAAACCCACGTTAGCCACTACACAAGGCATTTCCAAATATGAGAGTATTTTGAAAAGCCATATGTTAAAAATGTCTTAAATACATACCTGCAGGTGGTTCTGCCTTTTTATTAGCTCTCTTCTTTTACTGTTATTGATGGCACTGTATATACGAAGGAATGTCATATACCTGCTAGGTGTTGCTCCATACATTTTACATGATTTGTGGATTGCCAGAAACGACTTCAGAAAATCAGAATCACCTGTACAACACAATTTGTTACACAAAAATAATATATTCGTTCTTATCTCACATTACAATAACCGAGGCAGGGCAACATAATACATTTTTTGCGATATAAATTAAGGGCATTAAAAAATTCACAAAGAATACGTATTTTTCAAACACTTTCAGGGAAACAACATATTTGAAACAACACCTGAAATTCATATTCCTTAGAAAAAAATATGCTGAAATTGTTTCATTGACTAATGCTTTATGAAAAGTAGCTAAAAGTATTATGCAAATGAGTGTTGGGTCATGTTTAAAGTTTAAGTTGTATTATAAAACCAAATTACTCTGAAAAAGGGGCATTATTTACAAGAAATTAGTTACTGGAGATAAAGAATTATTAACATAAATAACTAGGTCTAGTGCAAGAGTAATGGACAAATGCAGACTGCATAACTCTTAAATTATCAGATGCTGAGGTTGTAAAATAACATTCACATAGAAGGAAGACAAGAATAAAACAAAACGAGGCTTAATCAGTTTATAAAAATGAATTGCAATTGCTTGTGACAGAAGAGATCATTTTAGTCAGCCAGGATGTATGTTCTAGACCACTGATGCTCAAAATGCCTGCTATTTGAACACTGCTAAAGTCTATGAATATGCTGGCAAAACCAGGCTAAAAGTATCTATGCTATTATCTATGCCCAACAGAAAAGTGGTGTTTCAATAATAACAAATAGTGGGTCCACCTAAATATTACCTGAGTGTTTTTTCTTAAGTTCCTTATGTGCTTTCTCAGTCTTTTCTTGTTCATCTGTATCATTCAGAAGCATTTCAGGTATCTAAAAAAATGAGCATTTTTTTTTGTATGAAAATTATGAACAATGAAAATATGAGTTAAAATTATAAAACCCAAACCTTTAATCTAGTTTCTTACTTGAAAAGACTGAATACGATAACTTTATTCAGAGTAAGGTATTTACTGAGTACATACAGCATTAAAAAGATCAGTTCTGTCTTTCCCTGTCACTACATTCCTGTTGTCTCCCACAAAAGGAGCTTTTGCTGGCTGCAAGACAAAGAAACTAATTCTCAGAGGACTCTTACAGTAACCCTAATGTCAAACATGTAAAAATATATAAAACTCAAAAGGAAAACAGCCAGTCTGAACTAAAACTGTTGCACTGGAATTAAACAATGCCTAAATCTAAGTCTTTGAAGTGTTTTTCATGTTCTACAATGGGCTTACTTTGATTTGTTATCAACTATACAACATACAGTAGTAAAAATAAAGTATTTCCAAAGGTTCTGGCATATGACTAAATGATCACTCAAAAAAAAGACAAAAAAAAACCCTACTGAAGTGGAAGTGAAAATACCCTGAAAAATACTTTTTTTAGCTGTGGACAGAGCTGGTCCAAATATCTTTGCCAAACAAATTTTTAGTACAAACTGCTGTACTGAGGCACAATGGAAAGTGAAAGAGTCCCAGCAACCCTGGCAGAAATGGACACTGTGTCACCAGCTCCCATAGCTCTCCCAGGAGGGTGACCAACCCCATGGTCTAGGTGTGAAACCCATCCCAGATGTGAATGGGAGAGGCCAGATCACCTTACATAGACTGAAGGGATTACTGCATAGGAATCTTGGGACACATTATGGAATACAATGGAAGACCATTTCATATTACACAAGACTTACTATGGGCTGGTGAAGGACCCACAGGAGTTGGCTTGCCAGAGGTACTAGAAGGTCCAGGCCAGCTGCCTGAAAGACTGTGGAGCCTGGCAGTCAAATGAAACCCAACTGCATGTGTCTCTATGTGTGTCCATGCCTGTGCAGGATGCAATCAGGAGATCCTAGATCCAAGGCGGCTACGAGAGGGACTGGATGTCTAAGCCCAGTTACTGGATCCTACTACGTGTGTGTGAACGCACAGTGAGGCAATATGTGTACAGCTGGAGTAGGTTTCTGGCCTCAGGGGCCTGTACATCCAGATGCCAGCAAGTGGGGAGACCAGGGCATCCAGAGGCAATTACTGGAGGTACTATGTGTCTACACCCAGCTAGTAGTCAAATCCACATTCTGCACATGTACATGTTTCCCACTAATGGGCCTTCACTGTGATCACTCATAGAAGGGAACAGGAAAATGCCAATAGTGCTGTTTGTGTTTGTGCTGAGGGTTTGTTTGTGTTGTTCTGTGTTGCCAATTAAATGTATACACGTGCTATATATATGTGTCTATGGCTGTGCCTACTGGGAATACACGTTCAGCTTCAGCACTGGTTCAGGTTGGGGCTGTGAAGCTTCACAGAAGCCTTTCCTCTATCAGCATATTGAATTTGGCAACCTCAAACATATATAAGTAATGTATATCTCACACACACACTCTGACCATCCTGAAGCAAGCAGATTTTGATCCTAAAAAGAATATATGGAATCTATTCCACCAAAAAGACTGAGAAGTAACATGAGGTTTACAGTGCAGTCTTAGATCTAGAGAAGCTCATATACATATTACAAGCCTATTTTTTAACTAGGTGTCAAGCACACTAGTAACAGCAGATATCATCAACATAGCTGGTGCGGTCGGTTGACCCTGGCAGGATGCCAAGTACCTACCAAAGCTGCTCCATCACTGCCCTCCTCAGCTGGACAGGGGAGAGAAAATATAGCTGAATACTTGTGGGTCGAGACAATGACAGGGAGAGATCACTCACTGAATACCATCACGGGCCAAAAAACCTCAACTTGGGAAAATTAGCTTAATTTATTACCAATCAAATCATAGTAGGTTAATGGGAAATAAAAATTAAATCTTAAAACATCTTTCCCTTACCCCTCCCTTCTTCCTAAGCTGAAGTTTACTCCCAAATTCTCTACCTCCTCCCCTCTCAGCAGCACAGGGAATGGTGAACAGAGGTTGGGGTCGGTTTCTGCTGCTCCTTCGTCCTCAGGGGAAGACTCCTCACTCTCCTCCCCTGCTCCAGTGAGGGGTCCCTCCAGCAGGCTGCAGTACTTTACAAACTGCACCAGTATGGGTCCTTTCCACTGGGTGCAGTCCTTCAGGAACAGCTGTCCGACTGCAGCTGCCGGTCTGAAACTTTTTTCCCCCTTTCTTACCTATGTTATCCCAGAGGTGCTATCACCATCACTGATGGGCTTAGCCTTGGCCAGCAGTGGGTGCATCTTGGAACCGTCTCGATTTGGTGCTACCAGGCATGGTGGAAAATTCTGGCAGCTTCTCACAGGAGCCACCCCAACTACCAAACCCTTGCCAGGCAAACCGAAGACAGTTGGTTTTAACATTTTGCTTGCAGTCTATTTGTATTTTGTTCTTAAATGCTGTGTTTGATCAGTCATAGTTAGCATTTTGTTCAAGTCAGCCCACAGAGAGAACAAAAATTGGTGCTACTGGTTAAATAATAATGCCAATAGTTCTTAACTGTTCTGCAGAATTTTCTGGGTTTGTACTACTGCACAAATGAATTAAATGAGCACAGTGACAATTATGCCTTCACAACTTCAAATCTTTTGATCTTATTCACCAAAGGTCAGAGCTACTAATTTAAAGAAGTCACAGGTTTTCACTAATTAATTTACCTTTTTCATACTGTTTTCTGACCAGGTTTCCATCCACAAAACTTGACACTTCTTGTAAAGTGCTGGATTACTTTCACAGTTTATTGTGAAATTTATATTGGTAGAATCCATGATCAAGACAACATGCAGGTTTTGTTGGATCCCTAGGAAAATACAACATATTAAATATTTAGTAGATAATCTAACTACCTAATGGTAGACTTATTGCAACCACAACATAAATCACCATCTTCCAAATACTTATAACAAGCTAATTTCTGAAAAAAAAAAAAAAAGAAGCTATTACATCACACTAAGTCCTGAATGTTTATAAGCAGAACTTAAACAAATTAATTTACTATAATGGATTCTCATTATGTATGTTACACTGTATTCTATTTTTTAATTTAGAAGAGCTGGTAGTATTCAAATAGATACCTCTAGTACAGACCAACAGAACCAAATAGAAGGAGTTCCAAGGCCTCTGAGTACGACTGCCAGCATTTGTATTCTTTCAGTTAAGTTCTTCTATTTATTTGTAAACTATTTAATCTACTTGTTTGTCCAAGGAAGAAACCTAGTTGTAAACTTGCTTATGATTACTCAGACTTCAAAGTATTTGCAGGTATAATTGACAAATAGAAGAAAACTCTGTAACTAGACATATAAGCTAAATAAACCAGAAAATGATGGGGACAAGATCTTTCTTCCTTCTAGTTACTTTCAAGAGCAGATTTCATAGCAGCTTTGTAGAACTTTTATGTATACAAAATCCAAAAGACAAAAAGTCCGAAGAATGAATTTTAAGCTGAGAGTTCTGTGCCCCCAAACATCACACTGTAACCATTATCCCTGCCTGCTTTTAACAACAAACTAAGAGGTAAAAATGCACACAAAACAAGGTCTGTTAGAAATTATTTGTCCATTATTATACTACTTTTATAACTTTGCAATAAATTATAACTTATAATTCTGTTCACATACGGTATGTGAAATAGTTGAAAATTGGTCCTGTAAATCCATCTTGTGAAGCTTGATCCTTCAGAGGAGATAGCAACGGTTCCAATTCTTCTATTTTATACAGCCCAGGAACTTCTCCTATTTCAAGAATGAATTTTAAATGGCAGATCAAATACACTATAATTCTTCAAATTCCTCTGAAGGATTCCCTTGAATCATCTGTACAGAGAGTCTGAGTATGGCATTATTCACCTCCATACTTTCACAAGTGTTGTCCCAAGTACTCCATCATTCTTTTCATTATATCACGAAAACAACAAACCAAATTATAGTACTTCCATTTAACTTAAACAGCTCACTTTGTTAATATTACCTGGAATATACACAAAAAACTCATTCCAATCTACCTAAAGACAGTGATCCAATATAATATAAAAAATCAAATAAGACTGACAGAAAACAGAAACATGAAGGAAAGTACCCAGGTCCTCAGACAGAGGTTCAGCACTGGAATCTGATATTGTAAAGAAACTTGGATTTGCACCTAGGAGACAGAAAGATCTGCTGCTTTTATCAATGAGCTCTGAAACTACTTTAGTTCCAAAAAACTTTTGGTAAGAGTGCTTCAATGAACCCCCTGATCAAGGAACAAAGCTAGATAACCAAGTCACTTTTGTTCCTGTTATTTATCATCTCATTACTTTCAGAAAATTGCATTTTGCTGGAGTTCATTTAAGTAAAGGACTCAGTCTATACAATTTAGTAAAACATTGGAACACCTCTCAATTTTGAATTGTATTAGAAAAGGGAAGCTGTAGAGTAGAATACATTATCTTTTGTGGTTACACTATTACAAAGAACTCCTTTGAAATAAGTGACTTACTGCAACTTTCAGGAATTGAAGCACACCTACTGTAGGATAGTTTAAAGGATAGCTAAGTGAATTGCAAATCAATTTCTCACGTACAAGCATTCCAGCTAAAACAAAGTATAAAGCTAAGTAAGACTTCTGGTATGGACATAAAGTTCTGCCTCACTGACCTAAATCTGTGCGGTAAAAGTAGAACCATACTCTTTTTGTACTTGTCTCACCTGAAGACAATAAACTGTTGACCATCTCAAGAAACATGGAATGAACAAACTGATAGTCTTCGAGCAGCAATACCACCTGCTTTGCTTCAATGCCAGCAAGCTCCATCACCTAGAAGCAAGGAAAACATTTAAAGCTCAGTATATTGAGTATATGTATTGTTTGTAACAGAATAAGTTTTTCCTTGATTATATATTACATATTTTCTCCACAACATCTACACTAATATATATTTACAGAAGACTACTAGGTGATTCAGTTATATGAGATATCAAATATGAAGAACATTCTACCTAAATGAATAGCATGGTAATGAAAAAAAGTTAAAACGGACACTTTCACAGAACATATTTACGTTCCAGATGTGACTCGATTATAGAGTTGTATCACTTTTTTGTGTGGGCTTAGCTTTATATTTTTCTTTAGCATTGTTGAAGGTACTGTGGAACTCCTGATTGAGGGTTGGCATTTGTTTTTAAATAACATGTTACATTTCCTCAATCACTAAAATTTTACGTGATTCAGCTACTATCCTGTTAACTGGCAGACAGTAGAGCAGAAAATTAAAATATATACAAATATGAAAATACATCTATGAAAAAAACATTTCCAATATTCACATAGACTTAGAATTTATGAAGTCCACAACACTCATAAAAACATGTCTGGTATTCAAAAAAGTTGAGTTTCAGGTAATTACTGTAAAGAACAGTGTACTAATCTAGGCACTAAGAACTTCTAAAAATCTGCTCGTTTCATTTAGACTACTAATATTTTGCTTTTCTTAAAATATCTCTTCATGCAACACTTCTGCCCTTCAAAATTCCCATGTTCTTGTTTTTTATTTTAATACATGCCTACAACACTATAAAATGGAAACCACGGACTGACTTACATATTTAAGATCATTTTTGAACTGCTTCAGTTCATAGCCTCTGGAAATTTTCGGAGAAAACAGAACAGCTCCATGCATATGACTAACTAAAGAGGTAACTGTTCGACGACCTACACCACTCCGTCCTGCCAAAAGAAGTGATCCTCCAGGAAAACTTAGCACTCTGTCCATTTTAGACATATAACTGAGGACTTCATGGAACAGTAAGATCTCAATCTCTTTTTTGTCTCGCCCATAATGAATAATACCCTATTAAAAAAGAGAAAAAGAGAGATGCATTCACTAATAATAATTAGAAGCAGTGAGGTATAAAAGTATCTAACATTTAAAAGTTTAGAAAAGAAGGGCTTGAAAACTTAACAGGCCACACTAGTATTAATTACAAATAAATTATTTATGTGACAAAATTTAGATACTCTGCCTAGCCATTATCAGTAATGAGTACACCACATTATCCTCAGCACCAGGATACCCTAGAAGTCTTTGATATATTGAAATAGAAATCTACCACTTAATTAAATAATTGACCAGAACAAAGTCTGAGCTGTGTCTCTGACTACAGATTAATTAATACATAACTTAGAAGAGTAGTTTAGACAGCTAATTGCTGCATAATTGCAGATTATGGAATGTCTTAATGAAGCACACATTATAACAGATCCTGAAATTAAATTCTGGCCTTGTTATACTTCATAAAACCTCATCTTTAAAGCCCAACAGAATTGTGTAGTCAGAAAAAAAACAGACTTCTGTTATACTGAGGCTACTGAACTTCACCATTTCCCATGCAGTCTATTGGTCACAAGCTGGCAATTAAGGAGAGGAAGCAGTTTCCCATATACAAAAAAAGCCCATCACACAATGCTAATAAGAGATGATATCAATGCTCTCATCCTGGAAATCAGTCAGCCTAGCACAGTTAACATATTCACGTTTTCTCATCGAGCTCAGTTTTTGTGCATTACAAATCTCCAAACAAACTATTTGCATTTCTTCAAATCAAAATTACTTTAGAAAATTACAAATTCAGAAAGCAAACATTTTATAAAACCCTAATACACAAATATGTATGCACATCAATATTGCATATCAAACCATTGCAAATCACCAGGACTGATGCCCTTTCATTAAAATAACCTTGCTACATGATACTTCCTACTGCCTCCATGTAACATCGCAAACTTTCCCTCACTTGATCAAGTGTAAAAGATGATCCCTCAAACAAGCAGCAGACCCCACACTAAACCTGGCTGTTGCATGCTGCTTCCCGGAAAAAATATCTAGAATAATTGCTGTGCACATTCTTTAATCTTGTCTCACTTTTTGAATAATATCCTTCAGGTCTGTTGAGTTTAGTTTGCCAAGTGGCCTCCCATGTGGTGGTAGTGCCTGTCCTGGTGTGACAAATGCCTCTTGACAAGCTCCCCAGGTTACATAGAAGGTATCTGTGAAAATGAAATTACACATTTGAAAGGTTAGGTGCTCAGCTCATATGCTATTTGACTTGATCAGACTGATTTGATTAAGCAGTTCCTAAACAAATATTTCAAGTTTGTGTAGTATGTCTCAAATGGTTTACCTGCCATATTGTCCAGAACATCTGAGCCCAAATCACCTTGAAATACTTTCATCAAAACATTATCAAATATCTGAAGTTCTTTCATGTCAACAAGTTTGTCACGGAACAAACGATGTGCTTCATAAGCAACAATTTCCAACACATAGTCTGCAGTTTGTATTGATGATCCTTCAAAATTTAAGGAGAGATTTAAAATTAAATATTTATAATAAATATTACAATTCTCAAATTTTCAATTTTAAAATATGAGATTGAAAAAGAGAAAGTAGAATTACATACCAGCAGGAAAGCATCCATAACGAAGGAGTAAGAGGAAAAGCAAACATTATTAAGTGCTTTTTAATAATATCATTATGGACCATTGCAAAATAAAATAAAACATATTCTATTAAAAAAAGTGCTCCAGTTCAGTGTCAGCATTTTAATGAAAATGAACAAGGTGTTGCACACAAAGTAAAAACTAAAAGGCAAAATTCCAGGTAATCAAAACAAGAAAAAATAGAAGACTGTTTTAAAGGAGAAGAGAAAGACTGATAACAAACACTAAAATAACAACAAATATCAGTAACAGTCTGTATTACAAAATGCCACTAGAAAATACAAAGCTGCAATATTCTTCAAAAAAGTAAGAAGGAAGACGAGATGAGTAAATGACATCCCATACTGTTCAACACTGAAAAAGTGTGTATGTCACCTTAGAATACAGCAATGGAGTCCTTAAATGGGTTGGGATTACCCATGCATTGATTATCAGTGTAGGTTTTCTAACCTCATTCAAGCTACATTATACCATCCTATGATCCAAGAATGAGCACAACATTCTTATCACTTTTATAGTCTTCAAGCAGCCCTCTGTGTAGCCCTTTAATTAATGTAGAAGCTAAAACACAATAAGGTGTAATTGCTCATGATCTAGTAATAATAGCAGCTTCTAAGACAAGATTAGACAGAAGCCTATGCTGTTATTTGGAAAAGCATACAAAATGAAATACCTTTACAAGTTTCGTAATTTCCAAAGTTAAGGAAAGAACTTTCAGACAAGACTGTGATTATCAAGCATTCCCAAACTGTGAAAACATTTGGGATCTTCTATAGATATTTGTAAACTCTTACATCAATGAGATAGTTTTCTAGATGTTTTCTATGTTTAAGGGTGGTTATAGTCTTCTTTCTTCATTAAGCAGTCATAAATGATGTGTATTAGTTGTAGTTCTGCAGTTTCCTCACATAAATGTTTATACAATAACCTCATCATGTTTACAAAGTCAGGTATAAAAAGACAAGCATGAGAGGCAAGTTTCTGGGAATCCAGAAGACAGACATGCTGAAAAAACCCCAACACAACCCCCTCCCCCCAAAACAAACAGAAAAAAGTTGTGGGGAGTAGGGGTACATTTCAAGTTCTCATAATAGATAATGCAGTCCCAACCTACTAACTTCCCTTAATTTACAGATGGCCCCTACACATATTTGAAAGCACCACTGGAGCTTTTAAACGTGTTTACTACATGTTATGGAATGAACTGTTAGGCATTTTTTCCCTCCACTGAGTTACAGATAGTTCACAGTTTAGGAAGAGTGCCATAGGTGAACAAGCTGCATGGGAAGTCAACAGTAAAACTGACATCAATAATAATTTAGGGTATTAGAACTACTTTACCAATGAAAACCAAATAAGTGACTTACCACCTGCTAAATCATATCTGAATAAACCAAGAACCCACTGAGTAAGAATACATGGTGTGAAAAGGTAGTGACTGTGATCATCAACTGTGAATTTAGCTCGTACCTAAAAAGAGAAGGGAGGGGAAAAAAACAATGTTTTAGAATGTAAAATACTTAGAAATGTAGCTTTATTTTTTTCTAAAGTATCAGACAAATTAGTTTTCAGTTTAGCCTATATATTTATTTTATTAAAGAACTCTTTATTTAGCTTTTTTTTAAAAAGTTCAGAGATTAATTAAGTGCTCTGAATCTCTTCTCTGCCCAGCCTGTAGCTTTGCCTGGGATTGCTCCAACCCAGGTGTAGGACCTTGCACTTGTCATGGTCAAACTTCATAAGGCTGGCATCAGCCCACCTCACAAGCATGTCAAGGTCCCTCTGGATGACATTCCTTCCCTCCAGTGTATCAACTGAACCACCCAGCTTGGTGTCATCAGGGCACACTCAATTCCACTGTCCCAATACCGATCCCTGAGGGACACCACTCATTACTGGTCTCCAGCTGGTCATTGAGTCATTGACCACAATTTGCATGCAGCCACCCAGCCAGTTCTTTATCCACTGAGTTGTCCACCTGCCAAATTGATGTCTCTCCAATTTAGAGACAAAATTAATAATAATTAGAACATTTCTTCTGTACTATTTTTGATGCAAGCAACTGAATCTAGGACTTTTAGTGCAGTAATAGACAAAACACACCTTTTTTTTAAACTGAAATTAAATACATTATAATGTAAAATTGAAAGGGAATAAAAGAGTGTAATAAAAGAATACCTAAAAGAGTAACAGTCACTACAAAAGACTTCACAGCAATACTTTTACCCCAGAGAGAATATTTGAATTTACAACTATATCTTTAATTCAGAGAATAACTGAATCAGTTATTTGGTTCTGGTTTAATGAGATTTAAACTTATATTTCTTAGAATAGACTTAGGGTATCGCATGAAACTCCTGGTAAGTGGTGCATGCTAGCCAGTGACTATACCTGCATTCCAGGAGAAGAAAATGAACCTGTGTGTCTAAACACCTAACAGTGTAAAATTTTAATAGGTAGTCCCTGATATGTATAAAGCACTGCACCCTTGTATCTCTCTTCTCTATTCATAACAACAAACCATAACATCTGAACATTTAACAGTCTTTGAAGTACACTCTATCCCCATCCATTAAGTAGGTAAACACTATAATCCACATTTTACAAATCAAGAACTGAAAGTATAGATGTGTGAAGATGCTTGCCAAAATCATACAATAAATCTGTTAGAAAGCAGGAGCACTTACTCTGTTTGCCTCTAATACCTAAGATTGTCTGCAAATAAGCAGCTTTAAAATTTATACGAACATATGAAAAAGATATAAACTTGGATTTTAATACTGACAAATCGTTTTATTCTCTTGCTAATACCAAAAGTTGTTTTTTTTTTAAATTCTGAATTCTCAATTTCCTTGAAAAAAAGAAATCAAATTTACATACCTGTTCATATACTTGAACCATAGATCCTGCTAGCTGATGTATTTTTGGCAAAGAACCCCAAACAGGGTGATTCTTCAGGTTTTTCTGTAGTACAGGCTCCAAGTAGGCACTATAAATAGCTTGCAGTTGGTCTCTTTCTGGGTAGCTACAAAGAAAAAACCAAAAAGTAATCATTATGGACTATCATCGTTAATTTTTTAATATAAAGAATCAAGTTATATACAATTGCTGAGAAATTTTCATTAATAGTATTTCCATCTAGCAGGTAAGTAAAATTACAGTTTTATTGCAACAGGCCACCCTCAGAAATCTTCTAAATACATCTGTAAATGCATTCAAACTGTAAAAAAAAAAAAACAGACCAATTTCTTTTCAGTTTGTCTAATTCTGTAAGCAAACACCACCTTAATCTAAGGTTGCTTAAAGCAGTTTACTGAAAGTAAAAACATTCAACAGGAAACATATTTCAAACACTTCACTATCAGCAGGTAGCTATAGATTGCTCCATAGCTGGTTTCTAGTTCCAAAAGGCAACAAACAGCACTGAATCTTAATACCCCAAACTGTTAGAAAAGATGAAAGAGTAGAACAGCCATATCTTCATAAAGACTAAATTGAGCAGGGGCTGTACAGACAGAAGCTGAATCTGAGTTGTCAGAGTCAAAGTAATTTCCACATACTTACTCAATTGCACAGAGACGAACAATAGAAGTAAACCTGGAGGTAAGTTTATGTCTTCCCAATGTTCCTCCAGAACACATGGAAGCCACAATTTGTATGTTTTCTAAACCAACCCATTCCAGATTTTCATCATAAAATCCTTGATATGTAAGAACCTTAAATAATTAAATAAAGATTTCATTAAAAAGAAAGCCAATAGATTATTGTAGAAAACCAAAAAAAAAAACCAAAAAGAAATCATGAGCAGCATATCATTACTACTATTTTCTTAATTGACAGAAGTATACTATTCCCCCCAGTTTACTATCAGCTGCAAACCTGCTAAAGGTACACTCTGCTCTATTGTCCCAAGCATTAATGAAGCTGTTAAACAGGTACAGGCTTTCAACTAGTCTTTGTACTAATGATCACCACCCTCTAGTCCTGGCTGTGCAGCCAGTTTTCAACCCATCTCACTATCTGCTTATCCTGCCTGTACATTGACAGCTTTTCTGTGAGAATCTTTTGGGACACAGCATCAATGGCCTAAAGTAAAGTCCAGATAGGCTATATCCACTGCTCTCCCCTTGACTACCAGGTTTGTCATTTCATTATAGAAGTTTATAAAGCTGGTCAAGCATGACTTGCCCTTGGTGAATCTATGCTGATCACTCCTGATGAGTCTTGGCATTTATATGCTCACTGCATTATAACCCATTGAGGCAAGCACCATTGTTATTTACTCATGTATATAAGCCAAATAAAAACGGTATCTTATTTCTTGCTGACACCTACACATTCTATCAAAGCACAAACACAACTAATGTCAATACAGATGCAGACTGCTAACTCTGAAAATAATCAATGTAGGTATTTACTACATACACTAAACTATTTCCAGTATACTTAAGTCTCTTTATAAATAACAGACATAAATGTTCACCTGCTGTAGAAAAGCCACGAGAGTGCTTGTTCCCCATTTATCAGGTTTGGGTAGATTGATATCTTTTAAGTACAAAACAAGCCTTTCACAGTCCTTTGGTCTGTATACTCTCCCGGTGTTTGTACTGATTACAATGCAAGTTTGACTTAATTTTTGTAGAAGATGTTGAGAAGTAGTTTGTGCACTGCAATGAATGGTAGCAACCTGAGTGGATCGGAGTTGAGAAAATGCATAATGAAGCAGCATCCTAAAAAAAACAAATGTGTACATACATATAAGCATAAGTAATACATAAATGCATTAAAATACTGTGTATCCAAAGATGCTGTATAGTTTTAATAATTAAAATGCATGTAATACATACTACATTAATGTAAAAGGTGATTCATGAGGTTTTCTGAATTAATCATTCTTGCCTTAGTATTTTCAATTTAAGAAATTCAATTAAAGTGTAGCATACAGCTATACGAAACAAACACCCAGCCTAAATATATTGTACATAGTGATCCAACCCAAATAAGAAACCTAAGATGGGCAAATGGACGAGCTAAATTCAGTTGCCCACACACAGGAATCTAGTGCCTCCTGAGATGAAACTGGATACCTCATGTGCCTCTCAGCTGTTGCTCCAGGATAGCAGAGGTTTCCCAAAGGTCCTGTTTCATACGTAAAAGCCTCATTCAGATGTGTTAGATGCACAGAGGTAGCCTGAGCATTCCCTGTAGATCTGCACATGAATTTACCTACTTGCCCCTAAAGAAGGCTATTTCATTTGTAGCCTAAACAAGCAATATTCTAGCAGAAAGTTGTATGATAAAACCATTATAACAAAATATTACAGACTTTGTCAAATAGCTAGAAGTATATTTTGCTTAAAAGGAAATACTTTTTACCCCTTTCCACATCCTTCAGGACCCACAAGAAGAAATGGCTGCTTATTATTAAAGTCTAGCCAGGGTCTAAAGTAATCTAAACATCTCTGCATGTCAGGGGTTTGGATGACAGGAAGCATCTGGAGATTACTGAAGTCATCAGCTGTTAGATTTTCAGGTTTCTTCAGCTGATACTGCATTAGCTGTCCAGTGTCAGCATCGTAGTATGTGTCCAGAGGCTTCCTTGGATCTGGTGGCGATTCTTGTGCCCAGCTGAAGATCTTCAAAGAAAATAAAGCTTCCATTAAAACCATAGTCCTAATGACAAGATCTACAATTTCAAGCTAATCAATGAATGTACAAAGAATGTTGTAAAATCAAACATTTAATACTTCAATTTGATAGTTTTTAGGCTGCCTTTGAAAATTCAGTCATGTTATGCATATGCCTTATGATTAAGCCCTTAACTAAACAGTAATATATTACTCTTCCAGATACTTTTTCATAATATGAAGAACATTAAATAAACTGTATTTAGCAAAGCTTTATATAACCTTTTTTCATATGAGGCAACATACTTACTAATAATCATAAGAATGAGGTAACTCCTTCACAGGATGCATCAATAGCTAATTCCAGAAGCTGAGTCTAAAATTTACCATCTGACCTGTATATATGCTGTAGCTCCAGGCTGTCTTTTGGAAGGAACTATTTCCTTCTCTCAACAAAAAACACAAGTGTGATTGTGGAGATAACTATATCCAGGGACAGGCTTCTGTAGACATTATGGACTAGTACACCCACATAGTTTCCTAACTCTGTGCCCTACTCCTTGTGGCTCCAAATATCTACACATAGAGAGAACCATATCCCAGTGCATACAATATATAATGCCTAACTAATGCTGTGAGAACACCTCCCTGGTGAGGCGCAACAAAGCCCTCACACTCTGAACAGAAAAAAAACCCTCACAAAATAAAATCTCTATTAACATACACGATACATATACACCCACACAGTTTGCTATATAGGGTCCTTGCATAAAACAGCATGGATAGAGATGGATAGAGGCCATTCTGCATCTCCTGAAGCAGCACCACAGGACTGCTACCTGGGCTGGATGCACTTAGCAGCATATCAGGGTCATCTGAAACATTCCTTTACTTCTCAGACATTTCTCTATAGGCAACTCAGACTGCAAACAAGTTAGAGCACAGGCAGCCTACTATTGTAAATTTGTATTGTTAGAAGACAGAAAATCACTGTCCCTACTACATATACTAAGAAATTATTAATAAACTGTCTGAAAAAAATTGTTACCTCTTTTGCAAATTCTTGTCGTGATTTTGTGTTGAGATTGCCACCAAGACCACGTAACAAGTTAATAATAAACTGTCCACGATCAGTACACCCACGGAGATGAGACAGTCCATTCATCACAGTTCCAACTAAACTTGTTTCTACCACAGAGTCATTCTGTAAATTGCAAGATGTAGTAGATTTGAATACATTCCAAAAAACAAATGTGATGTATTGCTAGCAGTCATTGTTCATTGACACTGCCGCAAATGATGAAAGATCTCAACACTGCTGTTCTAGAAAATACACTTGAAATTAAACTATTTATAAGCATTGACTTGGAAGTTTTAATATCAGACTACATACTGATGTAATTTAGGATAAGCAATTAGAACTTTCCTTGCAGATTTTGAGAATCTATAAGAAATCAATGCAATTGTATACTGGAAAAGTCTCTCTTGAATGAATCCTTTATGGATTTTGCTGTATAACACCTAAGCAGATTTGCAGCCTCAGGATCAATGTTATGTTTTTTCCTGTGTATACACATGAAGACACTTGAAAAGCCTAAAAATCTTCATGGGTGAAAAACCAACAGGGTAAATAAACCTAAAACCATAATAGGAACATATATGTTCCACAAGGGGAGGTAATGCAGGTCTCACAAACACTAAATTACTGGTCACAGCAGTGGAGATGTCTCCTAAATAATGTCTTTGTGCAACATAAGCAACTTGTTCAATGTATATGCAAATCCTTCAGGAAAACTGGAAGCAGAGAAGCATCTAGAATCCTTAAGAAAATCTAGCATATGTAGAAAAATTATCTTGACATACATTCCAGATTCAAAGAGTCCAGATAATGTTAAGAAAACAGCTACCAAAAAAAGGTTTTTTTTACTTAAAATTTAAAAATTAACATGAATCATCCCTTCAGTGTTAAACTAGAAAAATGAATCAATCTTAACAGAAGCTGAAATTTGATTAAGTATTCAGCACTAACCTTTTTCACAACCCAGTTTAAAGCCTTTTCAAAATAGTCCCCAATCCAGTTTTCAAGGTTGTATCTACATTCTTCAGGCTGACTTCTTAGCCAAGACTTTATCAAAGAATTAAGATCTGTATCTTCGTCACTAAGTCCAAATAAAACAAAACGAAATTCAGTTAAATACAAGGCATCCACATCTCCACATAGGTTCAAATTAACAAGAAAATTCCAGGAAAACTTCAGGGAAACAGTTTAATGAGAATTTCTATACAATATTCAAGCTCTCTAAGGGTCACATACAAATAAAGAATCCACCATGTCTCTCTCAAAAAAATATGAGATATATTAGTCAAAAGTTTATAACATGACAGCACACCTAAAAGCAAAACCTAAAGTAAATTTCCCCAGTGATCTGGTTCATAAATGTAAGCAAGTAACTAAATAGTTCCATCCAATTAGACTATCTTTCAACAGAAATGTGAGGTTAAAAGTTTCTTTTAGTGGGAGATGTCCCTGCCCATGGCAGGGGGGCTGGTACTAGATGATCTTAAGGTCCTTTCCAACACTATTCTAAGATTCTATGATTCTAAAAGCAAGTATATTTGCTTACTTTAAAGTATGTAATACTCCTGTGACTTACCTCAGAAAGATCATTCCCATTCGAGATATTGTAGCAGGAGAGGCAGAGCTAAGATCATGAGTTTCAAATATAAAGTTGACATTTAAGCCAAATTGAATTCTTTCTCCACTGGGCATAGTCAACAATCTATTGTCATCCAAAACGGAATTTAAAGATTCAATCCATTCAGGATCAATATCACCATCACATATTATCCATGAAGTAATATCTATTAACAGCACAAAAATAAAATATCAGACCCAAGGAAAACACTTAAAGAATCATGCATTTTGCTATTTTAACACTAGTTAAAATACTAGTGTTAAAAGCCTTAACATAAGCTCTATGAAGAGATTCTTTACATGTTTTACCTTCCTCTTTCTATTTTTGTTCTCTTACTATAAAATTTGCAATAGTCAGCATTCTAAGATTGTCACCAAAAGTTTTTCTTACCTTATAGTATCCACATAAAATAACATATAAAAATGTATTTGAAAATAAACAATTTCAATAATTTAGGCATAAGGATGTATAACTCCCTCACAAACACACCTTGGGGTTCTCGTACGACTTGTCGAGCACTATTTGTAAGTACGCCATCAGACCATTCTCTGGTATCCACGTCAATATGGCCTAGCAACTGGTGTCGAGGCATAGCTTTGGGATTCATAGTGTACTGTTTCACTACTTTGCCAGTTTTACCAAGGGCTGCCTTTAACATCCGCCAAAGTGTTGATTTCCCTCCTCCACTTGGACCTACAATAACTACACCCATCCTTTGACGTAGCTGCTCATATAATTCCAAAGCCTTCTTGATCTAGATGATAAAAGAGATAGTGGCTATTATTTAGTTTTACAACTTCACAATCACTCTTTTTAATGTTTTCCAATTAACCTTGCATGAAGTAATTTTGTTTCTAGAATTTTATTTTTTTAAATGATATTTGCAGAAGTAATTAAAATTATGATACTAAAGAATATCGAGAAATATATTTTGCATGTTAGAAGCATTTCACTAAGTCACTAATATAAAAATAACAGCCTTCTTTGGGCATATATTTACCAAGAAACTAATGAACCTTTAGTCACAAAACTTCATCTAACCCTACAGTAGATAAACATAGATGAGACACAGAACTGCTTGATAAACAAAACATTCACATATTTAATTCTTTCACTGTCCAAAACATTCACTGGCATTTATACCTGGCCTGAATGAAACTGTGTCATATGTTCACAACGTAATTTACCTTGCACTATTTTTCTTTCAATTACACAACTGATATACCATATTTCAAACACACACCTATTTTTTCATATACATGTAATTAGAATCTAACTATCAGTTACTGACTTTTTTAGAAAATATTTCTTTCAAAAGTAAACAGAAATTAATCAAATGAATGTAATATTAATCGGTTATAACTCAGAATAACACATTTTTTGCTGTTTTATTGCTGTAGTTAATGTTTACCTGGGTGCTTATAATTTCCAAGTTTGCTTCTTCAAAGACTTGTTGTAAAGCTGTAGTTAATTCTGCATACGCCACATCTTTAAAGTCAATGCCAGGAAATACATCTTTAACCAGTGCATCAAAACGTGAGCAGTCCGCAAATGTAAGCTTTGACATGGTATTAAGCCGCAGAGCTTGAACCACCATGTGACTTTCATTAACTGAAACAAAAGCAAAGAAGACAGATCAGTTTAAGCTGTTCACTGGGTTTTTTCCCTTAGAATGTATCAGCACTTGAACTCACACTGCTAAGATATTGAAGGTGGAATCACAGCATAGACTACATCCTAGTTCATGTATTGTTCTACTTATAAGTTAGATAAGTGCCTTATTGTATGTTTCATATATGTTCACAAACCCATTCTATACAGATAGGAGACGGCTATGATGCTATACAGATAGTACATAATAGCTTCATGATGAAAGTGGGTCTAAGAGTATGATAGCTTACTTGTTAAATTACTCATGACAGAAATTAAGGACCTGGATTCCAGATCTTACTCTGCCAGAGTCTGAAGTCACATCTCTGAAGTGTGTCCTAATTAACTGTGAATATTTACAACTAACACTCTCAAAACTCCTCTGGAATCTGAACTACCATGGAAATATAAGTGTTTTGGGACCAGAACAAAAACAACCACAGGAAAGCTTTTCTCTGCCAGAAAAGTTAGGATTCTCATGATGGGAAAGGCATAGGGCTCTGATCTGTTTTTTTTTTATTTTTTAATCAAATTGCCTTCTTATGTAAAACACATACACTTTCAGAGAACAGGACTAGGAACCACAGGTGAAAATTATCCTGTGTTTCTGTTCTCCTAATGCAATCTAACTCCATGTAACAATTTTAGCAAACCTCAAATGGAATCAAAATGGTCTGGTGACTGATGAATAATGATGGCATCAGAGAATCAACCTTCTTGTCCTAATCCAAGTGAAAACAAGAGTCTTTGAGAATCACTCAAAATCATCCCAGAATAAAGTCCTATATCTGTGTTCTTATAAGAGCTCCACCTAGAATATGACAACAGTCTTTTGTGATCTCCTAATGGAGGACTTTCACAGATATTTTTTTATTTTAAATTGCCTCCAGATCTAAGTCACGGCTTCTCAAAATTCCAGGGAACAAGAAACCTGTAGTGAATAATACCGGTACAATATCCCAAATAATCAAAAGTTTGGTATGGTCAACCTTACTTTCTTTCTTTGTTTCACTTTTCTTCAACTGATGAAGAAGATTGCCACAGCTTCTCAAAACAGTCTTCAATGCTCGTAAACCCCAATCATAGTGCTGCTGTGGTGTCAGAAACTCCCTAAATTCAAGAACAGCAATAATGTAACAATCTTTAGGTGATGGCACCCGATTTTTTTTTTTGCCAAATGAATATGCTCATTATATAGGTCTGGGCAAAAGAGAGACTGATGAGTATTTGTAGTGCCATCTGAAATGCATTTCAGAGATACAAACAATGACACTGAAATTTTCAGAGGGAGTAATGTAATTACATTACTAATGTATGTATAATTGTCCCTCAAAGCATTATGTAAAACCTCTGAACTTTGTTCTCTCTAATATACATACTTATAACCAGTCACTTGTATTTCAACAACCTCAAGAGTCTAAATTCAACACAATGCTTGTGAGCATTCATATGTGAGCACAATAGGGGAGCAGTACTTTGCCACCTTGAGATTATAACTGCTTTCCAATTATTTTCACACCTGAACCTCCCAATATACTGCAAGATTTTTATTTTGTAAGTCAAATTAATATCTACAGAGATTTACCATTCAGATTTAAGAGCTGTATTGACTGTAAAACTTTTGATTACTCCAAACCTGTGGCTTTATTCTTAATTTTATTTCTAACAGATTTCTGTAATATCCATTTCATAAAATAATACAGAAAATTAACAGAAAGTATGTGTAGATTGCATCCCTACAGTCACAGGCTAAATGGAGACTACTAGCATAGTCTAAATGGAGAAGAAACAAGATGGTAGCAAGATAAGCACGAAGATCAATGCTAAAAGAAAAGCAAGAAGGAAGAGAATCAGAAAGGTAACACAACTTGGGGTGGAGGGAAGGAAGCTTACCTTGCTAGATTAAAAATAGACACTAATTTTCTACCGAGTATTTTAGCATCCTTAAAGCCTTCTGAATACAAAATCACTTCTGCAATGAGTTCATTGTCTGGATGAGTCATAGCAACTGGCCTGAAAAGTTGTTTGAGATTATCAGGCAGTTTTTGTCTTCCTCCATAGCCTTTTCCAGCAGGATTCAGGGTGATAAAGATTCCAGAATTATGATCCACTTCCACCTAGCATTAGAAGTTCATGGTAATAATATATCGTCATATGAAACAGTATTGAGCAATGTTTTGTGGACTATGTTTAGCTACAGTAGTCACTTTAAGTTTAACCCTGTTATTTACAGACTATTTTTATAAGAAAAAAATAAGTAAGTTTTCCTGTACCTTTTTTCCAAGCATCTCGCATAAAGAACTATGTTTCTTCAACGCATGTTGGATTGTCTGAATCTGCATGGATACTGCAGACAGTACAGCTTCCTCAAGTCTGTTGAATTCATCAAAACAGCCCCAGGCACCACACTTCACTAAGCCCACAAATATGCGCCCCATCGATTTCACATCAATGCCCTTAAAATTAGAAAGAATACTATCAAACTTCAAATAACAACAAAACAATGAAAGACTGTTTCCCAGGCATTAAAAAAAAAGTCATTGGAAATGTCACAAACATCTAATGGAATCTGTACCAAAACTATTTCTCAAATATTCCTTTATGAAATATGGGCATAGATATCCATCTCCTAAATATGCAGAACCATATTCACCTCATCACAATTGAAGACTAATACTTGTCTTCCAAGAAGTCCACCCAAAGCCTTTACTGATTCTGTCTTTCCAGTTCCAGCTGGACCATAGGGATTTCCTCCAAGGCCCATCTTCATAGCTTGAGTAAGAGTTAGATAACACTTATCTGTCAAAGGTGTATAAACAAGTTTAGGGGAATTACCCTGCAGAAACAAAACAAATCATATTAATTAGTAAACAGAAATTATTGATGATGCAATTTAATTTTATTCATAATTCATTAATTTGAAAAACATAGAATCATAGAATAGTTAGGGTTGGAAAGGACCTCAAGATCATCTAGTTCCAACCCCCCTGCCATGGCCAGGAACACCTCACACTAAACCATATCACCCAAGGCTTCATCCAACCTGGCCTTGAACACCGCCAGGGATGGAGCATTCTCAACTTCCCTGGGCAACCCATTCCAGTGCCTCACCACCCTAACAGTAAAGAACTTCTTCCTTATATCCAATCTAAACTTCCCCTGTTTATGTTTTAACCTGTTACCCCTTGTCTTATCACTACAGTCCCTAATGAATAGTCCTTTCCCATCATCCCTGTAGGCCCCCTTCAGATACTGGAAGGCTGCTATGAGGTCTCCATGCAGCCTTCTCTTCTCCAGGCTGAACAGCCCCAACTTTCTCAGCCTGTCTTCATATGGGAGGTGCTCCAGTCCCCTGATCATCCTCATGGCCCTCCTCTGGACTTGTTCCAACAGTTCCATGTCCTTTTTATGTTGAGGACACCAAAACTGCACACAGTATTCAAAGTGAGGTCTGATGAGAGCAGAGTAGAGGGGCAGGATCACCTCCTTCAACCTGCTGGTCCTGCTCCTTTTGGTGCAGCCCAGGATACAGTTGGCTTTCTGGGCTACGAGCACACATTGCCAGCTCACGTTCCGTTTCTCATCAATGAAAATCCAATACAATGCTTGAGATAACCATCTCATTAAATACATAAATTTGTTTACAGTTATAAAGTTTTCCTGATTATCAAATATCAAAGCATTGTGCAATTTTTTTTTTAGAATTACAGAGAAAGGGTCAACACAGAAGAAACTGCACTCTGATATACAGAAATAGCAAGCTTATTAGGAAATACTTATATACATACAAAGCAGCTTACATTTACCCCACCAATATCAAGAATGAAAATGATTACAGTATCTTTTAGTATCTTCTATGAAACAGCATGCTAAGGACACAACAAAGTTGAAAAAATAGCAACAGCTGGGAGGCAACCAGCAGCATGTGTGAAAGTGTTTGACACATACAAAAGACACTAGGTAAATACTAAAAATACCACACCTGATATTCATAAGTATACTGGAGTTCAGCATCTACCATCTGAACATAACATTTTTGGTCTTTCAGATAAAACCTCAGCTGCTTCTTCCAAGCCCAATCTTCAACACTGTGAACTTGAGCTTGATTCAGCTGCTTCACCACATCAATGTTATGAATGATATCAAGAATCAGAGCTTTCAGCTTGAGCTCAAGGATTCCTGATTCTGCAAATAACCACACAAACACACACAAAAAAATCACCACAGTGTAGTCAGGAAGATAAACATTACCCACTCTCAAATTCATTGTGCTGCTTTCTACTGTCAGCAAATTTTATTCAGGTCTTGTTTCAATTATATACAGAAATATTACCTACTACCTAAAGTAAGCAGCATAAAGTGAGATCCTGACAGAGAATGTGAATCATAATGTAACTTCAGTCATTTGGAAGTAATTCTGTCTGCTTCTACACTCAATAGACAGAGGCTTTTCTGGAAAGCAGTTTATTCCAAGAATGTTTACAGCTATGTCCACTTCAGTAATCAGTGTGTCACAAATCTGTTAATTCATCTGCAGCAGATCTGAAAACCACACTACACACAACCTGGCAATTTTACTAAGATTAATTAGGATGTTGCAAAATCAGTGCTCATTAGCAGATTGGGTACATTAAGTATACTCTGAGAACATACTGTTTAATTTAGTTTCATTTGAAAGAAGCCCAGTTTATGTTCTATGCCATTCCACAATGGGAGTTAGATGGAAGTAAGTGGGGATAATCAGGCAACTCATTTCAAACTCACGCCTATTATCCAAATCAAAAAGTTATTTTAAATGTATTATACAATAGGTGGAATGAATGCTCTTCCATAACTGACTTCTCCACTGTCTATAGCAAGAGTGCAGAAAGGGAGCTTAGATAAATAACCACACTTACAGACTGCTGAAGGTAGGTGATATGAATCCTAAACCTAGTTAATACATCAGATGTTAACAGTTCATACAGTAAACAGCTATACAAATGTGGTGGAAGATTGTCAACTACATGTTAAATTGAATCTTTTTATACATTTAGGGTATAGGGGTCATAATAGAGCCCAGAGCCACCTCATCAAACCTACACTATAGAGTTTTACATCTGAGGTAGTCATTTAAAGTCCCCTTATGGTCAAAAGAGAGGAATAAGCACTCAAAGGCATAATTATTCTGACTGATTTGCACTGTATAAGATTCAGAACAAACACGCCTTGAAAATAAGTAGTTGATTGGTACTGCTACAGAGGTATGCAAGAATTATTAGTTCAGATGTAGAGGTATATATCTAAGAAAAAGAGCATCACCTACACAGCCATACAGAATATATTGTCATGGCAAAGTACTTCAGCTGTTCTCTGGTTAGTTCCCATGAAACATAACATTACAGCAAAGTTCAGTAGGTGAGGAAAATTATCAGTAAACATATAAACCAAAAAATAAGTATTTAAAAATAATTAAAAGAGGGTTTTGCATATAAATGCTCCAAGGTAAATTTTAATCTAAATAAAAAAACATTGTTCATCCTGTAACATTAAACACACAAATCTTGGCAGTTATAAGTGGGTAACTTTATGTAACTCAACCTTATGAACTCAAACTGAGATAGATTTATATAATTTCCTGCTTAAGTAAACAGAATGTCAAATACTATAAAACTACATAGTCATTATGAATAATTATATATTAAAAATCATTTTGATACCTGTACTTCCAGTATCTTCTATACCATTATCAATGCTAGTATAATGTTCCAATTTAGCCATGAGTTCTAATTCTAATTGTTGCAGACTATGGTCTTTGATAGCACTTTCAACATCTTCAGTGAACTGGATTTGTTCTGCCAAGGAAAGAATCTTTGAGAAAAAAAGTTCTAATTACATTTTTGAAATAGAGAGGACATACAAAAAAAAAAAGTTTTAAAATTAATTTGTAATTATTATGTTTGATATTTATAACTTTTAAAAGCCACAAATTTGCTATACTCGTAAGAACATATATTACCACCTTAAAACCTGACAAAATTTAGCAAAAACCTGAAATTTGATCCAATACAGCAAGTCCCGTAGCTGTTCTACAGCATGTGCTAGCAACACATCTTTTCCATTAAATGGTATGTCAGATGGAAACCTAAGCCTGTTGAATATGGGTTCAGCATGCCTACAATACAATAGTTGCATAGAATCACAGAATGGTTTGGGCTGGAAGGAATCTTACAGATCATCTAGTTCCAACCCTCCTGCCATAGGGAGGGGACACCTTTCACTTGAACAACCTGATCTAGTGGAAGAGAGTGACAGACAGGACCACTGAGCAAAGGGCATGGGGTGGTGTGACAGGAAGAGATAAAAGAAAAAAACAACAGAATCAGGCTTAAGCAGGATCACTCCCAGCCTGCATTTGTACCTCAGCAAGGAGGTGCCTACAAGGCACCATTACAGAGAAATCCCTCAAACCCTCTCCAGAAACTCAGCATGCAGGGGCACCTCTCTAAAGTACCTGTACACTAATACATGCAGTATGGGGAATAAATATAATGAATTACAGATCCATATGCAGTGGCAGGGCTATGGCCTTGCTGGGACCATGGAGATGTGGTGGAGTGGCTCCACTGGCTGGAGTGTTGCAAGGGAGGGATACAGGCTCATTAGGAAGGATAGGCAGGGAAGACAAGGAGGGGCAGTTGCCCTTTACATAAGGGAATAGCTGGAGTGCATGGAGCTCTGCCTGGGGATGGATGAGGAGTAAGCTGAGATTTTATAGGTTAAAGAAGACAGGTCAAGGTGACATTATAATGGCTGTCTGCTATAGGCCACCTGACTAGGAAGAAGTGGATGAGCAGCCTCATTCACAGGCCCTGGTCCTCAGAGGGACTTCCACCAACCCAATACTTGCTGGACAGGCAACACAGGACATAAGCAACCCAGGAGATTGTTGGAGTCCACAGATGACAACTCCCCTTTCAAGAAATAAAGGAGTCAGTGAGTACAGGTGCTTTACTGGACACAGTCCAATGGAAGGCCACAGAGATGATTTAGGAACTGAAGCATCTCTCCTGTGATGAAAGGCAGAGAGAACTGAGACTGCTTAGCCTGGAGAAAAGACAGTTCAGGGCAGAATCTTATCAAGGTCTATAGATACCTGAAGGGAGGGTACAAAGATGGAGCCAGGCTCTTTTCAGAGGTGCCCAGTGACTGGAAGAAGTAACGAGCACAAACTGAAACACAGAAAGCTCTGTCTGAACATTAGGAAACACTTCTTTACTATTAAGAGTGACTGAGCACTGGCACAGTTGCCCAGGGAAGTAGTAGAGTCTCCACTTCTAGAGACCTTCAAAAGCTGGTCCGGGCTGAACCAGCTTGAACAGGGGTCTTGGACCAGACAATCTCTATAGGTTCCTTTCCACCACAATCATTCTGTGATTCTGTGTGATTCTCTGTGCTACCAGCCAAAATTGCATAAAAAAATTTCATATTCATGACTATTTCTGCTTATACGGCTACACTTTAAAAACAGTATTTTAACCAGCTTCAAAAGGGGCTTTTTATGTTACTAAGTCAGCAGCCATGCATGTAACATTCACTACCAACTAAGATCAAGATTTACACCAAATTTAATAAATAGATGGATGTTAGATCAGGTGCCATGACAAAGACTCAAGATTTCAAATGTTTACAAAAGAATTATAAGAAAACATATTTTTAAGAAGTTCTCTACACTATAAATTTATAAAATGGATTTGTTCATGGTTAGTTTCTTCCAAACCCATATTTATACTTCTTTATAAGCCTCTGAAAAATAACTTATTTGGTAAATCTGAGACTACGCAGTGGCATTACTGGATCAACTGCTACCTGGGAAGGAAAGAGTGATGGATCAATTGAACCTTGTGATTTCTTTCCAGCTTCAACACAGTCAATTAACATTTTTTTCAGTGTCTCCTTCATCTGTAAAGCCAAACTGTTTAGCCACACCTAACAGGGAAAAGAAAAAAACTTAAAAGTTACATTACAAAATAATTTCTCAAAGATACTAGAACTGTAGTTGGGTAGGATTTTTCCTTACCTCCACATCATTTGATAGAAGAACTTTATTTCTAAGTGGCACAGTTTCTCCTTCTAAAGACTTCATGGCAACTATGTATTTAAATTCTTCATCAAAGGTCACATTATTAATTCCTGTTAATCAGGAAACAGCACCAAAGTTACTTATTGCTAAAAGGCAAACATTAAGTACTCAGTGTCTAGTGGTGGCAAGAGAGAAATAAAAAGCCTGCAATAGATTATTTAGCTTTGAAGAACCTTATTTCTAAATAAGTACATTTTACAAATGACGATTAATGTATTACCAGCAAAAAGTTTCTTTAGATGAGACTGGATAACCAGTGGATTTGTGGGCTGTCCTAAAATTTCTAGTAAGTCATCATCTCCAATGAAATAGAATCTTGGAAATGCTGAGCGCTTTTCCTATATAAACACAAAATAAATCAATTTTGTTGATTTAAATTCAAACTTACTGACTGTCTTTATAGAAAATCATATTTATGTCAGCTGTACCTCCAAAAACTCATTCAAAGATCTCTGGCATCTCTGAAGCTGGTCAAGTATGGTAATTAAGGTGCTCCTTATTCCTGCCCGGGCATTCAGTGACGTTATCCTGTTGTCACTCTTGATATCTAACATAATGGATCTTGACAGAAAGAAAATTTGAGTAATTCATAAAACAACCATGACAGTTTCAATCTGGATATACAAGTAGTTATGTAAATAAAAACTAAAGCACACTAAAACAAAATTGAAGCTCATACAATCTCTACATAGCATTTAGATTTCAGTGGTTATGATGAAACATTTCAGAATTTACATCAATATCTCTCCAATGTATTTTAATAACAACTATTTCTGGCTACCCAAAACCAAGCAAATTCAAGTCTTGACTTTTATTTCCTTCTAAGGGGTCAGCAAGTTCACTGATGACACTAAACTGGGAGGAGTGGCTGACACACCAGAAGGCTGTGTTGCCATTCAGTGAGACTTGGACAGGCTGGAGAGTTGGGTGGGGAGAAACTCGATGAAATTCAACAAGGGCAAGTGTAGAGTCTTGCATCTGGGGAAGAACAACCCCATGGACCAGTACAGGTTGGGGGTTGACCTGCTGGAAAGGAGTGAAGGTGAAAGGGACCTGGGGGTCCTGGTGGGTAGGAGGATGACCATGAGCCAGCAATGTGCCCTTGTGGCCAAGAAGGCAAATGGCATCCTAGGGTGCATTAGAAAGCGGGTGGTTAGTAGGGCAAGAGAGGTTCTCCTCCCCCTCTACTCTGCCTTGGTGAGGCCGCATCTGGAATATTGCATCCAGTTCTGGGCCCCTCAGTTCAAGAAGGACAGGGAATTGCTTGAAAGAGTCCAGCGCAGAGCCACAAAGATGATGAAGGGAGTGGAACACTTCCCTTATGAGGAGAGGCTGAGGGAGCTGGGTCTCTTTAGCTTGAAGAAGAGGAGACTGAGGGGTGACCTCATCAGTGTTTACAAATATGTAAAGGGTGGGTGTCAGGATGATGGAGCTAGGTTTTTTTCAGTGATATCCAGTGATAGGACAAGGGGCAATGGGTGTAAACTGAAGCATAGGAGATTCCATGTGAACATCAGGAAGAACTTCTTTACTGTGAGAGTGCCAGAGCACTGGAACAGGTTGCCCAGGGGGGTTGTGGAGTCTCCTACATTGGAGATATTCAAGGCCCACCTGGACAAGTTCCTGTGTGATGTACTCTAGGTTACCCTGCTCTTGCAGGGGGGTTGGACTAGATGACCTTTTGAGGTCCCTTCCAACCTTTGAGATTCTGTGATTAAGACAGATAATAGTATATATCTTTCTACATTTCTAAAATCTAAAATATATAAAGTATATATAAAGTATATATAACAGGTTTCCTTGACTTGTTTGGAAAAAAATAAACCATTTGCTTCTCCCAAAAGTCCATCTGTGTACTTTCTTAGTGAACAAAGTGTTTGCCTTCAACAAGAAATGATTCCTGAAAAAAAACCCAACCAATTACATCACCTCTGCTTCTGTTACAAGACTGGTTGGTGTTTGCCAGCCTTGTTTGTGATCTTTGACATTTCAGGTGATTTCATTCTTTACATGTGCCCAATTAAATGAAACCTATGTTAACAACTTTATGTATCACTGCCACACACATGTATGTACTGAATTCCTGTTGCTGACATTCATCTCCATACATATTCCACTTGCTGCATATTTTTTCACCATGAAGAATGTTCTAGCCAACTCGCATCAAAGATACTAAAAAAATAAGTCTCACTCCATAACACTAACCTGAAGTCCTCATCAACTCTGTTAAAACGAGCCTGTTCTTTGGGCAGAGCTCCATGACCAAATATCGGTTCCAAATAGACCCATTTCCTCTGAATTTGGTTTAAATTCTGCAGATACTCATCCAACTCAGCCATTTTTTTTTCCCAGATGGACACTTTATCTTCAAAACCTTTGTAGTAGGGAGAGTCCTTGAGGGACTGTAGAAGACAGCGATGATCTCCAACTTGGTTGACTATATCCTTCCAGTCTTTAATAAGCCCAATAGTCTTGCCTTGGCTATCTTCATAATCTGTTAAGGTGAAGACAGCTCCAGCTCCCCAGAGTTCAAGCTCACGTAATGCTTCTCTGATTGTTACTTCACCTTGGGCCCGACAATTCAAATCCTATTTAAAAGCATGAACAGATTTAGTTTTAAACTACAGAGCTTGCAGTAAACTTTCCATTAAAAAATATAACACAAATTCTATTTCTATAGCAATAAAAATATACATATGCATATAAAACAAGATTTATTATACAAAATAAACTGTATAACCGGAACTATTCCTACCTTAAGTTCCACTGCTTTTTCTACAATGGCATCTGTCACTTTTAGCAGATCTCCAAATAACAAACCTTCGAGTGTAGTGCCTCGGGGAAGACCCAGAAGACGAAAGAGATCCAGCCAGTGATCTGGAGAAAGATGTTCTCCTCTTACATATTTTAGGAGCGGAACTATCATCTATAGGAAAAATGCATATGTGAATACATATAGTCTTTATGAAAATTATATACTTGATTACAGAGTAACATGCTATTCAAACAAAACAAAAATTTACATTCTTAAACCAAACATCATTTCTTTCAGTTCCTGTATTTAACGTGTAGGAGTATAACTCTGAGGAAAACTCACTGCGAAATATGTGTCTATGTAAACTGTAATGACCCTCCTGTTAACTGTAAGGAACTAAAAGGTTCTCAAAAGTATGCGAAATGTTCAAAAGAGTATCAGAAGATATTTTCTTAAATTGTAAATGTTTTTATTCTAAGAATTGAACAATGAGCTACACGACAAAGGATATTAGCTAGTAATACCAAAACAATTTTTGTTTTATAATCTTTTTTATAATTAGCATCTTACTTTATATTTGTCCACTTCTTTTTGCAACTTTACTGTCATTACAGTATGTTCTTCCATCTTCCTCATTTTGTCATGCCACTTAAACAAAAATTCTTCAAATAGGTATGTTTTACTCCTGCGTGAAAATCAAATATAAAAAGGTCATGACAACACAGTACTATAACCACATAATATATATATGTCCATGAAAAAGAAAGTAATAAAATCATACCTAAAAGTAATCCAGTCTTCTTTGGCTTTTTCCTGAAGGCCTTGATAAAACTCTTCATATAATGCCCAGACTTCTGCGCAACTCTTAATATCCTGACATACAACTTTTGACAATGAGAAGTCGGGCTCTTCCAATTTAAAATGATGGCATTCTTCACTGAGTAAAAAGAAGATCACAGTGTTATACATTATATGATTCCATTATACATTTATTTTTTAAGAGATGTTATCATATGGAAATAATTACACTTTCTTTAAGAAAAGCTGTTGGCTTGACTGAGGAAAATCTCTGCCAACTGCAATTTCCTTATAGTAACTTTCTTGGATAGAAATAATAAAGGAATATGAAGGATAACTCCTACACAGTGACTTTCTCCCATATTCACAATTATTTTCCATAAACTTTCATTTCTTTCTCATTTATCAGAAAAGCAAATTACCTTGTGCCCCTAAAAACAAAGCCTGAAGGAAAACAACTTTTGATTCTTTCTCCTAGGTAGAAAGAATTCAGTAATTTTATTTACTATCATATTTAAGTGCCAAGCTAAGAAATTAAATATAAAACTTGTCCACTCGAGATTTGCAATAATGAGCTTCCTGAAAGCAGGCAGCTAGAGCAAAAATCTCTTCCTTTTGCACAGAAGTCTATCAGACAGGACACTTAAGAAATAGGAGAGGTAAGCTCTTGCCCACTTAAGTAATAAGAGGACTGAAGTAATAACTCACCCTTCTTGAACAAATACCTCAAACCTTTTTAGTAAGAAGGAAGTTAGAACCAAGCATTTAGTGTACAGATTCTCTTATGCAAAAGCCTAAGAGACTTCTTGAATTCTTCCATTACAAAGAACTTTAGAAAAACTTAGCTTGAAAATTTGTGTTACATAAAATCAATAAAAAGAATCCTGAAAGATTAATGAAAAACATGCAATACAGATAAAATTAAATTCCTTAAAATTAAATATTGTTGTGATAAAATTTAGTCAACATTTTCTGAGATACTATTGCTGCAAAAGATCCATACATAAATGAATAAGGTGCACAGGGAAATAAACAGACATACATGAGCTTTTCTTTCATGGTTTCAAGTTCATTGAATTCTTTTTCTTTTTCCTTTATGATCTGAGCACTTTTCTCAAGTGCATCCTGATCACCTGTTTCAATGACATCATCACTTGGCTTCAGCTGATCCCAACGAGCTTTAAATTTTTCAAGGTCTTGAAGATAAATATTAATACGTGAAACCACATTTCCTTTCATCATTTCAATCTGTAAAGCAAGAGTTAAAATGATTTCTAACTACACATATGATCAAAATCAAAGTATCAACTTCAAAACTTGGTAAGTACAATTTGATCAAAATCAAACTCAAAAAACTTCCTTGTATAATACCCCAAACTTTCTTTTTCTGGTTTAATTTCTAAAAGGGAGCACACACTTAATACTTTTTTTTATGCTGGTATTTGAGACCTATTTATTCAGTCTAGGCTATCTATTGACCTTGCATCTTACAACACCTAATAAAATTGCTCTATTTGTATGGCATATTGCTATCTTCAGTAGAACTTCAAGTGAGTTCAGGAATTTGCCTATGGAGTGGAATTACAGGACCGTGCATAGCTTAGCAAAGTCTGTGACAAGAAAAGAATAAGCCCCATAGAATCATGTAGGCTGGTAAAGGCTTTTAAGATCATTGAGACCAACCGTTAATGTACAGTACCAGGTCCACCACTAAACCATTTCCCTGTGTGCCACATACTGACTCTGAGCAGACAAAAGTGTATGCCTTAACTATTATCCTGTTTTCCTCAGTTAACCACTGCATTCATTAAGCCACCTCTGTCACCAGAAAGTTGTTTGAGATGAAAGTACAATGTAACATTCATTTCAATATCAGTTCAACAGAAGTTTCACCTACTTACTGGTTAAAGAGTTTAAGCACTCTTCCCTTAAAGGGTCTCCCTCAACCTGGTAATGTTGATGTTAACACTGAACTGAGAACATTTCTGGATTGAATTTCAGAAAAAATAAAATTCTCCAGACCCATTCAAAATAATATCAACATTTTTATGTAAAGTATTAATCTTTTATTGTTACCTCTTCTGCAATCATAAGCTGGTGGCTTTCCATCATTAAATCAAATTTATCCCATGTAGCTCTTAGGTTACTGAGAGTGTCCAAACCTGTACCAGCCACAGTTCGCAGAAGTTTGTTTTTATCTTCAGCTTCTTGAAACAGGAGAAAAATCTAAACTCAAATAGATTAAAAATATGTGTATATGTAAAAAACTCAGCAAATCATGTTTAGCCAAACTATAAGCAAATATATTAGGATCAACTGTGCATGCATAGTTTATATGTTTAAACACAGGTGCTTTTTTAATACTATTTATAGAATAACATTAAAACATTAGAAAGAAATAGCATTTGATGCATTTACAAATATCTTGATCCTGACATGAGATATACAGAAGCAAATTTTCCCTATGAAACAGGTAAGTGCCTTGTTACATATAGCAGAGATCCACTCAGTCAGATTCGAAAACATCAGCAGAGCAATAGACTTCAGCAAATATGTATATATATGTGCTGGTTCTGGCTGAGATGGTGCACTGGTTTTGGCTGGGATGGCTAATTTACTCCACAGTATCTGGTCTGGGGCTATGTCTGGATTTATGATGAAAACAGTGTGGATGAAAGAGGGATGTTTTAGCTATTGCAGAGCAGTACTTACACATATTCAAGGACTTTTCTCCTTCTCCCCCCACTCCACCAGGGAGTAGGCTGGGGGTGCACAAGGACCTGGGAGGGGACACAGCCAGGACAGCTGACCCCAACTCACTCAAGGGATGTCCCACACTATATGGCATCAGGCTCAGTAAAAAGATGAGGGAAGAAGGAAGCAGGAATGTTCAGAGCGATGTTTTCCTAAGTAACCACTACAAGTGATGGAGCCCTGCTTTACCAGAGATGGCTGAACACCTGACTGCTGATGGAAAGTGGTGAATTAATTCCTGGTTTTGCTTTGCTACACATCTTTTGCTTTACCCATGAAACTATCTCAACCCAAGTGTTTTCTCACTTTTACTCATCTGATTCTCTTCCTCACTCCAATGTGGGGGGACTGAGTGAGCAGCTGTGTAGTGTTTTCTTGCCGGCTGGGGTTAAGCCATGACAGATGGAGTTCATTTTCTTCACAGGTGCTCATATGGTGCTATGTGTTAGATCAGTGATGAAAACAATACTGACCATACACTAACATTTCACCTGTTGCTGAAGAGAATTTGCATAGCATCAAGGCCTTCTTTGTTTCACATTCCACCCCCAATCCCCAGTGAATCTGTTAACAGCACACACACTTCAGACACCTGCACATACACCTCAACTTAGATGTGTTCATTTAGAAATGAATCCTTTCCTGGATAAATACTGTCCCTCAAGGGACAGTACTGTGCTATACAAACCACTGCCCTGACCCTATATGGTCACTGCATGCTCTAAACTAGTTATATTAAATATAAGCTTCCATACTAGAAAGCAATTACATTTTTTTGATAGCTGTTGTTCTGGGTATGATAAAACAGTATCTTACCCCTTCTTTTTGTTCATGTAGGCTTAAATATTTTAAATTGTCTTCTGCTATTTCCTCTACAGTCTGGGGTCTAATCACTAAAGTTTCCATAGCACCATTGAGAAATGAAGAAACATCACATAGGTGAGCTATATAAAGGTGGAAAACAAAGTTATCACAGAGAAAATATTTGTAGCAACAAATATCCAAGTCAGACAAATGTACTGTGATAAAACATTGTTGTAAGATATAATAATGTATGCAATCTATCTACTTAAATTGCAGACCCCAATCTTATTTGCTGCTTCAATAAAACATGAATGATTGTGTTTACAGATAGCTTTTTAAATGTAATCCACTGTGTTCAGTGTGGATCACTTCTGAGAACTGAACACAAATACATAAGACATCCTGCCCCTCTACTCTGCTCTCATGAAACCTCACTTGGAGTACTGTGTACAGTTCTGGTGTCCTCAACATAAAAAAGACATGGAACTGTTGGAACAAGTCCAGAGGAGGGCCATGAGGATGATGAGGGGACTGGAGCACCTCCCATATGAAGACAGGCTGAGAAAGTTGGGGCTGTTCAGCCTGGAGAAGGCTGCATGGAGACCTCATAGCAGCCTTCCAGTATTTGAAGGGGGGCTATAGGGATGCTGGGGAGGGACTATTCATTAGGGACTGTAGTGACAGGACAAGGGGTAATGGGTTCAAACTTAAACAGGGGAAGTTTAGATTGGATATAAGGAAGAAGTTCTTTCCTGTTAGGGTTGAGAGGCACTGGAATGGGTTGCCTAAGAACGTTGTGAATGCTACATCCCTCGTGGTGTTCAAGGCCTCATTGGACAGAGTCTTGGGTGACATGGTTTAGTGGGAGGTGTTCCTGGCCATGGCAGGGGGGTTAGAATTAGATGATCTTAAAGTTCTTTCCAACCATAACTATTCTATGATTCTATGATTTATACACTTTCTATATCTGTAGAGGTCTTTTTTGAGTAAATGGAGAAAAATAGATCTTAAAATTGCTTTGGGGCTTTGAGTCTTTTTGTTTTGTTTTAAAGAAACTAACTAAAGACATCTTGCTTTAAATATTACAAAGATTCAAAAAAAAGCATGTTTAAGCTATAATGTTTTATTTTCCTACCAAGGTAAAACTCTTCGGTACTGTCATGGTTTGAGCATGTTTTGAGGGTGTTTTTGTTCAAGGTTTTTTCCAGCCAGGTGGAGGAGGGGAGGCCAGGAGGAAGTAGAGACAGGACACCTGACCCAGGCTAGGCAATGAGGTATTCCATACCATAGCACGTGATGCCCAGGATGCATACTGGGAAAGAGAAAGCTGGAGGGGTGGAGCTCTGGAGGAAAATGGAGGAGGGAGCACATGGTGCTCGGCCAGGCAGGGTGGAGTGAGTTATGGGTCAGTGGCTGGTGGGGTGTTGTATTCTCTTCACTTGCTGTTTGCTGTATCATTATTATTTGTAGTAGTAAATGGCAGTAGGGGGTTTGTGTTATGCCTTAGCAATTAAACCGTTCTTATCTCAATCCGTGGGGGCTACATTCTTTGGATTTTCCTTCCTAACTCTCCGGGAGTTGAGGGACTTGGTTTAAACCATGACATTTTTGGCGCCCAATGTGGGGCCCGAGGGTTTGAGATAAGAACAGATCTGAGCGGATTTATGGTCTCTTGTCACAATGCTGATTTATTGGCTCTTAGAGGTTTTTCTCTGGATCTCGCTGTTTCGGGATTTTGCCGGGTACTTTGTGTATGGATTGGACGTGTTTGAGGCTTGGGCTAAAGCTTTTGTTTCACTGTACTT
Source organism: Melopsittacus undulatus (assembly GCF_012275295.1). Taxonomy (NCBI): domain Eukaryota; kingdom Metazoa; phylum Chordata; class Aves; order Psittaciformes; family Psittaculidae; genus Melopsittacus; species Melopsittacus undulatus. The sequence continues at coordinate 13,718,807 of NC_047528.1, read as the reverse complement.
TGTGTCGGAGGCTTGTAATATGGTGGGGCTCCGGCAGCAGTGGGGGATGGACGTGGCCGTGGACTTGGACTTGTACCAGGCCGTCCCGCTGCTCTTCGCTGTCCTTGTCCTTATCCTCGTCGTCGTCTGTGTGGAGCTGCGTGAAGCCAGGAAGGAGCGGCCCCGGGAGCTGCCGGCAGCTGAGGCTGCCAGGGAGAGCGGCACGGGGAGCCAAACGGCTGTGGCAGAGCAGCGGGAGCAGGCGGGGGAGGAGCGGAGCAGGGCGGCAGCTGAGCAGGGGGATCAGGCTGTGGGGGGGGTGAGTCCTGCGGCCGTTCCCGACCCCCCGATGGCTGAGAATGTCCCCCGGAAGTCGCCCGCCGAGCCCCAGCAGGATGCAGGAGATTACACAGCACTTCCCAGCAAGGCAGAGGAGGAGGATCTGGACTCGGGAGAAGAGAAGCTGGTGGTGGGAGAGCTGGCAAGCATGGCAGCTACATCAGCCCCAGTGACAAGTGCAGCAGCAGCACCTGAGAGTTCTGACAGTTATGAATGGCTTTTGGGTGCCCTTGGGACCTGCCTGCTGATTGTTATAGGGGTCAGCATGGTGGCACAGACACAGAGTGTGTTCTACCCACAACCATTTTGTCTGATCCCAAAAGTTAAGCAGAGTCAGGTTTGGGTCTTGTCTAGGGTTAGACAAGGATATAGGAGCACCAGGAGACTGTCCCCAAGGCTGGACAGTCATGAGTGGCAGGGCATGTGGGACAGTACGGCCAGGTATCTGATCCACTGGGCCCCTCCAGTGCTTTGGAAGCATTGGAGGTGGAAGGCAGTTGCTTGGAGTCCCCAGCAGCAAGCTGTAGAACTGCTGAAGGGGACGCTGAATGATTTTGAGCCTGGTGGGCCCAGATACTTCAGGCCATCATTCCAGAGATGCAACATAGAGATGTCTCATGATCAAGGGGTGGACTTAAGAGTGATGGTGTATTGAAAATGTGGGATCTGGGCATGACGTGAATGGTATGGAATAAGGGGTGGATAATGTCATGGTTTGAGCATGTTTTGAGGGTGATTTTGTTCAAGGTTTTTTCCAGCCAGGTGGAGGAGGGGAGGCCAGGAGGAAGTAGAGACAGGACACCTGACCCAGGCTAGGCAATGAGGTATTCCATACCATAGCACGTGATGCCCAGGATGCATACTGGGAAAGAGAAAGCTGGAGGGGTGGAGCTCTGGAGGAAAATGGAGGAGGGAGCACATGGTGCTCGGCCAGGCAGGGTGGAGTGAGTTATGGGTCAGTGGCTGGTGGGGTGTTGTATTCTCTTCACTTGCTGTTTGCTGTATCATTATTATTTGTAGTAGTAAATGGCAGTAGGGGGTTTGTGTTATGCCTTAGCAATTAAACCGTTCTTATCTCAATCCGTGGGGGCTACATTCTTTGGATTTTCCTTCCTAACTCTCCAGGAGTTGAGGGACTTGGTTTAAACCACGACAGGTACTGAGAAAGGATCTATACAATTTCAGAGAATAAAACATATTCCAGAAAACAATCTTCAGGCTATGGATATAACTCACTTCCTGCACACCGCATTCTGTGTTTCCTGTTCTGATTGTTACATTTAAATCCAAAAGCACTGGTATTTCTCATCATCTAAACCATACTGCATTTTGTCTACCTGTTCCATATACAGATAGACCACCCAAAAAAGGGAATATTTTGCACTATATCACTCTGCATTTTGACAATCTAAGTAACAAGTAACTGTATTAAGTCTTGATTATTTAATACACTTCATGAAGTATTTCAATTTGTGAAAGAAAAATCCAATAACATTTTTAATCACAATATTTCATGATGCCTCCTTCAATTAACCTCAGATGCCTAAGAAGTTTTCCTCCCTCAAACATCAAATAAATCTTTCTCCCTGAAATGACAAAAGAATTTTCCTTCAGAAAAAGAAACAAGCTAAATAATGTTCATATGCATCCTTTTGCATTCAGAACAGATGTGGCCACAACACATGAATAGGCAAGATGCACACAGACATCAAAAGGTCCTAGATTAGGCCTGCAGTGAAAAATTAGTAACAGATGAATTTATCTGCACTGTGATTCATGCAGCCCACTGTGCCTGTGAGTAAAATATTTCTTAAAAGAAAGTACTTACATTAACACAAATGTCCCCAAGTAGAAAAGCAACAAAAAATGCTACTCATTTACTTACCTTGAACAGATTTTCTCAGAGAAATTACAAGAATATCATACAACTTCTGGATGAAATCATCGATTACAGTTTTCACAGGGTTGCAATTAACAGTTAAACAATCTATCTTGATGGTGCTTCAAGACAAAAGATAGAAAAATTGCAAATATTCAGCAGTATCAGTAGCATACTTGCACATCAATTTTTCTAAGACCTATGCACATCTGTAGTTCACCATGATTTTGTAGCCTAGTAAGAAAAGAATTTCCTCATAATTCTACAAATAAAAGACATAGCTTATTGGGAAAATTACTCGTTGTAGTATGACCATTATGCATATTCATGTATTTTTATGCGGACTGAGGTCTAGTGTTCTGTTCCTCCAAGCAGAAAATTACTTGATTTTACATAACCAAAGACCGCAAATTCAAAAGGACTACTTCTATGTTCAAAAATAAAAATATTTTGTCTGTACAGTCCTGTCTTTAAATCTCCAATTTCCATGAGAATTTACTAACTCAGGCTTCAACAGTCCTAAGAACACAAGAAAAGCCATAGTGAGTCACTTCAACCCACCGTACCTAACATATCACAAGTGACCTTAAGTAGACACCTGAAGAACACTAAGAGAGGGCTCCATTATTTGATACCTTCCTGTGCATCTTCCCTCAACACCAATTATTTTCAATTCATGGAACTTCATAGCCACATTCTGCCTATAAGACACATAGCCAATTTCTTTTCTATTCACCCCAGCCTGTCCTTATCACTTAGCCAATAAGTTCTACCAGCCTATTTTCCTGCAGGAAATATCATCTTTTTTTCCTTCCACTTTTTCATTTCCTCTTTCATTTCTTTCCTTTTATTCCTAGCAGTTTCATTTGAGAATTCTAACTGTGCAATACACTATATTCCACAAGAATATATGTAAGAATAAAAGCCTACACTAGCATATCTTAAACTATAACTTATAAGAGGTAATCAAGTGGTTCAGTACAGGAATTATTTAATGTATAAATATTTACTAACTCTGTTCCTAGCTGCCACATGTACTTCACATGCATAGGACTTAACTAAAAGAATTGTTAAAATATTACCATGTTTTGTAGTATTTCAGAATCAGCCCTGACTTTTTAGGGGATTTCCCATCATATCAAACAAAGACATTAAAAGTTTTCAGAGCAGGCTGAACAGATAAAAGGGGATAAGTGTCTAAAAATAAAACTGAAAAATAAAAACCTACACATTTTAAAAACACTTCAAATTCTCTGTAAAAAGAGAAAAAAAAATCTATTTTACTATTACCTTTATCTGATAGAATACACTATTCAAACAAAAGAATAGAGTTGTACTATACCTTGGAAGTCGTTCTGCTTCCTTCCCTCTCACTTTCAATGCTTTGAAATTTTTTTCCCAGTCCTGTTTGCTAGAAAGATGTGTCTTCACCAGTGTTTCCAGATCTACTTGACCAATTACGATCCATTCCTTTTCAACGTTTTTTTTTTCATGTATGGAAAAGAAATATTTTCCAAAATAAAAACTTGGTTTTTAGTATATTACAACATTTTAATAATGTTTCTATGCTACTGTCCTGGTTTGAGCTGTAGCAGTCATTTTTCTCCTTCTTGGTAGCTGGTGCAGTGCTGTGTTTTGACTTTTGGGCTGAGAACGGTTGCTGATAGCAAGTATGTTTTGAGTTACTGCTCAGATGTTTGTTTTGTCCAAGGCCTTTTCTGAGCTCATGCTCTGCAGGGGAGGAGGGGAGGCCGGAGGAAGGAGAGACAGGACACCTGACCCAGGCTAGCCAAAGAGGTATTCCATACCATAGCATGTCATATCCAGGAGGTAGCCGGGAGAAACCTAGAAGGGCTGGAGCTCTGGGGGGATGGAGGAGGTATCAGTTGGTGCTGTCGGGCAGGGTGGGGTGAGTTATGGGTCGGTGGCTGGTGAGATGTTGTATTCTCTTCACTTGTTATTGGCTTTATCAATATTATTTGTAGTAGTAGTAATGGCAGTAGTGATTTGTGATGTGCCTTAGCTATTAAACTGTGCTTGTCTCAACCCGTGGGGGCTACATTCTTTGGATTCTCTTTCCTAACTCTCTGGGAGTTGGGGGAGTGAGGGGGGGGAGTGAGTGAATGAGCTGTGCGGACTTGGTTTAAACCATGACAGCTACATTATCTTTAATGTCTGTGCTCCTTCAATTACCTACAGATTGACAGTGCAAATATGAGGAAGTACAAAATGTTTTGATGCATTCACACATCTAAGGATAACCAAAACAGACTTTGAACAAGAGTAAAAAAAAGACAGCTTTAATACTAAGGTTTCAATTGGAACCCTGCATATGCTTTGAGTTAGGTATGTGCTTAAGTGGTTGGCTTAACACAGATGGACTTACTAAGCTTTTGCTTATATGCCTCAGAGAAAAGGACAACAATGCACAAATGTCATTGATCAGTTACTTTTAAAATATCTGAAACCTAAAACTATAGAAATAAAATAATGGGTAAAATATTGAAAATACCTTGAATTGATTAGAAGTGTCTGTCAGCCTTCTGAACAAATCCTCTGCTTTGCTGAAAGCAGTGAGAAATCCACTTACATTTCTTTCGGTCATAACAGTGAATATGGACTCTTCTTCTGCTTCACTTACTCCCCTAAACTGATTTGGAATGGAGATGAATTTCTTCATTTCTCTATAATATCTAGCTCGTACTTCTTCAAAAGGAGGTCTGAACTGCAACTGGCCTTGCCTAAAAAATGAAACAAATAATAAAACAACTAGTATTTAAATGTAATCTGAGGTAGAATGCTTTCTTAACAGGAAAAGAGAAAATATCTTACTTGAATGTCAGATCAATATGTATTTCTGGTAAATTCTCATTGAGTGCTTCTAAGCCCATTTGATACTGCGGCTCCAGAGCTTTGTAAAGTTGATGATTCCAATGCTGTCTCCAACCTTTCATGTCAGATGATCTGAAACCCTAAAATTCAACAGTGTTTATTTTTACTTTTATTCCTCAAGCCATAATTATAAGCTGAAACTGAGCACAGTACAATGCCCAAAGACCAGGATCTTAGTAAAATTCAAAGAAGTATGAGACCACTGGAACAGGCTCTCCAGGAAAATGGTCACAGCATCAAGCCTTTCAAGAGTCCAACAAGCATCTGGATGACGCTCTTAGTCATATGGTATAGTTTTAGATATTACAAAACAAAAGCTGAATCAATGTATTTATTTATTATTCTTATTACCCAGAAAAAAATTGAAAAACCTATAAAAAAAGTACTGCATTTATTTGTCTGGCAAATACTAAGTTAAATAATCTGGGTTTGCACTGGAAAGGCTAAGAACACCACACCTATCAAAGAACAGTAATAACATATAGTTACTTTGATAAGTGACATTTTTAATCAAAATCTTAATAATCTTACCCAATGATGTTAAGGGACTCTACAAGCCTAAACAATTCTATAATTCTGTTCTAAAAGTTGACAGATGATAAGTGAACAAATAAAAAAGTGGCTTTTTCATCATTTCAGACAGAAATGAACTTAATTCTAAATTTGATATACTTGCTCTATTCCGCCTGAGGATAGAACACCCATCCACACCAATTTCTTTATTTGTCCTTGTATGAATGGCTCAGACACAACTGATTTACATAACCTAAGATTTTCCTATTTTTTCATTTAACATGTGAGCTGACCAAGTTTTGTTCTTCTCCAATTGATAGCATGACATAAAACCAATCATATTCATCTTTCTCATCTGAGATTTTACCTCACATCTGGCAACAACTAGTACACAGTCAGTTTTCCTGAGCTAGTTAGTAACTCCTGAATCAAAATTCATTCAAGCATGTTATGTTTGAGTCTTAAATCTTGATTAGTGTTGAAAAATCAAATGTTCACAGTTTGCAATATGATAATGAAACCCTGCCTGTGACTCCAGGCTGGCAAAACCAGTTCTGAGCTCCTGGACACCATTCTTCCAACGCTGCTGCTGCCGAAGTAGATCAATATTCATGAGTGATATAACCTGATAAAAGAATTTTTAAGAATAATGAAGATATTCATCACCACACAAATGAAGAAAGGGTAAAGTAAGCTATAAGCGATGTGATTTCAATTTCACCTGGAAAATATACCTTTTCAATAAAGTTTGTGTGCCACTTTCTTAATTTTCTATTTTCGGTGGAAAGCCGTTCAGCAGCAGCTTGGAGTTTTTGGATATAAGCTTCCAACTCTCTCGGATTATCCCACGTTATTTGAGCTTTTCCTCCAGGACCAGATTTGGAATGCTAGAAAAACATACAAACTTTGTCAGATTTAATGGCAAACACAGTCTAACAGTCTACCAGTCAGCATACAGAAAGTGGTAATACGAGAAACATGGTTTTACTCCTAGTAAAAAATGGAGGACCTCCCTCTCACGACTGCACTAGAGACACAATAATCTGGCAAACCACAGACAAGTGGACATATCATTGTAGCTACATCAATAGACTGGATAAGGATTTAAATGCCAGACTTTTAACAGAGCTTGAAATAAATTCACTGATGCTGAGACTCCTGTCCCACACACAAAAACAGCCTTCTTAAGCTAAGAAGACACCTTAAACTCATTCTTTCCTCTTCGTTCTACACACACCAAAAACCAAAATGTGACATTCATAATTGGTATCCTACTTCACCTGCTCATCATAAAATATTTTTTTTAATTACACTGAAAAATTCCAATAGTCAGTGGAAGAAGTAGCTTTAGGGAGTTCCATTATTCTGGGCTTTTTATCAGGATTCTGAGGGGTTTCTGCATTTTGCTAAGTTTACAGTAGAAAATCACAACACAAAAGCATCTGAAGTTCCACAGGTGGACTTATCCCTAAAAGATGTGGGACAGAAATCATGTCAAATAAGAGAATATGATGTGGCTTTGAACAGTTCTGCAGCATTTTAGGGTCTGTACACTAGAATCTGTGGCATAATCTGCACCAAGACCAGGGGAAATTTAAGAGAAAGTTTGGCAAGTTTTTCCAGGAGACCTACAGTTTGGTCTGGACTCCAACATTTTGTGTGAACTAATTCCAACCACAAACATGCCTTCTGTTTTCAGCCCCACTCTTTTACTCTGCCTTGCAAAAGGGTTCTCAGGAGCAAGTTTCCAATCATTTCTGTAATGCTTGCTCTGGAGATGTTCTTCTGTGCCCCAATACAGACTTTATAGGCATGTTATCACTCTCCCACCATTTTCATATCGTACAAGAGTTGGAAGAGGGTGGAGTGCTTCACACATATCACAGCAGTGAAATGAAATTCATAATAATCAACACGTTTCTCTAGACATAAAACAGAGATACAGTGTTAAAAACCCTATAGATTGTAGTGTAATTTTAAGTTCAAGGTCCCTTCAAAGCAAAAAAAAAAAATATTTTCCTCCAAAATTCCTAGAAGAATCTAAAACTTTTTTATGTGTTGTGAATTCATAGGAATTACAAAAAAGATATCCAAACCTTCATCTCAGAGCAATTATGTTATGCCTGGACACAAACTCACTGTAACAAACTGCACACTACAGATTCTTTGTTCTTAATCTGAACTGGAAACTATCCACTTTCAACCTGCCCAACACATGCATTAGAAACATTCAAGAGAATTGCAAAATCTGCAAAGATTTAATAGCAGTCAGTGAAACCATTGCTTAATACTAATGTATCTCCAGAATAAAGTATATGCCATTTTTACTAAAATAGACTAAAACAACATTATTTAGAACTGTTAGAAATAACACTCCCAACTATTAAGGTATTGACCACACTATGGTTTATGTGTAAATTTACAGACTAGAAATAATTCCTGAGAGACCATATGATACTAATATCCAAAGTACAAAGGAGTAAGCAGTTATTTAAATGACAGTATTAAAAAAAGTGGCCCATTGATTTCAATAAATGTTAATTAAATATATAGTGTTACTCATATGGAAAGATTGCAGTTAAAGTCCAGCAATAAACATAGAAAAAGCAGCATAGAATATGCACAGATATCTCTGAAATTAAAAGTACAAAGAGAAGGGAATTCTTTCACCTTAATTATCTGTTCAAATGCTAGAGCAGACTGTAACATCATTGGCTTCTGACTCTCAATCATCTGTTGATCAATAGAGTTATAAAAATGTGCCACCTATAAAATTGCAAGATGAAATTTACAAGAACAGACAAGAATAATATATAGCAATAAATGCAATGCAGGATATTTCCAAAAGTATTGCCCAATGAATGCCATTAAGATATAACTATTCTAGTTTGCAAAAATAAAGTACACATGCAATGCTAATGCTAATCTTCTTCTAGTGATGAATTCTAACAGCAAAAAAGACCACCACTTACATGGCAGAGCTGATTATGCTATACCTTAAGTGAAAGTGTTTCAGGCTCTGATTTAAGTAGAACAGTTCCAATATTTTATGCAAATGTAAGCATTTAGCACAATTTTAGGGACCTTCAAATACCCATGACATCCACCAGGGTATGACAAAAGACCTAAGAGAGATCCATTTACTTCCAGATTGGCAGCTGAAGTAAGAGTGATACCCCACAACTCAGTTTAGTCAATGTTACGACACTTTCCTTCAGTTATAATAATCAGAAACTAAGACTAAAACTAGGAGGACAATTAATTAGTAGTCTTATTTTTGTATATTCATACACTAACTTGACATGGCTTTAATACCATAATTCATTTGGGTTTAAAAAACATGTTCTGAAATTGCAAAGTATTTCTTTGGTTTTGTTTTGTTTTAAGGGCTTAGGTAATTTCTTCAAGGAACACATCACTTTCATACAGACAACACAACAAAAAGCTTGGCCACACAATCAGAAAAGATAATAGTCTGAAGAAGTTCTACTAAAGTTGGAAGTCAGAACAGGAAGTTATTATGGCATTTAATCTTATACCTGTTTGAGGATGACCGCTTGCTTACAAAACTTTTGTGCAGTGTTTGCAGTATGCTGTATTTTAGCTGGTATAGCAAAACCAAGTGCTGACAGTTGACGTACTTCTCTTAGGAGAGTCACCAAACGATCTGAATAAAGTATGTTTAGTGTTCCAAAAACATGATCCAACTCCATTACAGGACTATTAGCTTGGATGCTAAACAAGAATCAAATTAAATGTATTATTGACTACATTTTGATATTGATCCTTTCTTTGGTGGATTTTATAACAATACATTAAACATTCTAAAAAGCTTGATGTCATTCTATTATGTTTTTCTATGGTTATTAACTTTTTAATTAACTCATAAATTATTCCAATAACTTTTCTCTTAATTAAAAGCCACTGAAGACAAGAAGAAATGAACAATGCCTACTGGTTTTGCTCACAAAGTTTTTCTGGCTTATTACAACAGTCAACAGATATCTCGCAGCTAGACAGCATTTCTTAAATACACTGGATCAATTGATTGTGCTCTCTCAAGCAGACACTTTACAGGCCTCAGCCTTCAGCACTGATAAGGAGAAGAAATTTATGGTAATAGTAAATTAGACAGCTGGTATATACTGGAGTGCTGAATCTACTTATTATTGTATTTGAGTGTTTTTTGATCAAATATAAGTTTACAGGTACATATCATCAGCATCTTCTGAAATGGGACACTTTTTTCAAATAAAATTTGCAACACTCAAGGATGCAGGCAGAAGCTATGTGGCAAAGCAATTAAAAAATTGGTAAGATAAATTTGGTTTAAATTTCTTTCTTACCCTTCTTTTATCTGCTCTATTTAGATTGCAGAATTTCTTGTCAATAACAATCAGTTTGTTACCCTATATGCCTATACAGAGTATATGCACAGTCATTTGCTTTCTAGACATCATCACTGTATGGTCTGCAATGGATGACAAGTACTAACAATAAGCAAACCAAGTATGTTTTTCATTCCAGGTGTTAACAGATGCTGCAAGATTAGTTATAAACATTGTCCTGTATACTTCACATTATAAAGCCTGGTAGGATGATGAAATGATAATAAACTATTCCTTTTTGGTTTTCCACTCATTATCAATTCTGTAAATTTTGTTTTTATTTCCTCCATCAAGTTCTATTGAATTACACCACACCACAGATTTCAGCATAAACTTTATTTAAATGAAAATGTATTTACCAAAGTCCTGACTTGGGATTTGATAATTCTGACTGGATGCTTCTAGACCAATCATCAAATTGTTCTTGTTCATATACTTTTAACTGTTCCTGAAAAGAATCTGCACTTTGATGAAAAGTTTGAAACCCAGGTAAGTCAGACAGAAGAACCTCTGCCAGCTTGATAGTGTCATCCACCTTAAACACAATCACAATGCAAAGAAGGTTAACTTCTGAGTATTCAAAGAGATGAAAAATCACAATAAAAATCAGTATTACAAAACATCCAAATGACATTACAAACCTATTAGAAGAAAAAAAAAGGGAATCCTGAATTGTATCCCAGATCCATATTCATGTTACAGTAAACTGGCTCTGAATAAACTGCACACTGTAGGTGCTAATAAGATACCCCAGGGCATGCAACACCGTCTTTAGTTATTTTCCATAAAGGTACAGATCTTCCATGTGTCCTTTGATCTATAAGGATCTATAAGGTCCATGCCAAACTCACAGGTATCACAAATGAGATTTCACATCTAGATGTGTGAACAAATTAATGAAAACCCTAGTCAATACAATCAGTGGAGATTTAAGAGCTATCACAGAATCACAGAATCCCAAGGGTTGAAAGGGACCTCGAAAGATCATCTAGTCCAACCCCCCTGCAAGAGCAGGGTAACCTAGAGTACATCACACAGGAACTTGTTCAGGCTGGCCTTGAATAGCTCCAATGTAGGAGACTCCACAACCCCCCTGGGCAACCTGTTCCAGTGCTCTGGCACTCTCACAGTAAAGAAGTTCTTCCTGATGTTCACATGGAATCTCCTATGCTACAGTTTACACCCACTGCCCCTTGTCCTATCACTGGATATCTCTGAAGAAAATCTAGCTCCATCATCCTGACACCCACCCTTTACATATTTGTTAGTGCAGCCTAAAGTAGACACACCACTGACACATCAGCTGAACTGCTCTCTAGAACTTTAGCAGACCAAGGGGAAGAATTCCTGGGAGAATTACCTACAGAAATCTCAAATACCATGTTTTATATTCTGTGATAATATTGCATCTAAACAGTAATGGAATTTGTTACCTTTAGCACCAGCTGCCGTACCCATACAATATTATTGACAACTTCAGAAAGGTTTTTGCCTGACAGTGGTCCAGAAACATCACCAGGAACACCATGGCATCGAGTTTCAAAGTCTCTTTGATAGTCTAACACAAGCAAAACATTCATGTTAGACCAGAAACCTAATAGACCAAGATTAAAATCGTTAGAGTAGTTATAAAAATTTACTAGGGATACTGACATAATTGTGAAAGGAAATGAAGAATTTCAGTATTTTCAAAAAACCCTAAGGCAATTAAGTACTTTTAAATACATTTTTACCTTTGACATAATCTTGAAGTCTTGCTAGCAATATTTCTCTCTCAAAAAGCAATTCTTTGCTTATATTCGGATGCTTTATCAGTTCCTTATGTTTCTGAAATGTTTGAAGTAGCTGAAATATGAAGTTTAAAAGAAATTATCTCTTTCTCCTGAGAAAAAAATTAAACATATTCTGACAATACTCATTATTGCTGTCCATAAATACTATCTTTGGCTCTAAGGACTTATTCCTGTTCTCTAAACTAGCTACTTAAGAATTCAATAACTATCTCTAAGACAGTGCTCAGACTACAAAAATACTCATACCTGTTGAGGGCTGTCCTGAATTTCTGAAATAACTTTCTTCAATTTGCTTGCTATTTTTTGTTGCGCTGGTGCTACAATTCTTTCATACTGAGAGACTGCTGCTTTCCATAATGGCTAGAGATAATGAATTCATCTATTAGTTTAGAATTGTCCATAAACATCATAAAAAGCCACAGAAAAAATGTGAATAAATTAAAACTAAGCATACCTCTGTGTAAGGATTATAGTGTACAGGATTTAGGCCAGCAAAAGGTTCAAACACTTGGGCAAGGCATAAAGCATTTTGTTCTCCAGCTGGCAAAAAGAATGCAAGTTTTTCATGCAGTGTTCTAATAGTTAGCACCTATAATGGGAAAAAAAAATTATATGTGCAACATTTTTAATAAAAAACTTACATTTAGAAGCAAAAAAGCACCAGTATCACATCCCATACCATTCCTTTTTACAAAAGACTTTTGAAAGAGTCAAGTCACACATGGATTATTGAATGCTGTCTGACTCTGAAAAGGCAGTACAAGTTTTTTTAATTCTTTTTTAACTTAAACAGTGCCTAATGAAATAAACCATACCTCATCAAGACGTTTGCCAAGTTTGACTAACAATTCAGGGAAATATTTCTCATTTTTCCATGGATGTAGAGTATAATATTGCCACAGTTGTCCAGTTAGGTACTCACAAACCGACACCCACTGCTCACAAATGAAGATGCCAGCCTTTAGATTTTCTTTAACGCTGTGGAAAGCATCCTTCCACAGATTCAAAGCTGCTAATTTTTTCTGAATATATCTACCTAGTGAGCCACCTAGAACACAAAGAAGTAGACAAAAGCAATCTGTTATAATTCCTTTAAATGCTTCATCATATCCCAATCACATTTAAAAAAAAGTATAATGTCTTTATTTCAAACAACACAAATATATCAATAATTGATTATTTTGTTTCAGATTCAACAAATCTCTCAAACATCTCCAGATTAAACTGAGGTTGGTGCAACATCAAAAGCTGACAGATTTGGATTCTGGAATCCACCCACAACCATCTGTCTTTATCAGCAGTAATGGCAGTAGCTGGCTGTCCCCAGCAATCCTTCCCTCATGCGCATACGCATGTGGCAGCAGCAGGCAGACTCTTATACCCCTCCCAGAAAATGGGACTGCTGTTGAGAGAGAAGCAATCACCTCCACGCAGACTGAATCAACTTTCAAACGAGTGTTTATGTAAGCAAATTTCCTCCTCTGAGAGAAAGACAAAGGGTCAGATAGAAACAAGACGAATGCAGTTCACAGGCTGAAAGATATCCAACTTCATCTTGTATTACCTGTCATCTTCCCAAGCACCTGTGAAAGCATCTACCAGAACTAGCTGAATTACTGGACTATAAGGCAAATAGTATTAATGGTCATGATTACAAGAAGAAAGCATTTTTTGCTGCAGGCTACCACTGATGCCTTTAGGAAGAAGAAGGTCTCTGCTCAAGAATTCATTTTACTTTTTCTCAACTGCTCATTTAACAAAGACTGCATATAGGTTTACCTATAACATCCAGGAGATTATGCATGCGCGGCTGTGGATAAGGATCATGTTCTGTTTGCCTCCACACACCATCAAGAATACTCTTGGTAGTCTCCACCAAATCCACAACTTCAAATAATGAGAGACTATCCAGGTTGAAATAATCCTAGGAAAAAAAAAATCCTTAATATGATTTCTTTGCAATTCGTATTGTAGAAATATTTACACTTTTCTGAAGCTGGAAATTGCTATAGTTGCCTGGGGTTTATTGTTTAACAGAATATGGCTTAATCCTCTCAAAGATCAAGCCCTTGTGTAAGTTTATTCATGTGAAGAATGCATTGACAGTGAACCTATTCAAGCAAGCGCTTTACAGGTGACAAAAATATTGCACCATGGTATTATTATCTGCTGCATTTTCAGTTTTCCTTTTTGTAACTTCATGAGCCAATTTCTATTTCACAAACTGTAGGAAACTTATATTTCTATAGCAGCTCTTAATATTCAATGCTCAAATCTGCTCCCAAGTAACTGCTGGCATTCCCTTGTAACACTGTCAGTAGAAACTACATGAATGTCATTTAAAGGGTCTAAGAAAAAAATAACCAAATTGTTATATCTTCATACACTTGAAAAGAACTGACACATATTTCATAAGAAGAGTCTACAAATATATGACTGATCACAAGAAAGAAAACATACTTTTGCAATGTCCTCAAATAAGTCCTTAAAATAAGAAGCTCTCTCTTTACTACACCATTTACTTCCATGATGAGCACATTCTATCCAGTACTGGAATTCATCTGTTGGTGTAAGTATAGCTGCAAATAATAAGGTAAAATATTTAAATATGAAATACACGAATGGTTATTAAATATTTTCAGTCAGAAAATACCTCCTAAAGCAAATTTTTACCCTATGGTTATGTAATTATCTTTCAATTTCTTATTCTGACTAGATTTAGTATAAAGTTCATACTGAGACCAGAGTTGATCATCACTAATTCCAATCTACACAATACAACCATTTATATTTCATACTCTGCAGTCGCTGGGATATTGAAGTCTGAAAACTCAACCCCTAAACAAATTAAATTTTATCATTAACTATAAAAGACATAACTGCAAAACGAACCTTGCACATCATCTTCATTGAATTTTGATCCTCTGTAATTAGGATCTGATCTTCTGAGAACAGTACTCAAGCCAGTTTCAAGCTCAGTTAGAAGTTTTTGGAGTTTGGGATCAAATGCTTTACTCCATCTCTCATCCTGCAAAGATAATTTCGAAAATCTTGTCATGTGATAGAACAATCACTATTTTCCTCCCATTAATCCCATTAATCCCAAAACAAACTTGATTCAGATTAACAGTAGTAATCAGCACAACGGGAAAACATAAGAGTTTACTTTTTCAAATCAAGGAAAACTACCTCATTCTTTTCACTTAAAAAATTCAAAATAAGCTAGAATAAAAAACTATCACAAAATCAAGTCAGTTCTTGAATTTATAAAGACACTGCAAAATGTGTTCAAAATTCCTTGTTAATGAATTCTCTTAAGTTATATAAATTTGTTATCTGGTTCTACAGTAGAATCTGGAAAATGCTAGAATCAAATAATAAAAGCTATTGTATTTTTCCAAAATTATTTTATTAATATTATGACATACTATTTTATTAATATTGTGACATAAACAAAATAAAAAAAAATTAAATGCTGAAACTGCATGATCATCTTATGAAATACAGCCATGGTTATCATTTTTGATAAAAAATACACAGAGCAAATATATTCCGTAACAGCACAGAAGGAAAAGCATCAGAACACGTGAAAAAAAAATAATAAAAAATGCAGCTGTACAAATTAATATAGAATCTAGCACACTTACAGAGAGAATCATACCACGTATTACAGAATCATGGATTGCATGATACAGACCTATGCATTTCATAGAATAAGAGTAACTAAAACAAGAAAAGGACACAAGACCAGAGTTACTGGTGCATACGAGGTATAGAGCTGTTGTCTCCATCAACCACCAGTGCCTAGTGTATTTCACATCTCTAGTCAGGCATGTGTATGACCACAATCCTCCTCTCATCCTTACTGACAGGACATGAAGTACCTTCTATAACCTAGAAATTAGAACTATCATCCATTATTTCTATTCTTTAATTTTAAAACTTAAAATATTTATCACAGTATAGTGAACATCCTCTCGAATTTCACTGTTTCAATACAAATCTGTAAGACATTTAAACTGGCGTATTGCTTACCTTCAGTAACACTGGTGCAAAAACTTGTCGTACAGCTTGATAAAGGGTATTAATTGGTGAATCTAGCATAGATGATATAAGAATATTACTGTGAAGATTATCTTCTGTGATTATATCTGGTCGCAGCTTAAAGAACACTAGCACATTGTCCTTTGAATCATTAGCTTCAATCTGTAATAATCAAGACAGGATTTGTTTAGAAAACCGCATATTATACTAAATTATGTACACAACTTCCACAAATTATTTGCATCAAGAAAAAAAAATACCATATTACTCCTATGGGCTCTGGTAACATTCTGGTAGTATCTAATTTGCACCAAAAATGAAAATTTTTATTATACCAATTCCTGAGCTCATAGGAACCTGAATTACAACATCAAATACATAATGCCTTTTTGATCATAAAATATCTGTAAATACCATTGTTTATATATTATTATTACTTATGTAATTTTGATTTTGAAAACTCCACTTCCCACTTCCTGGGGACAAACCAGAAACTCTGCATTGTGCCTAGGGAAAACTAAGCATGAAGTCTTATTTTTTTTAATTGTATTTTTATGCTACATAATTTGGAAATATTTTTCTAAGTATTCAGTACTGTTCTCCTGAGTTTATAAGTACATAATTCTATTTCAATTCATTGATTTCTCAAGGTACAGAGAAAGACATGCTCCTTCACCAGTAAAACCGTAAGTTGTAACATGACTCTAACTCCCTTCACAGCCCAACTTATGTGTAAAGCTCCAAAAATTGCCATATAATAAATTATTGAAACTATATTTGACTGAGGATTCATAAAACAGGAGAACATTATTAAACATTTGATAAAACAATATCAAAAAGATATGAAATTCCAAGTTCTGTGTAACTAAACATTTATGAACTTTTTTTTTCCTCTTAAAAGAAACTGAGGACTAATTAAACAGTGGACAGTAAAATTTACTTTCTTATCAAGTTTAGCATATCAGCAGACATCATTTCACTGAGACAACAGGTATACATTGTAGCCCCAATATATGCCTGATCTTCCACAACTGCTGACACTGGCTCAGCAGCACAACCCCAAAACTGGTACAAATAAATGCTCATTCTTGCACGAATAAAGCACACACTCAAGTTCACAGACTACACGGGATTACACAAGGAGGAATGCTAGTGGTCCACACAGCAGTTCACATATTAAGGACCCATTACACTAGTCTTCAAAGCAGAAAAAAGCTCTGTCGCTGACCCAAGAGACACCACATCCCTTGTCTCATAGCAAAGACACACATCAAGACCCATCTACGCTTTGCCTGTGCACTCTCCCTGGTTGCCACACCAGGTCCTGATTGCACAGTGATACTCAACACATCACATCCCCACAGTATCACTGGGATAAGTTGTTCGCTGCACACATTCACTCACAGCAGGACATTTTTTACAATGAACCTCAAATATGCTCGCAGCTGGACACATCAGTCTGCAAAATACATTATTTGGACAAACACACACCTTCGGACTTGTCAAGTATAAGTCAATGTGCCACACTGGACTGCAATTCCTGCATGGACACTGGCAATGCAATTCTTCCAGTCACCTGCGTGCACCCTCGAGCAGGAACGACACATGCATACATCAGACTCCAGTTGGCATTTGCAGCAAGACAACATGCCATTTCCCAGGCTGCGCTACATCGACACAGCGACAATAAGGAGCACACCACAACTGTGCACGGGCACAATCCCACAGCAAATATATCCTACAACTGACCACATGGTCTTCACAAACTCTTGAGCCAGTAATTCATGCAACCGACACAGAGACCAGAACAGATATCTACAGCAGGAAGATGTCTCCCCACCCAGAGCTCAGCCATTTCTGAGCGCCGGACCCGCACTAGGCCCGGGTTCGCAGCTCCGCCGCACGCTGGGACGCGGCGGCCACGCGGGGGCCGCCGGTGCCCACATGCTCGGCCGCTCCCGCCGTACCGTGTTGGAGGCCGTAAGCTGGGAGCCCGAGCGCTGCACCACGAGCAGGAACTCGCTGCTGTCATCGAGGAAGCTGTTCAACTCCGGGCTCGAATGGAGCTCGGCGGCCAGGGCAGCGGGACCCACCGCCGGATCCAGGCCGAAGTAATTAGCAGCTGTGGCTGAAATGAAGCGCTTTCTCTTGTCTCCCTCCACGGCCATGCCAGATCAAAGCCGGGGTGGATCCAAAACCCCGGGACTGCATGGAACGAGATCGGGGGGAGAACGGAGGCCCCAGCTCTAGCCCAGGCCTCTCGGCGTCCCCGCGTTGCCAGGGTCCGTTGCTATGGTGACTGAAAATGGCGGCCCTGGCGCGCTCGCGAGCTTGGTCCGGGTGGCGGCAGGGGACGCGCTCGGTAATCGCCAGGCGCCGCGCGGGAGGGCGGGTAGGGAGCGTGCGCTGGCGGCGAGCGCCCTCTGCCGGCTGTCCGGGGCCGTCCAAAGCGGTGGGGCACCCCCTCCTCCGCACTGCTGCTGCCCTTCGTTAGGGTGCCACCGGCACCGGTGCACTGGAGACGCTCCCTTCTAGCCCCCCTCCGTTACCGATCGGTTTCCGGTAACGAACCAGCGATTCCCGGGCCTGTGCTGCTTTGGAACGCCAAGTCGGAGAGGCACGGCTGCCCGGCAGCGGTCATCTACCTGGACTTGTGCAAAGCTTTCAACACTGTTCCACACGACATCCTTATCTCTAAATTGGAGAGACACCCATTTGATAGGTGGACCACTCGGTGGATAAAGAAGTGGCTGGATGGCCGCACACAAACAGTTGTGCTCAGTGGTTCAATGTCCGGCTGGAAACCAGTAACGAGTGGTGTCCCTCAGGGGTCGGTGTTGGGATCGGCCTTGTTTAACATCTTTGTTGGTGACATAAACAGTGGGATTGAGTGCACCCTCAGCAAGTTTGCCGGTGCTGTGTGGTTCTGTTGATACGCTGGAGGGAAGGAATGCCATTCAGAGGGACCTTGACACACTTGTGAGGTGGGCTGATGCCAACCTCATGAAGTTTCACCATGCCAAGTGCAAGGTCCTACACCTGGGTCGGAACAATCCCAGGCACAGCTACAGGTTGGGCAAAAAGGAAATTCAGAGCAGCCCTGCAGAGAAGGACTTGGGGGTGTTGGTTGATGAGAAAATTAACATGAGCCGGCTGCAGTGTGCACTCACAGCCCAGAAAGCCAACTGTATCCTGGGCTGCATCAAGAGGAGCAGGACCAGCATGTCAAAGGAGGTGATCCTGCCCCTCTACTCTGCTCTTGTGAGACCTCACTTGGAGTATTGTGTGCAGTTCTGGTGTCCTCAACATAAAAAGGACATGGAAGTGTTAGAACAAGTCCAGAGGAGGCCACGAGGATGATCAGGGGACTGGAGCACCTCCCATATGAAGACAGGCTGAGAAAGTTGGGGCTGTTCAGCCTGGAGAAGGCTGCGTGGAGACCTCATAGCAGCCTTCCAGTATCTGAAGGGGGCCTACAGGGATGCTGGGGAGGGACTAATCATTAGGGACTGTAGTGATAGAACAAGGGGTAATGGGTTCAAACTTAAACAGGGGAAGTTTAGATTGGATATATGGAAGAAATTCTTTACTGTTAGGGTGGTGAGGCACTGGAATGGGTTGCCCAGGGAGGTTGTGAATGCTCCATCCCTGGCAGTGTTCAAGGTCAGGTTGGATGAAGCCTTGGGTGATATGGTTTAGTGTGAGGTGTCCCTGCCCATGGCAGGGGGGTTGGAGCTAGATGATCTTAAGGTCCTTTCCAGCCCTAACTATTCTATGATTCTAAGGCACGTAGGTCCCTCCCACGAGGCCCTCCCGCCGCAGCCCTGAGTGCCACAGCGAGCAGCAGGACATGGGCGGGCGGTGGCACCACCCCAACAAGCACCCCTGTAGAATAAACGTGACTCGCGATAAACAACGATCGCGCTCCTGCTTTTGCCCAGCGCGGGTGCAGAGATCCCCCGTGTGTGCTCCCCCCCGCTCCCGTGGATCCGTTTCATGCTGAAGGTAGCTCCGCTTTCCGTCCCTGGGAGCTGCTGGTGAGCCCGGACACCAGAGCACCGAACTGGCACATGCTCCCACACTTTATTCTACTGGGACAATCCCGCCCGTTCTTCGTGCTGCGCTCCCCCCGCGGCCCGGCTCACCGCGCACCTCCGAGCCGCTTCAGCCAGGCCCAACGGCGGGCCATAGGCTGAGCTGAGACCGGCAGTGGGGCGGTGCCTCACGGCAGCTCCGCCCGCTCGGAGGCGTGTCCCGGCGGTGCTGTCACTTCCTGCCCAGCGCTGTCTGTGTCCGGGTCGCTCGCTGTTCCCTGAGTAGTCGCTACCGCTCGGTTCCTCGCTCCCACCGCAGGCGTACAGCCGCTTCTGGGATCGGTGCGGTGAACGGCAGGGCGGCAGCGCTCAGCGCCTGTGGGGAACAGTGGAGCGGGGCAGAACGGGACGGGGCTTCTCTCGTCTCCTCACCGCCGGTTTCGGGAGGCGATAGCGGCCGGGGGCGGTGAGCCCCGGGGGGCCTCGGCTGCGGGCCCCGCCCCGAGGAAGGACGATGCCGGTGAAGAAAAAGAGGAAGTCCTCGGGGTCGGTGGCTGCAGCGGCGGATGACACCGGCCTCAAGAAGTGTAAACTCGGCAGGTACCGTCTGGCGGCGCCCAGCGGGCTGCGGCGTGCAGGGCGGGGCGAGACGGGCCCACGGCGGTGGCGGCTGCTGCTCCCTGTCACGTCCCGGGCGAGTGGCCGTGGGGATGGGCCGTTCCTCCGCCCACGGGGGTGCCCGGTAACTCCGCAGGCGTGCCTGGGGCTGGGTGCGGAGTCTCGGCCATGCAGGTGGCCCGAGCCCGGCCGTTTGGCCCCCCCGGTGTCGGTGGGCATGGCCGGGGGACAGCGTGTGCTGGTGCAGGGCACTCGCCTTGGGAGCGGCAGCGGCTGCTTCGTCTTGTTCACGCTTAGGCGAGAAATACCGGAGAACTTTTCCCGTTCCCTGCTGGTTTTGCCTTTCACTGAACCAGTTGGGCCGATTCCAGCATTTGTCCTCAATCTAATCTTTCGCCCTCTTGCCTGGACTGGACATGTCTCCTCACTTTAAGGTGGCCTATATTCAGTGTCTGCGTTAAATCATTTCTTCTTTTTTTGTTTTTTTTTTCCCCCCCTGCAGGGAAATGGAAGGAGAGGTCAGCACACTCCAAAACAAAGTCTGGAAAGGTCTTTCTAGTAAATACAGGAGTCTGAAGCATTTATTCATTTCCATTAAAAGACCACTAATGCTGTGGTACCCCAAGATTGCCATTAGAACAATAAACCATTAGTATGGCATAGCAGGCGCCTCCAGTGTGGCTTCCCTAAAATAACTGTATGCTGCCTTCACTTATTAGAACTTGTTAAGTATGTCACTAAACCAGTAGTTACAACAGACAACCTGAGGACTTAAGTATACCAAGCACTTATGAAATCAATGCTATGGGAATGGCTATTGCAAGAAACTGTGGCATATATCCTTTCTCATGGGTTGACCAAGCTTGAGCTTAATACGTACTCTGGCTTTCATTTTATTATGACTGTACGTTTGGATAACTGTTCCAGAACACCCTTTCTGCAGTCACTAATGATCTTTCAGTTTCAGTATAAATTTACTCGTACGGTTAATAACCGTTCATGTGCCCACACTGTCCTTTATGGAACATTCGTGTTATTTTTCTGCCTCACAGTGCATTTGAAGTGAGCATTTGTGTTTACTCATACTTTATCTTGCTAAAATAAACAAGCTAAATTCTTCTGATCTGTGATCTGATTTTGAGTTTCTTTGTTCAGCATGGCTCTTCTCTCATCTGTTCCAGTTTATCTTTCTTGAAGGCTGCTGACCAAAATTTTATGATCTTCATTTCTTCTACTAAAAAAAAAAAAAACCTCTTAAAAAAAAGAAAACTCTACAGGAAGCTAGGAGTCATTGCGCAAAACCTGTGATGGTAAATGAGAGTGCATACTAGGTGATCACAAAATGTAAGATATGCAAGCATTTTTGACATAGCATTCTTATAAAGCAATATATTGGTAATATTCTTTAATAAAACCAGTAGTTACAAATGGATATATGTTAAACTGGATAAAACCAACAAGCAGTCGCATAATGTATGGCTCTGTGTCTTTCTGCTGACATGTGTTTTTAATGGATTTTTTTCTATAGTACATCTTTAGTTCTACCTTTCAGCACGTAAGGCTTTGTCTTGGAGAGCGTTGATTTCTTTTTCAGTGGAGCATGAAGTGATGCATGGGAGGTGAATTTGTTCATTACCTCTCAGAACTAAACTATACTTCTCCTGCATGACAGTTTCATTTTAAAATTGCAGTGTAGGAGCTGCATAATTTTAAATCCTCTCATAAAATTGACTTCCACCTCATTCTTAGATAATCTTAGCTTGTTCTAGCAGTATGTAACTTGTATTTGAAAAGAGCATGCATTAAAAAGGTGCTGCAACTCTTTACTGACTAAAGATGCTTTCATGTGGTTAGTGTTTTTACTGGAAGAACTCAGTTATTATATGTATTCTTTTAAAGAACTGTAAATTATGGAAATTCTGTTCCCAGGGAAACTGTCACATGATGAAGACAAAGTCGGGGGGAAGCTGAGTGTGCTGAGCATTTTTAGTCTTATCATACATTGCATGTTACTGTTCTTGCATGTGTACATATATAGAATTTACAGATATTTAGTCTCATGTTTAATTTGAACAAGCTGACTGAGTTTTCTTCTCAAATTTGTATGCTTAACTATAAATAGCCTGGCTTTTAAATATGTCAAACTGCAGCTCCTGTTGACCTAAATGAGATCTGTGCATATTCAGTACTCTTGAAGATCATGCTATTTATTAGATACCTAACATTAAATGTCTGTGTGTATAAATATAAGCAGATAAATCATTTGAATTACTGAGTAGTGATATTT
Source organism: Melopsittacus undulatus (assembly GCF_012275295.1). NCBI lineage: Eukaryota > Metazoa > Chordata > Aves > Psittaciformes > Psittaculidae > Melopsittacus > Melopsittacus undulatus. Next base: position 13,696,041 of record NC_047528.1, on the reverse strand, counting down.
TGACCATCTGTGTGTGGATTTTTTTGGTTTAATATCTACAAGATATTACTTTTGCATTTCAGAAAAGGTAATAGTTGCAATAAACTGGGCGATAAGAGGGTTGTATTACAGAGTAATCTTACATTCCAACGAGTGTTGAAATAGGATGACAGTTGCCTTTTAACAAATTCAGCTTCATTGCTATGTTTCTTGACTTCATGGAACAGTTTAAATAGTCTGAACTAATAATAAGTAATTTGGAATTTAATTTTTAGTGATTTCCCATTTCTCATATTAAAATAACACTTATCATCCGTGTGTTTCTATAAGCTATTGCAGATCGCAAGCCTCTGGTAAAGTGATAAGTGGAGAGGATCATTTTTCAAGCAAAAAGTGCCTGGCTTGGTTTTATGAATATGCAGGTAATGGGTTAATATCTAAAACTGTATATAGTTTTATTTAAAATAAGCAAGTACATCAAATATTTGCATTTTGCTTTTTTTTATGCTGATGTAGACATGAAAATTATGTCCACGTTTGCTTCCTTATAACGTGCACTTGAATTAGTATAGCTTTTACTATGGCCTTTTCAGTATTTGTTCTATTTGACTTTTTCTTCTTTATACTTTATAACTTACCATAGCATTCTCTAAAATAAAATGACTGACATTGGACAGTACCGTGTTGAACCAGGATATACCAAACTATTCTACTTCTTGTTTTGAAATACATCAGAACTAATGTATTTTCCTTGCAGACTTTCCACAGTAATGAACAACTCCTGGTTCTAGTAATCTGCTTTCTAATTTAGGTGTGAGGCATATTCTTTAGGCATAGTCTTTTTTAAGGAAACTAATAATTCTTGGTTTTGTTTTTTCTTTTGATAAATGTGCCTACACATACTTATAACTTTTTTTAAGGCCTGTAAATTTTGTTTTTGTTGTTGAGTCACCAACTGAGTGTAGGAGGCTATACTTTGTTAGTTAACCAATAATCAAAATAGGCCATTATTCTATCATAAAACAGAATTGCAGTGAAATGGCATACTGTAGGAGATTAAATATTTCCATTAAAAGAGAAAATTACATAAACACTCATATAGATTAATTGTACATATAATTTCTGGGCCAACCCTCTGTCATTAGCAGTGAACCCTTGTGTCTGTTTTCCTTCATAACATAAACTTAGGTTTTTTTAACATGTTCTATGTAAGGACTTCTCAAAACCAGATGGCAGTGTTTTGCCTTGCTTACCTAGGTGACATGTTCTTTGCAAAATTTTTCAAGGGTTTGTGATATTAAATGCCAATTGCATTTTCAGAATGGCTACTTTTACGGGAAAATAATAGTTTTTATTGACTATATTCTTGTCTCACAGTGAGCAATTATTCAAAGTATGTTGTCCAGCTCTCAAACAAATTCTTCTTACAGTAACAGTAGTGGATACGGTTGAAGTGGAGGTATCAAGGGAAAGAAAAAGAAAAAGGCTATTCTATCTATATATAAATAGCAGACTTAACCAAAAAATTGTAAAATGCCATGTTGATTTGGAAGATAAAGCCTTTACCTTTTAGAAAGGTTCATATTCGCTGAAACAGTGTTAACATAATGCTCAAGATACTTCAAAATAGCATGTCAACAGGCCTTCTAATATTTGGTTGCCCAATAGGTGTGATTTTTTGGACAGGCTTAGAAACAACTGAAACCAGAGAGAGATTCACAGAAGCAAAATGTGTTGTAGAGCGTCTGTATGTGCTCTCTAAATACACTGTTTTACTGTTTTTTAGAGCCTTTCTTTGTGTTAAAATGAAAAAGTGACAGCATAACTAACTGTTTTGGTCTTAAGTTATTTTCACTGCATTCATAAGCTTTTTTCTGCTCTGTATGTGGCTAACATGCTTAGCGTTTTTCTGTTCTATAGTTACCACTCTTCTCATATTACTCAGCATAATCAAACTAACATGAAATTATTTGACAATTCATCCTCTTCTGTTGCAAACCCACAATGCTAACACCATTGAAAGAGTAGTATCTGTAGCAGGAGCTCAGGCTAAATTAATTTTATTGTTGATAAAATAAGTTGAAGAACATTATTCATAGAATAACTTCAGCGCAGAGTAATGCTACCCAGGTTGTCTTCAAAACAGCTCACCACCATAGCTATTTGGAGTCAAGCTGTATCGAGGGGAAACTTGGAGTCTTTTGAAAACTCACATATACACGAACTAAAATAGCTTGTCTGATGTTGTAGGGAGGCAGTGCACAACAGAAAAGTTCTGGTTTAGTTTTGCTTTGAGCTTGTAGTATTATTTCTTATGTATTATACATGTCTCCAGGCTGCAACTGATAGAATGGTTCTAATATAAAAACTACTTAATCGAGAAATCCAGTGTTTTTAAAGGTAGCTTATATGCTATATGGCCTAACTATTGTGTTTAACCCTTTTGAGAGAATGTTACTTAGATTTCAGTCTGGTTTCTTTTGGTTTTGAAGGTCCAGATGAAGTGGTGGGACCTGAAGGAATAGAGAAGTTCTGTGAAGACATCGGTGTCGAGCCTGAGAATGTAGGTTTCCTGCACAATTCAAGTAATGCTTTAAAAGGGAGTGTTGGATAAGATTTAAGTTCTGTGTGAAGTTCTTCAGTAAGCAAAAAGTTATTTATCATCCTGCTTCTAGGAGCTGTTGTAAGATATTTTAGCTCAGCAAATCAATTATGCATAGCAAGTATGTGAGGTTTTCCGTTTGGTTTGTTATAGGAATGTCTCATTTTTTCAGAAACTGAAATTAACAGAAAGATTGCACGTAGTTGAATGATTAAATCGTAACAAATATAAAGTGCAAGTATGTAAAATTACTAGAATGTTTGCATGTTTTTGTTTTTCTTGGACATCTGTAAGTCAGCCTTTTCTTACTGACTTCTTTTTCTCACCTTTTTTTTGTGTGTGTTTTTTGTGTTGTTTTTTTTTGTTGTTGGTTGTGTTTTTTTGTTTGTTTGTTTTTGTCTTCCTAGATTATTATGTTAGTTTTAGCCTGGAAGCTAGAGGCCGAAAGCATGGGATTTTTTACCAAGGAAGAATGGTTAAAAGGAATGACCTCACTACAGTAAGAGGTTTTCTTACATATATAAGAGAATGTTGTAATGTTATGTTCATACCACGAACTTTCCCTTGTTTTTTTTGTGCGCTAGCAGTAAGACACAGAAACTCTTGCTTTTAGGTCTGGTTTCAGTCAATAACTGGAAGTAGCTATTCTTCACCAAGTTGTGAACCTGATGAGTTCACTCAAATGATAAGTTTTGTCTAACCCTAGTAAGCCAGGTATTGGGGGCTTCTTTCTCTTAGAGAAAATATTTTAAGATATTATTCTAAACACAGATAACTAGATCTGGAGATACACAAAAGCATATCTCAGCATTGGTATTCTCGAAAGTTTTTACTGATTGCTGAGCTTTATAGGTGAGGACTGCATTGACAGTAGTTCTGGTTATTAGTGTTACTTATTAAATGCAGGTCAGAAGCTTGATACTTAGGTTAAGTAACACTTTTCAATTTATAAACAAATTTCTGTTTGTAAGAATTTTTTGGGAGATGATGCTTTGCTTGCTTTTATGAAACAAATCAGCTCCTTGAGGCTTACTTCAGTTGTCACTGTTCTTCATGAAACTGCTTATGGTGCATGAATGTTTTAAGGGTAACTTGTTATGACACTGCGTCCAGTATTAAAAATGTCAGAAAGCTACTGTTGCAGCTACAACATGGTGGGAAACGGGCTATTTGATCCTTGGGGTTGGCAGAACTGCCTTATCAGTTGAGAACTGATTTGGGAAATTGTATTGGGCAGATACCCTCTGGTTATTCAAGACAGTGGAGTAAGTGACTGACCTAACTGTTGTGTGCAAATCTTATTTGATTTGGGATCGGGCTCATGACAGACACCTTGATTGTTTTGTGACTGTCAGAAGCTCTTAAATTTAGTAAGAGCTGGAATGATTAAATTGCCAGGGTAACAGAGATTAAATTGTGGGTGTGTAAGTTTTTAGATGCAGTGAATGGGTTTGATTAGGTAATTTCTCCAAAGTACTTCTTTTTAATGGCCAAATTGAGGCTCTCAGGTTAGCCAGTCTAACAGGATACAGACACAAAGACATGAAATCAGGCACATCTTCAGAACCAATATTACAGACTTTGTTTATAATAGTTTGCTCTATAGTTTCTGGCTCTTTTAAGAACAGAGCTGGTCATGCTGTAGGCTGAATGTGTTTAAGACAGAAAACATAGTACTACTGTGCATTTTTATATAACCAGACTTATGATCAAAACACTTGCCTAAGGTTAAAGCAGTTAACCTGCATGTTCCCTGGGTGTGCTTTAATAGCAGGCTGCAGACTTAAGCATCTGGATGAAGCAGTGACACACATGTAAAGGAGTTCAAGATTCCTTGGCTTAAAAAGATGTGCTGGTTTGGGGGGTGAGTGAATGAGCAGCAATGTGGTGCTTTGTTGCCAGCTGGGGTTAAACCAGGACAAAATAAAATACAAATCTGTGTACTTGTGCTGTTTGTGCTCACTGAGAAGGGAGGATCATGTTATGGAATTCCATCTGGAATGGAGAAATCTAGTTTCTCTTGAAGGATATGACAGAAGTTTTGAAGGAGAAGACTCTTACACTCTTAAAGCAATAGAATTTTTTTTTGTTTGTTTAATTTTATTTTTTGCAAGAAGAAATGACATTAAAATGCATTGGAAGCCCAAAGTCAGAGTTAGTTTGAAATAAGAATTCTGTAACATATGTGAAATGTCACATAAGGTAATTGCATGAACAGGATTGGGTGGAATTCAGCTCTACAGTATGACACCGGAATGTGTGGTTCATATGCAGGAGCTGGATTTCTGAAACTCTTACGGCAGTCTCTGGAGATCTAGTCAATGTAGTGGAGCCTAGGGAGGCATTCAGTTTACGCTGAGACCTAGTGACTGCTCTCCTGAATTGCTCTTACAGGCTGGTTGGCTAGACCTCTCTGAATGGCAACACCTAAAGCTTAGACACCTAAATTTAATCTACTGTTAGACACCAACATTTAAGTGCCTGAATCTTGAAGGGGCATTTTCCTTCTCTGTGGTTATGTGATATGCTGATGATGTTTGCTCTTTAGAGAGGACAAGGAAAATAAATATGTGATAAAGTATACACTGTCAAAATTAAGGTGGATCAAACACTAGCAGCTTGTGATACTTAAACAACTTAAGCTGTGGAAGTGAGTTTTCTAGTATATCGTGTTGTTAGGGTGAATTCTGCCCTACGTATATTTGTGTCTGTGTGTATGAATATATTTATGTATATGAAAGCTAGGTGCCTGACTCTAAATTAATCACCTGGAGCTCCTTTCATAGTCAGCTGAGAGAAACAAGTACCTCTACTGGGCAATTTATCAGGTATTTTAATCACCTCCTTAGGATGAAATGAGTAGCCCCCAGGAAGTGAGGAATGTACATTTGTTTTAAATACAACAGCGTAGTTATGAAATTAAGGTGAATGGTAAAAGATTACAGTTAATTTTATTAAACTCACAGAAGCCATTGTTTGAACTAGGTAAATAGAATTTCACATGAGGGAAGTGAGATGTAAGCAACTGTATTGTTTGAGTATTTCCCTCTGGCTATTTTTTTAACCTTAGAATTTGAACCAAATTTTACATTAAAGTTGTGCTTTTGAAAATGAGTGGTCAGGTAAGAGAGGAAACTAAATTAGATTCCAACTGAGGGAAATATAAGGTCATGATCTCACATTTTCAGGTACAAGCAAGAGGGGCGGAGAAGTCAGGTTTGTAACTTCTTGCTGCTTGTGGAATTACTAGTGAAACCAACTTCCTTGGGTTGGTTTTAATGATCGCCTAATACCAGCTGCTTTTCCAGTGATCTTTTTGCTTGTTATTGCCTTTTGGTTAGAGTTTGTGTTTGGTTAGTGTTTGGTTAGTGTACACAAAGCCTAGTGTAAATATTTTTTTGTTTTTATTTTTATGCTGCTATAGTATTCAGTGTATACTGAAATCTGAACAATCTTTGGTCCCTAGACCTGTAAATCAATTGGCATAGCAAATCGATGGCGTTGTCAGGGCACAGAAAAGATGGCCCTTTGCTTTATTACACCATTACTTCCTTGGACCTCTGTATGCTCTAGTTGCAACATGTAGCCTACATTTCAGAAGATCGTGCTTCAGTGGATGACCGAATGGATGGGCTAGATGTGTAGCATTTCCTTTTAACCACCTGAAGAGCTGAATGATGGCAGAGGAACTCTTATAGATAAAAGACTTTCAAACTATATATACTACTATTATATGGTTTTGGTTTAATGTATGTATACCTTTTACTCATTTTTCTTTTTAGTAAAAGACAAGTATTTTTGAATAATCAAGAAATACAAAACATTGGATTATCTGAGTAGGATTTATTGAATCATCACTGTTTGTGTTAGTGATGCCTCAAATGAACTCTACCTCAAGAGAAATCAAAATGGGACTGCATTGTGGTGCAAATTTTTAAGTTTTGTTACAAATATGATATAGGGATGTGAAGAAAATGTAGTAAGCTGATGTTTAGTTTTGCTGATCTTGAGATAACCTTATTTAATGCTATCTTTCAGTAAAGGCAGTTCAAAAAATTGCATTTTATCTAGTCCCTGTACAGGAGTTTGGTGTTAATTCACTTGTGGTAATTAGAAGGTTGTTCTGACTGCTAGGAAGATTATTCTGTGTATGGGTGACCTCAGTAATCATGTTTACAGTGTAGCCACACAAGCAGCTAGATCTCTATAAAAGAAGAGTTTGACAGTTTGTTATCTCACTAGTGTGAAGAAAATCAGTGACTAGGAGTGGAAATGCCTTAAATGGCTTTAAAGGAGCTATGTGCCTGCATCAGGCTTTAGAGAGTGGTGCCTGTTTATTTGACTGTAACCTGTGTGACTGTTCAGTTTTAAATAGGTTGACAATAGCTTAGGAGTCTTAAGGCTTAACTGAGGCAGATTTTCATAACAGCTTTTTGAAGATAATTATTTCTGCCTTAAAATGCATATAGCTAATAGTACAATAAACACTAACAGGAATTTTACTTTGTACTTGAACTGAACAATTTTTACAGTATGCAGTAAGACGTTTGAGCACACAGAAATTTGCGTTTATCCATGGTATGGTATCCCAGTCAAATTACAAAATGTGTGGTAAACCCATTTTAAGTAGTTTATGTATGTCATTAGTACACCAAAATGATGAGTATTTAGTTAGGTGTTAAATAGGTAGATATGTCCCAAAGTATAAAGGATAATATTATTGCAGTATGAAGGCTTGAACATGGAAAGAAGAGATATGCTATGCTACGCTACAGAGGCATTTATATTCTTAATACTGTTTTAAGGGTTAAACAATAGAATACATAGACCAATTAGATGCCTGAAGACAAAGTAATTTTATCTAAAGATAAAATTACCAAAGCTTTTTGAATAAGATTTTTTTTTCAACTTAATGTGTGGTTTATTGCAAAATATATTAGTTCTTGTCATATGAATATTCAGCCTAATTAGCTAATACTTTTATTTATTTAGCACTGATCTTGGCTGGGACTCTGTGCTGCTTTAAGTAGATGCTGCTAGAGACAAGAAATAACCAAAGGCTCCATCGGCTCTTGTCGCAGCTTGAGAGGGGCAGACAAACAGATGTTCACACACATACTAGCAGACCTGAGGAACAGGAAGTATCAGCCGTGAGCAAAGTCCAGCATCTGGGCAACCTGCTGTGGTGTTTCTCAAGGGCCTTTACTGTGGGCTTATGTGACAAGTCCACAAGGGTCTGCTAAAGATGCAGATGTGTTCTCTGAGAGGCAGGCTGCCAGAAGGGGAACACATTACCAAAGGAAGTATTTATGTACATTTGCATTTCTGAAAGTATTGTTTCTGTCATTGAGAATATAGGGCAAGGTGAATTTTATTTTCTTTTTGTGTGTGTTTGTTTTTTAATCATGGCAGCTATTACTTTATGATAACAGAATGTGATAATTTAACAACTCTTTTGAGCAAGTCTTTCCTGGAGGATTAGCATGTGTAAATTAATTTTTCTATTTGGAAACAGAAGTCCTTGCTAAGTAAAATAAGTGGAGATCTTATTTTCTGCCAAAAGGTTGTTTTTGCCAAAGGGTTATCCTTTCAACTAGCAGTACATTATCATACAGCCTGTGAGTTCAGTTGAATAGCTACTGACTAATTCAGGTGATAGGCTTCTCAGAGCTTGCATGTATCAGTCATAAAACACAAGTAAACTAGTATGTTTTGCAGACTGCCTGCTCAATCCTGCCATTCATAAATATGTAGTCTTGAAGTGTATGTTTACGGTTTGGGTTTTGGGGCTGTTTTTTTTTTCCTGAAGAAATGTGGCATAAAGCCCTTATTTACTGCTGGATTTTACCACCTTAATGCATGCCAAATACTGTTTTCTCCAGAGATTGAAAGATAGGATAGTGTCAGGTATGACTATAAACTGCAGAGTATGGCATTAAAAGACCACTATATGAGAAGTAAAGCAGAGACTTTGCATTATGTTGCTGATGCATTTTAACAAAACTTGATTACAGAAGCCGGGCATTCATAATTCCAGTCAGCTGCAAATGTTGAACATGTTCAGTGTTCTTTAAGTCATAGCATTACTCCTGTACATCTGGTGATCTCATTTTGGTAATTTTAGCTTATGTTTGCCAGCACTTTTTTCATTGTCCAAATGTTTTTTGAACTTTAATGTAATTTGTTTTTCTTTATTTTCAGGTGTGATTGTACAGAAAAATTGCAGAGTAAATTTGACTTCTTGCGGTCACAGTTGAATGACATTTCATCCTTTAAGAATATCTATAGATATGCCTTTGATTTTGCAAGGGTAAGACTACTGGCATGTTAGAGAAATTATTATTTTAATTATTCAACAGGCTTGTACTTGAGTGGGTTTTGTGCTTTCTTTGTTCAACTAGGATAAAGACCAGCGAAGTCTTGATATTGATACTGCAAAATCCATGTTAGCTCTTCTGCTTGGAAGAACTTGGCCATTGTTTTCAGTATTTTATCAATACCTAGAGGTACATATTTTCTTAACTTTTTGAATGATGGCGTAGTAGTTTTCCTGTTCTGTGGAAAGATTTCAGGGTTTGTGGTGTTTTGCTCAAGAATGAGGTTTTTACTCCTCTTCATTTCCTCGATGTGCTTATGAAACAGTGATGTTCTTGTATGCAACACAGACCCTGTGCTCCACTCCACTTTTCTTATCAAAGGCAGCTAAACTTCTAGCTTAATTAGACTATAAAGGTACATGTTCAAAATAAATAATAGAGCCCCTTGAGCTGCACCTATGCTAAATTTCAAGTTTCCTTTGTGTAGGTTAAGTATATAGGTACCTTGAGCTCTGATTTTGGTCACCAGGAAACTTAGTAATGTGGATGTGTGTAGGTTGTTGAGCATTCTAGGCTTGAGACTATCCTCTGCCTTCAAATCAGTGCTGACATTGCAAAGTAGATGTCTTTACAATCATACTGTATTATACCTCGGACAAAAGAAAATTTTTGTAATCATTCATCCTGGAAATCTCTCTGAGCTAGGCATACCTACTTCAGGGCAAGACAAAAATTTGTCAGTTTTCAAAGCTTAAGAGTGGTATTTTGATTTTGCTCTGATCTTTCAAGAAACCATTTTATGTAGCTTCAGTTTTAGAAATGGTGTGTGTAGTATTCAAATAAAATGGAAAACCAAGGAAGTAGTAGCTGCTGTCACCCATTAAATTGTTAGTTAGAAACTGATTGAAGAAAAATGAGATGCAGCATTACCAAATGTTACTTGACATTTTAATGTTCTGAAATTATTTTCCCTAGCAATCGAAGTATAGAGTTATGAACAAGGATCAGTGGTACAATGTGCTAGAGTTCAGCAGAACTGTTCATGCAGATCTTAGCAACTATGATGAAGATGGTGCATGTAAGTATTCATAGCATTTTGCTTATTCAACTATTAATTCAGTATGTTCAGTTTGCATGAAACAAATTCCTGTTACAAACAATAAGGTATAAAATATTTCTTCTCCAGTTCATAGAAAAACTGTCCTGCTAACCATCCATCTTCAAACTGCAGGTATTAGTTGTAGTAATATGTGAGGGGTGTGATAGTGTACTTGAGCCAACCTATATTCACTTGAGGTTCTAGTGAGGTTACTTGCTACATGAAACTGTAGACTTGCACATAGAATTATAAACAGCAAACTCTCGTTTTATACTCATATGTAAAAAAACTCTTATCAAGTAGTCTAGCTGCTGGTACTTGGGGCTGAACTCATGATTGAACATATCACTGACAGTCAGTCATGCTATGACTGAACTGCTGTAGGCATCCTATTTTGGTCTGTTTTCTTACTATGTGCAATTTTGGAAGGAAGAAAGAAATAGTTGTGTTGATTTACAATATAACCTTATTTTTATGTTTTCAGATCAGTGCACCCATCAGATGTCAGGAACACTTCCATAGTTTCATGTAGTGTTTATTGTGCACTTTTAGCCACCCTTGAATTGATATTATTGTAGTCATCTTTGAGTCTTAATAAGTATTTGACCATAGGATTGATATGGATGTTACCTATACCAATAGTTCTAACCTTCATACTTTTAGGAGAGGATGTTTGAAAGACGTTGGCAAATGTAACTCCAAGTTTCATCCATTTGCAGGGCCTGTACTTCTGGATGAATTTGTTGAATGGCAAAAGGTTCGTCAATCGTCATAGCAAGAATTCAAGAGAAAATGCAAAAGTGTTTCTGGAGCCCACCTGTACACAAACTAACGAGAAAAACAAAGGATTGCATTTTCATTCTTAAGAAAGACTTCAGAGTATTGTTTTTTTCCTTTTCTAAGGAAATCTTGTTACATGTGATATGGGCATTGAACCACACTTCTTCTGAGACTGAAAGTTGGAGTTCTTGTTTTGAGTCTTATGTTTATAGCATTTATTTCAGAACAATAAAGATTGAGACTTGTGACAAAGGCCTAAAAGTGAAGAATGTCCCTTGAATGTGAGTGTGGTGTCTTTTTAAAACCAAATCTTGTAAGATTTCTTCTTTCTCAGAAGTGCCCTTTGCTATGAATTTTTTGAAGACCTTAAAAACACTGAATTGGCACTGTTTCTTGATGATGGTGTGATTGTCTTGTGTGACAGACATTAGAAAGAATGACTGATTTTTATGTGGTTTTTTGGAGCCCTGGGTGGGAGTGTGCTAATTTGCATGTTAAGTTTTGGCTATGGGTTATGCCACAGCTTTCAGCTCCTTGTGGAGAAAAAGGCCTTAAACTCTATTTTCTTTCCTTTTGTTCAGTAACCATCCAGTGGCATGGCATTTAATTGCAGGCCCTTTTAAAGCAGAAAGATGTAGAGCATACGGCTCTATATGTAAAATGGCTGAAAACTAGTTGCCTGCATTTCAGGTGGGGAACACAAATACTCTTTGGTACTGTAAGGCAGCTTCAGACTTTTGCTACTATTTAGATTTTGGATTGCTTTATATAAAAAAAAGTGCAATTTATATTTTAAAAGGGAAATCTGGAAAGACCTGGTTTCAAGCTTTGCTTCTTACATGTTTTAGACTGGAAGCATTCATGACAAGACTTTTTATTTCTCTGTATCCTTTTCATAATGTAAGTCCAGAACCTACCTTTGACCTGTATATAACAGGCTATTAATTTTTACCATGTTACTCCGTGGGTTGACTCCAATAACTACTATGCCCTTGTAGGCACTCGGTATTTATGGCAACCTTGAAATACAGTAGAAGTTGTCATTCTACCTTTTGCCCAGGATGCCCAATGCCACCCTTGAGGAGGAAAGGGATGTTAATGTGTAGATGTGAGAAACCAAAATAGAGTGAGAGAATGAAGCACTTGTAACTTCTACTTTGTTATATAAATGTTATGTAGACTGTGATAATGCTGTGAGACTCAGTCAGTGATCAAGGCCTTGTTGTGCCAAATACTTCAACAGCTTGAAATAAGAATAGACAATGTTAGCTAGGCATGACTTGAAGATCTTTGCCTCAGGGAAATTACTTCTGTTTTGCACATCCCTTATTCAGACTAACAAGCATGAGCTTTCCTGTCCTTAAGGAAAGCTTTATTCCCAAGATGATTTTTTTTTTTAATGAGAGGGGCATTTGGATAAACAAAAAAAAAAGTATGTGGAGAAATAATAAGTGGGACAAACTAGTAGTGTGTGCCTGTGCTCTTTCTCTGCTGGAGAGAACCACTCATGTAACTCACTCTCCAGACCTGCTTTCTGTGGGCTGCAGGAAGAGATGCAGTCATCATCTACAGGTCATTCTGCATGTCATCTAGTGGTGCAGTTTCATTTGTTTCTGCCCAAATGAAAAAAAGTGGACGGAAACCAAACCAAGCAACAGCTGAGATACTTGGAAGGTCTCAGCTTGTACAGTGGCTAGTGGCTGTGTACACGTGCACTACAGCTGTTCTATATTTTTCCACCTTGTTTAAGGGAAATACTAAATTTTAGACCTCACATTGGCTACAGCAGTTCTTTTCAGTATGTTACAAGTTCCCATTTGCATTGCTGATAATGGTGATTTCACTCATAACAGAGTGCCTTTCATTTGGAAATTGCCCTACTCCACAGAAAGTTAGTGCCAGAATAAGATTAACTTCGCAAGTCCCAAGATGTGGTGATAGAGTGGTACACTGCTGTATGTTAATCCTCTGTAAGGGCACTGGTTCTGAAATGGCTTTCTCAAATTCACTACAATGACTCTCTTTACTTAGTAAGTTTAGTCCCCATTATAACTGGGAAATTCTGTTTCCAGAAGTTTTGAAACTGGTTAGAAGATGAATATTTTATAGTGTAATTAAAAAAATAATCTTTTTTTAGGTAACTGCAAACTGTTGTTAATTCAGTTTAAACCAGTTGGTCCTAGAGAATGGTATTAGGGTATAACAATAGGAGTGATGCATCTACCAATCCAGGGTGGTCAAATACTTACCATTATGGTGTAAGACACTATGTGACGTATCGTTTGTATCTCTGTTAAGGTTTTATCAGTATTCCTATAATAAATCCACATTTCAGGGATTTATAACTTGGTTGTGTGTGTGATTGAAAATCATCAGTGACTGTAAAACTTTGGGAATGAATGTATTTAAACTACTTAAAATAGATATAGTTTTCCAGATTTTAATAAAATAGGATTTTAAGTTATGGTTCTGTGCTCAAACCTGCAATCAGATTTGTTGTTTAAATGTGAACTAATGGCTTGTACAGTTTCATTGTGACCTGATCACGTTTATTAGCTGTCTTTTCTTAAATCACTTTGCAGTTTACTGTGGATAAGTGCCAACAGCTGTTTATTTATTTTATTTTTTAATTTTGTGCATGTCCACAAGCCAAAACTGAGTCCAGCTACATGCTTTCTTTAGCCTTTGAACTTAAATTTTGCTTTGCTCAGGTGCATTTCAGTCGTGAATTAAAAAGTGACACCTTATTTTTCAGTATTCTAAGATGAAAGTTCACAGGTGAAATATGCTGCCACAGTTATGACAAATAATAAAATTGAAGGTGAAATGTCTTCCAAATCTAAATCATAGTGATGTCTATCTTGATGTTACAACTTCACTTTGATGTTGCTTTCATTTCTTTATTAATTCTTCCTAACATAGCTAGCAATTATGAGTTTTATTCTTTAGTTTTCTCAGAAAACTAAGAATTTGGGGGTTTAAATCTGAAAAAGTCCACCTGTTCATGGATAAAGCCATACTGGTAGATTGAAATGTAATATTTCTCCTATGTAAAAATGTGGTCTTGAATTAAACAGTCATGTATGTTTACCTATGTCTTTAACTGTATATGTGGTTTCGGTCCGAATTATCTTTACTGTTGAAACGTCTAATTCTTTCCTATTGGCTGTAACGTCACGTCGAGGTCGCTGCGGGTGCCAGCTCGGTCCCGCTCCAGGCGGCCCGGCAGAGGGCGCTGCGGCATGGGCTTCCCGTCCAAGGTGTTCGCTCAGAGGCTTGGAGCTGACCTGTTGATGCTGATGCACAAAGCCTGTGAAAGGGACCATAAGTTTAATGTTTCTGATGTTTTGTTACTTGTTTTTCCTTTTTAAGCTAGTGAGAAGTTATTTCAATGCGATGTGTACAAACTTGTACAGGTTTAGCTTTGTTAAGTATGATGAATAAAATGGTATGTAATAGGGCAGAAAAATGATCATGCTGCTTCTGATTCTTTTGTGTATCCGTAAAATTACTGAGAGACTTAATTCCAGGAAGATGAATCAGTCTAATTTCTAACTTAACCTTGCTGAATAATTTTCTCGGTCCTGTGTGCACGTACAGAAAAACAGAACTTGTTCTCAACTGGGAGCAACAGCACACATCATTCTTGCTTATGTACCACGCGTGGAGGGGTGCTGATAGAACATAATGATCCTGGTAATTAATTGTCATGAATTATTCATTGGATGAACGCTGTTCCAACAGCCTGTTGTAATGCATGTGAATGAAAAGAGAACGAGCTTTTCCTGGGCTAGCCTCCCCTGCCCCCCACCCCACCCCCACCCCCGCACATCTTTTGGGTCACTTGTCTGTTTTTAGGAAAGGACTTGGTGTTTTCTCGTGTGCTCTTCCATAAGGCCTTTCAGAGCCCATTACAGAAAGGGTAAGAAGCAGTCGTATGTTTGAGTTAGTGACAGTGTTTTCCTTGCAGATACAGCTTGTTTGACATATTCTACTTGCTGAAGTCAGATGCTATACTTGCCTCAGGGCAGTCTTCTCTCCCAAAGATCATCAATCTCCCTCAGACCTAAGGCAATGCCCAACTGTTGTCTCCATAGATCCACTTCATCTTCTGTTTTTTTTGATAGCAAAGTTCCTGATGCCTTCTTGAGTCAGTGGGATGTTCAGAGGTATGCAGACCAAGTACCTTGTATTCATATCTACAAGCAATAGCAGCAGTTCTTTACCTTCTCTTCTGTGTTATGCTGTATTTCTCTGTGGGAAAGGACACTGTTGTTAGGCAGGTATATTTAAGACTGAATTTATCCTGCAAGATGATGATACTTAGTGTTATCTCGATTTTTATTTTTAAAGCACTGCCAGCCTTGTCATCAAAATTAAATTCATTCCTCAGATGTGTGTATTGCTTCATCCACACTCTAATCTTGCCTCTGTTTTTATATTGGCTAATTGGAGTAGGGCAATACCTGTATACTGGGATCTCCGTTTTTTTTTTCCTGAATAATAACTGACCATAACAGAAGATGCAAGTTGTTGAGTTTGTCTGTTTCACAGGCATTAACAGTAGGCAGATTTTTATCCTGATGAGCCAAGTACTATCTCTTAATCCAAGTTGATTCTATCTTGGAACAAACTACTTTGTAAGTTATTAAAATGTTATGGTTGTCTCCTGTTCCTCTAGAAACTTTGATTTTTCTAAACATTATAATATTTCAGGAAGGTTTGCTCTCCCTGCTATAGTAAAATTAAATGGTAGATGTGACTTGTAGCCTATCAATTGTAGGCTTAATGTGAAATTATCTTTTGTATTGAAAGTCAGATAACTAAAACAGTTTGTCTACTGAAAGAGGAAATGCTATCCTATAATGTAATGCCTCTCAATTATTAAAACTTACACAGAAACTTATACAGAAATATGATAAACTTCACCAGCTAATATTATATCCTCATCTAGCTGCTCAACATAGTTCAATTTGAACACAGAAAAAATGTTAGGACACCTGAATGAATGATTTGGAACACACCTGAAATGAATCATTATTAATTAATGAGTAACTTAATCACATTAACTTCTTGTAGGTTGCAGCAACAATAGGAAAAGGAGTATTATTTATATAACAAGTAGGTCCTTTTCAATAGCTGACACTTGCTTCTGGGTTATGCTTTTGTGTAGGAGTTTCGGGTAGTGGATCTACTTGCATGGATCTACCAAACAAACAGTTTATTTCCTCGAGTGTGTGTGATTTTTCATCAGGGCTGAGTAGTAATACAAAGCAAAGACCAGTGCTGGAGTTCCAAGGGTTAGGCATGGATTGCGACACAGATTTGGCCATGATTGAAATGGAAATATTCATGGCACAGAGGGGAAAGAATAGTAAATACATCTGAAAATTAAACATAGTTGTATTCTACCATTTTTCCCTTTATTTCCATGATGAGTTGATTAACCAAGGGTTTTTCTGTTCCTATTTCAGAATTGTAGTCTCTATACATGTACACACATTTTTATATATAAAAACAAATATAGAAATGTTTTCCTTTTGGTATTCAACCTGGTGGGAACTGCCCAGAAAGATTTTGAAGGTGAAAAGAGAATTAGTTAGGTGATTCTGTTCTCCTCAGCTTTCATGTAGCATATGTACATTTCTGGGGCTATGGAGGGGGATGGTCACCTTTCTGTCCTCTGCAAGTCTCTCTCAGTGCTGTTTTTTCTGCATTTGAATGGTTCTGTCCTAGGAGCCAATTTAAAGTTTAGATAGTGAAATACTGTTCCCTGCCTGAATCTTCATCAGGCTTATTCAAGGTCCATTGACTTTAATTATATAGTTTAGGTTAGTTTGGGGTTTTTTTGTTTCCCCTGAAATGGTGATTACTAGCTTACAGAACAAATACTCTACTGTGGAAAAAATGTCCTTGTAGAATTGAAGATGCCAAACCTAACAATGTTCGTGGAAAGACAATAATTATTACTGACACTTGAGTGCACCGCCAGGATGGTCCATGTGCCAAGGCCTACCCTTTGCCAGTTTCTGACTTCTTTTTTTCTTGTTTATGAAGCTGTGATTTTAGGTTGTGTATTAAATTGCACAAAGGTATTGTTGTGCCTGTGCTGTACAGCTTAATCTATGTTGTGTTAATAGCAATGTATATTTTTTAAATTAAAAGCTTATGATTTCAACAATGTAAGGTGTTATACCTTGTGGAGCTTCTTCATGTAATTTTACAACACAGAGAGTATGATGCATAGCTCAATGGAAAATCACGGGTTTCTGAAGTCGTGGGGAGACATCTTAAGTGTCAGTAGCTATTTGTAACCAGTGAATAGGCTTCAGAATACAGTTGCATTTGCTATTTTACTTTGCGGTGCCCATTTTAATTTCCTAAAGGATCACTGTTCATCAGGGATCATGTTCACAGCCCTTGTTTAATAACAGAAAAAAATACTACTTTTCTATTAATTTGAGGGGGGAGGGACAGGTGGGGTACCAGTATGTAAGGCTTCAGTTTCACTGTACCAGGTACTGTGTGTAAAACTGTTGTCACAACCTAATGACTTTACTGTCCTACAAATAAATACTGTGCTCTGCATAGTCCTTGTCTCTTAACTAGAACATTCCTGCAGTTGTATTATTAAATATTTTTACCTTTAAGAACATCATTTGTAGTTGCTCAATATTCCTTAAAAACGCGATTAAACCCAGGACTTGTTTTGTAGTATTAATGTTACTCATGCAAGACAGAAAATCACCCCATGTCTGTTTATTACTTGGTTTATACGTTTCTTGTATGTTTTGGCCTTCTTTACCTCAAAGATTGGATTTGTGTTAGCACAGTTTGAGTTCACTGATGATGATTCTAATCAAGTTGTGTAATTACTGGGGTACTGGAATGGGTTGCCCAGGGAGGTTGTGAATGCTCCATCCCTGGCAGTGTTCAAGACCAGGTTGGATGAAGCCTTGGGTGACATGGTTTAGTGTGAGGTGTCCCTGCCCATGGCAGGGGGGTTGGAACTAGATGATCTTAAGGTCCTTTCCAATCCTAACTGTTCTATGATTCTATGAAATTTTGCCAATTGAAGGTAAATAACAGGGGCCCAGTTCTCCAAACATGCTTAATACTTCATACTTACAGAAATTAGTTTCCCAATGATTGACGAGACATTAATATTAGGCCCTTGTAGCTTAGATTTTGTAATGGCTCATCCCTGAATATTCTGCCAGACCTGAAATACTGGCAGCCTTAACTACAACAGAAGCAGTAAATACTAATTGCTAAGCTGCTTCTGCCTTGAAATATCAGGTGGAAGACAGAGGAAGCACTCAGATTCAGGTTGGATTGCAGGCCAGGTTTATGTGTTCATCACTTAGGCTACACTTTGAAACAGGTGAAGTTTGCTGTATTTCTTTTAAGCAAGTTCTTTTTGTTACATTGCAGTGAGAAATACAGATTGCCACAGTACATTATGCAACATCTTCGTATATTTAGGAATGGTGGGGCATAGTGAGGCACAGAGAAGTAGAAGGAAGTGTCAGGCAGTGTGTGAGATGCTTAGCTGTTGGCTTGTGTTGTGCATTATGCAAACAAAATTATCTGGTCTGAATTTTCAGGGTTTGGATGTTTCCTTATGCAGATCCCTAATGTGCTACACAGAGGGCTTTGTTTTTTAAGACTTGAATATCCAAAAACTGTTGGCGCTCTTCCTTTACATCAACATAACCCTTGATAGTGTTCTGGTGGCTGCTAGGAAGAGGGAAATCACTTAATGGCAGAATGTTCCCCAACTGTAAAAAGAGTCCAGAGGAGACATAGGACCAGTGGACTCCTATTTCTCTCTTGAGTATTTGTTTGTTGGAGATGTCAAGCTGACTATCAGGAGCAAATGCATGTTGGCTGTCCCTAACTACATGTGACCCCCACCGGCAATCGGCTTCTGACAACTTTCATCTGTAGAAAGGAACTAGTAAGTGATGGTCTCAACAAAAGTTTCCTGAGCACCTATGTGTTATGAAAATGTCAGACATCAGTATCTGGTAGCTCATTTGAAAGGAAAAACATTACAACAGCCATTTCAAATATAAACAAAGCAGGACTAGATTTAACCAGCTTTAATAGATTTAATTTGTGGGCTGAAATTTTTGCAGTTCAGAAAGCCCCAAGTTACTTTGGTTTTGCTGAGTTAGCTCTGGGGTTTCAACTGGAAATATTTCCATGCAATGTACAACACATTTTGTAAACAAGGAAGTGATCGTGGTTTTACAGAACAGCGTAGTGCCAGTAAAATATGGTTGGGAATAAATAGAACTTCTGGGCACAAAACCATCATTTGTTATCAGTGGCTGGTTTACATGGTTGCTTTATTTAACATTGCTAATTTGGTTTTAGAAGGACTTTTTACATCACTCCATTGCATGGAATTTTGCAAGTTCTCATTAGCATGAACAAGAGCTTCACAGATGTGTCCTTTGAAATCAATGCTTTATGTCCCACCAACAGACAGCAAGTGAGCAAATGGTATTAACTGAAATTTTAGAGCAGCAGTATATAAACAGACATAGAAATTATCATGTAATTTTCTTCTGCTTTTCAGTTGCTAACAGTAGAGTTGGCACTATTACAGCAGCACTGCATAGCAGTGGAGAGCATACTGCTGGCAAAGCACCAACATTGCTTTTCTGCCCACTTGCACAAGCTTTGTAGTGTGCACAGAGGTGCAGAGCATTGCAATCAAACAACTGGAGATGTCCGAGCTGTGCCATGGAAGATAAATTAAGTTTGTCTGCACAGTGACAACAGCCCAGAGATGCCATACAAGTTCTGAGAACAGCTCTCCAGTTCATGTGGCTTCAATTTCAGATTTATTAAATGATTCTTGTTAAAACATGGTTAAATAACTTTATCTGACTGTTTTCTTCTTATTTCAAAGATATAACATAGATGTTTTGAATACTCAGTTTGAGTATTAAAAACAAACTTATTAAATACAGCCAAAAGAGAAGTCTGATAAATCTACAACACCCTGTGAGTTAAATGTGTTTCATCCTCTAAATGTAAATTTTCTGTTTGTGTAAGATGGAAATTTGCATGTACAAAAAAAAGTAAACAGGTTTGTGTTAAAGGCCATATTTTTGATCATAGATGAGCACATGCAGAATGCCTGTCATGTGCCAGTTTAAAAGCACTTTAGTAATGAGTGAAACTTCACTGTTGACAGTATTGTAGCTACAAAATTATTTTCATTTAATAGACTCATGTGCCAGAGGATTTAGGGCAAATCACTGGCACATCAGGAGTGCTCCCCTGCTTTACTGACTTTACAGTCTTGCTAAAGCTTCTGTGGGATTTATGCCTGCAGGAAGGAGAAATTAATGGACTTTGATCCAGATGTATGCATAGAATTGGTACTACACATGTACTTACTACTCTGTGCCCCTCAACACCATTCAATGTGATTTTACCTAAGGATAGGGTAGCAATTTTGGCTAGGAATTAATGTTTATTGGCTTACCTTTTCAACAAGCAGAGGGAAGCTTTACATATACTTGTGAGTACATTTTGCCCCCAAATTGTATATGCTTCCTGTTGTTACTGAAGCTCCTTATTGGTACTAACATTGCCAGTGTTTCCCTTTTATGGCCAAGCTATAGTGAATTGGCAATATGTTAAACCACTACATTTATAATTTTATAAAAACACAACTTTACACAGTTTTGTAAACAAAGGGAAGAAATTACACTCAGAAACAAGAAATCGTGGGCTCTCTGTCGCTTCCTACCCTGCTTCCCTCCTCTATAATTTTGTATCTTTCCAGTATATGAATAGAAAAGTTTCAGAAGAATGAAATGAAGAGGAACTATGACTAGAGGCAAGAGCATTTTATTTTAATTATCATTTTACTGAATAATTTGATTGGAAAATTACGTGGTTGGAAGCTAAGCTTCAGAAGCAAAGTGCAATGAACTAAAGCTACAATATTGCAATGCATAGCATGAGTGAGTGTTTTAAACATCTTTGAGTAGTTATGGTTGTATAGTTGAAATTCAAATCATGCTTTTCTTCCTAGTTTCAATAAAAAGCATTATAGGATCAACCGTCTTCCAGTGAAACGTTTACATTTGACTGCTATCAAAGTCAAATATTCCTGTTTCATCAGAATTACACCTTGGCTCTAACCTTTCTCAATCTTTCTTTGCACAAAGAAACCAGTGGAAAAAAAGGTTGTACAAAAGAGGAGCAAAGTTATGGTTTCTCATCTAGGTAACAGGATTAAATGTAGCTCTGAAAATCAGCTAGATATAGTTCAAGCAAAGTTATCTGATGTGAGAGACTGAGACCAGATAGAGCATTCGCAATTCAGTATTTGGAAGAACATTGAAACACTTGGTTTCTAGCTACAGCAAATGGAAAAAAAAAAACCCAAAACATACCATTGATCCTAAAATGAAATGGGAGACATGTTAAGCTGAACCAGGATGGAAGGGTTTGCTTTGAAATAGTGAGTTTCCCCATTTTAAGGTACAAATTTAAAATTTGTATAAAGAATGTATCTTATTTTCTAACCCAAGTGTATTACAAAAGACATAAATTAGGGTTAATACAACTATGTTGCCTTCTACAATGGGCCTTTTTTTATGTCTGCTGTCAGTGCAACCCACTGTTGTGACCAAATTAGAAATAATCATCTCCCTACCGTCTCCTATTTTTGACTTCAAGGAGAACGTGCTATGTTTTAGAATACTAAAATATAACAGGTTATTTTTAGTTTTAACCCAGAAGGAGGATTTGAAACTTTAAACAGTTCAGTTTAGCAAATTGAGTTTTAGGTAAAACTAACCAGAGATATTGGAGTGAACACTAATCTGTTGATTAAAGATTGTGAATTTAACAAAGGCAGGTGCCAGCAGGATGGTGCCAGACTCTCTTCAGTGGTGCTCAGTGACAGGAGGAGGGGCAATAGCCATAAACTAAATCTCAGGGAGTTTCACCTCA
This sequence comes from Melopsittacus undulatus, assembly GCF_012275295.1. NCBI lineage: Eukaryota > Metazoa > Chordata > Aves > Psittaciformes > Psittaculidae > Melopsittacus > Melopsittacus undulatus. The sequence goes on along the minus strand of NC_047528.1, from coordinate 13,674,278 downwards.
GCATGAGGATGAACAACTTTGAGGGTGACAGAGCCCTGAATAGGCTGACCAGGGAGGTTGTGGAGTCTCCCTCTCTGGAGACATTCAAAACCTGCCTGGACACATTCCTGTGTAACCTGCTCTAGGTCTGTCATGGTTTGAGCATGTTTTGAGGGTGTTTTTGTTCAAGGTTTTTTCCAGCCAGGGGGAGTCTGGGAGGAAGGAGAGACAGGACACCTGACCCAGGCTAGCCAATGAGGTATTCCATACCATAGCACGTGATGCCCAGGATGCATACTGGGAAAGAGAAGGCTGGAGCTGGGGAAGAAAATGGAGGAGGGAGCACATGGTGCTCGGCCGGGCAGGGTGGAGTGAGTTATGGGTCGGTGGCTGGTGGGGTGTTGTATTCTTTTCACTTGCTGTTTGCTGTATCATTATTTGTAGTAGTAAATGGCAGTAGGGGTTTTGTGTTATGCCTTAGCAATTAAACCGTTCTTATCTCAATCTGTGGGGGCTACATTCTTTGGATTCTTCTTCCTAACTCTCCGGGAGTAGGGAGACTTGATTTAAACCACGACGTTTTTTTGGCGCCCAACGTGGGGCCCGAGGGATTGAGATAAGAACGGATCTGAGCGGATTTCTGGTCTCTTGTCACAATGCTGATTTATTGGCTCTTAGAGGTTTTTCTCTGGATCTCGCTGTTTCGGGATTTTGCCGGGTATTTTGTGTATGGATTGGATGTGTTTGAGGCTTGGGCTAAAGCTTTTGTTTCACTGTACTTTGTGTAGGAGGCTTGTAATACGGTGGGGCTCCGGCAGCAGGGGGGGATGGACGTGGCCGTGGACTTGGACTTGTACCAGGCCGTCCCGCTGCTCTTCGCCGTCCTTGTCCTTATCCTCGTCGTCGTCTGTGTGGAGCTGCGTGAAGCCAGGAAGGAGCGGCCCCGGGAGCTGCCGGCAGCTGAGGCTGCCAGGGAGAGCGGCACGGGGAGCCAAACGGCTGTGGCAGAGCAGCGGGAGCAGGCGGGGGAGGAGCGGAGCAGGGCGGTAGCTGAGCAGGGGGATCAGGCTGTGGGGGGGGTGAGTCCTGCGGCCGTTCCCGACCCTCCGACGGCCGAGAGTGTCCCCCGGAAGTCGCCCGCCGACCCCCAGCAGGATGCAGGAGACTACGCAGCACTTCCCAGCAAGGCAGAGGAGGAACCGAGTCCTGCCGCCGTTCCGAACCCCGCAGCATCCGAGAATATTCCCCGGAAGTCACCCGCCGAGCCCCAGCAGGATACAGGAGACCAGGCAGCACTTCCCAGCAAGGCAGAGGAGGAAGATCTGGACTCGGGAGAAGAGAAGCTGATAGTGGGAGAGCTGGCAAGCACGGCAGCTACATCAGCCCCAGTGACAAGTCCAGCAGCATCATTTGAGAGTTCTGATGGTTTTGAATGGCTTTTGGGTGCCCTTGGGACCTGCCTGCTGATTGTGATGGTTTTCGGCATGGTGGCACACACGCAGAGTGTGTTCCATCCACAACCATTTTGTCTGATCCCAAAAGTTAAGCAGAGTCAGGTCTGGGTCTTGTCTAAGTTTAGACAAGTACATAGGAGCACCAGTAGACTGTTCCCAAGGCTGGACAGTCATGAGTGGCAGGGCATGTGGGACAGTATGGCCAGGTATCTGATCCACTGGGCCCCTCCAGTGCTTTGGAAGCATTGGAAGTGGAAGGCAGCTGTATGGAGTCCCCAGCAGCAAGCTGTAGAACTGCTGAAGGGGACGGTGAATAATTTTGAGCCTGGTGGGCCCAGATACTTCAGGCCATCAGTCCAGAGATGCAACATAGAGATGTCTCATGATCGAGGGGCGGACTTAAGAGTGATTGTGTATTGGAAATGTGAGATCTGGGCATGACGTGAATGGTATGGAATAAGGGGTGGATAATGTCATGGTTTGAGCATGTTTTGAGGGTGTTTTTGTTCAAGGTTTTTTCCAGCCAGGGGGAGTCTGGGAGGAAGGAGAGACAGGACACCTGACCCAAGCTAGTCAATGAGGTATTCCATACCATAGCACGTGATGCCCAGGATGCATACTGGGAAAGAGAAGGCTGGAGCTGGGGAAGAAAATGGAGGAGGGAGCACATGGTGCTCGGCCGGGCAGGGTGGAGTGAGTTATGGGTCGGTGGCTGGTGGGGTGTTGTATTCTTTTCACTTGCTGTTTGCTGTATCATTATTTGTAGTAGTAAATGGCAGTAGGGGTTTTGTGTTATGCCTTAGCAATTAAACCGTTCTTATCTCAATCTGTGGGGGCTACATTCTTTGGATTCTTCTTCCTAACTCTCCGGGAGTAGGGAGACTTGATTTAAACCACGACAAGGTCACCCTGCCTTGGCAGGGGGATTGAACTAGATGATCTCCAGAGGTCTCATCCAACCCAAACCATTGTGTGAAATGGAGCTCCAGTTGTCACTGGTGTGCAAGGTATGCTCAGGAGGTCCCGAAAACACAATTTTCTTAGATGACATTGTCCTCTGAGCAAGATTAGGAGCAGCATTTAGATCCACCCAAGCCTTTAGGCATACTTTGGTTACCTGTGTGCAATATCTAACCATAGATGTGACTATAGCTGCAATGGGCCTGGGCTTCTGCTGGTTCCCAGGGTGTCCAAATATCTGCTGGTGGTCTCCCCAGAACTGCTGCATTTGGCATTTCTGAGCAAGCAGATCATGTGTGAGCTCTACAGCAGTTCAGAGAGTTGGTACCTATTTTACTCCTGGGCAAAATATAGGAAATATCCCAAGTTATACTAGTTGTTTGAGCCGCTCACACAAGACAGTCACAAATACTGGTCTTCCTTCTGTTCAGTAGCCCACTAAGCTTACATGGCTTTTAGGAAAACTCAGATAAATGTTATAAACTTAAATGTTCATTTTAGTAGGGCTTGGATTTCTGTTGAGTGCCCTCTCTACCAAAGGGAGTGTAGGCACAGTCTTAATAAACTCTTCACAAAGTCTCTTAAAATCACTTTCAACTCTGACTCTGAAGTCCAGTTCAACAGAGAAATAAGGTTTGTAACTGAACATATTCAGTGCAATGTATCAGCTGATTAAACAAGTTGGATGTGAATCCGAGACACTGAAAAGTTCATCAGACTACTGGGAGCTAGAGCAGATGAGTCACTGGCCATTTCATGTGAGAGATGGCATCATTAGCTGTCCTACAGCCAAACCTGAGTAGGGGATGCAGGATCAGCTCTGGTACAGAGAGAGCTACTAAAACTACTTTGTTCAGCAATTGGAATTTCCGTAGAGATGTAGTCTAGTCTATCTCAGTTTAATGTTGTTCATGAAATAAATGCTAAAGGCCTGGAGAAATTAAAAAACTGTAATAAAAATGGAATTAATGGCTTAAGGGAACTGTCACAGGTAGAAGAATGAGCTGCAAAGCTAGGCCATGAGGGAGAAATACATGATGCTTTTAACAGCCATAAGAGGAGAGTGATCAAACATATCTCCTTTTCTATTCATCATTTTTTATTGTCTCTTGCATTTTTTTCTATTTTAAGAAGCATACAGACATACAATGATTCTGTGATAGAAAGACTTTTCAGAACTTTTACCTTTTTTTTTCTCTATGGTTTGCAGAAAAAAAATAGAGTAAAACAAAAGCAGGAGAAATTACTTCACACAAAGAATCACATCTACACTTCTGCTACTCAGGCTAGCTTATTTTGGGCTAGGATGTGTTTCTTAACATGACTTCAGAGTGAATATTGCTCATGTGTGAATTTTACTTGCTCTCTATGTAGGACAAAGTGTTAAATGCTCCTATAGCTTCATCTGGTATTTATAAAAAAGGGCTGATTTCAAAGACAATCTTAACTTTGATTGTTCCTCTATGTATAATTTGAAACATCTAGTGAAAATTTCACCTGAGGTGCTTCCCAATAAATAAAAAATACAAATGGTCTGTTCTCTAAAAATAACATTAGCTCCTTTATCTCATGCAGACTTTTCTTTCTCAAGTAACCTCATTATTAGGAAGGTCCTTACTTCTCTGTTTAGAAGGTTTTTCCATTGTTAAAGTGAGCATTTAATATTTTTCCCAGCCTTGGTGTGTCACTGATGTACTGCATCAGCCTTTATTTTGTCTAAGTGTTGTGTAATAGTAAATGGGTTTTATAGTGCATCAGTCCTATGATAGGCAAGCTCAGAAAACTCAGAAGGCTGTGGTTCCCTGTGAAATTTTGAAAGAAACTTCTACAGCAAATGCTGCAAAATGTGTATCATTTAACAATGTGTTTTATTAATTTTCTAATGTGTATTCTTTATTACCTAAGCTGTACATCTCCTGTAAGAAAGGCACTCTTTTCTATTATCTGTTCTGTAACTGAGACTTTGATTCAGGAATCATAGCATAACATCATGTGGACCATGCAATTTAGGAATGAACTAGAACGGTGTTAGTCTCACCATGTGTTAGAAAACCCTCTGTCTGTGGATGTAGTAGTACCTTGGGTCTGACCTGCTCTGGTGCTACACAATTATACTAAATACTTTTGTAGTACCCACCATCTTTTTCACTTCAGGAGTGATGATGTCTATATACAGCCCTGTTACAAGAGTGCTGTTTTTAAGAAAGCCCGGCTGGAAAGCCCTGTCAAACTGCTATCAGTAACAAGGCTGTGATTTATAATGCAGCATTATCTCTTTTTGGATTATCAGTTTGTGGTACCTACTGTACAAAAAAGATGTGGACAGGCTGTAGAGGGTCCACAGAAGGGACACAAATATGATAAAGAACTGGAAAGCCAAATAAGGAAAGGCTGAGAACCGAGTTTGTTCAGTCTAGGAAAAGAAAGCTCAAGGAAGATCTTATCTCCATGTTCCAGTACCTGAAGGGTGGCTACAAAGAAGTCGGAGATTCACTCTTTACAAGGAGTCACATGGAAAAGATGACGGGTGATGAGCAGTAAGTTCCAGATGGACACTAAAGGAAAGCTTTTCACAATGAGAACAATCAGCCATTGGGAACTGGTGGATTCCCCAACACTGGACACTTTTAACGATTCGGCTGGACACCTAGTCTTGGTCATGCTTTGTCAAGAAAGGCTGGACCAGATGATCCCTTAGGTCTCTCCAGCCTTGTGCTCTATGATCCTGTGAGCAGCCTCTCGGAGGTGACCAGAGGCTGCCGCTTGAGGGCTCCTGAGTCCGGCGGTACGACTCTGCCGCGACTGCAGGGCTGCAGTACCTAGGGACCACTAACCTCAACCTCGTAGCTCTGCCAGCTTTATCCCTCTGGCTCTAGCCTAAACCGGAAATAAGCAAAGCTAGGCACAGCAAGACTCCAAGTCTACCTCCTTCTGTCTGTATTTGTTGTGATACTTCAGCACAAGGACAAAATGAATGAAAACAGCCTTTAAAATCATGTGTAGGGCAAGCATCTCTACAGCACTCTGAGGAGTTACTGGATTAAGTATATTTGAGATGTGATCTAGACCCATGGAATTCAGAAACATATGAAAGCATCTGATTCTAATAAACCTATTATGTAAGCTGGTTTCTGGTTTGAGTTCTAATCTGAGGAGATTTTCCCCCACACAAAGACCACACAAAGCAGAAGAATCAGCCAATGGTTCATGAATCAGAAAATTTTATTCCAGGTCAGATTCACACAGGGAGGGTGAGTGGCGTGGAGTTCCCCTTCTCTATGGCTGTGGGGAGGCTCCAGCTGCCTGAGGGAAGATGCACGGTACAGGCTGACGCTGTCTGTGCTTTGTCCTTAGGTCAATGGCTTTATGGAATGCTACAGAAATCTCTGGCTGAGTGGCTGTGGAGAGAAGGGTGTGAGTGTGCCGTGGTCTGGTCCTGTCCTTGTCTGGGTTTGTGTAGTTCAGGTAGTTAATTTTTCAACTGCCAGGATCCGCATCTGCAGAAGGCAGAAGAACAAACCACACAGCAGCTGCACTGGCTCACAATGGGCAATCCCTGCCCAGGGCTCTGCCAGACTCCATCGCTTAACTTTGTGTCAGTGTCCTTATGGAAGGTAGCAGATCTCTCTGCATGAGGGGCTGAGGACTGGAGCGCTCCAAGGTCTGATCCTGTCCTGTTGCGTTCCTGTGGCTGCAAAAGAGAAGATAACTGCAGGGCAGCCACCACTGCTCACCATGTGCAACCCCTGTGCAGGGCCCTGCCACACTCCAAGACTTAACTTTGTGTCCTTGCAGCAGGAGGCAGTGTCTGGCTGTGTGGCCATGGTCAGGAGTGCTCCATGTTCCGGTCCTGTCCTTGTGTGAGCTTCTGGCTCTGGAAGTGAAAGGAGGAGCAGCCACCATCTGCCGTGCATGGGGCAGCCGCTGCCTCCCTGCCCGGGCCCAGCAGCCCGGCCCTCCCCTCCCTGCCTTCCTCCTGCCCTCTCACCTCAGCCCTGGCTCACTCAACTGCTCGTCTCCAGGCTGGTCTGGCCCTTGTCACTGCACAGCCCTTTAGATACCTGTCCTGGTGTCTGTGCTACCAACCCCTGTGGAATGGAATGGCCACCACCAACATTCCACCTGCTGTGACACAGTCACCACCAACATTCCACCCAGTGTGACACAGTCACCACCAACATTCCATCTACTGACACATCACTGGGGAGATCCAGGGCTGATGGAAGTCTTAGCCCCTGGCTGGTGGGGAAAATCACTGTCACTTTTCATCCCTGTTAAATGCAGTGGGATGGACAAACTCCACAACTCAGGCCCATGAGGAAAACAGCCAACACAGAGAGCTCTCTGTCACTTGCTGGGACACAGCCTCTTGACCTGGGGCTGTGGTCACCTCACAGGTCCTCACTGTCCTGTTCCGCCCCAGTTCCCCTGGGCCTCCTGCTTGCTGTCAGGGCTGGGGCAGAGCAAGATGGAGCTCAGCATGAGGGTGCAGACAGCTAAATGTGATGTCTAAACACCAGGAGCAATTCAGGTGTTTGACATCCTGACCTAGTGCCACCTGGGCTGTCTTACATCCCAACATCCCATGGATATACAGGAAACTGGCAGACAGGAGATGGGTCCTGGGAAAAATGCATGCCTCTTGAGATTAGGCAGGAGCGATACACGAGGGCATCTCTCATTGCACTAATGCTTATTTTAATTCCAAATGTAACACCTAGATTTCTGCTTTCTCCATGCATGGACAGTTCTCTCACACCCGGCTGCACAGAGCAGGGTACGGGGGTCTGGACACAGACACCGCTGTGTCACTTCTGTTGCTGTGAAGAGACTCATGTGGGTTGTAGCCAGTTGAGCAGGGCAGGGCAGGGCTGGTTGGACCCTGGCACCCTGCTGTTCTGCTCTACCTGGGATTTCAGGCAAAGTGGAGACCACCCAATGGCACTTAGGATTTATCCATTAGGAACTGAACACTCTGTACATCTGATACTTGAACTATACATTCATATTTAGACCTGGATATTCAGCTTATTTTCATGCTGTTGAGAAGAATGAGGATATTGACAGTGGCATGACACAGTTACACATTTAAGATCAAAATGAAAACAAATATGGTATTTTCCAGAGAAAATACTACAAAACTCAAAATTCCTAAAAACTACTTGGCACAGAAGCCTAATTTAGGCACAGTAAGTAAATAACCCTGTGTTGGCAGGAAGGATGGTGACTCATGACAGTAGCCCTCCCCATCTCTTATTTTTATGATTTCTATTAAGATTTTATCAGAGGGCTGCCTCTTTGTCAGCAAAGAGCATTGACACAAGCACGGCATATTGGATCCAAGTTTCTGTGTCTTCAGGTACTCTTTAAGAACAGAAAGGATTGGCAAAAGGAAAGTGAAGCAAAACCACTTGTCACTCTTGGCAGACATCTGGACTGGGCTATGGTTTGCAGCCAGGGAGTTTCTGTCCAGTGCTGTGTTTACTATTCATAGTCACTCAGCTGTGAGCTCCCCTAAATTGCAACCACTGCAGTTCATGCTTTCTTCTTGCTTTTAGAGCCAGAGTCATCTGGAGCACAAATCAGAGTAATTAGCAGACAAAATTAGCTCTATATTGTGAAAGGACTACAGTTACATTATTGTGTTATATTTCCATGTTATGTAATTTGCTCTAATCAATGCTCCAGGTCAAAATGATTCCTGCTTTGTACCTTTCAATTCAGCACAAAGCCATGTGACAACCCCCCCAGTTTCAATGACAGTTGCTGCTTGGCAGCCTGTTCCAGAACGTTTATAGCAGTGTTTAATGACCAGTTTGGCTTTCCATCTCTAATTGGAAAAATCCTTTTCTTCTAAATTCTGCTTAGGGATAAACAGTCAGAATGCTGGATTTACTGCTCATTTTACTACTTATTTAATTTTTTCATGGGATGTATTGTCACTTTCTTATTACCTGACTGAAATACATAAAGCAACTACTTTTGCTAGCACTTCTGCTACTTTATATTATACCCTGTCTCTTCATCCTTTGCTTGTTTGTCCTTTTGGGACTTGGAATTGCAGATGATATCCATGTGGGTACACCAAGTAATGTGGACAGGATCAGACTATGAATTTGTGAAGGTTGTAGAGAGGGATCCCACCCCTTCGTATGATTGTACAGTTGAGATGACACTCAAATTGCTCCTAGAAACACATTCATAATACTTTTCATTTTTCAGATGTTGGCACTGTGTCAAGTACTACCAACCCCACCCACAGTGAGCTAATTCTGGGAACAACTGGGAACAAAATTGTGTCCTTTGTTTCCATTTAGAAATATTACAGCCAAAGAAGTGTATCCATCAAATAGAATAACACATTAGATCCTTCTGGGCTCCCGTTGGTGGTTTCCCAAAACAGAGCAAACTTGGTTAATAGCAGACACAGGACAGCTCTGAAGACATGGGTAAACACACATATTAATATTTTTAAGGTTATTCTTAGATCATAATTTAGTGAATGTTTGTTTTTTAAGACAACACCTGAACTTACTTCAAATGTTAGTATGCAATGAGAAAGAATTACAGGGAAAGAACAACAGAACCTTTGAAATACCCAGTAAGAAGAAATCAAGTGTTCAGCAGTGCTCTCATTTATTGAATAAAGGTGTGAAGAGAAAAACATTCCCTCTTGTACTTATGTTCTTTATATTCATTACATTGAATCACAGTGCATTTAAGAAGATGAAGTAAAGATTGACTGTCAGACCCACATTGTATCTCATATGCAGTATTCATCATAAAATACACTATAATAGTAAAAGGCGAAGCTACTGCACAAAACTGTGCCTTAGCAATCCTTCTCAGCAGCATGGCTGGCTGCTTCTTTATCTCACAACTCTGAATTGATGTCTATGTATTCTGAAGGTCAAATGATCTGAAATCATATTAAAAACAAGATTAATTTTATTATTATTATTACTAACATATTTTTACCTAAAACCATTAAGAAGAGTAGACTGTTATTGTTACTAGTCTGATTCTTGCATTTTCTGTGTGACCTGGGCAAAGAATTTATCCTTAAATGAAGTATCATAATTTCTTGCAAGTATATATGCTATACTTTAGGATCTATGTAACTAAAAAAGAAGATAGGCACCAGTGGCTTCCATAAAGAAAGCTGAAATCATCATTAAATAGAGCTGACTTGCAAGTACTACTCAGCATGCCAGAAAACAGAAGCCAATAGCTGTATTCACAAATACAAGCATCCTGGATCGAAAATGGATTTGTTTCACTGACAGGGAGTTTCTGAGAGCAATCATTTGATTTAGTCATTAATTTATTCTGGCAGAATAAGTAACTGCATGTTCCTGAGTGAAAGGAGAGCTTGAGATCCTAGAGATGGTGTCCAGCAGCCTGGACTGGTAAAAGTGTAAGAAATCCAATAAATCAAAATCTGTCTGTACACAGTTTCATAAGACTTCCTCAAAATGCCTTTTAGAACATTCATAAATTGCAAAATAAGGGAATTTTTACCATCTCTAATACAGAATGAGGAGAAGCAGCAGCTGCTCACAAGTTAAGCAGAAATCTTTCTAGCAAGAAGACACACAGCAGGGGTCTCCTTTGCCTATGGCTCCAACTTTGTCTTCAGATGGGAGCAGTGTCCAGCAGCCTGTGGTCACCCTTACAGTCTGGTGACGCATTCTGTTGTTCTCCCCATTCCTCCATCCAGCTTTTAGTGAAAATGTCGGATAAAACCAGACCCAGGATGTGGGTTACTACATGAAATTCAGTCTCACTGGGAGCCCATTGTGTTCCCACCTGATGTAGTTCATGCACCGATGATCCACTTCCTCATCCCGCTCCTTCACCTGACAAGTAACAGAGCCATGTTTCCTTTGTCTTTATTTCTATTTTAACTGCATGGGTTGCATTTGTTGCTTCATGTGATACTCAACAATTAAAAGCTATTTAATGTCTTAATCTTTCCCATTTTATGCCCACATACTGCTGCTATGACTTTATATTCATACTTAAAAGTGTTTTCACTTCTCACTCAATTCGTTATTCTCAGATATCTTCAAGTATAATGGTATCTTATTTTGACCTTTCTCTTGCTTCAGAAGTTTGCTTTTATACAGTTTATATACTTTATTTGCTTCTATTATAGGTTACTGTGTCCTACACCCAGATTATTTTCTTATACGTAGACTATTTTCTCAAAAGCCTGCCTCTACCACTTCCCTGATTTTGTTGTGGTTGGCTTTCCTGAAACCAATTATTCTTATTCCAGCTGCTCTCATCTCTCCTTTCTTTCCAAAAGCAAACTTTTTATCTATGCAGCAAAGAGAAGACAAAGTTGTGGCAAACAATATAGAGTAGCTATAATTGCAAGGCAATGACCTAGATGGGTAATAAGATCTGTAAATTTTAGTTTTATTTTAATCTGGAGCTCTTGTTTCGTGCTAATTTTTACTTATGCATAAATACATGAAACAGTGTATTATCATTTCTTTCTCTGGACAGTTTTAATCATGGTGTTTTATTTTGACTTCCAAGGATCTCTAACACATTTAAAGCTATACAGAAGAACATTCAAGGCCAGGTTGGACAAAGCCTTGAGTGACATGGTTTAGTGGGAGATGTCCCAGCCCATGGCAGGGGGGTTGGGACTAGATGATCTTAAGGTCCTTTCCAACCCTAACAATTCTATGATTCTGTGAAATTAATACATCTGAGGGGTAGAAAAATACTAATTATATTTCATGGAAAGCAGAAGGACTAAGAATTACTTTGCTGATTAAAGATATAAAGGTGCCAGTTCCTTTGGATGAAGAAACAAATTGTGGTTGACTTGAAATCAGACTCTCTAGCATGGTCAGAGAGTTATTTCAAGCACGAGGCTCAGGTCTGAAGTGAAATATTATAAGAGTGGTCCTGTTCTTAGCATCTACAGGAGGTCCACTGGCACCCAGCAAGCTCTGCTGCTCACCACCATGGGAGGATTGAGCCCACAGTGAAGTATTTGTACAAACTTGCTTTCGCCTCAGCAGTATTGTGCTTGAGCAGGAAAGAAAATTACCTCAATTTGACAAAACATTTAAAAGTGTGTGTTGGTTTCTCCTGCATTTTAATGCTTTGTGTGTTGACATGTTTTGACTCTTGCCCACAAAGCTTATTTCTTTGTTATTGGTTCAGATTACTGTCAGTAGCTGCTAGAAGTTCTGCTGCCGATAATCACTATGAAGCTCAAACTAGGTAGTTTATTTGAAGGAGAGAGGTGTATTTTTCAGTTTAACCTAGCATGTAACAACAAAAGGCATCCAAGAAATGCTCTGTTCTGTGGCACTCCGCAGTCCTTACTGGCAGCAGCAACCACTGCTAGTGTCATGTTCCTTGTGGTGGGCTCTTCCCACACTAGCTCAAGCAGACAGTCACCTCACCACTAAGGTAACCCAGATCCTGAAGCTTCTTTTCTTCTTTACCCTGACAAGAGACAGACTTGCTGTCTGTGCCCTCTGAATTTGTGATGTAAACAGCAATTTTTGTGGTCACAATTTTTGGCAAAAGTAGTGCTTCTAGGAACACAAAACCCTTTGCTTGGAAAACAGGAAGAAGCAATGAGAGCCATTCAGAAGTCTGATGAGTTGCACAATACTTAGGAATGAGAAAAAGATTTACAGGGCCTAATGTTAGGTTTTTGTTCCATAGCCCTCTGCCAGCTCAGCATGCAAACTGAGTTTTTAGCTACCTTACACATATTAAGAATTGATCTTTAAGTGAGCTAGTGGGGCAGGATTTTTAGATGTCAGTTAGAAGTGAGACAGGGAGGAACACATGAAAGGATTCTCACAGTTTATTTTCTGGAGAGGTATGACCATGCTTCTTCATCACAACAACATGACGTGCACCTCGAGAGAAGAGAGCAGATCATGAAGGACTTCAATTCACTGATGTCAGGACAGAGTATGCTGACTTTGTATTTCCTCTCATCCTGTGCTCTTGTTTTAAGCATTGTGATTGCTTCCTCTGCCTCTCCCAGGCTTTTCTGATGCACCCCCATAAGTCTGTCCAGAAGGCATGACTGCAGGTCATAACTGTTATATGTCTGCTGTGCAGTCTTACATACAAGACTGTTCCAAAAGGCACAGAAAGGCAAGTGAGCCCTAGTCCTCCATGAATGCTGACTAGAATGGTGTGTATGCTGCTCTGCACTGAGTAGCACACAACACAGTTGTGTCCCCGTGGCAATGCAGCTTCACCAATTCTGTCCCTCATGTGCTCCAGTATCCTCATGTCACATCACATCATGTCATGTCACTTCAATAGCTCATGATTATGTTTAGGCTTTTGCTAAGGGTTATTTCACATCATGCAGAGCCTAACTGTAACTATGATTTTGGGGCTGTGAGTACCCTTCAAAGCAATTTCTGTGACTGTCCATTCATAAAAGTCCATTCTTTTTTAAAGTCCATTTTTTTGGCAAAATGCATAATCAAAAATCCAGTTGGAAGTCCAGATACTGCTATTGAGAAACATATTATGCTTGGAAGACACAAACTGGAGTAGAGGTCTTAGAAAAATATGATACCTTCAGAGGAGATTGGAGAAAGCAGCCTATGTTCAACAGTAGATAATTAAAAAAACCCCCAAACTTAGAGAAGAGATAAAATAAAATAGAACATACAAAGACTCCATGGAACATTTGATTCCTTTGGTTAGTACATTTTTCATGGCTCTTTACAAGAAAAATTATGACAATGGTTTTATGTTTTTATTTTGTGTCACTTTCAAGGCACTCAAATAGTAGAGTTCATGTTTTTTATACCACATGTTCAAAGCTGCAGGTAATATAGATGATAACACTTAATTTCATGATTTACCTATAACTAGTGAAATGACTGTACTATAAAAACCAGAACAATTATCTGTCATTACAGAAATCTGTATTTCCTGATTTTCTTCCAAGACAACATATTAATAATAAAACAAGGGTGAGCTACCTTTGTGCTCCTCTTGCTGAGCTCAGGAGCTCTCCACTCATGGCTATGATGGAGGTGCTCATCAGGACACAGGGTTTTGCTGCAGACCCTGGCACAGTCCCCATTCTCCAGGTTTCTCTCTCTCCATCACAGACTTTCCAGGAGCAGAGCTGTCTCTCACTCCTCTGGATACGAGAAGAAATACACCAAGGCCTCCCATAATGAAATTCTGCCAAACATGCTATGAGAAGATGAGTAATTTAGGAAGCCTTTTACTGACTCGGGGAAGTACCACAGAGAGAAATATATGAATATAGATATTATAATGCATTCGGATGAGTGTTAGGAATATATTCCTCTCAACTTTAATTCTGAGAAAGCTGACTTTCCTACTTATACAGTGAGATAGAGTTCAGCCCAGCTGGGGAGCAACAGGGCTGAGGAGGGGAGCCACTACAGAGTGGTCCTCAGGTTGGTGAACAGAAAAGAGGAAAGAAAAAGGGAAATCAAGAGACAAGTACTAAGAAATGTTTCTTGGGAGATAATCTAGAACTCAGGTAGGGAGGTATTGTTTGTGAGCTGGGGTTTTGCAAGAAGTAGGTCACAGGCTTCCACACAAGCCAGCCGGGAAGCCGTTCAAATAGCTGTGGTTTGGCTCAGGTTTGTAGACTGCAGTATCTTCTGGAAGTTTCTGCCTGCCCATGCTGGGCCCAGTGGGGGCTGAGCAATCCCAGACCTCCTTGTTGTGGGTCTGAGCACCAAGACCATCCTCACCATAGGGCCCAAGTTATCCTGACCCTCCTTGCCATGGGGCTGAGTTTACCTACAACTGGTCAGAATCATAGAATTATAGAATACTTAGGCTGGAAGGGACCTTAAGATCATCTAGTTACAACCTCCCTACCATGGGCAGGGACACCTCACACTAAACCGTGTCATCCAAGGCTCCGTCCAACCTGTCCTTGAACACTGCCAGGGATGGAGCATTCACCAACTCCCTGGGCAACCCATTCCAGTGCCTCACCACCCTAACAGGAAAGAACTTCCTCCTCATATCCAATCTAAACCTCTGCTGTTTAAGTTTCAAACCCGTTACCCCTTGTCCTATCACTACAGTCCCTAATGAAGAGTCCCTCCTGAGCATCCTTATAGTTCCCCTTCGGATACTGGAAGGCTGCTATGAGGTCTCCATGCAGCCTTCTCTTCTCCAGGCTGAACAGCCCCAACTTTCTCAGCCTGTCTTCATATGGGAGGTGCTCCAGTCCCCTGATCATCCTCGTGGCCTCCTCTGGACTTGTTCCAACAGTTCCATGTCCTTCTTATGCTGATGACCCCAGAACTGCACACAATACTCCAAGTGAGGTCTCATGAGAGCAGAGTAGAGGGGCAGGATCACTTCCTTCGACCTGTTGGTCATGATCCTTTTGATGCAGCCCAGGATATGATTGGTTTTCTGGGCTGCAAGCACACACTGCCAGCCCATGTTCATTTTCTTATCAACCAACACCCCAAACTTCTTCTCTCCAGGGCTGCCCTGAATTTCCTTTTTGCCCGACCTGTAGCTGTGCCTGGGATTGCTCCGACCCAGGTGTAGGACCTTGCATTTGGCATGGTTAAACTTCAGAAGGTTGGCATCTGCTTGGTGTCATGGCATACTTGCTGAGGGTGCACTCAATCCTACTGTCCATGTCATCGACAAAGATGTTGAACAAGACCGGTCCCAACATCAATCTCCAAGGGACACCAGTTGTTACTGGTCTCCAGCTGGACATTGAGACATTGACCAACTCTTTCCTTGTGGCCATCCAGCCAGTTCTTTATCCACCAAGTGGACCACCTATCAAACTGATTTCTCCCCCATTTAGAGACAAGGATGTTGTGTGGGACAGTTCTGAACGCTTTGCACAAGTCCAGGTAGATGATGTCAACTGCTCCACCGTTGTCCATCATTTCTGCAGCCCCGTCATAGGAGGCCACCAGATTGGTCAGGTAGGATTTCCCCTTAGTGAAGCCATGCTGGCTGTCACCAAGCACCTTGTTGTTTTTCATGTGCTTTAGCATGGCTTCCAGGAGAATCTGCTCCAAGATTTTGCCAGGCACAGAGGTGAGACTGACTGGTCTGTAATTCCCCGGGTCATCCATTTTCCCCTTCTTGAAAATGGGGGTTATATTTCCCTTTTTCCAGTCATTTGGAACTTCACCTGACTGCCATGAATTTTCAAATATGGTGATCAGTGGCTTAGCAACTTCATTTGCCAGTTACTTCAGGACCCATAGTTAGATTTCATCAGGAAACTTCAGTCTTTCATCAGAATTTTAACCTTGTTTTCTGCTAAGATTATATAGCTGGCAAATTTTATCCCCTGTCACCAGATGATTTATTTTAAGGCAAATATTTTATTTACAGTTGGCTTGGTAAAATTTCTGGAGTTTCCACTTCCTGAGTATAATGCAAGGAAAAGGCCAGGGTGTTCAGTAGTGTTGACTTTCTTAATCATTTCAGTTCATCCTGGATAGTTTTGCCAATACCAGTGTAGCAATACAGCCAAAAAGAGCTGAGCTAGAATAAAGGAAGAATTTACTGATGCTTAATGACACCCCCTTCTTCCTGAAGCCCTGCTGAGAAACAAGATAAAGTTTGCTGATTCCTTACTTCCTAAAATGAAGACTGAATTGAGGAGAAAGCCACAAACTAGCTTCTCATTCTCATCATACTCTACAATTGCATGCACCAAAATCATCAGCAGACAGAAGGAAATCCACTATGGTGCTGTTCTTCAGCAGCAGCTGGAATTACACTGTGAGTTAATGTGCCCTAAAAATCTTACAATTTCTTTGTTCCGGGTATCTGATCACTGTTTTCCCTTTAGTTACAGAAAAATAAGCCCTCAGTATGTGATGGGGAAGATACTGTCCTGATAGCACTCCAAAGGAGTTACTACAAAGAAATTAATGGAATTACAAACAGATTGATGGAATGATTCTGTCTTACTTCAACAGACTAAAAGCCAAGCTTGTAAATCATGTGTTCTTTTGCAAGATAAAGATGTGAAAATGGCATTTTCAATACCAGTTTGTCGTTGTTTAAAAACCCAAGCACAGTCTCTCTCTCTCGCTCCCCCCCCCCCCCCCCCCCCCCCCCCCCGCTCCCATGGGTTGAGATAAGAGTAGTCCAGTAACTAAGGTATAACACAAATCACTGCTGCTACCACCAATAAAAATGATGTGCTATGGTATGGAATACCTCTTTGGCAAGCCTGGGTCAGGTGTCCTGTCTCTGTTTCCTCCTGGCTTCCCCTCCTTCCCTGGCAGAGCATGAGACTCACAAAATCCTTGATCAGAGTAAACATTTGAGCAGTAACTACAAACGTAAGTACTATCTGCACCATTCCCAGGCCGAAAGTCAAAACACAGCACTGCACCAGCTACCAAGAAGGAGAAAAAAATGACTGCTACTGCTGAACCCAGGACACAGTTCAAATACTGCAATTGCAAATATAAAATTAAAGATTAAAAGTCTAATATACAATGCTAGTTAGAAGAGATTACATGTATCTAATAACTCTGTGTTGATTCCTTATGGTAATGAGTTGTGATATGAAAGAAATACAGGATTGTATATGTGCAAAATCTATTTTCATTGAAGTCCAACAGACCAAGTACTGATTTAAAAAGAAGTTCTTCAATACTCAATAAAAGCTCTCTTGTGCAGCTCTTGACCCAAATTCTCTGTAGAACTTAATCACTCTGAAAAATATTTCCCTCCTATCTAAGACTATCAATCACCTTTCTTAATTTCCAACTTGGCAGTGCTAGGTTATCAGTTGAACCTGATGATCTTAAAAGTCTTTTCCAACCTAAATGGTTATATGATTCTATGAAAACATACAGCACATTGCCCTGTAATTCATATGCATAAAGGCATCAATATTAACACCAGATGTCTTAAATTCTTAGAATCATAGAATGCGTAAGGTTGGATTTCTGTTCACAACTGATTCATGACTGATTTAGAACAGCACAAGTGTCGATTATAGTCTCTACAGGTATTATCTCCTGCTGAAAAGCAATATCTAGATATTCTTTTGACATCTAGAACAAGTAAATATCCTCCATAACCATCATTAGTTAAGCTTAGGGCCTCAAAATATAACCAATGTTTTTAAATCATCTATTAATCAAATAGAACAAAAAATTTGGAATCTCTATTATTACAAGTACCATTAGTTTGAAAGCATTGCCAAAGTTATTAGTATTTAATGCAGATTTTCAACTCTGTCACATTTCAGCTTCTGTATTACAGAACAGATGTTTGAGACTTAGTTCCCCTGATTTGGTGAATGTTCATGAGGATCTGTCCTGGAACACCTGTAACCTCTGGCAAGTACTTCTGACTTAACCAAAATGTCCATTTCTATTACCCAAAGTGGCTGCAGGATGATGAACCTGTATTTGTGGTCCAGCTGCCACAGACCACTCTGACTCAGTAATTTCACATTTCTTTAGGCCACAAAATC
Source organism: Melopsittacus undulatus (assembly GCF_012275295.1). Lineage (NCBI taxonomy): Eukaryota > Metazoa > Chordata > Aves > Psittaciformes > Psittaculidae > Melopsittacus > Melopsittacus undulatus. The sequence goes on along the minus strand of NC_047528.1, from coordinate 13,656,398 downwards.
TCATTTTTGATGTCAGCATTTGCACTGCTAAAATCCCTATATTTAAAGGTAATTTTTTTTTTCAACTGGCATTTAATCTTACACGCTTGGATTCTAACTAAGGGCTGTATATACTAGACTTGAATCCACATTTTTGATAAGCTGTAGACCTGCAGAGAGCATTCATGTTCTTACAACCACTCGCAACGTGTTTGAGTAAGTACATATCTAGCTTGACAATGTAGGAATTGTGATGTAGTGTTTAACAGCTGCTGTGCGCTATAAATTTGGCTATTATACTTCCTTTCTTTGTCATTAATTTGTTATGACTACTGCTGTATGTGACACATGGAGTGTTCATAAGCAATGCTCTTAAATAGCTTTGTTTTGTATTAGGCAATAAATATTTCCTCCTTGAAATGCAAAGCTTCATCCCAATGGAAGACAAAACAAACCAAGTTCAAGGTATCTCAGAAATCAGGGTCTGCTGCTTCATTAAATATTTTTTCTTATTCTACTTATTTCTAGGCATTTTGAGCTCAATACCAGGATATGAATCATATGTTGTGTTTACCAGACTTTTTATTTCATTTTGTGACATAATACAGACCACCAGGTCCAGGACACCTGGAATTACAGTTATTTCACCTTTCCAGACTTTGGGCAGTAGTTTCCTTCCCTCTCACTTTGCTTTCTCTTTAATTTTAAAAGTTTCACACAAATAACATTAATAGTTGTTCTTGATGGAGGCTTCAGATAAAGAACACAATTAAACTGTGTTTTGTTATGATTGGTTTATTTATGTTTATTTAGGAGGGTTTTTTTTTTTTAGCCAAGAATCGTTTAATTATGAAGCTACCTCTGGTTATCCAACTAAGCAAAATTTCTTGATCTGTATCTTTCTCCAAGAAAGTCACATTTAACATGCTCTTCTTCAGTGAATGACAACTGGAATGTACATAATTTCATATAAATAGAGATAGTTGTTCAAGAGAAATGGAGAAGGAAATGCATGAATATGTGACTTTTCATACGCATGAAAAGTTCCAACCCATGAATTAGCTATTTTTTCTTTCTCTTATTCACAGGAAAAATAAATACATTCACTAGAAAGACTGCTGCTTGATTAACTCTGCTTGAGGCTGGGACTGAACATGGGATAACTTGGAGCATCTTTCATGGGAGGAAGATAATGAAGTAATTCTATGAATCTTTTCCCCTTAATATCAAGACAATCATCCTCCCAAATTAAATAGTCTAATCACCCTTATGAACAGCATGCACTATTATCTTTTCTTTTTTTTTACTGTTTCATCTGAATGCCCTTTGCTTTTAATGCCTAAATCAGAGAATATGGTCTAGTTTGCAAACACAGTCTCTCCTCTTGCACCTCTGTGAGGTTTTTCTGGACCCCAGGCCTGTCTAGAACTCAAGTTTGTGTAGAATGGGGTATTCTTGAAAACTTTTTTTCTGTATTAGATGATCTTATATGTTTATAAATATGGTGTGTAAGGCTGATGAATATATATTAGGAAAGTTCCTTGTCCCCCCCAGCTAACCATTTAATCAGGTGTTGCAGTATAAGGACAGTAATCAAAGTTTTATTGGGTTATTGGCTTTTATTAAGAAGAATGCATGGCTGACCTAACCCAATACTGCTGTTGAAAATTTCACTAATTCAGGTTGAGTTGGTGTAAACTTCAACATGTATTATGTATTCTCCTCCGTGTCATGCCTATTCTAATAGAACATGGGCCTGTTTTGGCATCTTGTGTTTCGGATTTAGCCTAGAGCTGTTGAGGTTCAACATTCTACTAGTGGAAGTCTGCCACTTGTTAGTCAAGATAAGGGTCATTACATTGGAATTTAACCTCCTACTCTATAAATATGACTGACAAGTAAGGTTACCCCTTGTGATGACTTTGTTTGTTTTGGTTTGGTTTGGTTTCAGTCTGAGTCAGATAATAATGAAACTTTTTCACCAAAGAGCCCCTGATACTTAGCAGCTGCTCAGAGAAATCAGTATCTCTGTACCTTCATTGCTATCAGCAAAGAATGTCTGGGTTAAAGTATTCTGTAGCTTCTGTGATCAATAATGTCATGACTGAATCACTAGATTCTGTTGAAGAAACAGAAAATGCTTACTCTACATAGAATATTCCAAGGGAAAAACTATTTGGGCAAACTGAGGATTTTCCCTGTGACACATTTTCAATGTCTCTGTAGTCGTGTCCAGCAACATGGAGACATATCCAAATTCTTAACAAGATAGCTCTGAATAAATATCTGAATATCTAAATATCAGAATAAATATTGTATTAGTATTACTGTCCACATAGGACTGTATTTGAAAACACATCTTTTTTTTAATCAAAATGATCTGTGACTTATCAGAGTCCTGGCACTCTGGAGAAATTTGGGTAAATAGTGAGAAAGAAAGTTGGTTGCATTTTAATATTTATATCTATAGAATAAAATCATAAAACGGTGTGGATTGGAAAGGACCTTAAAGAGTTCCAGCCCCCTGCCATGGGCAGGTATACCTCACAATAGTCCATATTGCTCAAGGCCCTGTCCAACCTAGCCTTGAACATTGCCAGGGATGGAACATTCACAGCTTCCTTGGTCAGCCTGTTCCAATGCCTCACCACTCTCACAGTAAAGAACTTCTTTCTTACATCTAACTTAAATCTCCCCTGTTTAAGTTTGAACCCATCACTTGCTGTCCTGTTGCTACAGTCCCTGATGAAAAGTCCCTCTCTGGCATCCTTGTAGGACCCCTTCAGATACTGGAAGGCTGCTGTATCCAGCATTGGTTGTTTGAATATTCTACTGTGAATAAATTAATATTATTAACACAGTTTTTTGACTCTTTACAAAGATACTATGAAGTTGTTCAGAGCAGTGTCTATTTCCATAGACTTGAAAAAGAAAACATAGAGTAATATAATTTCAAATGGATCATTTGGATAAAGGATCCGTGAAAATGACAACATGCTGCTGTGCCTGGAAAAGTTTAGCTTTGTTTTTCTTGAAACAGACAGACTTAATATTTAGAAGAGGTTATTTTGAGCCTTATTTAACATGCAGCTCATCTAAGAATTCAAGTATTTGTTATTATGCTTCTAGTTATTTGATAGCAGTTGTGGAAAATCCACTAGTGACTCACTGAAAAGACCTCTGCTTTCAAATGTCTGTGAAACACCTTGCTCTTCATTCCTTGAGTGAACAAGACAGAGGAGTTCCCTGCCTCAATTGTCGCTCTATTTTTTTAATAGTCAAAAAATACTGAGTTTCAGACAGTGAGTCATAGTTTTATGTGAGTCAAATAACTATCATCCAAGTCTTATCAAATCACAGGAAAACAGTTTCATTTCTATTAGGTTAGAGTGGGCACAATAATTAGTCCTGGACAACTACATGTTAGCTTTGGCAAGCTAACTAATGATTTTATGTTCCCAGGTATTTTATAACTCTCATATACATGGTGCTCACTCACACATCTAAATTCCATTGCGGAAGAATTAAGAATAGCCCATTTTAATCACTTTGTCTTCTTACAAAGCCTGTGTAGGTAGCATTGTCAATAAATTTTTAGCCAGTCACTTAGATTTATATTTTATTTTTTTTTTGTCCCTTCTGTAATGAATGTGCTAATCATACAAATTAATAGAGGGCCTGGCATGGAATTTGAAGGGAAAACCTATTAAAAATATACGTATTTTGGATTGTCAACTTGATATTTGTTCGGTGCTGGAATACCAACACATTATGATTACATAGAGATTAGATTGGGAAACCATTGGTAGTGGATACTTTTTTGTCAGATTTATTAGTTGAAGAATTAATTTGCAAACTTCATTTGAGCATCATGCACTAGAATTTGGACTTCCAAATCTGTGACCATCTTTAATGAGTTTGCTGATATTATTGGTCTGTAAATTGATATTTATTGATTATATCACCAATATTTTTAAGATTCTGCTCTCTATACATACCATTGATTCTTTATTGACCAGGATTTGAGGACTAAATTGAGGTGCTTAGCAACCTGCCAGAAATGACTGCACTGAAACTGACATATAGCATTTAAGTTTGGGACCAATCTTTCTCAATTTTACTATATATCCTGCAAAAAACTTCTTGATTAAGTAATAGCTATATATGAGGATTAATCACCTAATACTTGTGAAACACTGTGAAGCTAGAAGACTAATTTTTAGAATTTTATCATTGACTCACTATTAAGAAATATGAAAAAAAATCAGAGCTAAAAAAGCATTTAGATAAATATTTTGTTCACTCAAAAATACAGTTTCACTGCACCTGAAATTGCTCACAAATCTGAACTGGGCGGAAGGAGCATGATCCACTCGAAACCCACAACAATAAGCAAACCAAAAGCAGTGTGCTGAGTGCTGTTTCTCAGCAGCTGAGATCTTAAGATATTTAAGTTTCTTTTGAAAGACCTTCTGATGACCTCTTGGATCCAGAACAGCCATCAAAAAACTGCGGAAACAGGCTGATTTAGGTTGGAAAGGACCTCGCTCATGTTTAATTAGATCATGGTTCTTAAGCACTTGACTATTCGAATTTTTTTGAAGATTCAAAACATCTAAAATACTTTCCCTCTCATGATAAAGAAAATTTTTCTAATATATAAGTGGGATTTCCAATGTTCCAGTTTGTGTTTGCTGCCTCTTTTCTCTGTGCGTATCCAAGAAAAGTGTCTCCATCTTCTCTGCATTTTCTTTTCAGGTACTCGTAGATAGAAGTAAGGTTTCCCCTTTACCTTCTCCAGCATGAGCAAGCCCAGCTTTCTCTGCCTTTCTTCCTATATCCTGTGCCCTAGTCTTTAATCATCTTGGTAGCTTCTTCTGTGTACTAGGGAGCCCAAACCTGGACACACCACTCCAGATGTGGTCTCACAAGTGCCCAATAAGAGGGAGTGATCACTTCCTTGGATCTTATGGTTGTACTTACTAATACTACTCATGGGTTTTAAATTCATTTTGTTTAATCTTTAGCTCTCATTAAAGATACATGAAATGTGGTTTTAGTTTATTTTTTTCCTTCAAATAAGAAAGACACACAAAAAATTTTAGATCAAATATTTTTTTTTATTTTTTCTTATTCAAACTGAAGAGAAGATTTAGTTACTCACACAGCTTTAGAAAAAAAAAAAACATTTATCTGGTGCACAGCACATTATATATCCTATAATTTAACTTACAGTTTGTTTAACCACATGGGGTTTTTTGTCGTGCCAGCTTTGATTGGGAAATTGATATTTTCTTCCTGTTATTATTCTTTTCCTGTAAATGATAATAAAGCAATGAAACAAAAATTGCACAATAAGCTAAATCAATTATGTTTTGATAATGCTAGAGGACTGTGTGCTCTTCTAGAGTTGTTTTTGTTTTGCTACCAGGAAGGCAGTAGGATCAAAAATCTGCAGTCATGTCAGCTTTGGTTCTCTTAAGATAGTTCACATTCTTTCTACCTTTTGGATTTGGAAGGTAAACAACTTATTATATAAGAGCAAGAGTGAACTCTACAAGAATGAATCTGCATTCGGAAATCATGGGTCAATATGCTGTGGCAGCCAAAAGAAGACAACAAAGTGCTGGGCAGCATCAGGATAAGTGCTGAGAACACGAATGATTGAGAGCATAATTTTGTCACTATATGAAACATTCGTGTGTCCAATTCTTAAGTACTTTGTGCAGATTTATTCTCCCAATCTCAGAAAGGGTATAGTGACAGTAAAGAAAGTACCCAGAAAGGCAATTTAAATTATTAAGTGAATGGACCAGCTACCAAAATAGAAGTTTGGAGGAGATCAAGAACTTAATATAACAAAGATTTGCAAACTTATGAAGGTGAATTAAAGCTCTTATGTATCAAATCCTACAGAATTACAATGAGGGTGGCATTGAATCAGCTTGGCAGGAGTCTGATTTAAGATAGAGAAATGAAAACATCTCTGTAAAAGTGGTAAGTGAATATGTGGAACTTGCTATTACAGAAGACTGTGAAAGCAGCCAGTATCAGTCAAAATCTCATCAGACTCATATTCTCCCTAGATATCATCTCTTATTACCATTGCTAAGAGACAGAATGCTGACCTAGATGGACCATTTAGTCATTGTATGTTAAATGGGGAGACTGAAGCAGTTCAGCAAATCCAAGGGTTGACCACTGGTATAAATCATGGAATGGTAACTAACTCCTAATATGTATACACAGTTAACACAGTGGGAGTTATTTGAAGCAGCTGTTTAATATGCCTTGTGTTTGTGAAACATCTGAACATAGTTAACTATCAAAATGGGCAAAAAGTACATCTCTGTACTGGATGTTAGACAGAAATTCCAATTATTTAGCACAATCCCTTGGTAACAAGTATGACTGCCTGCAGATAGTATTCATTAGGACAATGACATAAACCCAGTAAGCCACTGTGTGCAGTCTTCAGATGGCTAAAGTCTACATAGAAATCAACAGCAATGGGCCACAAAAAATGACTGAGCATATATTATCTGTAACAGGCAATTTTTTGTTGTGATGTTTTAAATCTAGGTAAACTAGCTAAAACAATGGCTTCTCTGCTGTGTTTTCCTTATGTTTTACAGATATAAACTCCTGTATGATTTCTTACTCAGGTATTTTTCATCAGTGTCCTAGGTTCAGCAGTAGCAGTCATTTTTTCTCCTTCTTGGTTGTTGGTGCAGCACAGTGTTTTGACTTTCAGGCTGGGAATGGTGTTGATAGCAGCGATGTTTTTAGTTACTGCTCAAATGTTTCGTTTGTCCAAGGACTTTCTGAGCCTCATGGTCTGCCAGGGAGGAGGGGAAGCTGGGAAGAAGGAGAGACAGGACACCTGATCCAGGCTAGCCAAAGAGGTATTCCATACCATAGCACGTCATACCCAGGATGTAACTGAGAGATAGCCGGAAGGGCTGGAGCTCTGGGGGATTGTAGGAGGTATCGGTCAGTGCTCGGTCGGGCAGGGTGGAGTGAGTTATGGGTCGGGGGCTGGTGAGATGTATTCTCTTCACTTGTTATTTCCTTTATCATTAGTATTATTAGTAGTAGTAGCAGTAGTGATTTATGTTATGTCTTAGTTATTAAACTGTTCTCATCTCAACCTCTTGGGAGCTACATTCTTTGGATTCTCCTCCCCAACTCTCTGGGAGTTGGGGGAGCAAGGGAGGGGTGTGAATTAATGAGCTGCGTGGCTGGTTTTAAACCACAACAGTCAGGTATGAAAATACCAGTCCAATTTTTGTCCCTTTGGTGCTGTTTAGCAGGACAAAAACTTATTTATTTTATTGTGTCAAGGAGGAGTCTACAACATCTAATATTTAACCTTATTTCTTGGGAAAGGGAAGATTTCATAGAATCATAGAATCATGGGATCATGGAGTCATGGGATCATGGATTCATAGGATCATAGAATGAAAAGAAAATGTTAATTACAAAGGCTAGAAAACACGTGATTGGAACTTTCAGTAAATGAAGAAGAGCAGAGATACTGTGATGAGAAATTACTTTCTAAGGACTTGTAAAAAACTCTGCAGAAATTCCTCCCTTTCATTCTTATTTCATCCTACAACTACGATGTTGCAAATACTTGGTGTTTAAAGCCACATTACAGAGAGACTGAGTACATTTTAGCAAGGGCAAGATGGGAGAATACATCATCTTTTCCCCATCCCATGTATTTGCAATTGAATGCTGGCCATTATGTGCTAGGTCTTGTGAAAAAGAAGAACTGAAGCTATTATATTTTTCTGAAAGTGAATACAGAAGAGCATCTATACAGCAGAGGCCGGGGTGAAAAGGGTAGAATGCCACAGAATGGCAGAAAGAGAAATGAGATCTGCAGTAATAGCTGAAAATGTTCTGTTCACATTATTCATATAGATCACTGTTAGTGTGCAAGCTAAGTTATAGCATTAGATGCGGTGCTCAAACTACTAAAATTAGATATCAAAAGAACTTAGTCTGAATCACATTAGGGTTCACATGCAAACTGTATCAGCTGGTTAATTGTTCTAATAATAATCAGTTTCTGACAAGAAATTCACCGTAACTGAAGATCCACTACTGTCCTGATGTGGATTTTGAGGAGTGAAACCCTGTCTTCAGCACCAGTAAAACTGAGAGTTGTGGCCACTATACACAAAATATTGTTCTATACTGAACGAGATATTACCTGACACTTTCCAAATGCATCAATCATAAGAAGCACACCCTGGTTGAACTGCGTGCCCGATGTCTTTCCTTTTTTCCAAATCAACATCTACTGGAATTTCCACCTAAAAATCTGCCCCAGATTTGTTTTCAGAACCAAAGCTTCCTGTATATGCACACATATAGTTCAGAATAATGTCAAATGAATTTAAGAAGTTGCATTGAAATTACCCAAAAAGGAGAATCATCACAAAATGACAGGTGCTTGTCTTTCACAGAAGTGCAAGTTAAAAAACAATCTTTGAATGAAGATTGCTGTAAATTTTTGATTTGTATGGAGTTTCAGGAGTAAAACCATACTTTTAAAAAATGTTTAAGAATGGAAGTATAATTTTTACAGCTCTGGTTTTGCTTGCCAACCACATTCATGTTGTTTATACAGCTGGGCTTTTTTAAAAGCAGTTTCTCAATTCTATTGCAAAAGCTCTTGAGAATAAGGTGAGGGAATAACTAGATGTCTGATGTGTACAGTTTTACAGGAAGTACTACAAGCAACTGGTAAGCTTAAAATTAAGGTTTGAATTACTGTTAAGAGATTACTAAATGGTGACTTAAGAAAATTCCTAGTGCTACCTAGCAGAGTGCCTATTTTCATCTATAAAGTGGCACAAATAAATGTCCAATCTTTTTCCATTGCAGAACAATATAATATAAAGGTGGCAGTACATTTAGTCAAAAAGGTCGTTCCCCCATATGGATCAAATTAAGGGTAGGCCATCAAGATGGAGGCTGCAGTACCAGCCCTGTGAGGAGGGGGTGGGGGGATGAGCTTGGTCAGCCTTGAGCAGACACGGCTTCAGGAGACTTAGCAGCAGTTCCTAGCGCCTACAGAGAGGTCTTGAGGAGCTGCGGCTGGGCATATCACTGTGGTGGAGAGCACGAAGGTGAAAGACGATGGGCATTAACTGAGATAAGAGAAGTTCAGCCTGGATAGAAGAGAAACCTTTTCCCCATGAAGTTGGTGGGCATCAGCACAGGCTGCCCAGAGAGATTGTGCAGTCTCCATTCTTGGAGGTTTTCACCCATGACTGCATGAAACCCTGAGCCCTGTGTAGCCTGGTCTGACCCCAAAGCTAACCCTGCTGTGAGCAGGAGGTTGTTCCAGAGACCTCCTCAGGTCTCTTCCAGGCCGAGTTAATCTGTGATTCTGTACCTTAACAACAGTAATCCAATATCAAAATTAGATACTTTGGAAACATTTTAGTGAGTATGCTTATGTATGACACCTAAGATATACTCAAGTTCCATAAATTACAGATTTTTGAGTAACATTAGTCTTAGTGAAAAAAAAACCCAACAAACTAGGGCTCCAAAAGTCTGCTGTCACTTGAAATCTATCTTTAGTGGATTCTCATGTTCAAATTTATTGATTAATGTCTTCCTGATGTTAGTGGATCTTCTGTTGCTGTGAAATAATTGTCAGAAACTGATAAGAACAATTAACCAGCTGATACAGTTTTCATGCTTGTGAGTGTTTGCAAATGTAAACATCGAAAGTTAAAACATAGAAATTTAAGGTGGTGTGTGTCTCAAGAAACAAAATCAGAAAATGAAGGTTTTACATTTGAACTGGATTGTTGGGATTTTGTTTTCTATTTTTTGTGCTGCTCACCAGCTCCTTCCCTTTAGGTGCAAAATTACATCAGCTAGACACAAACTCATTGCTTGTATACAATTTGTTAGTAGTAGAGATAACTGAATATTTTGCGCTTCATGTGAACAATCAATGAACAGTTACAGTGAAAAAGGCTCTAAGCTGAAGGGTAAGGGTAATGTGCTCATGAATATGAGGGGACTGGCCATCAGCACTGCAAAGAGAGCTGAGCATTTCTCAACATAAATGGGACTGAGGCTACACCTGCTGAGTGTAATGGATCAGCAAGCTATGTAAACGTTCACCCCTGAGTTAATCAAGAGTGCAAAATGCATTCCTGAGTTAGCTAGAGCAGCATGGGGGGTGTTTGTGTGAGAGCAGTGTATATATGGCTCAGCCCCACACTGTGTATGATAACCAGCCAAAGAACTTTGAAGAGACCAAGAGTATTGAGCTGGGTTCAACAGATGGTTACTTTCCAAGGACTATGAACACCCAGTGTCATTACACTGAGCATATAATAGAGACGAGTAATTATATTTGTACTGTGATTCAGCTGTATGCTGCAATTGCTATACTTTGCTAGCTGTAATTTATACTTACATTGTGATTTAAGTACATTGCTACATCACTGTGCTAAATCAAAATTCCATGTAACTTCAAATAACTTCAAGTAAGTAATATTCGCATTAAGCATTAAACCCTACACGTGTGGAAAAACTGAAAATCCCAGAGAGTATCAGGCTTTGATAAATGGGTACCACATTTTACAAAGCAATAATCATAATGAAAGAATAAAATACTTCTACAATCTCAGAACATAATGGTTGCAGTAATTCTTCAAATACTTTTTTAAATTATTTTTACAGGTTCCATCTATTTCTTTCAAGAATCAATGAAATTCAATTACAGCAGCTGCTATAAATATCTTCCTCAAACATTCAGTGCAGCCTGGACACAGGAGCACTATTCTAACTGCAGCAAGAAGCACAATAAATTAGCAGATCTTGAGCAGTTTAGTGTCTACTGACATACCACTGCACATGCAAAAATATTGCTCTGAAAAGGTGACAGCTGACAAGTTATAATAGATAGCTTAGCATCCTACATTTATCCTGAAGCAGAAAAATGATGCAGGTAGCTGATATAGAACGGTTAGACCAAAACTGGAAGCTAGTTCCAGTCCTGATGAGTGTTCAAAGTGGAAGGAAATGCAGAGCATGGTCTGACCTCCTCCCATGGAGACTGCAGCTCCTGCTTTGGATGAAGCAGCTGACCTGGGTGTCCTCACTTCTCTGGGGCAGTTTTCCTGAATCCAGCAAGTTTCCACCTGTTCAGGAGATATTTGGACAGAGAAAACTTGTATTCCTACACCTCTTTGAGGCATTTTCTTTCTTTCAGTTTGTATGTCAGCATGAGGTGGGAGCCCTTGTTCCTCCAGGCCAGATGCAGCTGTGAGCAGGAGCACTGTTCTTCGCTGCACAGTGCGTGAATGCCTTCCAGCTGCAAAGGTGACATCTTGCACAGCAATAGCAAACTTCTGCAGCATGGTGACTCCTGGTTTGTTCAGACATCAGCAGAAAATTGGCCTGAAGTTCAGCTCTAGAATGTCACATAAGCTGAAGTATCTGTGTGCACCAGATGGTAGGGCTCCCCTATAGTCAGCTCTGCTACAGGCAGCAGATCCCAGTTGTGAGGGACTCAGCATAGCAGCCCAAAGAAAAGCATTTAGTGCCGTTTGAGATGCAGGTGGGAACCCAAGACACCTGCATGAGCCTGTCAGACATGACACAGGACTGTGACAGCTCTCTGTTGTTCAAAAATGAGATATCTATATGTGGGCAACTGAAACAATACGAACGTGTCTACCTCATTGTAAGCTGAACTGCTGCCTAGGGTTTTGTGAGTGTATTGACTTTATTGTTTACGAGAGTTTAGACAAGTGCTCCCAAAAAGTTGCCCAAATTGTGTTCTTTTAGTCTACAGCTGAATCTTACCTTGGAGCTCAGTGGATACAGAAGTTACTGCTGATCAGCAGTTCCCAGTGTGGCAGGAGCCCCTGGGTCCTGCCAAGCTCATGCAGGTGCTGTGCTGCAAGCTGTCTTGTGCTGCAGGCAGGTAGAAAAGCAGCAGATCCATGGTGGACTGAGCAGTCCACACAGTCCACAGGGACCCATTCAAATAACAGCCATTGCCTCTTGGGAATACATTTATATGTGCCTTACTTTTGGGCACTGGACACTGCTGAACACCTCTGGGCACCCCAGCTGCAACTTTTTGCCAGCAAATGGCTGGCTATTTGATATAAAAGTAGTCAGGCTGGTGTAACACCCTTTGGTATCCCAGCTGAAGAGCAGCTAATGGAAACCATTTCCAGTTGTGTTTGTCCCTTTTCTTGAAACAGGTCCTACAGACGAAATCCCATATGGAGAAGCAGAGTCAGAGTGTGTGTTTTTAACTACTCTGTGATTCCATTTACCCAACTGCACAATGCACCTTAGAATACCACCCTCTTCCCAGAGGAAGCTGATCCAAACATGATGGTGTAGCCCTACGCACTGCAGACAGTCCACCTGAAATACAACTAGAGGTAAGAAACACTAACAAAGGTACCCATTCACTTTTGTTTATTTGTCTTGAGTGTCTGCTCTTTCAGGGTCACAGAGCATTCACCACATAATGCTATTTTGGGCACCAAACACAGAGTGTAAATCAAACATGACACCTTTCAATTAGCTGCAGTAGCAAAATGTATGTTGAAACCATATGGTTGGCATAATTCTTGCATTTAAACGTGCTGCTTTAAGGCACTTTTCATTTCTTCTCCCCACATCTCCCATACTTTATACATTTTTCCTTGGGAGGGGGGGGGGGGAAACTGATCTGATTGTTCCAGGGTCTGCTGTGCCTGTGAAAATTACCATCAGTCCAGCCAACTTTACCCATGCCCACAAGATGCCAGAACTGCAGAAATTTTGCAGTGCTTGTTGAAATCTTTCTATTCAGCAGTTTTGTGGGTTTCAGTGCTTTTAAAATGCAACTTTCCAGGCTTACTTGTTTGAACTGGGGTCAGCACAAGGTCTGTGAACCACTGCTGACTGTTTCACCTTCAGTTACATCTCTCTTCATAGTTTTTAACTGTTTTTAACTCAGACAGTGGCATCACTTGAGTCTGAGCCATTGATTTAATATCTTACATTGGTTTACACCGACAGTCTTTGAAATTGCCATTTATCATTGCCACCTTTAAAAACTAAACTTCTTTGAAGCTTTAAAGAGTTAGTGTATTAAGTTAGTAATTTCAGAGGTCTGTTTTCGGTTTCCAGCTCTGTAAGGTGTTTTGTTTCCCCTTAAAAATAAAATCACATGCTATGTCTGCAATGCAGTTCCAGAAAAAGGGGGAATGCTGCTCATTTTCATTGGTCCTTTTATGTGCTTGTTTACACAGGCCCTCACCAGTCTTTCTTCAGTTTGTGTATAAGGACATAAAAATCCGTGCCTTAATATAGGATTTCTAGCCACTGGTGTAATATAAATAGCAATGAAATGTGTAAGAAAACATATTTGATCGTGTATGTTTACATGGCCAAGGCTTCCAAAAGAATCAACTGAATGTGTAAAAACACTATTCAGCCATAGTCAGATGGTTCCTTGCACACACAGGCTTTCAAAAATCAATTTCTGTTTTACTAGTTTAATTTATGCCCTGTGACTTGCAGAATCTGTTTGGAACAGTCTTTTCACTTGTTCATTTCATTGTCTTATGTTAGCAGAAGGACCAGCTTTATGCATCTCATCTTACACCAATCTAGTAAGAGAAATTGTTTTCAGAAAAGCTGCCTGTTTCAGTTTTTTACTATAATGACCTTTTCCAGTTTTTCAACTATTCCTTGGAAATGCCTCAGGACAGCTCAGTAAAGGATACTGAAGGCAAAGGTCCTGAAAGAGTTTTCACTGTAAACTTCAAAGTACTCAGAGCATCTGTGCAAAGAAAAAATCACAGAGAGTAGAAAGTGAAAATCGTTCTTCCCTATATAATCTGTCATTCTCTTCATGCTAGACAACTCTATTTACTACTGCTTTGACTACTGCAACTTAAATGTTTTGAAGAACAGGGCTGCACATCATTCAGTAGGCTTAACACAATTCTTTAATTTTACTCTTGTTTCTAGCTTTTTTTCTTTTTTCCTGTCCTATATTTGTATCATTCAGATGTTGTCTCAGGTTGCTTATCGCCATTAATTACTAGTTAGTTAAATTATATATATTAAGCCAACCCTGAAACCATTTAGGAATAATTTGGGATCATTCTCTCATAAAGTGTGATGGACTGATGACGTTTTGCAGTAATAGTTGGCTGGGAAAGTAATTTCTTCTATTTCAGAAGCAAAGATTCCAGCATCAGAGCTGAGGAAGAATAGTCATATAATGGCCTGACAAAGAATGAAAACCTTTAATTAAGTCTGGCAAAGGGCAGTGATACACAAATACTTGTATACAACTGTGCTCCATTAGGCATAAGAAAGCTAATTTCAGAGAATTTCAAATTGATAGGAATGTTACTTGTGGAGCTATTAATTTTATGATTTCTGAGATGTCTGGTACTGTTTTACAGAGCAGTGACACTCACAGAGCTTCATGGTGCCAAGAAAGTATTCCTTACACCCATGAAAACCATGACAAGGCAGCACCACTGTTCCTAAGCTTCACATAAATCAAGGAAAATTCTCTGTAAACTCTGCTTACTGCATAATCAAGTATCCCAACGTTAATGAAAACATGCTGTAAATATCAATGCAGGAGTGCTGGAAGGAAGCAACTAAGATATATACATAATCTGGCAGTCTGGCATTAGCAAGGAGCGCAGCACTGTGAGAACATTGGCAACATGGATTCATTCAGTGTTCATCCTGAAGCATCAAGGCAGAGTGCTTCTTAAGAAGGTGGGATAATTAACAGGCTCTGTGTCAACATCACTGAAAAAAAAGGCCCAGCACTGGTGATGGACAGTGTAAGGGACAATATAGAAACTGTTTGAGCAGGTGTTGTCTATCCCTAATTGGTGTAATCATATTTAGTACTGGCTGAAATGAATAGAGGTAGAAATAGCCTACATAACAAATTCCTCTCAGCTTTATTTGCTTTTGCTCTTTGTCATTCTAAGACAGAAGGTTAACATTGTTTGAATTACAAATTGAGCTTTTACACATTCAGCTTTACTGCTTTGTCCTTTTCCTGTTTTGTCACCAAGACAACATCTGTGGCAGGGTAGTGTATTCCAGAAAGTGTGTATCAGTGTCTATGAGAGAGTTGCCTGAGGTTTTCCATACAGGCAGAACCTCCATGAAAGAGGAAGGTGGCAGAAACCCTCCCCTTGGGGAGAGTGGTCCTCCCCCTGGACCCACACTTGTGGGCATGTGATATGATACAAGTCTAATCAGCTGCTGAGATTGGAGTGACCCTGGTGAGACAGAGATGCTCTTTAAGCTTTGAAGCATAATAGTGCCTGTGTCTGTCACAGTGCCAGATTTATCCTATTAAGCTTCTCATTAGACAAATTCACATATTTCTGTCATTCTATGCACACAGATTCATTGCCTACCTGTAACTGATAGATTGACTCTCTCAGACTAGTATCTGTCTCATTGATCTATGGTTGTGTTCTACTCATAGAGTAAATTAATGTTTCATGAGGAAGATAAATTATATGAACTAGGCACTTTGTATGACTTATTTTAGTACTAATGACAAACATTTTTAAATATTCAAAACTATTTCCCAATATTTAATATTTCTGGTTTTGAGTATATCTCAAGCAGTAAATTATTCTGAAAGATAGATATGAAGTCACTTTAAGAATCTCTTAGGTAAAATTTGTGTTAATGCGTTACATTTATATTACTTTAGAGAAAAAAGGAAATGTAATATCCCAGTGTATACTCTATAACGTTATTTCTTATCAGCCAAATCAACATTTATGAATGATAAATAAAACTGAAGTGTGTATGATCTATTCCAAATATTAAAAAATACTGTTGGACTAGTGTAACTATTGAAAAGTTGCAGATTTTATTTTTAAAATCATGAGGTTGCTATATATTTTTACTGCCTATCAAACAGTAGAAAGGCAGCTTTTCTAGGTGAGAAGATTAAGTTACTGCAGTTATTTCCAGTTTAAGTTACTGCAAAATAATCAAAAAGTGCAGTTTGATTCTGCCCATTTCTTCCCACAATCTATCTCAACATTCAGATACCGTGTTTATAAGAGGATACAGTTTCAGTGCCCTCAGTGGAGCAACAGATGCTTAAACCACAGTGTTGGGAGGAGAGAAAAAGTAGCTGCCTAAGCATGTTTACTTTCAGTGACAAGGAAATTCTAACTTACCCCGAAGTGGTGACTCACTGGGTTGGACTATAAAAGTAAAGGTAACTGCTCTCTAAGACACCAGAGCTTCAGACTTCATAAATCCAGCATGATGCAATCAAGACTTTCAGCTGTCTTCTTTTTTTTGTTGGGTTTGTCATTTTGCTCGACAATCCCTATTCCCCTTGAAGATAGCCATGAATTCACAGAGAAAGACCTTCAGTTTGCAGAGGTACAGTATAAAATAATTCATTTGCATGTTTTAGGAAGAGTAAGTTGTGCAGTTTCCACTGTTTGGAAACTAGGCTTATTATTTCTTTTCCACTTCTTAGCACTATCTCAAGACTCATTATGGTCTCCGTCCAAATCCTGCTGGCATAATGAGGAAGAGTGCCAACACAGTGGCATCTAAACTCCAAGAAATGCAAGCTTTTTTTGGATTGGAGGTGACAGGCAAATTAGATGAAGAAACATATGAGCTGATGCAGAAACCAAGATGTGGTGTCCCAGATGTGGGGGAATATAACTTTTTCCCTAGAAAACTGAAATGGTCAAAAACTAATCTGACCTACAGGTAAATGCATGGCATTTTGAGTGTTATTATTGTTATTACCTCCTTTTCAGGTACCTTGTCCACTGTGTTGTCCAGTATATGGGGCTGATGGGAGAAAGTTGCATTTTGGTTTGACAAAAATACATGTTGCAGTTTAAAATCTTCCTAGTCCCACTTTTGGAAAGGTCTCCCAAGCCCATCTTACAGCCCAAGGAAAAAAATACATATTTTTTCCATTGCAATTTCTCATGGAGGAAAGCTGACATGGAGTGAGCTACTAGCACCTCATATGGCCTCCATGTAGACACTCTTGGCATATCCATGTTGCTGAATGAAAGAGGGGTAGAGACTAATATCTTACACCTCACCAGAGATCCTTACAGCCCTTAATCTGTAGCTCACTCCTTAGCTCTGCCTTGGATCTGTTTTAATGTCTCCTTCATACACGTCTTGTCCTGGACAGTAGATGCAAACCATACTGTGCAATGTGTCTGTGAGGACTGGGACTGATCCCTGTCTCTCTTCCATTTCACAGTCCAGGCATAGATGTCTGTGCTTGGTCAGACAAAACCCTGCACCATGACATCAGAAAGTTGACCTGGGGAAGCTTTGGTGCTCTTTCTCTCTTCACACTTCAAGGTTGTCAGCAGGGGGTTTTGATCAGTTGCAACCTGAGTTTCTTTAGCATATTTAAATATAAAATCACTGAAATCTATCAGTTCAGTATCTGGTGATAAATATCAGTTTAATATGAATTTAGCCTATAAAAAGGTCTTTAGACCATGTTTTGTTCCTCCAGCTAAAAAAATCATGAGATTTTTATTATGGCAAGAAAAAAGTTTGAAGTTACTGATATGATCTGATTTAATACACAGGATATATCTGTCAGTTTCTCTATCTTCTGGTGCATATAAAACAAATTACAGAAAGCTGTTTTATCATTTCAGATGCCGCTGCCACTGAATGATTTTAATGAAATTATAAATTGCTTGGGTTTTTTTTTTTTTTTTAATACTGGATGCTGAACTCTTTGTTTCTAGATAGGAACATAAAGAGGAAGAAAACAAAAACTTTTAATGAGGTGTTCAGTCAGGTGAAAGTGTATTGCACATTTTCTTCACACAATTTAACTTGAGATATTATTCTGTTTGATAGAATTATGAATTACACTTCAGATCTAAGACGTACTGAAGTAGACAGAGCTTTCAAAAAAGCATTCAAAGTTTGGTCTGATGTGACACCACTTAACTTCACCAGAATACGAAGTGGTGTAGCCGATATCATGATCTCCTTTGGCACTAAAGGTAACACAGAGCCCATTATTTTTACTTTATAGTTATATTGCTGTCAGTAAGGTGGGATAATTGATTTAATTGTTTTGAATGTTGTTTTATAGAACATGGTGACTTTTACCCCTTCGATGGACCCTCTGGCTTACTGGCTCATGCTTTTCCTCCGGGTCCAGACTATGGAGGAGATGCCCATTTTGATGATGATGAAGCTTGGTCAGATGATTCTAGAGGTAATGCAAGTTTCTGAGATTGTTTAAAATGGTGGTAGATGGACAATTTGGTCCTGTTTGATGTTTGGAAACAGTTTGGTTTGCCTGTTTACTGTTCATTCATCATTATGTTCACTGTCCACTCATAGGAAGCTGTGTTTAACCTGTAATCATAAAAGGAAGATATACACCTTTAAGTGAAGTAATTTAAAAAATGCCACAAACAGGGTGTTTTGTCATTTGGTCATTTCACTGAGCTCAAGGGCAGCTAGCTCTGATCACAGGCTGATGGGAATTACCTTACTTAAGCCTATAGAGAAAACAGCTGTAAATGATTGACTTACATTTAATTTGAAAATTCTTCATCTTCTTATTCAGGGCAGAGCTTTAATAGAAAAAAAATATTTTTTTCTTCAGGACTGTGGTATTTTACCCTCCTGGCATTAATTTCTACAACACTGAAAACAGTATGGACTCTATAACGGAAGTGAATTCCTGAATTGTTCAAATTTAAGTAGGGCTAAGGGTTCACCCTGGAGCTTTCCAGTGTTGCTAAGAGATTTCAAGAAATCTAAATCTGCCTACAAAACAACATTGTCAGTTAAGGTTTAGGTTGAACACCAGCTATGAAATACTCAATTGATTAAGTCCTTATTGAAGCAAAACCCATGGTAGTTTGAAAAAGACAAGCAATTATACATATTTTTTCCATTTATCCAGTTGTCTTCTTCATTTTCCCATGTGTTAAGACAGTGTTCAGGTTTGTTGATTAGTCCAAGTCACTTTGGTGACATAAGAAGCTATACATTTACTTGCACTGTCATTTGTTATAGGGTATAACTTATTTCTTGTTGCTGCCCACGAATTTGGTCATTCACTGGGACTTGAACACTCTAGAGACCCTGGAGCTCTGATGTTTCCAATTTACACATACACTGGAAAAAAGGGTTTTGTGCTTCCTGATGATGATGTGCAAGGGATCCAAGAGCTCTATGGTAAGTCTGTATAATACATACTATATATTTCCTGTGTCATTATAACCTCTTACAAATGCACTGCACAGTTACTACGGAACTGCAGGTGCTCAATGTCAGCAGTCATGACTGATTAAGATAATTCAGTGGATCCTTGGCAACCAGACTTCAGAAACAGAAGATGCTCAGATTTAATAGTTCAGAGGGTTAAAATCAATAAAATAAAATAAAATTAAATTAAACTAAAAAAAAACAAAAAAAAAAGTAACACCATGGAGGACAGTTGGTCACTGTGCTGTCTCCTTTAGTGGTGGGTAGTGGGGGGCAGATTCTTTATGCTTTCTGACCTGTCTCAAAAGAGAAGGTAAACAGATTCAAAAGGGAGAAACAGAAATACACATGTTTTATCATGGGAAGAATAAAAATTCTTGGGGACCTTCAAAACTCGTGATAAAATAACAAGTCCATTCAACATCTTTGCAGAATAGCTGAACTTGAAATTCCATTAATGTATTTGGCTAAAGGAGAGAGAGAACAAACTTTCTGCAATACAGATAGTTTACCCATGTAAACAAGCATGATACTTGTATTCATCATGCTGATTGGGAACAGTTCCATGTCCTATTCCATATCATGATCCACAAAAAAGGAAATCAAAGTTGTCAAACTTAGATCATACAATATAATTCCAGGTGCTGGAGACAGAGATCCCAACCCAAAACATCCCAAAACACCAGAGAAATGTGATGCAGAATTATCACTCGATGCAATAACAGAACTTCGTGGAGAAATGCTGATCTTCAAGGACAGGTAAAGAAAATGCCATATCATGGATGGTGGGTTCTGGATGAAATTCAAGCAAGCTAATACAGCATTTAATTTTTTTACTAATGATTTGAGTAAACATAAACTTAAAAAATATCACAAATCAATCTAGATGCCTTTAAGAATCTACAACGTGTATCTTTTTAGGCAGGGTTTATAATACAATTACAGACTTGGCTACCCAGTATAATGAAGTGAAGCTGATATGGCTGAAGGCTGACAATGTTTATACACAATTTTCATTTCACACAGCTTTCTTCAACATGTAAAAATCTACTAACATTTATTTGAATGAAGTTCATTACATTCAGAAGCCGTACAGGGGACAGTAGTGTTTCTCTTATTCTAAATGAAAAAAAGATCCAAGTTTATTGTTGTTTGAGATGATCAATGCATGAGTGACAGAAATGGGCTGCAGCTGGGTGACTGTGAGGGAAGAAAAGGTCTACAAAGGGCTCTATGTATTGAAAATTCTATGTTATGAAAAAAAAAATAATTCTTCATTAACTGATTTTTAGTATAGCACATCTAAGATACTGATATTCTGTAGTATGACAAGAAACATAGTGTATTTTCTTTTTATGAACTAGGTTTTTCTGGCGACTGCACCCTCAGATGGTCGATGCAGAACTGGTGTTACTTAAGTCCTTTTGGCCAGAGCTTCCAAATAAAATAGATGCAGCTTATGAAAACCCCATCAAAGATCTTGTGTTCATGTTTAAGGGTGAGTTTTCAGTTTTGTTGTTGGCAGAGTACACATTTACTCAAGCTCACTAAGTGGTGTAAAGGTTATCAATAAAAGAAAAAATCATCTTACATTTCTTGCTCAAAAAAACTCCATTCTGTGGTTGCATCATATGCAAATCTATATTTTTTTTCAGTGAATTAGAAGATGTACACCTAGGATCATAATTAGCATAAACAGCTTAATACCTGCAGAGTTTGTGATCTAAGAATCTCTTAGCTGTATGAAAATAGAGATCATTGTATCCTTATTTTATTCTGCTCTTAAAGAGGAACCTTTACAAAAGACTTATGCATACTTTTTCCTTATTTTCAGGAAAGAAAGTCTGGGCTTTGAATGGCTATGACATAGTTGAAGACTTTCCTAAAAAGATATATGAAATGGGGTTCCCAAAAGAAATGAGAAGAATAGATGCAGCTGTCCATATCAAAGACACTGGCAAGACTCTCTTCTTTTCTGGAAATAAGTTTTGGAGGTAAGATGGAGACAGATTGGTGTGTCCCTAATTACAACCTGTCCAGAAATATTAAAAGATCGACAGGTTGTTTCAAACCAGGCACTGATTGTGGCTCACATGTTTCTACTTTATGGTTTTCATGGTGCAATAGCTGTGTAAAATATGTCATAAATGTGTATGCAAGCTTTTTATAAACAGATAGGCACAGCCTTTAAAAGCTGAAAGAGTGAAAGAAAGTAGAATAAAGTGCCCTAATCCAGGAGACTTTGTAATATTGTCATGTCACCCGAATAAAATTCCTCTCTTGCTTCCTTGAGTTACTTTTGTGACACAAAAGGGAATTGGTGCTATGAGAGTAAGAAATCAATCCCACTCTAGGATGGCTGGTTCTTGCTGTCCATGCATAGGGCTTTCAGCCAGGTCTGATGCATAATTAAGACATCACCATCCCTTTGCATTCCCCAACAGCCTCAAGATAGGCTGGTAGTGCCAGTACATCCATGTGCAATCACCTCCATATAATACATACTTCATAGATCAGTTCTGAAAATGTAGGTTTATTAGTTTTGAATTTATTGAGCTTATACATCTGGTGGAAGAATGCCCTGGTTATTGCCCTAAGTTTCATTTCTGCACTAGATGCAAAGTACCTAAAGGCTGCTGGCTATTTCTGATGCGGCTAACTTCAAAACATGTTAAAGGACACAGAGTGAACTGCAAGGATGTTTAAATCCTCTGAATTTTTATCTTCTTTTTTGTTTACTATAGTTATGATGAAGAGGCAGAGGTTATGGAAGCAGGCTATCCCAGGCTGATAGAGGATGAATTCGCAGGAATTGGTGATAGAGTGGATGCAGTCTATCAAAGAAATGGTACCTAATCTGATAATAAAACTTTATTATAATTAGTTGTTGAAACTTGAGATTAATGTCCTGTGGGAAACTGTCATTTCTAATTTTGTTTTTTTTTCACATCAATACTTCTGTTCTCAACTCAGTCACGTTTCCAACCTAAATTACCCATGGTGTTCTTATAAACTGTATATGTACATAGTTGGGGAGCAAAAAAAGACCTGCTTCTCTGCTCATGGGACTTAAAGTAATATGCTTAATGTAGAAGTATTATAATGTATTTGACCACAGAGTTTTTTCAAGGTTAATTCATGTTAGCTTTCCTTTTCCTTAGGTTATCTCTACTTCTTCAATGGCCCACTGCAGTTTGAATACAGCATCTGGAGCAAAAGAATTGTCCGTGTCCTGCATACTAATTCCATTTTTTGGTGCTGATTACAGCTAAGTGCCATGTCTTAAACTGCAGAACAGATTGTAGTACATGGAAATAATAATATGATTACAGATTTATTAGAGGACAGCAAGGTTCTATGAACATGCACTAGCTATCCATCACCAAATATTTCCTGTATATATGGAACTATATAGCTGCATGTCAGTCTGGGACTGAATTAACTTATTAGGAAAGAAGAAAAATTATTAGCATTTCAAGGGGCATTACACCATTTCAAGTTTCTCTAGTATTAAAGTGAGATGCTGGATACATCCCACATGATCATGAGCACTATTAATTCCCAGCAATCTGAACATGTCTAGCATCTTTCAAGGATCTCCTAGCGTGTTCCAAGAAACAGATCTGACAAACTCAGGAGTGCTATATTTTCAAACTACCTGTATTAACGTACTGGGAATTCAGATGTGTAATGAATGAGTCAGAGCTCCCTGGTGACTCCCCGAGCATAACATCAGGCTGCAACACAGAAGTTCGTTAGAAAATTCAAAGGAATTTGAATGTATCCCCATTCGAATGAGAATGTCCCCCTAGATGCCCAAGTCATCCCTGGAACAAGCAGAAGGTAGAGAAACAGTGATGTGTGATTCCAAAGCAGACAGTATAGCAGGAAAAGGGAAGAATATTCCCTGCAGAAATCAGCAGCCTGTATGATACTGCAAAACAAGAAAGAAGTAGCAGCAAGAGAACCATGCAGGTTCAAACCTTGCATGAAGCTACATCTATTACACAACTCATGTCTTCAGCTGGTGTAAACTGGAATAATTCAAGTGACATTTACAAAGGTTATGCCTAGCTGTGCCAGCAGAGAACCTGAACATCCAAATCAAAATATTGAAAATAATGCCTTTTTTATGTTGATCACTCTTCTGATATCTATATCAATTGTTTCAGTATCATGTAAGTTTTTGGTCTGGTTGTGTTTTAATTTGTTTGTTGGTTTTTAAAATCCATATGAATTATGTGGGACTGTGATTATTCTTCAGTTAAAAAAATGTTTAATAAACTGGAGGAATAAAATAACATTGTGCAGTTACTTAATTTAACATTTCCTATGCTGTGTGCCATAAGAGCAAGACAGAGCTACTGAATAAAAGAAATCAGGAGCCTGAGCCTTTGCATTTTATTAATTAAATTTTTCACCTCTATTTAAAAATCTGGTTTGCTTTTTTTTTCCTTTGAGAAAATTTTATAGAAAAGAGAGGTGGAGAAAAAGACACAGAGGTAAAAGACCCTTGAAATCTGAAGAATAAAAACGAAGATGGAATTAGTCCTTATCATTATAGAAAATATCAGAAATTAGTAAGAAATATTGTGAAATTAAGTTCCGCATTAATTTGAATGATTAGCATTAATAATTAACTGTACTACACTGTCCTCTTCTGCCTCAACCCCTAAGTCAACCAATCAGCCACTCCTGCCTAGCAAAGCCCATCAGCAATGAATACCTTTAAGCAGGTGTAAATTGCCAGACTTGCCCACCAATGAGCTAAGTGAAATCAATTCTGTACTTTAAATGACATGGATGGTCACTCTAGAAAACCTCATGGATTCAGCTGTCTCTTTTGACTGTAAACCTGTGAATTAATAAATTCCAAAACTTAATATGCTTAAAAGCAATGCAAGGAAATAGAGCTGGAAAGAAAAAACCCTTGCAAATGGAAAACCTTAAAGTGGACTAATATCAAAGTTCTGTTGATATAATATTGACAAAACTGTTAGGAAAAACTCAGTACAATTCTCTATGCATAATAAGCAGATATTATGTCTTTTTTATATGAAAATCAATTTTTACAATCATGGTGTGCCTGTAAAAGAAAGTGTATGTTGTGCTCGGTATTAGACTACGGTTTAGCTTAATTATTCTGCAGTGAAATAAGGATCTGGACTTGTAATCCTGGTCCTCATTATTCCAGTGTAAGGATTTGGTGGAAAATTGTGTCAAAATAATAGCCTTCCATAAGGGCTGGTGGTTGAGTCTGAGTGCTCTGAATTTGAGAAGTCTGACCTGAGCTTCACTGGAGCAGGAAAGGTGGACAGGGAAGCAAGGAGACATCAATGAATGTCTTTCATATTTACTTGGCTTTCTGTTAACACTGAACATTTGGCAGGGAAAAAAGATAGTGCATGAGAAGCTGGATCTTGAAGAGGCTTCAGTATGATCATATCCAGCTGCTCACCGGCCCAGACTGTCAGATTCTTGTTTGCCACTTGGCTGACTGGAAGCAGCTTTCGGCACAAGTCCAGGCACAGCTCCAACTCGTGTGTCTGCATCCCTAGTGAGAGACATGATCTGCTCTGCGGTTAGCTCTACCTCAGTGTGAAAAGTACCAGCCTGTCAGTTCCTGGCATCTTGTTAAGAAAAACTGGAAAATGTTTGTACTGTGGAAGTGGAAGGCTGAGGTCAGAGCCAGAGGGGCCCTGATGCTGACATCAAGTAGAAAGGAAAGCTCTCTGCAGGACTCAGGTCCCTGGGACCCACTGCAATCCTAAGAGGGTAATGCTGTGTGAGTGTCTGATAGGGACCTGTATGGGATATCACCTAAGACCATCACGTGTTGAAAAGAAATGAGTCCTTTTCTTGAAACAAACACTGAGCTGACTGCTTTCCCTGGGGTGCCTTGAGTGAGTAAATGACCACAAAAGGCTGACAGCTATGTCCCAGGATGTAATATAAGCAGAACTTCCCACCTCACTGATATTTTTTAGATGGAACTACATAAACCCACCTAATAATGCATGTACTTGTATTGTAAGGGGAGAAAGGATAAGGCAGAAAAATGAATCTGTCACATGTTCCTCAGGGCTAGTTCCTGTGCTGGTTGTATGATTCTGAACAAGTAGGATTTAAGGGATGAAAATACATATTCCAGGAGGGAAAGAAGTGAGCAAACATGATTTAAACTTTCCAGAGTGGGAAAATAGGCAGCTCTCCTCTAAAATCATTAATATGCTGGAAAGACAAAAAACACTGTAAGAGCTATTGTGAGCTACATGTGGTTTCTAGGTGAGAAACTGGAGGAGGAATTCAATCTAACTACATTTTTTTTCCCAGCGCTATCTCCAGAAATCTGTCCTGAAGACACTAGATGGCAGTGACAGATTTGCTTCTTAGAGGATCTGTACAGAACCAAAAATGACATGGTGAGTGAGGAAGCTGCAGCTCACTATAGCAAATTCTTACATTTGTTGAAGATATAAACTAAATAGAATTTAATGCTTATATTCTGTTGAAATGTGGATCTCTGAGTAACAAGTTAAGATATTAAAATATTTAGGAAACTTCTAGATATTTACTGTCATGGCCACTAATTTTTCAGTTCATCGATAGTCCTTTTCTCCGTGTCAATACAACACATGTAAAGCAGCATACTCTGTGGATATAGTCCTAGGAATAATTCAGTCCCTCCATTTAACTTTCATAATTGGAAAGTTATGTGCACACATAGATATATTCCAGCTCTTTGGGAATAAGAGAGCTTTTCAGTATACAGCTTGATTTCTGAAAAAACAAAACAAAACAAGAAAGCACTGCAGAATATGGAAGTAAGGCAAAAGCAGAAAAAAATGTCAATTTCAAAGAGCCCAAGCAGAACAGTACAAATATAACTAAAAGAGTCTGAAATGTCATGTATATGATCGCATCTTCTTGGAAGAGCTAAGGACAATTTCTAAGCCCTTCACAGGTAATTCTGACCTAGATTTTCCAGGCTTGTATTTTACACATGAAGAAGATGGTCTTGATATTTGAATCCCTCATACATCCAGATTGGTAAGACTACTGAACATTTTAAGCTAGGCAGAAATTTACTTTCTTGTCCTGAAAATACTTTGAGGCTCTAAAACACCAAGAAATTTCGGAACTATTTAATGGAAAAGTATTTGTCCTCTGGCATAGACTTTAGCCATATTGTCAACCAGCATACTTCTGGGGAGAAGAATATACTGTTTCAGTTTTTCGTTTGGATTGATTTAAGCAAGGGTCTAGACCTCAATCTTCAGTCTTCTAGGTGAGAGAATGGCACATTCGCTTATGTTGTGGTGAGTTTCTATCTAGCCTGCTGGAGACATTTCTTCTTTACACAAATACAGTTTAACACTACTCATTGGAAAGACTGCATACTAATTAGAAAGTTCATTTAGGATGTAGGATCAAGCCTTTCTGCCAAATACGTTTGGGTGTTTTTTGTAACAAATGGGGTGTCTACGCACACCAGTTCTTGGTTTTGATGGTTCTGCTTTTTCTGATGAAAAACAGTGTTTCCAGGAAAGACCTCACCAGTTCTCCCTAATACCTTGCAGACAGTACAAAGCCCATGGAGACTATGTCTGGCCTGGGATCTTCCTCTTTCCTACCTAACACAGTCTTCATGTGGTTGACATATCTATTTTAGTCCCAGCCTTTCAATTACACACTGCAGTTTGAATTTCTAGCTGGTGCTGTTCAGGACTACAGCTGGCACCCTCATTCACCTGTCCCCCAGTTTTGAACACCATTATCTCCCATGTGCTGTGCTGCAGACATTGTGCTCTGCCCTTGTCTGCCTCACAGAAAATGGTAGAGGAGCATTTTGCTCTAAGAAAAACCATTCCAGGCAGCAGAGAACTTCTTATTTGCATGTTGTATAGCAATTTTCCTGCTGCTATAATCACAGAATCCCAAGGGTAATAATAATACAGGATGATGCAGTTCTGTGTGTGTTTGAGTGATCCACTCAAGTTATATCTTGAATTTTGCCCAGACTACACCATGATCCTACCACCAGGCAATAGAAGACCTACAGGAGCAGTGTCTTAAGAATGGTCACATCCATACTGTATAGTCTGTGCTGGACCTTGCATGATCCTGTTCTGCTCTTGTTAAAAGAGGCAGCTAGGCCATTTCCACGGTCAAGTGTTCCTTTCTCCAGAACAAATAGTATTATGGAGCTCTGTAAATTCATTACAGGGACTGCCTCCATAGGAAGAGAGTCAGAAAAATTCCTTTTTATATCTGCATGTTTTGTGTTGTCTGAATATATTCTTCACAGGAACGTAAAGTCATGTAGCTGTCTTCAGAGCCTGCTATCCTAAGAGGAACACAGGGGTCTGTTGGGAATCGGCTGTGAATGGAAGGTCTGGAGTTCACAGGGTATAAGCATAGCTGGGAGGAGCCCACTTCATGTGGTGCTTTTGCCAGTGCTGTTTGCTGTTTTTCACCAAGTGCCCCTGCAGACAGCCCACAGTCTCAGGCAGGAACAACATGAGCAAATGTAGCTTAGGGTTAAAGTCAGTTCTATTGGTAGAGGAAACAAGGTAATTTAGGTGGACTTGTTGACAGCCATAACTTCAGGGGACCAGCAGTCAAGGCATATGTACCATTCGTATACATTAAATTAACGGTTCCAAGACTACTGGGGAATACTGGGTAGGAGAAGAGGTCGCCACTCACAGCGGCCAAGTCTGAGAGGTTCGATACCAGATATCTAATCCTCTGCAGACCTCCAGGTTCTGGCACACATGTGTCTTGGTTTGCTACTGCACCTGGTTCAGCAGTAGCAGTCATTTTTTCTCCTTGGTAGCTGGTGCAGTGCTGTGTTTTGACTCTCAGGCTGGGAACAGTGCTGATAGTACTTATATTTGTAGTTACTGCTCAAATGTTTACTCTGACCAAGGACTTTCTGAGCCTCATGCTCTGCCAGGGAGGAGGGGAAGCAGGGAGGAAGGAGAGACAGGACACCTGACCCAGGCTAGCCAAAGAGGTATTCCATACCATAGCATATTATGCCCAGGATGTAACCGAGAGAGACCCAAAAGGGCTGGAGCTCTGGGGGGATGGAGGGGGTATCGGTTGGTGCTCAGTCAGGCAGGGTGGGATGAGTTATGGGTCAGCGGCTGGTGAGGTGTTGTATTCTCTCTCCTTGTTTATTTCCTCTATCATTGTTTTTATCAGTGTAGCAGTAGTGATTTGTGTTATACCTTAGTTATTAAACTGTTCTTATCTCAACCCATGGGAACTACATTCTTTGGATTCTCCTCCCTGACTCTTCAGGAGTTGGGGGAGAAAGGGGGAGGGAGTGAGTGAACAAGCTGTGTGCTTTGGTTTAAACTACGACACTTGGCCATAAAAATTTAATAACTCATGAATCTTATCCTTGGTCAAACTTACTGCTCTTCTACTATAGCACATGAGTAGATAACAGCAAGTAAATCATACAGATCTGCATAAGAGAGTCAAGAGACATCAGCAGTGCAGACAAATCAGGGTAAGACAAATGCCAGAAATATCTGGACATGGGAAGCTGCATCAGTCATGGGACCCCTTAAAGGGGGCCTATACGATAGGTGGTAAGAGGATTTTCCAGAAGCATGTAGTGATAGGGCAAGGGGGAATGGCTCTAAGAGGGGAGATTTAGATTAGACATTACAAAGAAACTTCACTGTAAGGGTGCTGAGGCGCTGGCACAGGCTGCCCAGAGAAGCTGTGGCTGCCCCACACCTGGTAGTGTTCAAGGCCAGGTTGGACGGGGCTTTGAACAGCCTGGTCTAGTGGAAGGTGTCCCTGCCCGTGGCAAGGGAGTTGGAACTGGATGAGCTTTACGGTCCCTTCCAACTCAAACCATTCTAGCATTCTATGACCAGGGCAGTGAGGATGTGAATAGAAAACTGGAATAACTGAGCCTGGTAAAACTCATGCTCTCCTTAGCTACATATTAATTTCATGCTCTCCTTAGCTACATATTAATTTCAGTCTATTAGATTAAACCCTGCAGGCAAAAGCCATAAAGGAAAATAACTTCTATGATAGTGGCAGAGCCTGGACATAAGGTTGGGTTTATGCCCCAAAGTAGCCTGTGTGAGAGACATAGTTGATGGCCTGGCTGTGCAGTGTGGTTTCAGTCATCCAAGGATCCTTTCTCATGGAAAACTTGACTGTTTCACACTAATGATTTAGCAGTGTCTTTTATTGACAAAATATTTTGAGAATGTTTTTGTGGTTAAATGTGGAAATTCTTCTCCAAAACAAAGGGAAAGATGCTCCGATATGAGCACAGGTCCAAAATTTAGCTTGCATATGAGAATAGGTTTCCAACTGAGGTCAATTCCAAATAAAGAAAAATTAAATGAGGTTCTCAGTACTGCAGACGTATCTTGTCAATAATTCTGCTGGAAATCATGGTGCACATAACCTTTCAGGGAAATTATGGTGTAAATCGACTTTCTTGGAAATGAAATACATCCAGCTCTATCTACAGTAACGCAAAATAGTGAGATGACAGTGCAGTACGTGTAGAGCTATAACAAGAGAATCAGGATGTAGTGGGAAAAATAAAACAAATGATAACATCAGTTTATTTCCAATCATTTAGTTTGTAAAACTATTATGAGCACCTGGAGTGTGAGAACTAAGAAATAAATGATCAGTAAAAAGCCTTGTGAGGGTCTGAACCAAAATTCAGACAAAATAGGAAGCTCACCATTGACTTCACTTGGATTTAGTTCTCGATGTAGCTGCCCAGATAACAGCTGCTTTGCAGACTACTTGGGAAACTTATTTGTCTTGTACAAGCTGTCTGATGTTTACTAATAACTTCAGAGAAGATGCTCACAGCATATGTGCATTGTTTTGGAAGAGCACCTTATCTGGTACCATTCAAGTGTTTCTACTCAAGGACAGCGGAAGCCCTTTGGCATTTTTCTGCTTGGTACCAAGGAAAAACACACAGCTTACATCTTTGCGTTAGGGAATTTTCTGTGTTGCACTCATGAGACTTAAAGGATGAGTTACACTCTCTGAAACTGAGTCACTTGATGCACAAAGTAAATATCGGATGTGGGCTCACTATCTCTGTGTGAGGCTGCACAAGCATCCAGAGGGAAAATACTTGTCGACAGTTCAGGCTCAAACAATCCAGTATTGTGCATGCAGCCCTAAGTAAACATCGGAAATTTTAATTTTTAGGGTTCCTCTTGCTCCATTCACAGCTCTATACAATGGATTTTTCATGGTGCTCCAAAGAAAGAATTTCATTTTATTGACATGTGTTTAAAGTGTAAGTTTCCTCTTAGATCTGATGATTACGGTTGCACAACTTCATCCAAATGAAAAGCTGTCCAAATAGAATCCATCTCAAACTGTCTTATTCCTGTCTATCCTTAAAGTGGGGAGTAAACAAAACCTTGTCACAGAATATTTCAAGAGCTGATGAAATTTACATTGTTTTTCTCTAGTTCTTTCTTGCACAGTTACAGGAGTTCTTAATATCCACATTGTCACTTGAATCTCAGATTTAGAATAATACAATAAACTCCACAAGTTTTTTGTGTATTTTGTGGAAGAGTACTTCCCTAGTACCTTTTCTTTAAATATTGTCCTACTTCACGGAATATGTCATTGTTCTTATATCAAGAAACAGAGTAAATAAATAAGAACATCTGCTTTCAGTAAGGTGTTTATGTATCTTAAGCAGATTTCTTATTTACTTTTACTTTAAAACTGAGGTTAAAATTTTTGGCCTTTTGATGTAAGCAGCTTTTTTAAATTCTCCTGACAGTTTTGGCAGCCTTTTATTCATGCTATCTGTTTTGTATGGCTCTGTGACCAGAACTAGACGTGATATTCAGGTCAGACTGAATCAGGTCATTATCATCTATCTCTTTCTCTGTACTTTAGAAACTTATTGTTTCCAGACAGCTGTATTATAAGAGGTTTATTTTAACTTGTGTTATCAGAAATGCCATCTAATAAGGGAAGACAAGCCAAGAGAACATAAATTTCAAAATTCCTCCAAAACTACAGAAAAATAAACAGAATCCAAGGACATCATCATTACTTCAGTGATTAGTTATCTGCAATTCACCTTTTTCTCTGTTTTTTGAAGGTTAGAGATTTACAAGCTCAATATGTGTCAAAACCAACTGCCAATACTGATTCACAAAAAAGCCCAGCCATCCTGTTATAATGGAACCACTCAGGACTAAAGTAATAGATATGAACATTAGACAAAGACAGAGGGCTGTGTGAAACTATGACTTGTTTTACTTCCTTTGATGTATCTAACTGCAGGGTACTTACCGCTCAGATTACTGTGCCAGTTTTATGATGAAAGGTACTCTATGTTAGAGAGAACTAGTTTAAAAAACAGCCACAAGAAAAGAAATCCAGCCTGAAAATACACTTCTCAGAAGTAAAGAATTTGGGAAAACAAATGACTTTATGGCAGGGTAGATGTTTAATGAATGTATGGAATGCAAACTTTGGGGGTCAGGGTAGAAACAAACTGTGGCAACAGGAAAAGGCGTAAGGTTGTTGTTACCAGTAAAATCAACCAGTGCTGTTATCCTTAAACAGAAGATACATAAAAGCAAAACTCCCAGGAGCAACAAATGTTGAGCCAACTTTGACAAATATGTGAGACCCACAGAGTGAGACCCTGTGTGGAAATACACAGGCAGATTAAATCACCCATCATTGCTGATCAGGCTACAAGATTATGGAGCTGCAATTCCACCCACAGACACACACACACCTTATAACAACCACAGCTGTGTAGGTGGCACAGATGTGTTTAGGCTTGGAATGTGTAGACTAAATTTTGGTGAGGTGATATAATCAAAACAATTCTCAGCATTATTTCCAGCAATGCAGTTTGTTGCTGAAAATAGTTCACATGTAAAATATCTATTTTTAAAAATATCACAATGACAGAATTAGCCTCACTTCCTCTGTTTGATGACTAAATAGCAACATGCTGCATGTCTGTAGTCAAGACAGAAGCTGCAAGCCTATATGATATGACAATTACTGTATCATTAATGACCCATGACTCACATTGACAGTGACAAAAAGGGACTCCTGCATCTTAAAAAATATTGGGTCAGAAATAGATTCAGGCTTTAGGGACCATGCAACTCAAGGTAAAATGCTTTTTGATTTGGCACAGACATGCTGCTTCTTATGGACAAGGTGAAAGCAGTATTCATAACTCCAATTCGGGATGAGTCAATTCCTCCTCCGAAGAGTTTACACTCCCAGTACATGTAACCCAGTGAGGTGGCAGGTCTAACCGCAGTTATACCCATGAGCAGAGCTCCAGCCTACAGGAGTCAGAGCCTGTCCATGGTTTGTTTTCCTCATGTTTGGATGACATGCTGTTGGGTAAAGATGCCATTAGGCAGGACAGTAAAGAAAGAGAGAAGGACCATCATGAAAAGAGTCTATCAGGGAGCAGGAAAGTAAGAGAGAGATGGGCAGTGAGGTGAGAAGGAGAGGTGATAACTTCAGACTGCCCCTGGGCAGCAGGGCTGGTCAGTGCTGTAATGCAGCCCTCTCCTATGGTCAGCTGCAGTGGCGAAACACTGGAACACATCCTTTGCTGCTTGGTTTTCTTTGGATGGGGTGATAGTGCTTGTTATGATTCCCAGAGAGAACTGAAACATAGCCTGGGAACTGTGTGCTGAGAATTGCACCCAAATCCTTTTGCTTAGATGTAGGGAAGGTGTTAAATTACAATGGCTTTTCTATAGAACATATTAAACAGCATGATCTAACACTGTATCTTCAAACTTTCATACTAGTGCTGCTTACTAACTGTGCTTTTTTATTTATTTTTTTACAGTATGGTCTTTACTGGATATTTTGCTGAAAAGAAAAAAAAAAAAGCAGGCTCATGTGCAGAGCCAGATAGAGAAAAAGTTTTGGAGCCCACCTGTTTATTGTCTCAGGGCTGTTTTCAGAGCCAGGCTGAACTCTCACTCTCTGAAGTTTCAGAAGGAGGTTATTTTTATGTGAACAGTAAACGTTTTCCATGAGCTGGTTTACCTGTCTCAACACAAAGAAAGATTTACTGGGACTTGGTGCTAAGTTTGAAATGGTGTATCTTTCTGCAAAAGAAATTTCTATTGCCACTGAACACAAATAGGAAAGACTTGTAACCCCATGTGGTGAGTGTGAGATTAACTAAGAAGTAGCTCTGGGTTGTCATGTTGTCTTCATTCCTTCCTGTCATGATGATAACAGAGCAAAAAGCAAGCACTCAAGTCTACAGTAGGGTGTCAGAGATGTGCCTTCACAGGCAGAGTCACTGTGGTCATAGCTTTTAACACGAGAATGTCTTAAGCATCTGGGACTACATTTAAGTGTCACTTACACAGCGAAGTGTCTCTTTCAGTGATCTAGCTACACATTTGGAAAACGCACAGCTAATTCTATAAATCCATGAGGGCACCTGGTATTTCTGATGTTACTCATGGCCAGAACTGCATAAGACGTCAGACATGCAACCAGGTTGTAGCACATTATGAGGCACAGCAGCTGAACTATACATTCTTCAAGCTAATTTTCTCAGTTACCTGACATGGTAGTTGTGGTCTAAGCAAGTCAGTCCCCACAGAACACCCTTGAAGGCTAACAAAGGGTAGAACCATTTGTCTCACTTGATTTTTGTTAGACCACTTATGCAAAATATGAAACATCCAGGTTCAAAATCCTTCTTTTCCTAAGAGATCAGAACACCTACCACCTAATTCCTGGAGAGATCTGTAATCGTGAGATTACTGAGCTTTTCAAAGGCATTTTTTTGGGCTCTTGCATGGAAGCTGTTCTTGTAGAAACAACCATATTAAGCCAGCAAGAAGACAGTGATACTGGATCCCAGGTTTAGGAAGACCACCTGGCTGCAGGGGACTGTGGCCTCATTCTTATTGCACTGAATTCACTGAAATTCTGTTTTACAGTCTGAGAAAGTGACTCTGCTCTATAGTGTTCAGCCGTATTTTCAGTTATTTCTGATACTGGAGATCATAATAAACAACTTGGGATTTTTTTTCTTGGGAACATCCCAGATTTAATGTGTGGGTGCAGTACTTGTCTAGCATGATCCAGTTGACTGGTCTGCTTCCTCACTTTGAATCATTACATATTTTCATAAAGTAACTTGAACAGATTTAATTTTCTTTCAGCTCTCAGGTGCCGCAAATCTCTTCACATTTGCTGTCTCAGGCATTCTTGCTCCAGATGGCACTGAGTAAATAAGAGAAGACCTGGAGGGCCTTTCTGAACCCAGGAAAAGAACAAACATGCGAGGCTATGGTGCATCATGTAACAGGAAATAATGCTTGCTAAGACTTGCATGAAGATTAATATAGTTTGGATTAGTGTTGAAAGAGCAACTTTAGTTCCTAGCCTGTTAATTTTATCTGATTTCTGTATCATGTTTGTGTTTAGAAATCATCAAACCAATCAGGACCCCCATCCTTTTTGGATCTCCCTGGGCACTGCTGTCACATAAATTACATGAATTAGGCATCTCATTCCTCATCTCCCGATGCCTTAAAACCTTTCATGTCCTTCAGTTTCAAAGGGTACAGAATTCAAGTATCATTCAGGAGAAAACAGCCTGAAAGTAAGGAGATGTGATACAAATATCCTGAGACTTCATCAAATACTTCTCAGTTACAGTCTTGTCCACAAAACACCTGACAGTGAGCATGTTGCAACACATGATGGCAGATGATGGAACACAAGGGACTCATGAACAATTGCAAAACAGAGTTATTCAGTGAAGAAAGGTACAGAAGAACCTTTAGGGCTGTGAGAGAAAGTATAAACCAGAAAACAGCATGCACTTTATTTCAGCAGACCAGATGAAATACTTCCACGATGTTGCAGAAAATGAAGAAAATAAGTTAGGTATAAAACAGAAACAAGCAAATAATTTTGTGCCACAGAAATACAGGATGAACTGTAAAACACCTTTTTTCATACCTGGCTGTGAGACAGAAATGGCAAAGGCAGCACACTGGAGTAATTACTTCTTTATTAATAGTAAAAACTTCTTCTGTCTATGTAATACACTCTGAGTTACTGTAATTTCTTTACATTAAATGAACCAGGGCTCACTTGAAGTCAAACAACTGAGACATCATGCACCTAATTTTGATTTGAGTTTAAGGAAGAGGTGATGTGTCTTGAAAGTAGAACTGATTGTGAGAGAAAAATAATTTTTTTTTGAAAGATAGATATTATTTTGGTTAAAGAACAAGCTGGTTTATAGTACTTATTGATTGATCAGGGGAAAAAAACAGTGGCTTCTCAACTAGTTCCAGGCATAGAAAATAGCTGAGTTGTTAGGAAGGGAGGTTCACCTTCCACCCACCCCAGACATACCATTTGGAGTTTTATGTAGTTTCCTCATGAGAACATCTTGACTAGAACTGCTGAATGAACTGATACTTCTGTTCCATGAGTAACATAGAAAAATAGCAATAAAATATATTTGATTTACGGATCATGGTTCTGTGATGGTTTATACTAAATCTGTGAAATTCCAGGTTGAACAAAGTTACAATTATGTTCAGATTAGAAAAGGATACACAATTACATTTCTAGTGAATGGAATAGAGCCAGTGATAAAGACACTATTACGAGTATTAACTGGTTCATACACTTACCAAAAGAATAGACAATACCAATGCAGTATGAACTCTGCCCCTACCCATCAGAACTTTGGAATTAGTGGGAAGTGGTGAAGACAGATGCTGTCGTTTTTAGAACTTTAAAGCATCTCAAGTTCAACTCCCTGGTCCTTGCAGGGCTACCTGAAAATAAGCCACTTACGAATAAGTGCTGTAATCCAAGTCTTGGTTCCATGACTATTTACCTAGGGAGCCTGTTCCAGTGATTGACCACCCTCTCAGTGAAGAGCCTTCACATGCTTGTCCAACCTGAACTTCTGATGCAGCTTCATTCCATTTCCTAGTGGAAAATGTGCCATACTGGCAACATGAGTTATGTAAATGAAACAATTTTCACCTAGTATTGAAACAAAAACAAAAAAAAAAGATTCATTTCATGGCCAAATGTATAAGGAAAACAAGCTTTGGTTGTTACTAGAGGTAGATTAATGCTCTAAATAAGAACAACACACTGAGGCACTTGTGTGCTTTGCAAAACTGCTTCATTTCATGGGCTGAACCTGATTTATATTACCTAAGGAACTCCAGTTATTTTCTAGTCTTGTTCTATTTCTGCCTCATCTCAGGGCACAATTTGTCTATTCTTCTGAATTGCTGAACAGATTTCTTCATATAGGCTCACTTTTCCTTGTATATCCCTTTAAGGATCAAGCCATAGCAGAAGTAAAATGCTGAAGCCATCTTGACATATTGAATGTTGCATTATGAAGACAAATCTTCCTTGCATCTTCATTTTAATATCTTAAAGCAGTATTAGTGGCTTACAACCACTTTCTTCCCAACAAAAACATTTCCCATCTGTATTTGAGAAAGTGTTGTTCAGTTCTAGTCCTGTGACTTGAAAATGAGAGTCAATACAGCCTTCCTCCATGAATCATAGAAAAGTCAGAGTGGAAAGGACCTTAAGATCATCAAGTTACAAACCTCCCTGCCATAGACAGGGACACATTCACACTAAACTGTGTCACCCAAGGCTCTGTCCAGCCTCAA